>NW_022145578.1:0-630834 GCF_000002235.5 Strongylocentrotus purpuratus | reverse complement strand
GGGAGGGGTCTAAAAAAGTTCAACCGATCTTGGAAACCTTGGTACGTGCCCCCCCCCCCCCCCCCCCCCCCTCCGTGGCTACGGGCCTGGGAGGGGGCAGACATGTCTCACAACGAAAATAAATGATCAGATAATGTGCGGATGGACCATTTTTTGCTTTCCCAATTAATTCATATCTTTTTTACAAAATGCAATTTTGAGTGGAAAACACCCTGTGAAACACTGTACACACCTACATGTATGACTGTACCGTATGAGGCAATCTTCACAGCCTTAGCAGTAGAATTCCATGGGCCATAATTGAAAAGGCCACACCCCTATAAGACACAATCTATTTCTGCTAGGATGGACTCAGGGGGGCATCGGTAGACCTTTTCAGTGAGGGTGGGGGCGGGGGGCGGGGTGTATAGGCCACCGATTACTGACAAAACTAGCCACCAATTATGCCAATGTCCCAATGTCTACACATATAACCCTGCGGGGTAAATTATTTTTTTTTAATAGGCCTACTTGCGTATGCGCACATGGTCATTTTCCTCGACCACGTAGGTTTATTTCGTCAAGACTAGTCAGCATCGTACCTACACTTTTTACTCTCCCAAATCGCAGATTTTCGAAATAGTTCCTCGTCAGTTTTTGCCGAATTACAAGAGTCCATGTTGTTCAACAAACAGAATGAACTCTACTGCTTGCCATATTTCTATATCATTGGCATGCATAAATGCGGTACAACCAACAGATCTGTGTGGATAAGATCACCCAACACCCACATGTCCTGGCCAGCGTCCCGAAGGAACCACATTGGTGGTCTAGACGTAGGCGTGGAATTGATACACGTAACATACCAATTCACCAAAAGGAAGGTAGGTTTCAGAGCTAGGCTTACATTATTCTTCAATGAATTAATACCAATACGTCATGGTTATATAAAGGAACTATTGTACATGATATGTACTGTCATATCCACGACTTCATTCAATAAAGCCTTCGTCAGACTAAGTATCATTGTTTCCATGCACCCCCGCCCCCCCCCCCTTTCCCCACTGTTATTACCCTTTTACATACATAATATGTAAAAGCCGAATATAGACATTACAAAGACTGATGTTCGTTAATTTTAATATCTATATAATGACGACATGGTAAAAGTTCTGATGAATTATGAAGAAACGTCAATACCTCAGTCACACTACCGAGACCAACAACAGATCGAACAAACGATTGCATTACCCCCAGTGGCTATAAATCAGTCTGTTTGGAGCCTTCGGCGTTGAGTCGGTTTGCCGGTGTGACTGAGGTATATGTGACGCGAATGACGAGATCGGAGACGTCATTTGTCCCCGTTCTTCTACTCCCGAAGCATTTCTTTAACCCCTCCCCGTATCTTTACCACTTTAAACAGCACGTCAAATAAGCAAGATGATAGGAGAGAAAGAAGACTCGTCTATCGACTGGTATCTCAACTGGTTCAAGACTTTTGGAGTTAAATCGATTGAGTCAAGTCCTTCTCAGAACGCTGACGGTGCATGATGTCACTTTCCCCAAGGTTTTCGGTAAGCTGTCAGGACGTTTATGTAGTTCTACTCTACATACACCAGTTTACAGTTGTGTGCGCCATTTTAAACAAGGCCAATGACCTAGAGGTCATGGCCCGTATTCTGAAGTCGTGTCTAATCCTGTTTAACTGAACAGTTTTCTAAGTCCTGTCTAAGTCCCGTCTAACTTTAGACTCGAAGTCGTGTCTAACTTTTTTCGTATTCTGAAGTCGTGTTTAAATAAAGTTAAACACGAAGTCCTGTCTAAGTCCTGTTTAACTTTAGACAACTGCGAGGGGTTGTTTAAGTCCTGTTTAAGGGCGCGATTCTGCTGCTTTTCAACGTCTACGGTACACTCTACTTGCTGACCCCGAACTTGCGGGGAGAACGATGGTACGTGCATCCTATAAAATTTCAAATACATTTTGCAGGATTTTTTCTCGTGTAGCCTGATTTTTTTTTCTCGATAATATTAACTATTCTTATCTAATGGTGACATCTTGGAAATTCCATAATCTATAATAAACTAACCATTCTGTTGGAGAAGTTTCTTTGCTGGTTCTTCCGAGCACAGAGGCACTGATAAGTGATATTATTAGTGCGTTTGTGTACAGTGTACGTGTAGTACACGTCGTCACAGTGCAATACATGCATGCAGTCTAGTCATTACGTCACGATCACATTCACCATGGTACCAGCACGCGCACAGCAAGGCACGCGCACAGCAAGCTGTACGCGTTAATTTATTTATCCGGTGCGCGCACGCATGCGCATTGTTCTATCGTCAGAATTAACGCCTACTGGGCATGCGCAGAAGTCGTGACTGAAAGTTAAACAAGACTTGCGCAGAACTTAAACAGTTGTTTAGTTAAACACCACTTAGACAGGACTTAAACAGTTGTTTAGTTAGACGAGACTTAGACACGACTTCAGAATACGAAATTTAGTTAAACAGGACTTAGACACGACCTCGCGTCTAAGTCCTGTTTAAGTCTTGTCTAAAATAAACAGTTGTTTAACTTTATCGTGCTAAGTTAGACAAGACTTCAGAATACGGGCCCATGTATTTATGCGTAAATTAAGATTGCGCCCATGCAAATTATGATGATATCACTGCCTGCGCGCTGCGTTGTGCGCGCATATCATCATTTGCATGGGCGCAATCTTAATTTACGCATAAATACCAGAGGTCAGAGGTCATTGGCCCCGAACAGGGCCATTTGGGCCCTGTTCCGGGGCCAATGACCCGAGGTCAACTGTCTGCTCATGCGCACTGATACAACTGTAAACTGGTGTATTGTGTTTGGTCATGTGTCTCGAATTCTATCGCGGAAGCACAGCAGGGGAGGGGCGTTTTCTTTGCTTTGAAGGGGCAACCGTTTGTCACCGGAGCAGGAAAAGCATTAACATTGCCCAGAAGGAAAACAATCCTGGTTTCGCATCATAAAACTTGGGGGAAACTGCACAGATGGAAAAAGTGCAGAAAGCATTGTTAGGCCAACTTACCTATTGCAGAAAGAATATTTGCTTATGTCACGATAAGGAGGGACAATATTTTCTCTTGCTATGGGGATTTTTTGCCGCCGGAGGGCTAGGATCGAACATCGTTTTTAAATAAATAGCTGCATTTAGCTTGGCTATTCAAGAGGAAAAACTGTAATGACGGAACCAAAACGCATACAAACAGATGCAGGCATGCATATAGGGAATCTGCTTTGTCATATGTGGGTTTTATTAAAAAAAACTTAGGATACAACAAATGAAGAAAGGGCAAATTTATAATATTAGGGGCACTTAATATATTGCGGGAGGGACATGTACAGTAGTTCTCTGGAAGGATATCATATTTTGTTGCTAAATGGCACTTTTCTCGGTTGTGGGGGGGGGGCCACCAGGCAAAAAAAATTTTTGTTTATAACTGCTTAATTGTCAGAACAAAAATTGCCATTGTGACTCTCCCCTTTTTGAAAAGCCTGAATCCGCTTCTCACTAATGTTTCCTGTACTCCTTTTTCTCCATGGAAGGCGATGCATCGATCAGTACGTCTTGGGACCTTGGGAAAACTTGGGAAGAAGAGAACTATACCAATGCTGACCTGATCCACGCAGTCCAACCACAGGCTAAAATCATTATGATCGTCAGAAATCCAACTCAAAGGTATCCCGATCTATTGACTTTTTTGCATGAAATAAATTCGAAGTGTAGGGGCTTACTAAAACGATACATTTTTTACATACAACTGTAGTTAAATATACTTTTTTGGGGGGGGGGAAGGATTCGGTTAAATTCTGTGGTTTATCGAGAAATCTGTTCCGAGGCAAGTGTCGAAGGAAAGTGAAAGAATGGGGAGAAACAGGTATTTTATTCGAAGTAATGGAGATTTGCATTATGTTGTTTTGTACACAATGCACACAGGTTTCAAAAAGAGCCAAATACTAGTCAATAGTCGTCATAGACAAAAAAAAGATAAGAATGGGAAGGAAAAGGATGAAAAAGAAATGATACGCCTACTTCCCGTACATTCTTCCCCAATCGGAGGTCCGCCTTGATAATAATCCTTAAATCTGTGGTTAATTCGCGTTTTCATTGGCACCACCGCCCCCCCCCCCCTTCCCCGCCTTCATGATACCAGACGCCCCGCGATGGAGTGGTGAAGTGTGACGTCATCCAAAAAAAAATTATTTTAAGAATTTCTCAATTTTTATTAGGAACCAGAGCACTATAACACCGAGTTCACATAGAACATATATTTATTCAGATGGTCATATCTCGGTCAATACTTAACATAATTGGGTTTCGACATTCGGACATTATTTTTGATGCTCTTTTGGAAAATTAAGAAAATTGAGAAATTCTAAAAACAGATTTTTATGATGTCACAGTTCAGCTTCGGTACTCTGGAGCCACGCTACGCCCTGCGTTGTTATAATCATGTTTTACGATGATAATTTTAGTAAGACAATGACATTGTAGCATCATATTCGAAAACCTAATTATATCACATCATTAATCCCAAATTTTCTTATTTTCTCCTCCATCAGATTTGTTTCGCAGTTCAATTATAACAGTAATTGCCTAGATAAAAGTGCCGCTGTCCTTGACCACGAAGCCAAAAAGAATATCCGTGCTTCACCAGCTGTCTGCAAAAACATTCAGAAGATACTGCATTTATACAGCGCCATGTGTAAGTTGATCATCCTACTTTATCATCTCCCGATGAAGTCACATCTTAATCGAGTTCCATGCTCTTCTCAGTGGGCGGATCCAGGGGGGGGGGGGGGGGGGGCCGGGGGGACCCGCCCCCCCCCCCCCCTTGAGAAAAAAAAATCATGTAAATCACGTGATTTTTAACTTTTTTGGGGGTTGGGGGCCCCCCCCCCCCCCCCTGGCTCTCAAGGGGGGGGGGGGGTGTAAATTGAAATTTTTTTGAGGACACAAAAAAAAAATGTGCTCTCTACCCCCCTAAAGCATGTATATGCTACTATGCTTATCAACTAGGGGACCTTAAGTCATAAATGACAGTAATGAGGATTAATGCCCCACACACAAAAGGGCACTAATATAGCACATCGACACGGTTTTGATCCTGGGGCCTCACAGTTACGAGGCCATTGCTTTGTCACTGAACCATGAACTGTGCCCATGCCTTGAGCCATAATGCATGGCATCCAGAGGATTTTTTTTATGTTGGGGACCGGGGTAAAATGTAATAAATTATTGAAAATTTATTGCATTTTCTGGGTTTTTTTTTATTTATGGAAACTGCCCCCTACCCTAAGCCCCCGCTGCGTACAATTATGGTTCAATGACAAAGCAATGGCCTCGTAACTGTGAGGCCCATGGATCAAACCGTGTCGATGTGCTATATTAGTGCCCTTTTGTGGGTCAAGATATTAATTAAGCTATAAAACAACTTTTCTTAATTGACTAAAATCGACCGATTAGCTTTTCCCGTTTGGAAATTATATGTCACAACTACATATTCTGAGATTTCCATGGTCGCAGCTGCCATTGTACGGCCGTAGGCAGTGTTTTAGGGCCTAAATTTTCTAGTGCGTATAATACATCCACAGGGGCATCCAAATATATCAATTGAACAGAATCACTATCCACCCAACTTTCGAAATTTCCCAAAACTTTGTAGGCCTATTTCCTTTGATTAGGTTGATCAAAATATTTGCTATTTTGTGTTGTTTTTTTCTACTTCAAACTAGTATTCAACTGTTAACACAATTCTTTCATTTTATCCATGCTTATGGATGGTAAACAGCGTAGATGAACGCTATTTACCTAGCAATCGCGAAAGATGATCGTGGATGAGAGTATATGGCCGTGATGGAGTCTATTCTTAACATTAGAGGACTGGTATGAAAATACCGGAAAAGACATTGAGAAACTCCTAAAATACTTAGAACTTCGTAAGTTATACACATTCCGTGTTCCGTCGGTGTTGATTCGGCGCTAATATTTTCTCACGAATTAGGAGGAAAAAAATTAGCGCCCCCCCCCCCCCCCACTTATTCGCCGGCTTTCTGACTCGCCGCTAAACATTTTCTCACGGATTAGGCCCCCTATTTGGCCCCCCCTTGCCGCCTGCTGTATCCGCCCCTGGTTTTGGTCGCCGCGTAATGTAAACTGTTTGCCTATCCCAATCAACTGGTAACAACGCTTTAATTGATTCGCAGAATTCAAAATGACAGGATAAGTCCATTCTCGGTCACATGCAGAAATCAACAGACATGATAAATGTCGATAGACATTAAAAATATATATATTGTGAGTTTTGTGACATCTAATAGAATCTTAATCTATACAAATAAATCTGTTAATCATAATATATGTGTATCAATTTCCGGAATAAATGCTCGAGAAACTAAATTGAATGTGAAATTTAGGAAGATAAGGAGATGTTGAAAAAGACGACTATAAGATCTATAAAGTAATTTTTAAAAAAATCGAATATAATGGTGACGTGTTTATGTGCCCGTCTAATGATTCTTATACGCGTTGCAAACGTGATTTCATTTACCTGACATATGAATGTATATTATCTTGATCATTTAACAAAAAACAAAATTTGATCTCGTCTTCTCTCGCAGCTGCTCTTCCAAAAGATGAAATCTCGCGCTTAACCAGAAGAAAGCCAAAGAACGTGAATGACAGGAAGGCCCAAGGTCCTGCCATGTGGAACACAACTCGCGATCTCCTACAAGATTTCTTCAGGCCATTTAACAAACTTTGCCAGCTTCATGAATGATACGAGATTCCTGTATAATAAGGGATGACAATTCTACGCACAAAAGATGTTATTCAGGAGAGTGAAAAAATGTTGAGGTAAATATCCGATGGTGGAGGGGGAGGGGGGGGGCAGAATGTAACACCACCACCACCACCAGTTCTTGGATGTTCACATAGTTTGTTTGTTATGACGAAACAATGCGCTGGTATCTTTACCCTGAAATTTGTACCTATAACACTTGTTTCGACACATACTTTTTCACATTCTTTATATGAGAGGATATTACTAACGAAATAAAAACACTTCATTTGAAATAAGGCTATAATACAAAATTACGAGTGGGCCCATGTATAAGACAATGTAGGGACAAACAGTTTAATAAACTTGAAAATATTGCAGGTTTTGCGAAACGGTGCTTCATGAATTGTGTGATAGGCAGGCGCGTACTTTGTTTGGGGGTTAAACCCCCCCCCCCCCTTTGGTAATTTTTTGTGTGTAAAAACCCCCCCCCCCCTAAATTTCTCTAAAACCCCCCTTTTGGATTTTTTTTTTTTTTTTTTATTAAAAAAAAAAAAAAAAATTCCCATGGTTGACCTAAAAAAGCTGACCTTACCCCCCCCCCCCCCCCCCAACGGAGCAAAATGTCAAATTTTCCAAATTTCGAGACCAAAAAAAAAAAAAAAAGACCTCTTACCCCCCCCCCCCCCCCCCCCCCCCCCCCCCCCCAGGCAATTGTTGGAACTTGTGTGTGTTCTCTGTTTTCTATATTGTATTAATCTGTATCTTATATATTTTGTATGGACTTGAATTGAAATAAAACTTGAAACTTGAACCCTTACAAATTATTTTTCACCTCTTCCTAGAACTCAACCTTTTCTAAAAGTGTCATCTTTGGCATCCCAGGTGGAAATTACTCCTCTTTTAATTTGTTATTTTGTATGCAATATATCACATATTTCCAACTAAAAGGATCGTTATAATATCCATGTTTTCAAAAAAGTTAAGATATCATTATGAAGTTGAACATAACAAAATATACGTTTACTTTTTGTATATAAAATTATATATATATATATATATATATATATATATATAGGCACGTTCAACTTATCTCAATACTAGAATCTTCATTGTAACTTCTTCGTCAAATGTATGTATCCATCATTTTGTACATTTGCTTATACTGTTTTATGCTTTGAGAAAAATTGAATAAATACTTTATTTGAAGAAAAAGATATTTCATTGAACTTCAACCGCCAATATTTATGATAAGGTCAAAAGGGATGTTCGCCCTCTACGGACAGAGGATCAGCCTCTTTGAGCCATGAGTATGGAAGGGTAATCATTAAAATAAAATTGCTTGCAAAATCGTTTGACTTTGTGACTGCCATTCTTATATACCAGCTAGCGTTGTCCTACATTGTGGTGCACTGTATATTAGAATACTAGATTTACAAAAACCGTATTCAAACTTCCTAAAAACACATTGGATAAAAATCCTGCAATGAACTCCCACCGCCAATATGTATTTATGATGCAAAGGGATTGGCCATGTTAGAATCGGCTGTTGTCTTAAAGGTAATAAAAAGTTTTGGAAATTTTGGAAATTGGGTGGATAGGGATTATTTACAATTTTGATATATTTTTGATATATGCCCTTGTGGATGGATTATAAGCACTAGAACATTTAGCCCTAAAACACTTCTGCTTTCGAGAAAAATTGAATATAAAAACATACCGGTGCTCCCAGTAAATGTTGATAAATTTAAAAATTTCAACCGCGACAACGATTACTTTGTATTACCTTTAAGTTTTAATTCTTAATGAATAGGCATTTAAGTTCGAACAATCTTCGTCAACTCTCAGCATTCAATTTCGTTTTATATCATTTCTTTTAAATTTTATTTCATTCAAGTAAGAGAGAAACCCATTCAATTTAGTGACGCGAAGTTGTCGTTCAATTCCGCCCAAGCTGGATAGACGTTCAATTTCGTCCCAAGTACCAACTTCAATTTAATTTATAGGCACACACCTTCGCACTTTGAACGTTCGAATTAAATGAACAAGTTTTGTAGTTCTATGTAATTCTTACCGCAATTTTTCATATTTTTTTAATATATTTATTTTCTTTCTATTCGAGATATTCATGTACTCTCCTCGACCCGCCGCCATAGTCATGTATAAATGAATTTATTTATAAAAGTGGAGTTATACGAGCTCTTGCTTCAATGACGGTTTGTCAGAGGAATGAGATATTTCAAATATATAAGGCAAAGGTCCCATTTCAAGGTACATACAGTTTACATAATATATTCAAACAGATGCAGAACATAAACAGTAAACAATATTTAAAAAACGACTGTTCAGATGATATAATGTAATTATGCTTGCCTTTTCGTGAATTTGAATACCTTAACTTAAATTCATCAAGGCGGTGCAGGTGCGAATGTGAATGTATTTACGTGCATTTTTTTTTAAATTTGAACGTGCTATTTACACGTTTATGTGAGAAAATCATGAACTCGCATACTAATATCATCAAATTGAATAAACCAGTTAACTTTTTTAATGTTGATCTCGGTGATCATTCTAATTCGCTCGAAATTGAATGATTGCATAGTTAAATCGGATGCAACTCTGATGAAATTGGGCGGAAAAACCTATATTTATTACTATTGTTATATATTTCGTTTTAATCATTATTATCATTATCATTATCATCATCACCATCATCATCTTCATTATCATTATTATCATAATATGTTGTGACATACACATGTCGGATCATCATTCCTCACGTATATACCATTTCACTCTTAGTCTTGGTTCAGTTTCCATTTTATTTTCATTTTCAACAGAACAATCAATATAAACAATAATTATAACAAAAAGACAATCACAAAAATCAATGTATACATTAATATAATGTATTTGCAAATCATTAATTGAATTACGAGAGAGAATGTATACATTTGCTGTAATTTATGTATATGCTTCCTAAACTGTGGAAATGGAGAGACCCACTACGTTACAGGGTTTATAGATGTGTATCTCTAAAATAATGATAATCATAAACTTATGTAATCTGAACTACATATAAATTTGAAGAACAAAAAAGGGGGAGAAGGAAAATAAAAAGATAAATCTGTAAGAGGGAAACGATAACATAATCATTAAAGTGCCATAATTTAAAAATTTACAAGAACATGCATATAGGCCTATTATACATCTGGATGATCATGATTGTAAGGCATGATAAGACAGAAACGCAGATATCTAAATTTACAAGACAAAGAAACATGAGGGCAGGGGAACAGGAAAATACAATGATATAAAGATGGCTGCACATGAGAAAAGAGAAGAAGAGAAGAAAGAAGAGCACACACGGTGAATGATGCATAGACAATGACCAGTTGCGTGTTATAAAATATTAGGGACTTTTAGATTTGCACGACACGTAGTGGACTGCTACGCGTACTGTGACATCACAGTGCCTTATAAGGACGTCACACGACACACGTAGCAGCCCACTATGCCGTCGTGCAAATCTAAAAGTCCCTAACGTTAAAAAAAAAAAAAAGACAAGAGGACGTGACGGAGAGAAAACTAAATGAAGGTAAGGGGGAATTAGGTAGAACAAGAATGAACTACGGAAAGATTTAGTTTGTTTCATAAGATTGTAAAAGAAACCATTTTAATTTTCTTTTGATGAACAAAGTCTAGTTGGGTACATAATTATGAGAAAACTTTTTTTTTTTTGGGGGGGGGGGCCTTATGAAAGGCGTAGGAATAGAATTTTATTATTGAAAGTATACATAAACTGGCCTAATTGGCAGAGATAGACGAGAACTCTCGAAAGGCAATAATGATTAGCAGTGAATCTATAATAAATTATATATATATATATATATATATAAATGTAATGATTAAGTTAATTTTGTATTGCTTTATTCCTTTGGAGGAGACTACCCTCAAAACAAGCTACACATGACGTATTGAGATAGAGAGAAAGAAAAAGAAAAACATTTTTCCAAGGTAAAGCAAGTTCTGACGTACTACAGTCTTGCAAAGATGATCGAAATACAAAAACGTGGGAAAGGGTGTTGTGTGTCAGGTCAGTCAGTGAAAAGAAAAGGGCCAAGAACAACTTAAAGGTGTCAAAAAAATCACGGAGACACCGCCCTTATGTCGATCTCTTTCCTCTGACATTCCCTTATTGTCCTATATGATATTAGTTTACCTTTTCATATACAAGCATTCCGTATGCACTACGTATGACCAGACACTCTGTCCGTTTTCAGTCATAGTTCGAAATCCCGTTTAACAGAAAGTGGAGAAAAGGAACACGAAATGCGAATGGTTTTGAGTGAGATATAAGATGCAATACCGTGTCGTAATATTGGGAATATCTGGAATTTACTGAGCATTACTTCAGACGACAAGATTTGAGAGACTGAATCATCATGATGGTGGATCGGCGACGAATTCTTCTGGTGGCATCGTTACTCATGTGCATCGTATGGCATGGAGAAAGTAAGAAAGCAATTGTCTTTTATCAATTTTAGGAAGGAAGAGGGAATGAAGATGAAAATAATGGAGAAAATCATTTTAAAAAAGTAAAGAACCAGTTCGACTCTAGGCAGATGTCGGAGAATTACATAGTATTTATTGAAATATGTTCTCCGTCCAAATCTCTTCTTATACAAATCGTACATAAACTTCTGATTGTTTGTGCCGCTAGAATTAAAACACTATGTCTAATAATAGATTTTCTAAACGAATAAGGTTATCACTTAATAGCATTGCAAAATAATGTAAGACTTACTTACTTATGTCTAAACATATTCCAACAATAATAAGTTTCTTATTTAATGCATTCATTATATAATCATGCAAGTTAATCAAGGCCATTTCGGCAGATACCTTTTTTGTAAAAAACAAACTGATAATCATTTAAAACATGATTACTAAAAAGAAAATCGTATAATCGATTATACACAATTCTTTCTAAGATCTTTGAAAAGAATGGGAGTAGTGAAATGAGGCGATAGTTAGAAAATTATGTAGGTTTTCTTTTTTGTATATGGGGATCACTTTAGAAAGTTTATGTTAAAAAGGAACAATACCAGAAGACAAGGATAAGTTTAAATATGGCGTAATGGTTGCAAAATAAGTATTATTATTTTCTTAATAACTACCGGACTCAAAGTGTCAATACCACAACTAGTACTACATCTGATTTTTTTTAGTAACTTCAATTATTTCATTTTCAGTTACAAGTTTAAATAACAATGATTTAGAACATTTCTGCAGCAAGAATTTGGCATAATCATTGTTATTAATAATCCAATTTTTATAATAATCTGATTAAAACTATTTCCTATATTCTTATCCCCGCATACAGTGTTACCATCATCAAATACAAAGTTAGGCTAATTTTTTTTTTTTTTTACTACCAAGTACCTCTTTAATAATGTTCCATGTCTTTTTTTACATTACCACTAGATTCCTGAAGTTTATGTTCGTAAAACCTTTTCCGAGCGTTCTTTAACGACTTGTTAACAACATTTCTTATCTGTGCATATTTTCTCTTGGTATTATAGTTTGGATTGTCACGATATTTCTTAAATAATTTATTTTTTCTCCGAATCTTTTGTAATAATGTTGAATCGATCTAAGCCTTCTTCCTTTTCTTTTTCCCTTTGATTTTGGAAACTGTTTGAAATATATTATCATATAACTTACTGAATTTCATTAAAAATCTATTTCTAAGTAATTTCAGCATTTTCACAAAATAATGTTTGATTCCAGTCAATAGCAGCAAGTTTTTCTTTGAAAGTAATAATAGTATTTCCATTGATATTACGACGTTCATATATCAGAGCATTTTTAGATAAATTGTATTTCTTTGAAACCTGGAATACAGGGAAATGGTCAGAGATGTCATTCAGAAATAGGCCAGATGAAATGTCAGAATTGAAATTGTTTGTAATAATATTGTCAATTAAAGAAAACGATGACTGAGTAATCCTAGACGGTTTATCTATTAGAGGCAAAAAAAACCTATAGATATAAGATTATACTAAGAAATTGATTTACAGAATTACAATTAGAATGCTTCATCAAATCAATATCAAAGTCACCCATTATATAATTATGCATGCTTACATTCTAAATCGATTTTCTTCAAACGATCTTCAAAGTCACAATTAAAATCAATAATATTTGATGAGGGTTTTCTGTAAAGAGTACCCACAATAATATTCTTTCTTTGTGATAGCATTATTTCAATAAAAAGTGATTCATAATTTTGTGATTGTTCTAATAAATCTGTCCGAACTACATAATTCAATGAATCAGAAATCAAAAGAGCTACTCCTCCACCTTTCCCAAGATTCCGATCAGAATGAACAAATGCATAACCATTCATATCAAACAATAAAGGGGTACTGTTATTAATCCAGGTTTCTGAAAATCCAGAGATAAAAAGTTGAACGACAATGTAGATACAAATTCAGATATTGAATCGAACGTTTTGTTCAAACTACGAGAGTTAAAATGTAGTAAACTAAAGCTATAATTACGTTCTTAAAACTGTATATAGATTGATCATCTAAATAGTATTTGCAATTAAAATCAAATTCCAAATCAAAATCAGAATCACTATTCGAATAAAAAAAAATTATACAAGTTATTCAAATCTTGAGTTTTGAGCGATTGAGTATTGGCGTTGTCAACATACATATCAATCAATTCAGTATCGTGGCTATCATTGAAAGGAAAATAGAATGGAAGCATCGTGGAAATTGCCATTGACATATATCATGTAAATCATCCATAGAAGTATGAAGATCACGTGATAGTTTCTGCAATAGGAACAAGTGAATGAATCCGTGTTTACTGCAAGATTACAATCTGCACAAAACATCACAAACAACTAATAATTTATTAACATCAAACATAAAACTAAAAAAAGGATTAAAAGGGGAAAATCAAACAACAACAGTTATAGTATATGTGATAAAAAGTCATGTAAAAGGTATGTTTTCACTCAAACTTTCAGATCATCTTTAATTGTACATCTAGCATTGAAGTCACAACCTTAGCACCATTTCTCTTGTCTGAACAATGTTACCAAGTCCCTTTAAGGCGCAAGCAGTTGTAAACTTGACATCGTTCACATTCACATTAAATTAAAAACAAGTAAAGCCCTTTGGCACAGTAAAAGTTAAAGGGGGAAATCCACCCTGATATTAAATTGGTTTTGATAGAGGCACCGAGTGAGAGAAACATGTCAGTGAAAGTTTGAGCAAAATTCGCTAACAAATCAAAAACAAGTTATGAGTTTGTAAAGTTATCATCAGTGAAAGACAAATTTGGAACACGGTGACGTATGGCGAGGTCCTCTCCAATTTGCTTTGAACAGAAATATCAAACACTTTATTTCTTCTCAGTAAAAGATTACGGAATAGATATGTTTCATGCAGGGGTTGTATAGAAACATATTTGCAATAATTACATTTTGGGTGCTTGTATGATTGAATATTTTCTTTAGGAAAAAAACATTTCTGATTTTGTTAGTACAGAGAAAAACGGGGAGGGAGCCTCGCAGGATACATCACAAAGTTACCAATTTGTGTTTGATCGATCGCAACTTAAAACTCATAACTTTACTTATGTTTATATCAGATTTCGCTCAAACTTTCACTGACCCGTTCCTCTCATTATTTTATATGTGCTTCTCTTAAAATAACTTAATATCAGGGTGGACTTCCCCTTTTAAGAAAGTCAATCAGGTGAACTGTATCATGGAGCAATTATGAAAGGAAAGTTGAAAACTATAGGCCGCGAGGCTGCAATATAATTACAGAGAAATTTAAAGGCAGTCAGTAGCAACCCCCCCCCCCCCCCCATCCCCGCCACTGCTATACCTCTTGCGATTAGGAACTTGTAGAGCTATTAAACGATAAGCACTTTTTTGTCTTTGATTTTCTAACATTACTTATCGGAGAATCGCGTCGAAAAGAGCCATACTTACGCTTTTCGTCTTGCACTCATCATAATAAAACGCAAGAATGAAACAGAAAGCCCAAATCGAACTATATAAACGGAAACTAAAAATATTATTTATAGAATATATTGTCTCTTGGTCGAATGAAATTGGAGGGGAATCAAAAATAGCACACAAGCTAACCTTGAAATTAATTTGAAAGAAAGGAATTTTGTGAGCAGAAACAAAATTCAATTACAAAAGGATTTTAGTTGGTGTTCTACAGGATTTCCTAGTACCCATCCAATATGCATAGTCTCTTCAAGACATGTACTTTGTATTCTATTTTAAAGTGGCTAGCAATTATAGTTCACAATATGTTGATAGCATTGACCAGTCCTGGCATTGACCCATTTCTCGCTCCATTAAACACATTACATCAAACGCTTAGAAAAACAGTTTACAACTTTGGAAGTATCCGTGCCCTTTCTTAATTGTAGTTTGGCATAGGGAAGTGCAACTGTATTGTCTGTTACCATGCGAATCTAGAACGACTATTCTGACTTGCAGAAAATTCATGCAGAAAGAGTTCTTGCATTCATTTCCTACATGTGTCTTTCGAGCCACAATTCACAAAGTAATGTATCTGAGATCCATTTCAGTCCAAACAACATCCATCGCATCAGATAGGGTTAGGGTTAGGGTTAGGATTAAGGTCAGAGTTGGGGGTTAGGATTGTGATTTTGATTTAGAGACATGCCTCTGCAAATTAAAAATTAAAATGATGATGCGCCATGCATGTCTGTCAAAAATGACACTCCTGGAGCAATAAGGGAGATTACAGATAGCACATGGTACAAATAACCCCAAATATCCACAGATCTTTTACACACGGAGAAGTTCCACTTTGAGCATCTTAGAATATCTGCCAAAGTCCTAGATGTGCTTCATGAATACCTTTTGTTTGCCTTCTTGAAAAGAATACTTTCACCTGCGTATCTTAGAATGTACCGTTGGTGCATAAATGAATAATGTTAAATAACTTTCATGAGCGCATACCCAGTATTCATCTCTGCATGGGTTTTACCTTTTTGGTACAAATGACCTTTATCTGCTCATGCTCAGACTGCAACCGTAAACTGGCTTATTGTGGGAAAATTGTATAAATTGTTTGCATACGACTATCAAGTAATTCAAGATAGAAAGTAAAATACAGATAAGTTTGAATTAAACATACTTAATTCAGGACATAAGTTTGCAATAACATAATTACAATATCCTTTTTAACCTAAAAGCAAGGTTACATTCGCTTAATATAATACAGGTATGAATTGAAACATACTGTTGTTAATATCCGATACATAGCATATTACTTTTAACAGAGATAAGGCCATTAAATATATATATATGTTTAGCGTCCCCGCCCGCTTCCTTTTGGGGGCCGCCTCCTATTTTTTTTTTTTTTTTTAAGATTTTTTTTTTTTTTTTAAGATTTTTTTTTTTTTTTAAAGATTTTTTTGTTGAAAAACACTGCTAAACTGGATCCATTTCTGATTAAAAAAAAAAAAAAGAATGTTGGCCGCCATCTTGAAAAATAGCCCGAATGTCAGGGAAAATGTACCGAGCGGCCATTTTGAGCGGCCATTTTGAAAGAAGGAAAGAAAAAAAAAGGAGCCTCCTCCTTCCTATTTTTCGAAAAACATGACGCTAAACATGTTTGTTTTTTTGGCCTTACTACGCAAAGCAATCAAAATGTCAAAATCAAATCCATCTTCAGTCCATTACATTTTGTCTTGATACAATTTTGTATCCTGTACATCAACAAATCAGACAACACAAGTATAAAAAAAATAGCCGAGCGTTAACATTTTTGTTCGATTTGTTTAACCCTTGGCATATTCAAGTTCATGGATGTTTCTTTCCTCGGGACCTAGGGAAGAGTTATTTCAATAACGTGTTATTAATGACTGAACTACAATACTTGGAATCATTATTCATTATACTTCAAAGCGCAACCCTATAATAGGTGTAAATTTATCATGATTTCACTAAAACTTCTCTTATCATTTTTTTCAGCCCAAGAAACGACGGAAGATGTGACAACGGTCATAGTCACCGAAATGGTGACTGAACTTGACAATGAAGTCGACACTGTGACCGACGACGTGACAGAAATCATCACAATTTTAGACAAAGATGATGAGAATGTCACGGCAACAGATGTCAGTGTGTTTGGGACTGAGCTCATCACAGAAGTCGTAACTGAACTAGGTACTGATAAGCTTGCTACCGAAATCGTCACCGAAGATTCCACAGAAATAGTAACAATTGTGTCTGAAGAATTTACAGACGAAACAGAAATAATTACGGATTTAACGAGAGCAACTGAAGAATTCACAGAAGTCACTGAAATCGAGACCAATCAGACAGAAATCATCACTGATGTGACTAACTTTGTCACGGATGTGACTGAAGAATTTACAGAGGAAACAGAAATAATTACGGATTTAACGAGAGCAACTGAAGAATTCACAGAAGTCACTGAAATTGAGACCGATCAGACAGAAATCGTCACTGATGTGACTAACTTTGTCACAGATGTGACTGAAGAATTTACAGACGAAACAGAAATAATTACGGATTTAACGAGAGCAACTGAACAATTCACAGAAGTCACTGAAATCGAGACCGATCAGACAGAAATCGTCACTGATGTGACTAACTTCGTCACGGATGTGACTGAAGAATTTACCGACGAAACAGAAATAATTACGGATTTAACTAGAGCAACTGACGAATTCACAGAAGTCACTGAAATTGAGACCGATCAGACAGAAATCGTCACTGATGCGACTAACTTTGTCACAGATGTGACTGAAGAATTTACAGACGAAACAGAAATAATTACGGATTTAACAAGAGCAACTGAAGAATTCACAGAAGTCACTGAAATCGAGACCGATCAGACAGAAATCGTCACTGATGTGACTAACTTCGTCACGGATGTGACTGAAGAACTTACCGACGAAACAGAAATAATTACGGATTTAACGAGAGCAACTGACGAATTCACAGAAGTCACTGAAATTGAGACCGATCAGACAGAAATCGTCACTGATGTGACTAACTTCGTCACAGATGTGACTGAAGAATTTACCGACGAAACAGAAATAATTACGGATTTAACGAGAGCAACTGACGAATTCACAGAAGTCACTGAAATTGAGACCGAACAAACAGAAATCGTCACTGATGTGACTAACTTTGTCACGGATGTGACTGAAGAATTTACCGACGAAACAGAAATAATTACGGATTTAACGAGAGCAACTGACGAATTCACAGAAGTCACTGAAATTGAGACCGAACAAACAGAAATCGTCACTGATGTGACTAACTTTGTCACGGATGTGACTGAAGAATTTACCGACGAAACAGAAATAATTACGGATTTAACGAGAGCAACTGACGAATTCACAGAAGTCACTGAAATTGAGACCGAACAAACAGAAATCGTCACTGATGTGACTAACTTTGTCACGGATGTGACTGAAGAATTTACCGACGAAACAGAAATAATTACGGATTTAACGAGAGCAACTGACGAATTCACAGAAGTCAATGAAATTGAGACCGATCAAACAGAAATCGTCACGGATGAAACTGAAGAATTTACAGACGAAACAGAAATATTTACGGATTTAACGAGAGCAACTGACGAATTCACAGAAGTCAATGAAATTGAGACCGAACAAACAGAAATCGTCACTGATGTGACTAACTTCGTCACGGATGTTACTGAAGAATTAACAGAAGAAACAGAAGTAATTACGGATTTAACGAGAGCAACTGACGAATTCACAGAAGTCAATGAAATTGAGACCGATCAAACAGTAATCGTCACGGATGAAACTGAAGAATTTACAGAAGAAACAGAAATAAGTTTGGATTTAACGAGAGCAACTGACGAATTCACAGAAGTCAATGAAATTGAGACCGATCAAACAGAAATCGTCACTGATGTGACTAACGTCGTCACGGATGTGACTAAAGAATTTACTGAAGAAACAGAAATAACTAATGATTTCACGAGAGCCACTGACGAATTCACAGAAGTCAATGAAATTGAGACCGATCAAACAAATATTGTTACTGATGTGACAAACTTTGTCACGGATGTGACTGAAGAGGAATTTACTGACAACACAGGTATAATTACTGATTTAACCGGAGCAACTAACAAATTTACAGAAGTCACTGACATTGATACCGATCAAACAGAAATCGTCACTAATGTGACTAACTTTGTAACGGATGTGACTGAAGATGAGTTTACAGAAGAAACAGTGAAATCCACCGATTTCTCGGTAGAACCCGATACATCAGGCGTTGTAACCGACGGGACCGAGTCAATTTCTGATGCAACTAACAACCCAACAGATGTAACAGATGCGACAAACCCTACAGATGTAACAGATGCGACAAAATTTGTAACAGATGAGAATGTAACTGATCCGATTAGCACACAATCAACATCTTCGACAACAACACCGACACTTACATCAACAACCTCCACAACTGCCCAATCAACCACGTTAGCACCACCACCTACAGCAAGTGTACCCATAGCAACGACAACAAGTGCGATTACCACATCTACGGCGTCATCGGTAACTCCGGCAGTGACAACAAATGTGACAGCTCCCACGACGGGTCCAGGTAATTAAGAAAAACCTCCACTAAAAGCCTTTCAAATATTCGCTTCACTTAGAATTTCAAAGAGTGCATTATTATCTTTACCCAAGGGAATCTGCATCTATTCAAGCCCTGGGAGTGTTTCACAAAGATTCTAAGTCGAACTTAACTCTAAGTTGGACTTAAAATTTTTGGAGAGCCATTTGTAGCCTTAAAATAAAATATCTTCAAGAGCAGAAATTCAAGTACTTTAGGCTTTTCATAAATTCCACATCAAGAACATGAATTCTCCTTGATAATGGAAAATATGAATGATCTGAATCAACATGTCATGCCTTTTAAAATAACTTTTACAAAATATTTTTCAAAGAAGCTAATGGCTTCCCATAATATTGTTAAGTCCAACTTAGAGATAAGTTCAACTTAGGATCTTTGTGAAACACTCCCCTGTTTTGTTTATTACTTAGAGTTCCTTAGCGCTTAGAGACTTCGGTGGTAAGCGCTTTATAAGTAACGTTTTTATTATTATTATTATTATTATATTTCACCTCCTAATTTGTCTTATAATAATGATGACAATGATGATGGCTTCTTGTAAAGAGCCGGTATTTAACAGTGCCATAATTGCTAATGATAATACATCGATCATTTAGGAGCGTAATAACAAAAAGTACCACAGTGCTTACAAATGTACATAATATGAAGAGAAACATGAATGCAAATAGACTCATAAAAATAGGTAAATCGCATTAGGTTCATGATACTGAGAGAAGAAGAATGTTTTAAATAAGGGTCTTTTGAAAGAGGCAAGATGGGTTAATTCTCAGATAGAAAATGGGATAATGTTCCATGTTCGCAGCAGCCACTGTAACACATTTTTCGGTAGCTGAGAGTCTGGATTGGGGAGCAATTTATTGTTTAGTGCATACATAATATTTGTGTTAGTCTTTGAGCGAAGGTTACGAGCTGGCGTTTAAACTTGGATCGAGGAGGTATGTTTGCACTTTGACGACACAAAGAAAATATACTCCCATATCCGATTTAGGGGCACTGAGTCAATATTGTTTTTAATAAATACCTCAATTATCTAATAATGGTATAGCACATAATTAATAAAAATGACTCTGTCTATCATGACTTTGTATTCATCTTAATAAAAATGAAAAAAGAAGCTAAATAAATAATCAAACATACAAAGATTTGCCATGCTCTTGTTATCTTTGTAATCATAGAAACGGTTACTGTGGCTGGTTCTATAGAACTTGAGTCGAGGGATGGTGCCCAGCTGACTTTCACTGACAGCCTTCGGGATTCCACCAATCCAGAGTACATCCAGTTAGCAGCTGAGCTCCAGGATGGGGTATGAATTGAATTCAAGAGTTTCTATCTTTAAAAAACAACAAAAAAACATGCCGTTATAACCACCTGCTCATTACATCTTCCTAAATCGGCTGGTACACAAAACTAGCGTCCCGTCATTTGTGGCAGACAATCAGAACTCGATATCTATTTTGCAGAGCTCCAGGATAGGGTATGAATGGAATTTAGGTGTTTCTATCTTTTAAAACCCCAAACCGAGCCATATGATGTTATAACCACCTGTTGACATCCTCCTAAATCGGCTGGTACACAAAACTAGCAACCCGTCATTTGAAGCATCCAATTAGAACTTGTTATCTATTTTGCGCGATTTGTTCCCCTTCGGTTTGTATATCAAATCGTTTGATTTTGACTTTCTTATTTTGATATTTCTTTATCCTCTAAAGACGATAAAATGGACAGCTTCAGTTTAACGGTATTTAAAGCTATTCTTCGATACCTTCCCTAGTTTTGATAAGAAAATGTGTGATATACGCGACGCCGTCTATAGAAGCATTCGTCATTCTTTACAAAAGGCGTATTTAGAATAGCCAGTCATTTTGCAAAATTAATCAAACTTGATACATTCGGTATAAATGTGACTATAAAGTATTTATATTTCCTTCTTTGGATATAGCACGTAAACTATGATGAACTAAGGGTCAAACGAATGAAACAACAAAGAAATTTACGGATGTGGCACTGGACATGCATTCGAACCTTTAACAATTAGATGGGGATAATAATAATAATAATAATAATAATTTTTGACTATAGTGAGAACGACATTATTGGAAGAATTATGTCATTCTAATTTTCAAATCGCTTGGATATTCATTTAAGAACAATTATATTATCTGCCCCACAATCCCTGCATTTAGTCTATGTAACATTATATTCAAGCTTTCGACGAGAATCGAGGACTCTTTATTGAATGAAAACTAAACATAATGTTTCATATGTTCCATTTTCATCTTTTGTTTAATTGACAGCTCTTAATAAAACTTCGGCAGCGTTCGGCAAACTCCGCAGCTATTCGTGGAGTACAAATTCTCGGTTTTCAACCTGGAACAAACAACCGGGTTGTGGCCCTGTACAATGTAATCCTCGATCCATTCTCCAATATAAATAATAGAAATTTAACCGATGACCTTATTGCTTCATTGGATGGGGAACAGACTTCACTGGAGGAGAAGCAATGTATCGTGCCATACCCAGTAGTATATTCTTCCAAGGTAAGTTGAAAAATTAAGAAGATCTATTTATTATTATTTTTACTTAAAATGGAGAATTAACCCCCCCCCCCCCCCCAATAACTTCAGGTGTTCTGAGAGATATATTGCATTCTTGCCTATCAATCTACAAAATTCCCCACAATTTTTTGAGAAAGGCATGAAGCAAGAATATAGTACAGTTTTTCAGCAAGACATGGGCATAGCCATTTTCATGATTGCATGACGTATACTATGCGGAGTCGTTTATCAACTAAATGTACTCTAATTTATGGATGCTTCCTTCAAAGGTGTTTATGGTGTTGACACATTGCATTCACCTGCTATTATCATTTGTACCCCCAATTGCCAGAACGCAAATTGCATAAATAATTTGGTGCTGTTCTGGGGTGAAGGTTTGGCATAAATGAAATAGATTTTTCTACCGCTATACTGAAGTATTTTTAAGTAAATGAGTTAGAATTGTTACCCTATCATATATTTTTCACCAAATCTAATTTTTACCTTCGCGGCTATGATGATTTCCCTCATTTAAAAGTAAAGGTTTTGTCATTGAATTAAAAATTCTTTCCAATTAAAGCTTGGTGCATGATACTACAACTTCGCCTGGTATGTCACAATTTCAAGAAAATGGCTGCACCCATGTCATGCTAAAAGCTAGGCATTACATCATGCCAAGAAATCTATATATATATTTGTATATCTGGTTGTATTTTTGTACATCAAAAGGCAGGAATTCATCTCTTTTTCAGAATACCTACACTTATTCTTTGGGGTTAGTTCTCCTTCAAAAGGGTGGCAGGAGTGGGATCTTTTCTCTCTCTCTCTCTCTCTCTCTCTCTCTTTCACTCTCCCTCTCCCCTCCCCTTCTTTCTACATAATCTCTCTTTCTCCTTTACTCACTCTCTTTGTCTATCTTCCTCCCTTTCTTTCTCTACCCTCCCCATCCCCCTCCTTCTCTCATCTCCTCTTTCTTTATATTTCTTTTTATTTCTCTCTCGTCTTTGTTCTCTACCTCTTTTTCCTTCTTGTTCTATTTCTGTATCCATTCACCCTTATGCTTAGGCCTACCGACGTGTATATAATATAGTGTATACAAATTATTGTGTTTATGTAAATTTATATATCCCTTCTTTTTTCCCTTTAAAAAAAACAAGATGATATGTACCAAACATTACGTTGCGTTTATTGGCTTTCAGTTTTCGGTCAAAATTGCGCTTCAAGAAAATCATTTATTTCACTTTTTTAAGATAGTAAATGAATTCCAATTTTTCTGACACTTTCAGACGTTATTAATTATACTTATAAACAAGATTTTACACCACTCAGATGATGTCAAACCTCGTTTGAATGTACTTTGACTAACATGTTGTTCCCTTTCTGGTACATGATATAGCCCTTCTGGTGATTCCTGGATCAGTTCGAATCTTGGAACGAAACGGCAATGCCGCCGAGTTCACAGCGTCTCTATTGGATCCACTCAGTGCAGACTACAATGAATACATTCAAGAATTCGTCTTAAATGTGAGTTATTAAGGACTTTTAGATTCACACGAAGACAATGGGGATTGCTACGGTCGACGTCCTTTTAATGCACTGCCTTGAATGGACGTCACACGTATCAGTCCACGCAAATCTAAAAGTCCCTATTAGTAGCCTTAAGTAACCACAATTCGTCTGTTCAGAGCCTGGCCCCTCCCACTCAGTGTTATTTAGGGTACGCGAATGCATATACCCTCCCTTTGAATTCCCCCACCCTCCCCCAGGGAGGTGGCCGGATTTTTGAAAGCAGAACCAGAGCCAGAAGGGCATTAAACTAGAAACCGATGCCCATAAAGTTGGAAATAAGTTTTCCAACCTCTTTTCATGAAATGAATATGACAGTATGATTTATTCTTGAAAGATAAAGTTTGTATCTTCTCAAATCTTCACTGATAAAATATCAAAGATTGATAAATAAAGATTGATCATTGAAGTTTTGTGACGATATAAAACTTTATCTTTCTCTCTCTCTCTCTCTCTCTTGCTGTATTCATAACTCCAAGCTTGCTTTTTGATAATTCCTTTTTCTCTTTACATTGATATTTCTCTATAATATATCTTTCTTCCTCCCCTTTTCTCTCCCTCCCCACACTGTCTTCCTCCATTCTCTCGTTTTCTCTTTTGCTCGGGGTCCACGTAGGTAGTTCTCTACAATATCGTTACAAAACCTTTCATGAAAGATAAGGAGATAATACAATACTTTTCCACTGGCAATTTCTCTAATTCGATGTACTTTAAAGGCCCACTGCACTACTTGTAGCTACTTGCGCCATCTATATAACAAACAGTGCCTAATCGGTGACCATTAGTCCCCCATGATCCTCTTTTTCTTATGTTAACTGAGAGCTGAGTTGATGAGATAACCACCTGTCCAGTGACCTTGCAGGGTGCTCTAATCCCTCCTGTAAACTACGGCAGATAAGCTTTAAGAAAATGCGACTCATTCAATTTCAAGCCACTTTCGTTAAAATCTATTTCACTGTTAAGTATCGATTTTATTTGTCCTTCTCAAAAGAGAAGATGATAATTTTCCATCATTTTTGGTCAACCAGATTTGTGGATTCGGATGTGACTATGAAGGGCCATCCGAGCCGTGAGTTTTCTTTGGCAGTGAGGGCAATTAGACCATAGGGGCCCGGGGGGGGGGTACTCACATATTATGACATACGGTGGTGTGCCGCTCTAATGGGTCACTTTTTCACCAACAATTCCTAAACATGGGTCCCACTTTTAACACAAACACCATTCAAAATGGGTCCATTTTTTTTTCTCCAAAATTTGCAAAGTTCCGGTGTGCATGCAAACACCTGATAAACACCGGAAAATGGTGGAAAATTTGTCTTTTCTGAGAAAAATGACCCCTAATAATGGGTAAGGGTTTCGAGGCTTGAGCGGCACACCCCCGTCCAAACCAATTCTGAGTATCCCCCCCCCCCCCGGCATAGGGGCCATACCAAAGGCCGATGATGGAATAGAATAGGACACTATTTCATCCCATGACAATGTATTAATTTTCTTCAATTCGTGCAGATGTTTTTCAACATGAAGCAGCGGAACAGTCTGGTCCAATCGGTGAATGTTACTAGCCTGGTGAACGGGAGCATCATAACAGGATTTGACATCGTGGCCTATCGTGGCCAAGGAGCCAATGCTGCTCAATTCGATGCAGATTTTCGGGCTTCGCTTACCAATGTCTCCTACCTTGTAGCGGCCTTCGACAACTCGAATCTCACCCTTTTACTCGATTTAAGCAGCATCATGTTCTTTGGTGAGACTCTAGTTTCGCTTTTTCTTTTAATGAAGGGATTTGAAGGAGAGGCAAGAGGAGCGATTTTCCCCTCCTGACTATTTTTTTGTTAAACTGAGAAAACAAACTTCAGGCTAGTATTTAGCAAATTTGGGAATTATTTCAAAGATTATAGTCGTACGATTGCTATTGAAAACGCCCGGAAAAGTTGCTCGTGATAAAACAGTACTATTTGTTCCGGGAGACACCCGCCCCCCCCCCCCCCCTACCCGTGCTGAAACAGATATGCATTTGAAATATACATGCATTATAACAAAAGCTATATGGTATTTTGCCCCTCCTGAGGCGAAGCTCCAATCATGATTGAAACGCTAACGCTATTTCAGAGCTGAATCAATAATTGTCACTTTATTTCATAATACAATGGTCACAATAGCGTGTATCTCGTCACTTTGAGGAATTTCCCGACATGGAGGCAGGCCTGCATGGAGGTGAGGGGGGGGGGGTGGGTTTGGTGTTCTGATTTGTTTGATATATAGAGGGAGCAAAAAGATGCTAGCAAGTGGCAAGCGCGGCGTGAAATTTAGAGGTCTTATCGTCATTTCATTTTTCTCCATTGATCTTACTTTATATTTCTATTATTCTATCCATGAAGGAAAAGGAGCGTCCCCATTGGCTACTGATGTAATGCATACACATTTCTTTGTTTGGATCAACTTCTTTAGCATTTCAGCTTCGAAACATTTCCGGTTTGGGCGCTCCGATGTAATATTCCTCATATAGAAGCCACTTAAATGTTATATTCATTATGTAGAAAATACAGACATTTAAATATATATATAATCTTCTCGTACGCTTAAAAAGAAACGGATGTGATAGATAACTAGATGGAATTCGACTGCGCGCAGTCGAAAATGATGCCTCCGTCATAGAGCAATTTTCCAAACCGAAACGGAAGAAATTTTTCAAATTCAAGTTCAATTGTAATCCATTAACATGTTCTCAGAATATCGTGATTACAAGCAATTTCTCATAAACATATATGACCCTTTGATCTTTGACCTCATGACCCTAAAATCTACTCAGTTCATTGGCTCTGCAAGATTTCCTGAGTTAAATAGTAATCCATCTGTCAGTTCTAATGAGAATGCATCCACAAGCTATTTTTGCATACATAATGAGCCCATGACCTTTGATCTTATGAACCATTCATTGGCTCTGCAAGATACATAAATGATCTAAGTTTGGCAGGAATCCATCAATCTGTTCTAATGATAATACGATCACAAGCTATTTTTGCATACATAATGAGCCGCATGACCTTGACCTTTACCTCATGACCCCAAAATCTAATCAGTTCATCAGCTCTGCAAGTAACATACATGACCAAAGTTTGGCAGGAATCCATCAATCGGTTGTTCAGATAACGCGATCACGAGCTGTTTTTGCATACATAATGCGCGCTGTGACCTTTGACCTCGTGACCCCAAAATCTAATCAGTTCATTGGCTTTGCAAGATACATACATGACCAAAGTTTGGCAGGAATCCATCAATCGGTTCTTCAGATAACGCGATCACAAGCTGTTTTTGCATACATAATGAGCCCTGTGACCTTTGACCTTTGACCTCGTGACCCCAAAATCTAATCAGTTCATCAGCTCTGCAAGATACATACATGACCAAAGTTTGGCAGGAATCCATCAATCGGTTGTTCAGATAACGCGATCACAAGCTGTTTTTGCATACATAATGAGCCCTGTGACCTTTGACCTTTGACCTACGTGCTCCAAAATGTAATCAGATTGTTTTCCTATAGTGATACACACTATCACTAAGTTTGAAGTTTAAATCTCCAGTGGTTCTTGAGATATCATGATAACAATCTCAATGTATGGAATTTCATAAGTTGACCTCTGTGACCCTTGACCTTTGACATACGTGCTCCAAAATCTAATCAGATCGTCTTCCTATGGTGATACATACTATCCTTAAGTTTTAAGTTTAAATCTCAAATGGTTCTTGAGATATCGCGCTAACAAACTCAATACAAGGAATTTCATAAGTTGACCTCTGTGACCTGTGACCTTTGACCTACGTACTCCAAAATCTAATCAGATCGTCTTCCTATGGTGATAAATACTATTCCCGAGTCTTAAGTTTAAATCTTAAATGGTTCTTGAGATATTGTGATAACGGTCAAACGGGACGGACGGACGGACGTACGGACGGACGGACGGACGTACGGACGTACGGACGTACGGACGGACAACCCGAAAACATGATGCCTCCGGCACCACCTTCGGTGGCGGAGGCATAAAAATACTGTCCTCTGTATAATTATCTAGAAACATGAGCTAAACGGACAGGAAAAATGTTGTATTTTTTCTTCATTCCTAGAAGTTCCTCATCATTCAATCATTCTTATTCTGAACAGATCAACCAACGTCAACACCACAAGCCGTTGTCCCAAGAACGACTATTCAACCTGGCACTACAGAGCGCAACCTCGGGTTGATCATCGGGTTGGTAGTGGGCGCCATTTTCTTTCTCATCGTCATCTTCCTCTGCGGTTGTCTGATGCTCATGGCGTTCGGTCGTCGCAACTACTTCGAGAAGGTACACGGTGCCCAGGCCTACGTGGACACACAAGATCCCCTCCTCTACCCTGACATCACCGCCATTAGACCCCGCGTGATCAAGGACGACGACAGCTTGACGCGATCGTCGGAGTTCTCTGAGTTCAACAGGTCGAGTGAGCTCTTCGACGACGACAATGACAATGACAATCGAATCGATCACATGATGAGGGTCTTGGAGCACAGGAAGAACACAATACGGCGATATGTATGTTGGATTTATGTTCTTCATGTGTATATATCTTGTAAAGAATAACAAAGACTCTGTCTCTCCGTTTATTATAGAATGAGGAAGGTTGTAGTTTCATATAATGCACTATGACCCCCCCCCCCCCCCACAGATTAGTGTAATCAATATAATGTCATAGATCAGTGATATAGTAACAATTATTGTCTCTGAAAATATTTAGGTATGAGTTGACATAAAATAATAAAAGTTATTGATGAAAATGTAGCATATCACTGTTGTATGCTTGTAAATATTGAGTATAGGTCTCGATAAGAAGATAACAGTAGCGATAAATAGTGAAATGAAGATGAATAGATAAAGATGGAGAATAATGGAAGATGACGAAGAACAAGAACAAGAAGAACAAGAAGAAGAGGAGGCTAAGATGAAAAAGAAGGAGGCGAACATGCCCGGGCTCGAACCCAAGTCCTTCGCGTATGTACCCATAGGAAAGAAATGAGCCTGCCGCATACTTCTGCGGCAGACTTGCCGCAGATCTGCAGCAGACCTGCCGCAGACAGTCATCTTTTTCACATGCAAATTAGTTTTGCCGCAGACTTGCCGCAGACTTGCCGCATACTTTTTCAGTATGATGAAGAGTCTGCGGCAGGTCTGCCGCAGACTTGCTGCAGACTTGCCGCATACTCTTTCAGTATGATGAGGAGTCTGCGGCAGGTCTGCCGCAGACTTGCTGCAGACTTGCCGCATACTCTTTCAGTATGATGAAGAGTCTGCGGCAGGTCTGCCGCAGACCTGCCGCAGACTCTTCGTCATGAATATTCATATCTCATATAGACCTGCTGCAGACCTGCCGCATACTCTTTCATATCCAGTACGTGGCAATAAAGTATGCATGTAGAAGAACCAGTGATAAACTGATTGATACTTCATAATCGATATTGGCAATATCGATATTACCAATTAGGTAATACCAATATATATATATATATATTGCCAATTAGGTATATTCTATTCTCAATTGTATTAACTTCATCACATTGATCATTTGAAGTGTATTCAAGAGTAACATTTAAAGTAACACAGGCTCGTACACATATATATACTAAATATGTATATTGTTTCTTGGTTAGTAATCATAGTTTCTTGGTTAGTAATCAATATATCTATTGCTTAAACGTGAATGTAATTGTAACATGATCAGACAAAATAATCTATTGGTTAATAATGGCAAAAGGAAAATAGAAATCACAAAAATGATGTGCATTGTCTTAATTTGCTTAACAAATCATGATAAATGTATTTTTCTGTCACACGTGTAAAGTAATAATGAATATGCATGAGATGATTGGTTTCAATTGGCCCTATTAGACTTTAATGGGATTTCCTGTGGCAGACCTGCCGCAGACTGTTCCTGTGGCGTACTGGTATGCGGCAAGTCTGGAGCAAAGTTTCGCCCTGCCGCAGATCTGCCGCAGACTGTTCCTGTGGCATACTAGTATGCGGCAAGTCTGCAGCAAAATTTCATCCTGCCGCAGATCTGCCGCAGACTGTTCCTGTGGCATACTAGTATGCGGCAAGTCTGGAGCAAAGTTTCATCCTGCCGCAGATCTGCCGCAGACTGTTCCTGTGGCATACTAGTATGCGGCAAGTCTGCAGCAAAATTTCATCCTGCCGCAGATCTGCCGCAGACTGTTCCTGTGGCATACTAGTATGCGGCAAGTCTGCAGCAAAATTTCATCCTGCCGCAGATCTGCCGCAGACTGTTCCTGTGGCATACTGGTATGCGGCAAGTCTGCAGCAAAATTTCTTTCTGCCGCATACTTCGGCATACTCTTTGCCGCAGACTAAAAGTCTGCGGCAGGTCTGCGGCAGATCTGCGGCAGGTCTGCGGCAGGTCTGCGGCATACTTTTCACTTTCCTATGGGTAGTCGAGTGACGGTATAAACCACTCGACTACGGCACTTCTACTTATATACTTCTTCTTTCACCTTCCATTCAGATTCCACACGCACATGTAAATGTAGGATACATTGCAGGAAGTATTGAAGGCTCCGAGTTCTCCGTCCCATACGTGGCTACAGGCGAAGAAGCAGCGGTAAGATCACTTTATCATATAACATGATATATATTTCATAAGAAATAAAGGAGGCGCGACAGCTCAGTCGGCAGAGCAGTGGTCTCGTAATCCGGCGAACCCGGGTTCGAATCCAACGCGATGCTAGAGCGCTTTGGTAAGGCATTAATCCTCATTACCAGGTTCCTCGGAGAGGACCTTAAAGCCGTCGATCCTCTGGTACTCCTATCTATCATATTAAAACTATTTGACGCATGGAAATATATTTGTTTCAGTGTTGTCTCCATTGGCCCTAGAAAATAGAGATGTTGAGTAGATTAAGTTGATTTAAAAACCCGAAAGACCGAGACCGTACATGAAAAGTCAAGATCATCATTAAAAAGTTTCGAATTCCAAGTCAAATACTTTTGTTAAATCAATACTCGACAAGAATAATTATGGCGCTCATTAGAACTATGATTGTTTGGAATAGATATAGCTAGATATAGATAGACGGCGCCATTCAAATGAATAAATCTATACCATCGTCATTATCAAAGAAAACAATGGAGAAGCCGGGTAGGCTATATAAAGGAAGAAATCTTAAATATAAAAATGCTGAAAAGTATTCAAATGACGTGGAAAAGAATTGAAATGAAGCAAGATCAGGGCCCCGTAAAACAAGGCTAATTAGCAACTGATCTTATATTAATTTTGGGGAATGCTTGCACCTGATAATGATCAATGCAATCAGTCGCAAATATCAATTGTAAGTACAAAGCCCTGAACTAAAAGAAAGACGTTTCACGTGGTTTGATCATTAATCTTCATTTGCCACACTCGACCCAGGTGAGGTAGATGGGCAATCTGGCAAGAAGTAATTCCTTGAAATGCTGGAGCGCTGTAATGGCAGCTAGTAGCTAAAGCCGGGGTAATAATTAATGCGCCTCGGAATGGAATTTCTAGATAGCCGGCGCCATAGAAAATGATGCTTATAATTGTTATTATTATTACAATCGTATCGTATTCCCATTTTAGTCGTACAACCAGCGTCGCCACCAGACATCTTCAGCACTACGTCCTACGCATGCTAGGGGATCTCGAGACGATGCAGGGGTCTCGTACAGGGCACCTCAGCGGGTCTTCTCCTTCAACGACCAGGACAGGAACCGCATGACTCACCTGACCAGGGTGCTACAGAACGCGGGCAGGATACGGGAGGTAAGCTGATTGGTTGGTGGATGAAAGAGAGAGAAAGAGAGAGAGAGAGGGGGAGAGAAAGAGAGAGAGAGAGGGGGAGAGAAAGAGAGGGGGCGGGGGAAGAATGAGAGAGAGAGAGGCGTAACTAATAAAGACACATTAATGAAGAATGACATGCGAGAAGACAAGAGAGAAAGTAGGAGAGAGAGAGAGAGAGAGAAAAAGAGAGGGCTAGGAAAAGGAGGGAGGCGAGAAAAATGAAGGGAAGGAAAGAGAGAGGGAAAAGAAAATTAAACAGAGAGAGAGAGAGAGAGAGAGGGGCAAGAAAGAGAAAGTGAGAAAGAGGGAGGAGAAGAAAAGAAGTAGAAAGAGAAAGTGAACAGAAAAAGAAGAAGAAAAAGAGGAAAGAAGGGGAGAGAGAAAGAGAGAGAGAATATCCCACTCCTGCCACCCCCGACCACAATCTCATTTTCGTTCGTTCTCCATTCTCCCCCCCCCCCCCTCTCTCTCTCTCTCTCTCCCTCTCTCTCCTTCTTCCCTCTCTTATCTCCCCGGCCTCTGCCTCTCTCTCTCTCCTTTTTGTATAGTTCGGTAATTTATTAAGATCTGATCTCGATTTATTCACATGCAGCTGCCATATGCCCATGCCCCTCCACGAGGATCATCAATTTATGGTACTACAGACGAGGATACCATGACGTCAAGCGATCAATTCACATTGCCCTACCTAGCAACAGGAGAAGAATCAGCAGTAAGTAGGCTAGAGATGTTGTTTTGCAAATTATGGGAAGTTGAGGTATAACAAATCGAGGGTTCAGTGACACAAAGACGTTACTCCATATTTTGCCAAAGTTAGTATTTGATATCAAAATGTTCAGAAAAATGTGGGCTTTCCAGGAAACACAAAGACTCAACTCCACCCAACACCCCATTGAAGTCAATAGCTAGTAAAACGTAGACTTAACTCCAAGTGCTCAGTGTCACACAAAACACTTTTTCTCAAAATGGCCAAAATAGAATTACGCCATTGTGTCACTGACCCCTCGAAATGCTACTCTTCGGCTATCACGCGTTGGGATGCTGCACTAAATGATTAAAAATGTAACCCCTATAGGATCGGAACAAGAAGATTTGGAAAATTTGTAGGGCAGACATCGTAAGAATTGTGAGTCATAGGGAAGAGCAAATGCAAAGGGGAAAAAGAGAGGAAAGTGATGACATTTTTCTTTCACAAAGTCTGACAGAAAAACATGAAAAGTACTCCTCATTTAGTGGAGTTATTAATTGCTCCAACTTACAATTTCATTTCATTTGTCAATGCACCCTGCGATCCAGGTCACTTTTGCATTAACATTTCCTCTTTTTTTTTTTACAGGCGCCTACCCCATATTCCTCCATCTTTTCCCACTAGCTTACCCATGCATGCTGGGCAAAACGAAAATATAACGATACATGCTTGATATAATTATCGTTTCACTTTTTCTTTCTTTGCAGAGATTTGTCAGGGGAGCTGTACCACCCCCGTCTTACCACAGTGGTTTGGCCAATCCTCGCCGCAGGTCCCTTCATGGCGGTTCAAACCATGCTCAAATGCCTGTCGAAGCATGGTTTTAATCAAAGGAGAAGCACCCAAAGCCAATTGGTGATGGTTAAATGCAAAGATTTCAACATTAAAATACCAAAGATAAGGGATACTAATTACGCGTTTGGGCAACTAGCTGTCAAACAGGATATTCGGAATCTCGCGGCTGCCCGAAACAGTTCTGTTTTTAAACATTGCGAGCAAAGTGAGCGAGAAAAAAGTCTGTATTATGTTTGAAATGTTATATGATCATGAAAATACACTACATACCGGTAATAAATTACTCAGAAACGTTGCTGCTCAAATACGCTATTTGGGCAGCTCGCCGCCCTAATATGCTCAAATATTGGAACTTAAAAAAATCCTCATGCTGCGCAGCCTTCATCTTCCAGCTGCTCCTATATGTAACTCTGGTTCCGATCTATCTTTTCAGAGTTTGTTTTCAACTTTTTGACAAGTCATCAGTTCGAGGGTTCAGTAACACAAAGACGTAACTCCATATCTTGCCAAAATGAGTATTTGATATCAAAATGTTCAGAAAAATGTGGGCTTTCCAGGAAACACAAAGACTTAACTCCATCCAACACCCCATTGAAGTCAGTCAATGGCTTGTGAAACATAGACTCAACTCCTTAAGGCCCAAGTGCTCAGTGACATACATAAACCACTTTTTTTCAAAATGGCCAAAATGGAGTCACGTCTTTGTGTTACTGACCTCTCGAGTTGTATCTAAGCAACTTTGGTAAGACACCCTCATATTTAAAATCTGTCGATGACGGCCCTTGTGGTGGCTTTCTAATTGATTGGCCAAGATGCAAACTTGATATAGTAACTGTGAAATGTCATGTTATTTATTTATTTATTTAAAGAACATTATTCATTGGTCAACTTAAGAATTCTAGCATTGCTATAAAAAAAGGGCGGGGTGAAATAATTTTTTTCTTTCTATCAGACCGTTTGGCAAATTTGTTCTATGCCCCCCGCCCCCATCACCAATTCCTGGCAAAAGCACGATTGGAAATTTGCACTAATTTCTACATGCCTGATGTACCAATTTCATGGGGCAACAACCTCTCCCCCCTCCCTGATCGAAGTTGTGATGGTCACTACAAATGCAGGCCCAGGTTTACAGTCTTTATAAACCAGGTCGCTGATCTTACATTCTTTTTCATATTGTCCAGAAACCTCGCGAGTCTTCTCAGTGTATAATATATCCCAACTTAGTTGGCCACCCAATATTCAAAAGTGCATCTTCTTTTTTTATGTTCATATATCAAATTGAAATCCAACTACCACAAACATCTGTGAATCTTTCCCTCTCTCTCTCTCTCTCTCTCCCCCCCCCCCCCCCCATTTACCAATATTTTTCCCTCCATATTTGTATTATTATTATTATGTATCCATTGAGGGTAGTCATGCTATCAAGCTTTGCTTATTTTGTCAACCCTCCTGTTTGATGTTTTCGATTAGTTACAGCCAATAAATCAAATCAAATCAAACCTTTATATCAAAAAATCAGAAATATCATCTCCCGAGAGCAAGAAGGGTATTAGTGTTCACAGAGTTTTAATCCTTCTGCCTCTCAACAGGTCACACGATATAAAGGACTAGAATACTAAACACAGTCGAGAACAACTTAATTGTTACCACTTTGAACATGTCAATATTTATTTTGGCTTATTTATAATACACCATACTACATGTAGTTACTGTATTAATTTGTTACTATATATAATAATATTTACACATATAAAGTACTCAGAATTGGATGTTTCTATGCGATGAATACATGGAAAAATAAACCCAAAGTTATACTTTTCATGTTTTCTTTAAGTATTCAGCTAGGAATCTTTAAAATCATTTAACAAGGAAGAAAAAGTTAAAATGCTAAAATGTGACCAATGTTGATATTAATGCTAGCAAATCATCAAATGTTGTAAATGATACAATTGCTTTGTCACTACATACAGTAATGATGTTTATCAGTCATATTGTACTTGCGTGCGGATAATAGAGCAAAATAGTTGGATGTACAACATTACATGTACATGTACTCAGGGCATCTGCAGTCTACATGCAACGCAGGTAGCATCAGGGTGAGAGTAGAGAGGGTTTCACAACTTGTTTAACATAGGAAACTTCTGACCCGTTTCACAAAGCCCTTTTTCAATGACAAATGACAAAACTCAGTGACAAATCTGCTGATAACCAATCAGAACGAAGGATTTCTGTAGCTCATAACAAAAACTGTCATTTGTCACTGATGACAAGTTTTGTGAAATGCCCCCAAGGATGAACAGTTTCAGGGGGTACATACAAGAAGTAATTACATTTGAACACAATTATAATTCAACATTGAAATGATTTGAATTATAATATATAATGCCTTCAATACCGGTAGGAAGTATTGGTTTATGATAGTATAATACTGATGTCACATAATTGAGTACTTTTATTAATGTTAGTAATTAAACAATTTTGCTCACCATAGAAATCGACAAAATCTTAGAGAAATCATGCATACATGCATAATTTATCTTAAAGCCTGTCTGCACTAGTTTAGCCAGGAGGGATTAGACCTCCATGCAAGGTCACCTACAGGTGGTTATCTCATCAAACCAGCTCTCAATTAACAGTGGGGCTTTAATAAGAGATGCAGTAGTAAAAGTGAAATTGAAATTGCAGTTGAAAATATATATCAAGTTATATAATGGCTCACTACTGTATTAGTACAACAATAGAGGTAAGATTTGGGACTTTATGTTTTTAGTCCTGATAAAAAGAAAATATAATGCTTTCAACATAAAACACATCAGGAATGTTAGGAAATTCCAGACATTTCTGGTATGGGTTTCAAACAATTGATTTTGAGGAATGTAATCAGCAAAGAGTCATATCAAATATTTCCGACATACTGTCTCATGACAACAGCTTGTTTCCTATCCAACTTAAATGTATATTTGACTCTGATGAAAATCAGCAAAAACAAGTTGTTAACTTTTTCTTTGTCTTACATTTCATTTCATAAATGTACTTAGAAACAAAACAAATAAGTTTCTGTTGCACCAGAAGTGACGGTTCATTTTTTTCCCCTTTGACATTCTACAGCAGACTTGATGACGCCTATTTAAAATGTTGAACGATACCTTCAATCTTTTATTAAAGAAAATTTCAAGTTAAGAAATCAAAAATGGGTTTGTATACAATACCCTACTACTCATTCATAGATTTCAAACACGATGACAAGTAATTATCCTTTTCAAATAATAGTAAAAAAAAATTTAAAAAATGTATAAATGCTTCTTGCTTTTACTGATTTCCAGCAAACATTTTCTCAAATGGTTAGTATCTATGGAATGGTAGATTTCTAAATACCTTTTGAATACCATAGAGCACATTTTGTGATGGAGGAAGCTACATGTGCTCTATTCATCATGCATTTATGAAAGTAAATAACGCACCATTTTTAAAGAACAGCAGCTGAAATTTGATATTAGTCTTTACACAGGTTAAAGTTTTAATATTGTATTGTGTATTTAAGTGTAGTCTAAGATTAAGTAAGAAAGAACAAAGAGACAAAGTCAAACAAAAACAGGAACAAGACAATGAAAAAGATTTTTAAACAGAAATACTTGTTTCCCTTCCCTTTTGATTTTTTAAAATATTGTTTGATTTTGACTTTCTGTCCGTTCTCGCAATTTACTCTGATAAGTGCGGGAGAAAAAGCTCCAGCAAGTCTTTGCTCAAAACCATGCTTTGCTTATGCAGTACCAATCATCTTTTATACACTATGTGTTTGCTGTAATAACTCGTCTGTTTGGCGCCAGAAGGGAGTTAACTCAAATACTTTAGCACCGAGTTAATGCCCTTTTGGCTCTAAACAGATGATATCATATGGATAAAGAATAGATGGCACCGCAAAACCAACATGGTCACGAGTGCTCTAAAGAAATCAATGTTTCAAGACCTTTACTGCCCATGGGCGACATGTATTGTGTTTGCATAAGAAGACCTTGTAATACTGTATTTGCACATTTCAATAACTGAGGCAAAGAGACCTTGCAACAGGTGTTTTGTGTTATCAGTAGTACCGAATGAAAAGATATTTTTTGAAACAGTGGTCTATAAAAAAAAAATAGAGCTAGTTGCTGTGAATAAATAAAGAATATATTATACAAGCAACATATGGGAGTGGTTGTGTTCTTATTAATGGAGGGTTACATCAATTGTCGTTTCCATTTACGTTTTAAGATTCAAATATGATTTTGTGTATGTTCACTTAAAGATGGACAATCGTTAATCAATATACCAACCCAAACATGAGGTGCAAATAATCCTTTTGTTTCTGAAAGAACATAAAATGTGTATCTTCCCTTTAATTCTGTGAAGAGTGTTGATTGGCTGAACACATTTGGCAGCTACACATAGTATTCATCGAACATGGCAAATAAAAACTGCAACACAGATAGTAAATTCTCTGTTTCAACGCAGCTCTAAATATCACTATAAATCTGATATATACATAAAGCACAAACCTACTTTCATTTCACTGCCTATCAACTTCAACCCTTTTTTGCATATTATTTCTACAAATCGCTAGTGTTTGGATCAACGAGGGTTGAATAAAGTTATGTTACATCCATGTACCACTAATGAGGTCGTCACGTCGCTAATGAGGTTTTGACATCACTACAAAACTGTCCATTTACAGCTCAAATTAATAGCAAGCTAACAACTAAAAACTAAAGAAAAACAAAATTCATGAAATTGTATTAATTCTATGATCCAATTTTCATTATTGCATTGCACATTTCATATATAAGTTCATACATTGGAGGAAACCATTGATAAATAATACACATTTCAAAATCGGTTTTAATAAATATGTATCATGGAAAACGTTTTTTTAACATGTGACCATACAAATTTGAAAGCTTTTACACTCTGCCCTGTATGTTTTACTTGTCCTAAATTCATGACAATACACATTTTTAAGAATATAGATTTACAACTCCCAACTATTAAAGGTGTACCGTATTAATAACCATTTGCAAATAACATTAATCTTTCTTCATTCTCTTTAACAAAACATATGCCCTGCATACCTGTATAAGGAAGCTCAGATAAACCCCTCCCCAAAATATACTTAATCATAATATTACTAAAAATAACTATTCCTTTAAAGACCGTCACCACTACTGGGCAAGAAGGGATAGACCACACAGCGAGCCATCGAGGTCACTGTGACAGGTGGCTATCTCATTAACTCAGCTCTCATTTAACATAAGAAAAAGAGGATCATGGGGGACCAACAGGCACCGATTGGGGAAGTTTTCTATATAGAGGGAGCAAGTAGCTACAAGTATGGCAGTGTGCCTTTAAACATTAAACAAAATTAAAATTTGTACAACACCCGGATAAGAGGTGATTAATTATGACTGTCTTCACGTATTCCAAGTGAACCATTCAACAGATATTCAGCAATTTTTGTTGGCAAGCTCAGTTAAACGGATGAAGTTGATAATACCTAACATTCACCATCTTTTTTTCTTCAATAACAGCAAAAATTATCAGTAAAAGAATACAAGTCTTTATTTAAAAAAAAAGGGGGGGAGGGGGGGGGGGGGGGGGAGGGGACGAGTACAATATTTAAAGTTTAATTAACTTTCTCTTTGGGATGAAATTAAGACAAATTATGACACTACCCACCCCCTCCAAATAATTAAATTCAAAAGACAATAGGGTTACTTCTTAAATCGATTTATAATCTGCAGAAGAATAGGACAAGACAAAGATTGTTTTTCTTTTGAAATAGCTCCAGCAATTCAAACTCAATGAATTCAAGAAGTTTGTTCATCATCAACATCAGCATGCTCAAGTATTATGTATAGAGTATATATATGGACAAACCCTGTCTTAATGGTAGGTGTTGAAATCGTCCATTTCTCTGCTTTGCTTGACCTCTGAGAAAATATGGCAAGAAATACAACCACACCCTGAAGTGTGAAAGAACAATCGATGACTAGACAAGCCTTTGTCAAAGATGTGCCCAGCCCTTTGAAATAACGTGAGTAAAGTATTGAGAGAAAGATGACCTTGTGGTTCTGCTCTATTGAGCAATGGAGGAGGGTTCGTCTTGTTCTATACTGCGCGAGTCAAAAAAAAAGTTTACACTCAGAAAATTGTCATTTATTTTAAAAGTCAGCTATGAACGACCACATAAGCCGTTTGGCGCAAGTTGATTTATGCACTCTTTTGTCTCCTGGTCATCCAAGCGTGACTGATTCAGGATAAAACACTCTTTCATAAGATGTATAATAATTATCTGTTCATAGATGATTTTTTATATAATTAGCAATTTTCTAGGTGTAATTTTTTTTGGACTCACACTGTAGTGCAATTCATGGAAACTTGTAAGGTCTCAGTGTTATCTATTGTCAAGCTGTGACCTCCTTGGAAAACACATTGGACAACTAAATACTATGACCTCATTGTTATGGAAGTAATCGAAACAGAAGGGTTTGTGTTGATCTATAGTCCATTGTCATGGCAACTCGCCATGGCTCGAGTGTTATCTATTGTCAAGTTGTGACCTCCTTGGAAAACACATTGGACAACTAAGTACTAATATTTAAAAGCACAGTAGATCATTGCTTAGTTGTTGTTTTCACATGAAAAGAAAAATACTATTGGTGTCATGTTTTGTAGTGATGATGCATGTTTGCTTTTCTTAACTGTGCACGATAGAATTCTTATAAGGGAAATTATTTTAAAATTGCAAGTATGCTTATGTCATGAAACCTTGACAAGACAAATGGTTAAATAGCATTTAGTGATAAAAATATGAATTTCTTGGGGTTTTCTTCTACCACTGATTGTTCAACTTGAATTTGTACTAGAAATGCCTGACTCATTAAAGCCTATCTGCACTAGTTTGGCCAGGAAGGATTAGACCTCCCAGCGTGGTCACAGACAGGTGGTTATCTCATCAAATCAGCTCTCAATTAACATATAGCAAGCAATGCCTAAGCAGTGCCCGTTGGTCCCCCATGGTTATGATTCCCCATTTTTCTTTTGTTAATTGAGAGCTGAGTTGATGAGATAACCACCTGTCAGTGACCTTGCAGGTAGGTCTATTCCCTCCTGGCCAAACTAGTGCAGACAGGCTTTAAAGGCCCTATCCAATGAAAATGCAACGTTATATCAATGGAAAGCTGCATGAACGTAGAAAACAAATATAAAGGAATACAAAATCATGTCCCTTTCAGAATAGCACAAAGCAAATAGCATATAATTGATATTATTGTAATCTATGTCTTATAAGCTTTCCATTGAGATACAATTCATCTATTCCAATTTTTACTTCCGACAGGGTCTTTAAGGTCAATTATTTTTTTCTAAATACGTTCACTTTTGTCATCACCTGACCTTTCTATCATATTTATTAAAATGTTCATGTAAATATTTTTAATACATGTATGAACACGTTTGTAGCAATGCAAAGCACAGAAACTACAGTTTATGGTGGAAAAAGCTTGTAACAGGTGACAATTCATAGTTCATGGTTACGCATCAAATATTCTCCATATTGCAGCAGATATGTTACAACGGCAAAGCATGTATTAAAACACACCACATTATCATGAAAATTCGTACCAGCTAAATTGTATTAGTTATGACAATGGCAGAGCTACAGACTTGGAGATGGAGCAGGAATTGAAAATTGAAATTGAAATGGAGATGGAATTGAATGAACAGAAAGAAAGAAAAAGAGACAGAAAGAAAGAAAAAAGAGACATAAAAGAGAGAGTATATCCTAAAAAAAAAGAGGATGGATGAAAGCTCGATAAAACATGTATAGTAGTAGTACGTGCGCTATATAAGAATCCAATATTATTATTATTATTGTTACATAAAGATCACTAGAAAAGGAAATTGGCCTTTATGTACAGGTTTCAGAGAGAACTGATTTTCAAGGAAAATAAAATGTGTGGTCTTTAAAGACAAGTGGACCCTGGCAACAAGAGACTTTGAACTTATCAGGGAGTGTTTCACAAAGATAGTAATTCGAAATTAACTCTAAGTCGGACATAAACATTTTGGAGAGCCAATTGTAGCCTTATAATGAAATATATTCAAGAGCAAAAATTCAAGTATCTTAGACTTTTTATAAATTCCACTTCAAGAACATGAAATCTCCTTGATAATAGAAAATATGAATGATTTGAATCAACATTTTATGCCTTTTAAAATAACTTTTACAAAATATTTTTAAAGATGCTAACGGCTTTCCATAATTGTTAAGTCCAACTTAGAGATTAGAAGTTCAACTTAAGATCTTTGTAAAACACCCCAAAGTTCACACACCTTTAAAGTTCAAACTTTCAATTTTACATGTTTTAATGTTTGTCTGTGGACCGCCCTGCGACATGCAGGTAATACAAGTTTAATGGTTAATATTTCTGGGAACCGTTTCACGAAGCCTTTTTTCAATGACAGGTGACAAAATTCAGTGACAAGTCTGCTGATAACCAATCAGAAACAAGGATTTCAGTAGCTTATAAGAAAGACTATCATTTGTCACTGATGACAAGTTTTGTGAAACAGGTCCCTGATCATTGCAGTGAAAACTAACACAGATTCAATCACAACCTTGTTGAAGCCTTACTTGAAGCCGAAATAGGATTAGGATTAGTTAGAATCAGAAAAAGGATTAGTAAGAAATCAAGCAATCTCAATCAACAGGGAGAACTAAATCTGCAAAACATTTGCCACTCTCCACCCAGGTGTTAAATGGGTACCCGGTAGGATGCGAAAGTTAGTGTTGTAAAAATGACACCTGGCTTGAATGCTCCCCAGGGAGTGAAGAATGTGCATACATTGTGTGCGGGTTAGCCTGAATCCGATGACAGGGTAGTAATAATATATATCTGTAAAGCGCATTGAGATGGCCTGCAGTACTGAAAAGCGCTATATAAGAATGAGCTATTATTATTATTATTATTATTATTGTAGACATGTCCCAAAATAACTGACAAATGAAACAAAAATTAAACTGTAGCCCAATGGTTAACAATTCCAATACCAAACCAAGGATGAATTGTAATGACAACCACTGGTAGTGTATATTAAATGGAAAAGAAACCGACTCCAAGGGATAGGTATATTTTAAACACTTTCAGAGAAGTGTAGAGGCCGAGTCGGGAAAGTTCATTTCAAACACTTTCAGAGAAGTGTAGAGGCTATGGTTTATATCACATATCATAACATTTTATCTACTATTTTGGACCAACAAAAAGCTTGTCTTTCTTTACTAATGAAATTCAAAATGGATTCAATGAATTATGAATCGAATGTCATGGAACACTATTTGCAGTACATGTACAAGGAACAAGGATAAATGAAATATTAATGATAAACTTTGACCTCATCCAAACCCTCATTTCTTTCTCTTTTCCTCTCCACGTTGGAACTACAAAATAAAACATCAAACATTTTCTAAAAGTAGTTCTAATAATTATTGTTAGTAACAGATGAAAAACACAAATTAAAAGAGTGAAGGAATAAAATGCTTATTGCTGCAAAGCCCAAAATTAAAAACTTATAGACATAACCTTTGGTTTTGGAAGGCAAGATAATGTTCTCATGCTGGGGCATATTTTATAATCCTGCATTGAGACAAAAAAAAATTAAACAAGGGAAGAGAAAACATCAAAGATTGGTGTTAATATAAGATTTCTTCACTGGTGGAATACTACACTGCAACTTCACTGTTAACAGAAGATAGCACACACATGGCTTTACATTATTATTCTTGAGGAGGCCTTTAACACAGAGCTCAATGGCTTGTGGTCATTTTATGATATCAAACAGTTTTATAATATCTATAACAATCATTTAAAATCACTTCAATTTGGAAATTTACAGGATTATAATAATCATTATGGTATGAGAAACCTAAAACAAGCTTGCTATGGAGTCACCTCCCACAAGAACAACAAAAATGTTATGTTTTTCGGGTTAGGTGAAGGTATTTTAACATGGTATGTATGTGGATTCTGTTCCACCTCCTCCAAAGGCTCCATCCTGTTTCTTCTCTCGTTTCTCTCTCTCGATGACATGACCCTAAAATCTAATCAGTTCATTGGCTCTGCAAGATACATAAACATGTCTTGAGATTGATTGTAATCTGTCTATCGGTTCTCAAGATAATGCGATCACAAGCTATTTTTGAATACATAATAAGCCCCACAATGTTATATTGCTTCATATTTTCCACCACTGGACGTAGGAGCATCCATACCTTCCAGAAATGCCTCCAAAGCTGCATCATCATCCATCGCATCTCCTCCCCCTCCTCCTCCTCCTGTGGATCCTGCTCCACCACCTCCTCCAGAGGCTCCATCCCGCTTCTTCTCTCGCTTTTCTCCTGAGGAGGACTTTTTCTTGGAGCCGGACGTGGAGCTGCTCTTCTTCTTCTTCTTGCGTGTTTCTTCGCCGCCGTCTTGGTTGGAGTCTCTCCTGGAGTGTCGGTCCTCTCTGTCCTTTTCTTTATGCTTCTTGTGCTTGTGTTTCTTGTGTATCCTCTCCTCATCATCCTGCAGAGAGTTTGTACAATAATACAGGGGGGCGTTTCACAAAACTTGTCATCAGTGAGAAATTACTGCTTCTGATTGGTTATCAGCAGATTTGTCACTGATTTTAGTCATTTGTCATTGAAAAAAAGGCTTTGTGAAACGCGTCCCTGATTTCGAATGTATACAAATAAACAGAGCACATCGGCTTTGACGAACAAGGTAATTGATGATCAATGCTTTACCCAAGCACAAGTGTGCTGTTCTTGTCAATGTCTTTAATAATGCATCCCACAGGTCCATTCACAATTTACAAAGAACAGTCACATGGTGTAACTCAAGTCTGAAGTCCTTTGTAAAATGATAAGTGGTGATTATTGTGACCAAGGATTCATAAATACAGTCAAACCTGCTTTTAGTGACCACCTGTCTACAAAGAACACCTGTCTATAAAGATCATGTTTCTTGTTTCCCTTAAAAAAGGTTTCTCATTGAAACATGTACTAAAGGAACCTGTCTACAAAGACCACTTTTTGTGTTTCCCTTGGGTGGTCGCTATAGACAGGTTTGACTTTATATCAAACAGGTGCAAGTAGGTGATGGTGAAATCTGCAAATTATCAGAAATAAAATCAGAGAACCCTACTTTATTGATCACTCCTCTTAGGCATAAAAAAAAAAAGATGTTGTATTGCCCTTTGCGCCAGACCAAAACAAAATGTTTTAAATCATTAAAAACTGAGAAATATCAATATATAACTGGAAAAAAAAATTTTCTGACCGACCGACCGACCCATGTTTTGGCACCTTAAGGGCAATACGTCTTTTTTTAAAGGCTTTATTGACGTACCTCTTCCTTGTCTTTGCTCCTGTGTTTCTTCTTCTTCTTGGCTGAGCTGCTGGTGCTAGTACTGGTGTTGGTCTCACAATCACTGATGTCTTCATCCTGGACCACGGAGACAAGGACATCAAACTCATCACTGGCTCGTGATAGGTTCCCTAGAAACAGATTAATAGGTTAAAATTAAAGGCATCATTTAACAATGTTAAATCTGAGATGCATGACCCTATGTGTTCTCAGTGTTTGTGATATGGTGCAATATTGAAGCCCTAAAAAAATTGCGCTTCAAAGTGATCATGAAGTGCTTCAAAATTAAAAAAAAATGTTTTTACCATACATATTTTCCTCAATAGACTGAAGTGTTATAAAAATCGTTAAGAAAACGAAATATATTTCGATTTCTTTTCATAAATATCTTGATAATCAGACAGACGATCGGCTTGTAAAAGTCATGGGATTCCTGACTGACCTAAATGTTTATAACTATGATTGCAGGATGAGCTATGAGCTAAATACAGGATTTTGTCTCAAAATCTGAGACAAAGTTACCCAATCCCTGTAATAGGTTAAAATTGAGCATTAATTGTTTAGATAAATGTCTAAACATCATCACTGTATATATGTTTCTTAGTACTGCAGCAGCTTCTTTGGAGAGTACAAATATCATAATAAAAAATTTGTGTACAACTGGTTTCTGGAAAATCAATTTCAAGAAACTTAACCTTACATTTTGAGTGATAGCTTGTTAAGGACTATGAACGAAAAAGAGGATAACAAAAACGTTGTGCAGGGAAACAAAGTCGGACTTAAGTTGTATAATAATAATATTCAGTTCTTGTATAGCGCATAATGCATTATGAAATAACGTCTGTATGCGCTTCCAAAGAGCTTTGGGAATTATTACCCTAGCTTTAGCTCCGGCAGCCGTTTTCAGCGCACAGTGAGTTTCAAGGAATAATCCTACCAGGTATTCATTTACCTCACCTGGGTTGAGTGTGGCAAATGTAGATTAATGTCTTGCCAAAAGACATTAGTGCCGCGACGGGACTCAAACCGCGGACCTTGTGATCCCCAGGCTGGTGACATATCCATTCGACCACGACCATGTGCACCCTTTTCTACTCAAGTGCCTAATGGGGGCATCCACTATCTACTCATGAGTTGCTTTTGTTCTTCAAAAACATTCAAAACATTTGCAGTATATCTTTCTGGATGTGAGATTGAATACTGAATATTTGTCATGAATTGTTTTTGATGGGATGGGAAGTTTTACTCAATTTATTTTTCAGCAAGAAGTCCTAAAATTGGGATACATGTGCTCTTAGAGTTAGTAAGATGGCGATCTAAAATCAAAGAATTGTTTTTGATAGGGTGGGGTGGGAAGTTTTACTCAAACTTTTATTTCAGACATGAAGTCCTGAAATTGGGATACATGTGCTGTTAGAGTTATTAAGATGACGATCTAAAATCAAAGATGATTGGTAAATTCTTGATAGCAGACATAATGTAATGTTTTCCATCTTAAATTTCCATATATTCCACATCCCCTTAGGGCTAAATATGAGTATTACATACGTTAGATGATCTTACTTGAGACTGTTTGTTTGGCAGGTTTTGAAGTTACACTCTCTAGGAAATTGAGGTCTTCTAATTGTAACGTCAGACCAAGAGTTGTTGGTGACGATACTTCTTGACTTGGGGTAGTTGGTACCTTGCAAAAGAATTAAAGGAAACATTCATTACAAGAAACAAATCTTGGTTAGTGCTATACAACAATACAACAATAAAAGAATATAAAATGATGATATATTCATTGTGTAGATGTATAGACAATCTTGATCACTTTTGCTTTATATATAAATAACAATAAATCCATGGGGCACACTATAAAGAGAATGGAACAAGGATTATAAAGCATTCCATGATAAAAGACATTGCAGTGAGTGAGATAAATAGATAAGCCTGTAATAGAGTAACAAAAGGTGACGGTAAAAAAAGGTGGCACTAAGAAGTCCATGAACATTAAATAATGCACTTGACAAATTTAAAACTAAATATGACAATGAAAAAAAAAAAAATTCAGTCAGAATATATATTACTATCCTTAAACTGGAAAAAAAAGGAAAGAAACATGCTCTTTTGACATTGCCCAGCAGTCTAATTTGCGAGACTTCATGAAACAATGTTATTACCTCTACAGGTTCTGTTCCCTCTTCATCACTATCCTCTAGGACAACCTTGGACGGTCTTACATCAGCGTTAAATCCACCATCACCAGTTCTTAAAGATGTTGGTCTCACCACTGCTTCGTCCTCTGAAATGTCCTCACAATCCTGTAAAACCTTGATCCCTTCCCCTTCGTCTTCTTCTGAAGAGACAATGTCCTGGTTGGAAGTCACCTGAGATCCTGAAGCCCCCTGTGTCTTTGAAGCCCCTTGTGTTCTTGAGGACATCACCTCTTGGGTGTCTGGTAACGATGAGGACGATGATGTGGAGACCTTTGGTTGTCTTTTCGTTTCAACATTCGGTTTGGACGGCGTGCTAGAGGTCGCTGAATTCCTGCTCGACTCTTTCGTCGACGGCAGTTTCTTTTCGAAGCTCCACCCCATGTTCCCACTCGATAGCTTTGACCGCGTTGACGTCGTTGCGTCGTCATCCGAATCGTCATCGACTCCATCCATTGCGACGACTGGCCTATCATCAGCGGATTCGTCGCTGGACATGTCCATACTTGCAAGCCTGGGAGGCATCCTTGAGAATGTATCGAATGGTGAATCGGGTCCCTCGGTGTCGGGGGTCACGAGGGTAACTGCCTGGACTTCCCCTCCTACCACCTCGTCTTCGGAGTCCAGCTCCTCTTGGAATCCAGCAACCATTGGATTCATTCCATCATCACTGTCATGGAGAAACAACAAGATGAAAGTGATATCACCCAGAGTGGAAATACAGTCAAACCTGTCTATAGCGACTGCCCAAGGGAAACACAAAAAGTGGTCTTTGTAGAGAGGTTCCTTTAGTACATGTTTCAATGAGAAACCATTTTCAAGGAAAACAAAAAATGTGGTTGTTGTAGAGAGATGGTCTTTGTAGACAGGTGGTCACTAAAGCAGGTTTGACAGTAACTACAAACCCAAATATGCTTTATGTACATAAAGGCTTAAAATACACGGGGGTGTTGGGCGATTCGCCGTCAGTATTGGCTATACTAGCTGCGCCGGTAGTATACTGGTTTGCACGCTGCCGCCCCATATCTGATGGAGCTAGAGAGGATCGCGCAAGGACAGAAACGTGGAGAAGTTTTTTTATGTGAAAATCGTGAATCTTCTGGAATCTGGTGATTCCATAAGACCAGCACATAATGAACCTTGACCAGTAAATCAACCGAAAGCTAAAATTAGTAAAAGGAAACCTGTTGGCAAGGAGGCGAATGTATACGGGCTTGGACCAGAAATTTCGTACAGAGGGAGGAGATCTGACCAATTGCTGCATGTTATAACTTGTAAAATTGTGAGAGGGAAATAATGCCGACTAATAATAATAATAATAGTAAAGAATTTAGGAGTATCATAGGTACCTATTCAATGGAAATCTGTATTAAAAAAGAGCCCCCATCAGTACTAAAAGAGCCCCCGTGAGAGGGCTCACAGGGGCTGTTTTTTTAGGGGAAGAGCCCCCGTGGACAACAAATTAATTTGAGCCTGGATGTACATGTACATACAACTACTTCACTTCAGCATTTTGTCATGAGTTACAAAAGATGTTCTCAATAACCTTCATGAGCAGGCATGAATAAGACTAAAGATTTAACCTTCAAGGGTACATTTCTTGTCTTTTGTTTAAATCATTATAACATAATTAACATTAAAAAATGCTTTGAATAACACATACCATAAACAACTAAATTATTCATACCCTTACAAAGTTATGTAATTTTGTTTAATTATGTGAAAAATTGATTTGTCCTGATTTAGATTTCTTGGAAATGTGACCTATTAAAGCTTACATCTAAAAGTATTTAAGACAGGCCCTAATGCACCCAATCCAAAGCAAAAAAAAACAAAAACAAATTTACAAGGGGTATGAATAATTTAGTTGTTATCATATACTGACATCATTCATTAAAGGGACTTGGTAACATTGTTCAGATGAGAGAAAATGGTGCTAAGGTAGTGACTTCAATGTTAGACGTACAATTAAAGATAATCTAAAAGTTTGAGTGAAAGCGGATATAAATTGGGAAAAACTTATCTGATCAATTTCTTAATTCTCCAAACTATATTATTACAATTTAATTACATTTTAGGTGAATTTAAATTGGCACAAAGCAATGAATTGGCTCTATATAACATGCTAGATATTTAAGTGTTGAAAGACTTTTTAAAAATCCTGTTTGATGTCTTATTTTCTAGGAAAAACGGTTGTTGAAAATTCAAAAATGATTGGGGAGAATTTACTGTAAATCACTGTTAGAGGGTGTTGCACAGTGACTCCTTTAAAATATATATATATCTTTGTGGTTTGAGAATTTTCTCAGGAATTTTTGCCTGTTACATGGTAAGTACAGTAGAAGGAATTTAATAAGTAACATTTCATACATAAATTACAGTTTTTTCATCATTTTCAACAATGTTACGAGACCATTGTGGATACCTGTCTGAGTCCGGATTTGGAGCTTGAGCTACGACCGGTGCCGGAGCCGGGGGCTCTGGTTTGGGTTTAGGCTTTGCTTTCCTTCCAAAGCTGAATACACTGCTCTTCTTTGGCGCCTCTGCTGCGGGTCTGGAGTCCGTCTCATCGAAGAATCCCTTGTCGATACCATCGTCAGGAATGAACTCATCGACGTTGCTGATCTTGCCCTGGGCCTGCTTCTGCTGACGGGAATGGTGGATCTCAGCCGGAGTTTCAATGACTGTGAACAGATACATGCACATTGATATTGATATTGATTCGGTTTATTGCAATAAAAGAACATGCAGCGGGAAAGCTGAAATTGTTCAAGTCAATTTACAAAACATAAAAGATCAAAATATGAATGACAAAAACGGACAACCATAAATCATGCATAATAAAACAAAATAAAACTCATTTTTGCTGATTGAGGTGTGATATGAAAGGGCAGAAAATGAACTTTCTAGAAATGTGATTTTTCTCTTTGAAATTCAGATTCCGTCCGCCAAATTACTTTTTGGTTTCCTCTCTTCAATTTCATTTTAATCACTTATCCATGAAATATGCATCATATGAATTGCATCAAATGAAAGAAGAGGATCTAAGCTTTACAAATATGTGTCATTTATTTATCATAATTGTGATTAAGTTATAATAATACATTGACAATTCTCGGTTTCGTTTTTTATGGGACGCACTGTACAATGGGATATCACCAGAAGAATAAATACTGTACTCCTCTTTAAAAAAATAAAAACCCCAAAAGATCTTAACCCTGGTAATTAATAACAGGAAAAAGGGGGTTGCATATGACACCTGACCTACCTGCTGATTTCTCATCCTCCACTCTTGTTCCTTGTTGGACCTTGGACTCGCTCGGAGCAAACCACTTGCTGAACCTGTTGCCTAGCGTAGTCTGATCCTCCTCCCCCTCCTGGGTGACGACGGGGGAGGGAGCAGGCCTTGGGGGAGGGGCCTGCTGCTGCTGCTGCTGTTTGATTGGCTGTAGCTGCTGTATATGCCTGGTTGTGGGCGGAGTTGAGCTAGGGGTGAGCTGGCTTGGTGAGTGGGCAGGGCTTACTTTGGCAGGAGTAGCAGATGCAGATGAGCTTCGATTACTGCTTGTATCTGTTGTAGTGTTGGGTTGAAAACAGCAAAGTAAACACAGGTGAATAATGATATGTGATACTGACATTTATACTTAATGTTGTTTATGCATGCCATACCCTCCATTGCTACTATGTTGCAGTCATCTTCATTTCTCTTTCTCCAAGCTCTCTATCCTCTTCACCTCCTTGCCTATCCCTTTCTTCCTTTCTTCTATTTATAATGTATATTATGTATTTGTGTATTCAGGTGTACCCATTACAAGCTATGCGTACAGGAATTATGCGCCTTCTTCCTTGTAATACAAGTTCTTAAATTATATTTATGTTCCTACATATAAATTGTATTGTTTAAATAGATGTCAAAAATGTTGTCAAATTGAATGGAAGAAAATAAATGTTCATTTGAATTGAATTGAATTGAATTAAATTGAATACTCTACAAAACCAAGCATAAAAAGAAAAAATTATCACACATTTTATATTCAACAAAAATCAAATTGTAAAATATAATCATCAAGATATATGAAAGAGTGACCACTTGAGTCGATATGCTATACATAACCCTAACTCTAAACATAACCGAAAACCCAATCGCAATCCAAGCCCTAGACCAAAGTAACTACTGCAAGATAACATTCTGGATCCTTAGGTATGTCTTCATCAGCTCGAGATTACCAAATAGCCCGCTATTTCTGATTTGGGAAATAATCCCGAAGTTACGAATTGCATCTTCATCGGCTCAAGACTCGACCTTGAAACATGAAACTCGAGCTCGAGAAATTTTGCTCAGCGTTTGCGCATAGTGCGAGTCTTTGGGCTGGTGAAGACGCACTGGACAAAAAGCGGGACATTTTGCAAACTAGCCCTAGATATCTTGGGATGATTATCTCGACCAAATATCGCACTAATTGCAAATTTGGGCCGATGAAGATGCAAATTAACTGGATAATTTGCGAATGTTAAAATAGCTGGATATTTGGCAATCTCGAGCTGATGAAGTCGGCCTATTGTTTCCCTCACCTGAAGCTCTCCTCGGTGTCTGGCCATTGGGTACGTTGAGAGACGATGAAGAACCTTTAGACTTATCCGTTTGCTTGTGGGAAAGACTTGACAAATACCTGAAATAGAGAGAGAGAGAGATGAAAGAAATATTTACTCTCTTTCTGCTTTATAATGGAATATAATCCTGGAAACGAATGAAAACCAACATAGAGATATTGCACATGGCAGGGCGTAAACAAATTGCAGTAGGATTAGTTAAGGAGAGAAAAGTCAGATACTTTGGTCATGTTATAAGGCACCAAAGCCTCTTAAAGGATGTGTTGGAGGGAAAAGTGGAAGGAACAAGACCGAGAGGGAGACCCAGAATCAACTGGGAAGAGAATGTCAAGAACTGGAGTGGACTAAAACTGCAAGAGTGCACCAGAATGGCAGAAGATAGAGTAAAATGGAGAGATGTTGCAATCAACTTCCGAACCGGGAAAAGATAGATAAACAGACAGAGTATATGGAGAACCTCGTGCAAAGCTATGTGGCAGTCTAGGATTTCAATATGTGGTGGATAAAGAGTTCAGAGATGATGACCGTTAATCAAGTCCATTTGTTTATGTGCAGTTGTCCAAAAGAAATCGTTGATGGCGTTGACCAGTATATATGCCATGCTACATCCCCTTTAAAAAACAGAATGAGACGTAGAGATCATGCTGACCTTCTGAATTTCTAAGTTTGCTTGTGGGGAAATTTCGCAAATACCAAAAATTCAGAGTGAGTCAAAGAAAAATTAAAGATTGAGGGTATAAATTATAAAGAAAATGACCAAAGGGAAGGAGGTATCAACCGACATTAAGAAACATGGATGATACAGTTAAATGTAAAATTGTTTAATGAGCATGGCTGGGATGGAACAAAAAGAAACCAACAATAAAGTTGAAAAATGAAATGAAATATGGTGGATTGGTTTCTGAACATTCAGAAAAAGAAAAGGATGATGCTGGTACTCAAAAATATTCAGCAAAATTTTTGCTTAAAACACTGAAAAGATAATTGTAAAAGTTGCTTACATATCATAATCCTGATCTTCTGACTCTATTCTTGCATCTAGTTCTTCTAGCGTCGCATCAGTTTCTAACTGATTCCTCTGCAGCTGTTGTAGTAGTGTTTCCCTCTGCCAAAAAAGAAAGAAAAAGAATTAATGCTTGGTTCATGAAATAACATGATGTACTAATAAAAAGCCTCTCAAGTGGATCGTTTAGTAAAATAATTCCAAAGCCCAAAGACTGAAAGTCATAAAAGTAAATGTGTGAACAAGAATAACTAAAATTAAGAATTTCTTGTAATAATTTTATTATGTGTAAAGAAAAATTGAATATGTACATACATTTTTTTCCTTCACACTTTCTGAAACAATATCTGTTATACATTTGTTTATCTTTCTCTGGGAAATGAAATGAATACGAAATGAATTGAATTGAACAGCATATCTAGAGTATTATCGTATGACACTGTTTCCTGTTTTTATTTAAACAGCACTGTTCGCCTTGTGAGATATGATATTTCCAGATTACTTTCCTTCAAATGCATTACTAAGTTTACTTTGGAAATATAGAATGAGAATAATTGAGTTCAGATTAAATGGTGACTTTTTCATTTTTAAGAGAAGATGAAAAGTTTATGACCTAAGTATACACTGCAAGGGTAATTTGCACATATCACATTGGTAAGTGTTTTTCTTGAATTAAACCCCTCACTGCAATCTGCTATTTCCCACTTTAGTCCTTAGGCATCGCCAAGAAAATCAATAAAAAAGTAAAAACTAAGAAAAACAAAAGAAATTCATTACTTGGCCCAGTACTATAGGCATTAATTTTGTATGCATGGAAGGTCATTTTGTTTCTGCAGGTCCATGATAAAATTAGACATACCTGTAACTGTAAGAACGGGATGTTGAAGAAAGAATGCAGATATTTTAGGCCAAAACCGTTTTTCATGGAAGATTCCGCTACTCGAATGTGGGCTGAACCTGGAGGTCTACAAGACAAAAAAGAAGAGAAAAAATTAATATCATATTGTTTTCATTAATCATACAATCTATGTAAAAAAAATGTTTTGAATTCATGTCAAGGAAAAGCAACTGGATTGTCTTTCTGTGATTGATTTGTATTATTTGGAATCAATAAAAAACTATTGACATTTTGTTTTTAAATAAGCATGCTCTTCTAAGAACATGGGATTTTTCAAAATTGATAAGTTATTAAATCTTCATGAAACAGAGGTCACTCTACACCATCTGGGTGAAGAAAAAAAAACTTTCTTTTTCCTCTCAATAATTATGAATTGGCCTGCCTATAGACACATCTACTTGCAACATCCTGGTGCTGATCTCTGACAAAAGCGGAGGGAGAACAAGAAGAAGAAGAAGATACTTCCCAACATTTCACTGGTGAAAATATCCCCATAGCACCTGGTACTAGTAACTCTATTCAATGCACTAGTATAACAAAGCTAAGATGTAGATCCTCTGGGAAATTTTCAGTGTTTTAATATTTTATAAAATTTGCTTTTTAAGTTTCTCTAATATTGGGGATAGAAGAAAAGTGGAAATAACTTGACATGCAAAATGACATGTACTGGAGTGTTACATAATAAAAAATGTGCATGCAGCACTTGATAACAGGGGTATCAGATTGTGAAGAACATAGCAGAATCTGTTTGTTACTAATTTTCTTTATGACTTAAAGACACAACAACATAGAGAAAAGAAATTGAGAATCATTGAGACATGGCCATTTATACTACATGACTCAGTTGTATAATTTTTATTTGATATGTATGTCTAAAATGTGAAACAAAAAAAATGAAACTTGAAAAGAGCGCAAGAAAATGTGAAAGAACAGCAGGAGGAAAAAGGATATGAAGATAGGACAATAGTCATATAGGAAAAGCAACAAAAACAACAACAACAAAAGAAGAAGAAGAAAAGGGAAATACCAGGGGATAGGGGTGGGTGTAGAACAAGGAAGTAAGAGGAATCATCCATGCATACTCATCTCATTCACATATTTTTCAAATTAAAAAACAAACAAAAAGCAGACAAAACAAAACAGAACTAAAAACAATACAAGACTAAATTCATACAGGAAAAAGAAACAACAACAACAACAACAAAAGAAGAAGAAGAAGAAAAAGGAAATACCAGGGGGTAGGGTGGGTGTAGAACAAGAGAGTAAGGGGAATCATCAATGCATACTCATCTCATTCACACATTTTTCAATTTAAAAAACAAACAAAAAGCAGACAAAACAAAACGGAACTTAAATCTTACAGTTACACAAGGACCCATCTTCTCACCTGTCTAGTTCTTTGATGAAGTACTCAATTTCTTCTCTGTAGACTGCCTGCTCTTCATGCAGGTCTTTGAAGCTGGCCATGACTAATACCGGTATATGTGTAGGAACCTTGGGAAGCTCTTTCTCAACGTATTGCCATGTCCTGCAGGAGGGAATACAGAGACATAGGGTGATGGAGAGTGGGAGAGAGAGAGAGAGAGAGAGAGACAGGGAGGGAGGGAGAGAGTGTGTGTGTGAGAGAGAGAGAGAGAGAGAGAGAGGAGAGGAGAGAGAGAGAGAGAGAGATGGAGATATAGAGAGGGGGAGAGAGGGGGAGAGAGGGGAGAGAGATAAAGAGAGAGGGGAGAGAGGGGGAGAGAGGGGGGAGAGAGGGGGAGAGAGGGGGGGGGGGGGAGAGAGAGAGAGAGAGAGAGACAAGAGATATCTATAAGCTAAACTGTATGCCTAATTGGTGACGCTTGCCTCCTAATTGGGACACAGGGGAGGGATTATTGTTATTAAAGACAAGATTGCACTTGTTTAATTTATTTAATTGCAAAAATTATCACTGTTATTTTTGCTTCTCTCCCTGACAGTTTTACTCAGTTTGTTTGTATGAATGAACTGAGTTTTTTATAAACCTCAATTTTTGTATACGTGCTTTTGAATTTTAAGCACATACAGAACACCCCTTCCTCCTCATGTCACTGGCTTACCATTTCTTAGAGATGTCGAGCATCATCACCACACCATTAGTTCCCTTGTATACATCAAGGAACAAAGCATCCAGGCAGGGGTTGTCTGGGTCATCTTCATCATCATCATCATCATTGTCATCATCACCATCATCACTATCATCATCACCTTCATCATCACCATCATCACTATCACCATCACCTTCACCAATCATCACCATCCCTTCACCATCACCACCATCTTCAAATTCCTCCTTCACCTCCTCCTCATGTCACTGGCTTACCATTTCTTAGAGATGTCCAGCATCATCACCACACCATTAGTTCCCTTGTAGACATCAAGGAACGACGCGTCCAGGCAGGGGTTGTCTGGGTCATCTTCATCGGTCTCTTTGTTGTCTATCTTCAGGGTGTTTCTCTCTCGTTTCCGGGGCTTCCCCTTGTCAACCACATCCCAGACTTCCACTTTGACGACATCATCGGTAGCTGTTGGTTTGAAACAAGAATAACAGTCAGATAAATAAGAATGGGCATGTCAAAGTTAATTGAGTTTTTTGTGACCAATACATTTCCAAATATTATAGAGTCCTTAAAGATAAAGGTGAGTTCTGGTAAAAAAAGAAAAGGAAACGAATTCTCACAGAAATAAATGAAACTTACACTGAATGTTCAAGATTACAAATAAATGTCATTTGCCGAACAATTTTGGTAGAAAATGTATACTGGCTGAGTAATGAGCATAGAAAGATTAGGAAAACAAGGTTTGTAGCCGGACACCATTGGTGTAGTCCCATGTACATGTACATTTTTCTGTGTACAGTGCTTGTTACTTTACCAAGACTGGGCCAAATTTTGTTATGATTTTGATGACTCCAGAACTTTGCAGTACACACCAATACTTACATGCTACATGATCAACTTTTTGTGATCTATTCCACACCTTTTCTTTCACAATGCAATCGATGACCAAATCCTCTTAAAACATACATTTAAGCAACATAACAAATGTCATTATCCTTGATATTTTCTCTAATCTGATCTTGAGTGGAACTACAGGTACTGTGCTTGCATCAGATTGATAACATCATTAGAAATACTAAATTTGTTGACGATGTCAGTAACATATATGCGTCACAAAACCTTTGACTTGCCCAATACCAATTAAGAAATGTACCCTGTATCATTGCCCTCTCCATCCAACATGGATCTACCCCCCATGAGGCGGTAGCGAATACCACTAGGGGTCGCAAGGTGGTCTTTGTCCTTGCAACTAAAAGAATTTTAAAGAAAAGTATCACAAAGTAATAATGGGGCATGTCGAATACCTCAGGTGTGGTTGCTAAAACAGTCAGAAGATCATTGAAACTAACTTCTTTCTTGGCATTCAGAACAAAAATGAACTGATTTGGGAAGCTTTCACTTGCCATGCTGCAAGCTTTTACAGACCGTGGCACTTGAAAAATCTAAAGAGAGATACTTTTTCCACTGCTTGTAAACAAAAAAGAACTAACAGTAATTTTCAATATTTTATCACCGATCGGATTACCCTCTTCAATAAGTCAGAAAATCAGTGACAAGAAGATGATCAGAGAGGATGATAATTAAATTACCTTTGTAGTTCCACTGTATACTGGCTACTTGAATCTCTGCTGTTGGAAGATAACTTTCTGAGAACTTGCCTCCCTGTAGCCGATGAAAGAGTGTTGTCTTCCCTGTGTTCCTGTCCCCTTTTATGATCACTCTCACTATCAAAACAAATGAATAAACAATGAGAACAGTAACACTGGCTGGTATAGACCAGTTCTGGTCATTCAATTGCATTGTGAAAGAAACAAATCAATCAGAAAAGGTTGATCATCTAGCATATAAGTATTGGTGTGTACTGCAAGGTTCTCAAATCATCAAAATGATGAGAAATTTGGCCCAGTCTGGGTAAAGTTTAAAGCACTCGACAAAGAAAGATATGGGACTACGCAATATCTATCCAGTCCGGATAGATATAATAAGTTACCAAATATATCAATAAGTAGGTAGTTTTTTGGGCAAGATTTGTATCATCACGTATTAGTCAAAACATATTCTTTCACATGATTGGTAATAAGAGCTAAGCTTCCATTTCATTTTTTGAGAGGAGGACGTTTCCAAAACTGGTCTATACCTTTAATACAGTATGTGCTTGTACATGTATCTACCATGTAGCCGTGTAGGGTGCTCAAGGTGCTCCAAATCCCTCCAATATCCCGTTTAGGACAGGACAGGCTATTCAATTGTCCTCGTGCCCCCTCCCCCTCCCCCCCCCCCTCCCCCTCCAAGAGGCAACTAACTGACAGGTACATGTAAATCACATAATAAGGGGGCAACAATATTATTTTATAATGAATAAATTATCCAAATGGGTTTAAAAGGAGAGAGGGGGAGGCATGGGCATTGTGGCGTGCGCCTGTAATCCAGCTAATGGAAGTTACAAACTGATTCAGCCGAGGACGCAGGTTCGAAACCGAGTCATGTCTTTCGGATGGTGACGTTTAAAGGTTGGTCCCAAGACGTATATAATCATATCTGATTGATACACGTCTGTAAAAACCCAATACACACACATATGGGTCAGCCCCCCCCCCCCCCATATTTTCCACTGATGTAATAACTTGTTTGTGCATGTAATATATACTCACTGTTGTATTGTACTCCTCTGGCAAACTTGCGCTGTAGACTGACCCCCATGGCCTGCATCCCCGAGGGGATGTTGGGTCTGGTGTCCCCTTGTTCATTGGTAACCAGCTTCTTCAATGCCGAAAACATCCTGATTGCGCTCTGATCGGCACATCAATGAATGACACCAAGAATTCAACCTGAAACAACAAAAACATGAGGTAGATTATTGAATTTGAATCAGAGCTACATTACATGTATCTTATTTATTTTCATAACACTGCAATACTTCCACAGTACACATGATTTTATAAATATTAAGTACACTGTAGATCCAAATTTACAATGTACACTGTATAAGTATCCTTCTCAGGACTTCCAACCCTCCCTCTCTCTCACATGGTGCAACCGCAAGCCTACTGTACATTATAAGTATCTGTTTTGGCAATCAAGCATCTTGTATAATTAATCAACTCTTGATGTGGTCGATAGCAAAAGTATTCCAACAAAATCTTAAAGGTACTACAAAGTTTTGGGAAATTTTTGAAATTGGATGGATACTGGATAGTAATTCTTTAAAGTTTGATATATTTGGATGCCCATGTGGATGTTTTATAAGCACTAGAAAATATAGCCCCCTAAAACAATTCTGCTTTCGTGAAATTGAACAATCAAAATTTACCAGTGCTCCCGATAAATTTTGAATATTTCAAATCGCGCCTATGCTAAGGCCATTTCATGGTAGCTGCGACTATGAATATGCAGTTCTGATATATAATTTCCAAACGGAATAGCTAATCGGTAGATTGTAGTCAAGAAAAGTTGTTTTACAGCTAAAGTAATATCAGTCTTGAGAGGGAGCTATACAACATAAAGAGTTTATTATTTACACTTTTATCACTTTAGACTCGATTTCAACCGCCACAGCGATCATTGAATATTTTAAAATCGCATGTGCTTCCAATATGTTCATTTGAGCCAAATTCATGACCCCATACCAAAACTTTGTATTACCTTTACAGCATTACAGAAATATTAGGATAGTCTACATGTAACAATTCAGTTTTTCTCGCATTTTTTTACTTCAACATATATTTCATGTACAAACTGAATCATTACAGTTAAAAATATTAGCAGTCGATAAAGTGGCATGTCTGTATCAAATAACAAAACTATCTATCATCCATGATCCTCCATTTTCTCCTCATTTCTCTTTTTCCTCTTCTTCTTCGTCCTAAAAGTAAGGATCGTCTGATAAGGATCGTCCTCATTTTCGTGGACGATTCTTATTTCCGATCCTCGTGTTGGCGATGCGAAAAACAGATCCTGCGATGATGCTCAGAATCAGATGCACTTCACACTTACTTTGCAGAGACTTTCCTCTGGAAGATGGACAGTTAATACCCATAAAAGTAGACGGTGAACTGGGGGCATTTTATTACCCGGTACGCGTACGCAGTACCCTACACCCACAAAGCGCCGAAGGATTTGTCCACGTTTACAAGGATCTCATTCTCAGACCAGCTGCGCCACTTCTGCTTATGTTAGAACAGATTATACAGGACAAATATTTATGACGTTCAGTGCTATCTCATGAACATATTTCATGAAATCCAAACACAAAAGAGAAGGCTTTATTTTTGTAAAGACAGTGATTGGATTGGACACACACACAACACCCCCATAATTCATAGTCATTCTCTATTGAGTGAATTAGTTGTTAAATAATTAAAGTATACTGCAGGCTTACACGCAACTAGATTGGATCAGCTCCTTGTCGTGGTATCCCAATCAGCTGTGCAATGTTGTGATGTGTCAACTGTCAAGTATAGTATAGTGCAGATGATTCATAGACGTGCAATACATGCAAGCTACATACTCCTACAGTGCAGTGCTACTGTATATGTAGTAGGCCTAGCTAGATGCGCTGCACTGATGACAACGTCGACGAACAGAACTCAGTCTCTAGCCTTGGCTAAGCTGCAGTCGAAGTCTGCTGGCTGCTCCTGACTGCTCCCTGAATCCTGATAGTACGGTTAACTTGTTGATAAATTTACAATTAATGTATTTCAGGTAGAATCAGGCATGATGCAGGCTAGGAATGCACGTACATTTAATACTTCATGATATTCCGATGAAGCAATAACCCTAAAAAGACTGGATTGTAAGGTGCAAATTGGTGTAACGTTTGACTGTGAGACTACCGGTACGGCGCGCGCGACAGCTGATTTTGGGGGACTAAATTCGCTGCGTCGCGCGCGTCATATCAGTCATGTTGTATAGCGCTGATATGCATCCAGTGTCTGACGGCAGCGAAAGTAGTTCGACCTTTGCAAACCATAACATCTCTTCGATTCACACGTGTGTACATGATTGAGTATGAGGTCAGCTCCGCTTCTTATTCTCTGTCCATTTACAATGGAATAAAGCTACAAAAAGAACAGACTCGAAGTCAATTCAATGCTTGTCAGATCATGCATACTAGTAGGCCTAGTAGTAGTACCAAACAATGACATGATTTACAGGTAGCCCGGAGCTGAGCTCATTTTGACTTCTGACTCCTCCTCTTGGCCTTGGACTGGGAGTGCAGTGGGAGTCTTGACTTGAGACTTGAGTCTGAGTCTAAACAATTTGGAACTTGAAATTCAATTTGAATTGAAGTTGAACTTGTCTTCATGGTCTTGCCTCTTGGGCCTTCATTCAGTGTATGCATATGATCTAACCTCTGTTCTAGATCTAGTTAGATTTCTAAGTTAGATGTAGAAATCTAGATAACTTTATCAAACGAAAATGGATTTCGAGGACGAGGGAGTCGCCTGTGAAAGTGGAAAGTTGATGGATGTGCTGGCAGAACAAGAGCAGACTGATCTTCAGAGGGATTTTGAAAGAGCAACAACATTTATGACTTCAGTCGCTGGGAATCTTGGCAGTACCAAGCTGTTATATTTCTATGCAAGATTCAAGCAGGTGATCATTTATTGTGATACCAATTGCAGTAACCCCCCCCCCCCCCCCCCCCCCTCCAGAGAGTTGAAGAATATTGTTTTAAAAAAATTTAATCTTGGGCTTCCAATTAATTAGTACAACAAATTAGACAAAGCTTCAGACAGAGTTCAGACTCGTCTCTATATAATGCAGTGTATCAATCATTCAATGCCATTTGTTCTGCTGAACTAGATACGTACGTCAGACGATGGAGCTCCACTGTCGGTCTGTCACCGTCTCTTACTTAGCCCTAGCTTTGGTCCTAATCTAGTGGAATATGATTCCCCAAGTTATAACAAAATCAAATTGCCTTTAAAAAACAATATAAAATCTTACTACTAAATAGTTAATTAATCATCACAGTTATTGATTTTGTGTTTCTTATTAACCCCCTTTCATTGTTGTTTTCTTTTCCCCCCTTATACTAGGTCTAGATCTATATATATTTTTTTTTCTATTTCATTTTCTCCTCGCCTTAGCCTAGAAATGTCTGTACTGTGCTTTACTTAATTTATTGTTGTGTGCTTATAACCTGGCTTATAATATTTTGTATTGCTGTAATGGGCGATCCAACTTGACAGGTTTTCGCAACCTTCATGGAAAGCCCCGCATTGGCCTATAACCTTTGTTAATTTACTGTTACTTATACTTTATACTTATCTATTGAATTGAATTGAATTACTCTTAGTATGGAGCACCATTTTTTTAAATCAATCATGAGCAAAAAAAAATTAAATTAAAAATAAATAAATAAAAAAATTTTTAGGAGGGGGGGGGGGGTTCAGGCGAACAGGGTGCATATTGATTCGCACATAGGGTTGAAATACATTATGACTTTTGTCTAAATCAGCTGATCAAACATTTATTTTTCTCTCTCCAATGCCTTCAGGCAACAGTTGGAAAATGCAACATATGCAGGCCTGGTATGTTCAACTTCCAAGGGAAACAAAAATGGTAAGTGTGTAGAAAAAAAGGTGCATATGACTCCTAAGTGAAAATTCTGTATTAAATCATGGACCTAAATGATAGGACCATAATAAAACATGGTATTGGTAGAAGCTTGAGGTGGTCTAGACACTACAGACAGCAATGACCATCTGGTATTGGGAATTTTATGTTTTCTTTTAAATGGCTTTTGTCAACATTCCCCATACACAGACAGAAACCTTTTCCAATCACACACTGGGGGAATCAGGGCTCAAATTAATTTTTTGTCCACGGGGGCTCTTCCAAAAAAAAAGAGCCCCCGTGAGCCTTCTCACGGGGCTCTTTTAGTGCTGACGGGGGCTCTTATTTTAATACAAATTTCCATTGAATTGATACCCATGAAACTCCTAAATTCCTTGGTATTTTATCATTATCATTTATTTAAGTCGGCAATTTCCCTCTTAGAAATGTATTTGTTACATAGCTGTTATTGAATTTTATCCCCGTGATGACATTCTCTCCATTTCTTCCCATTCTGCACATAATGTCCTCCTCATTATTCGGAGCAACCTTAATTACATTCTTTCTTTACTTTAAGTCTTTATCATATCCTTCCAAAACACAGGGGCAGATCTAGCTTTTTGCTAAGGGTGGGAGGGGGTAACCGGAATGTGATGTGGAACAAGCCGCGTAGCGGCGAGGCGATTTTGTTGTTGCTATTTTGAATCCCCGTAAGTGATGTTTACATTGTCCATGAGCCGCGAGGCGATTTTTTTTTTTTTTGGTGCTATTTTGAACCCCCTTTAGTGATGTTTTCCTGGCATCTACTGACATCTTCTATTACTGTGTAGGTCTGGACACATGATAGCATTTTCTATGCACATCACATTTTCACTTGGCAGCCCAAGGGAGGGGGGAGGGGGGGTTAAGCCCCCTAAACCGCCTATTCCCCCCCCCCCCCCCCCCCCCCCCCCCCCCCGTGCAACATCTTTGGTGATCTTCTTCTCAATATTGATTTACTGGTCGAGTTACAATATTTGCTGGTCTTTTAGAATAACCATATTTCAGAGAATTCACACTTTTCACAACGAAAAACTTCTCCATGTCCTTGCGCGATCGTCTCCAGCTCCAGCAGATATTGGGCGTCAGCGGCGTAACACCGGCACTACCGGCGCAGTATAGCCACTACTGACGGCCCCACTAGCTGCACTGCGAGCTTCCGTTGTTAATGTATCGGTAATTACTCATAGCGATGGGAGAGAAAGTGCCATTTAAGTTCCATTTCATTGGTTTAAGGTTTGAAAATTGATACTCAATATTGTGTTAAAGTTATATCAGAAAAGATAATCTTTATTCCACGGGGGCGATTTTTAATTTTGCAATCGCCCCCGTGAGCAACCTGACGGGGGCGATTATGGAGCTCACGGGGGCAAATCGCCCACCGCCCCCGTGTATTTTGAGCGCTGGGGGGAATAACTAGCAATTTTCTGCAAAAAAAAGTTTACCCTCTATTTTTCGTTATGTCAACCTAACAGTTTGATTTAGAAAAAAATTAAGATTTTCATGCTATGGAAAGAACATCCAAAATCATTGTGAAATATCAAAATATAAGTGCTTATACAGTATCTGTTCGTTTTCTTTGAAAATATTTTATAAAAATTATTTTAAAAGGCATAAAAAGTTGATTCAAATCATTCATATTTTCTATTATCAAGGGGATTCAATGTTCTTGATGTGGAATTTATGAAAAGTCTAAAATACTTGAATATTTGCTTTGAATATATTCTATTTTAAGGCTACAAATGGCTCCCCATAATATTTAAGTCCAACTTAGAGTTAAGTTCGACTTCGGATCTTTGTGAAACACCCCCCTGGCATGTAGTGTCATAAAATGAGTAAACATAGGCTCCTTTCCTCAATATCATTTGCAGGGATGCATGGAATGCCTTGAAGGATATGAGTGGAGAACAGGCCATGATGGAATACATTGAAGCAATGGATGAAGTTGACCCGGACTGGAGCTTAAAGGTCAAAGGTCAGAAGTCATCTTCCAGAGGTTTTGGCCTTGGAGTCAGTACCATGCTGGTCGAAGAAGAAGAGGAATTGAGGTAAGATGGGTAATAGCTAAAGTTAACTAATACTGCTTTCAAACTGGCTTCTATCGGAGTCACACCGATTAAAAATATTGATTGAATTTTCCTTATGTAAACAAAGGTGAAACCGCCGTTTTCTCCCTGTCGGTTTCTAACAGCAGGTGAAATTCACTCGCTGTGGCGAGCCCTTGCCGGAAGTGAAGAATTATTGCGTAATTATTAAGCCCACGCTCTATCTAGCTAGCATGCAGCATGTTCAACCATAAGTCAACAAACACAGCTGGTTACGATAAAGCACGCTGCGACCTTTGACCATTTTAATCGCTGTTTTAATCGCCTTTTTCATCAGTGTCACACCGATAGAATGAGAATTTCTCCTGCTCTTGAGCAGGAGAATTTAATCGCCTATTTCTCTTCTTTTTATCGGCTATTTAATCACCTTTTTCTCCTCTGTTGCTTTCATACTGGCCGTTTCATCGGATGTGTCCGGATGCATCCGACGAAAATCAGGCCAGTTAGAAAAGGGTATAAGAAAGAAAAATAAAAGCGACTTTTTGGGTGGTCGAAACTTTGATTATGAGCATCCATTATTCCATTCAATTATTGGCACCTGTTATTTGTAGAGGAGGTCAAGACCAGATAAGCTTTACTGAGTTAGCGTTGATTACCTCCTAAAAGTATCGTAGTCAAGTGGTTTAAGAACTTGACTTAAAATTCAAAGGTCGTGGTTCGATCCCCAACACAGCACCAATATCCTTTGGCAAGGCATTAATCTACATTTTCCACTCAAAAGAGAAATGGTGACCCGGTAGGATGACAACAGCTTTTGTGTATAGTAATTGCCTATGCCCTCACAGTGACCATATGGTAGGAATACTCCCCCAGGAAGTGGAGATGAAGCCGATGACCGGGGTGACAATATTTGTAAAGTGCTTTTAGACAGTATTTTGTATTAATAAACGCTATATAAATCCAGGTTATTATACTATTATTGTCGAGCCCTGTTTACAGACAGTTCAGTATGTTACTCTTTAGATGTTCTGTTTTTTTTTTCTTCAAAGTGATCAAGAGAAATCCATTTTTGACTGGTGCAAGGAGGGCGATGTCGATCAAGTGCGACTTCTTCTCTCCAATGAGGGCACCAACATCGAACAAGTGGATGAGGATGGTTTGACCCTGCTTCATTGGGCATGTGACAGAGGTCACCTGGAGGTCGTGACCCTACTCCTGGAGCGAGAGGTCAACGTGAATGCTCTGGACCAAGATGCCCAAACCCCACTTCATTATGGTAACGGCTCCCGTTTGTTCTTCTCTTGTCTTTTTTTATTAAAGCCCCACTGTACTACTTGTAGCTACTTGCAGCTACTTGCTCCCTCTATATAGAAAACTTCCCCAATCGGTGCCTGTTGGTCCCCCATGATCCGCTTTTTCTTATGTTAGTTAAGAGCTAATTTAAGAGATAGCCACCTGTCAGTGACCTCGCTGTGTGGTCTAATCCCTTCTGGTCCAGTAGTATTGACGGTCTTTAAAGCCTGTTTGCACTAGTTTGGCCAGAGGGGGATTAGACCTCCCTGCAAGGTCACTGACAGGTGGTTATCTTATCAAATCAGCTCTCAATTAACATAAGAAAAAGGGGATCATGGGGGACCAGTGGTCACCGATTAGGCATTGTTTGCTATATATAGAGGGCGCAAGTAGCTATGAGTAGTGCAGTGGGTCTTTAAAGTAACCTTTTTTCTTTTGAATCATTATGCAGAGCAGTAAATTCAGTGACTTAAAAATATCCTAAATCTTAAAGAGTAATGATGGTATACCTCCATTGAAATTTGATAATGAACAAATTCTGTAGACAAATATTATCTACAGTATCAACCCATTGACTATTGAATTCTAATATTACCTATAGATTTGAAGGTAAAGACCAGTTTTGGAAACGCCCCCCTTTCAAAAAAATGAAATGGAAGCTCTTATTACCAATCATGTGAAAGGGGAAGAATATGTTTTGACTAATACCTGATAATACAAATTTGCCCGGAAACCACCTACTAATTGATATATTTGGTAAATCATATATCTATTTGGACCTGATAGATATCGCGCACGTGTCCCGTAGTCTGTACATCTTTCTGTGTACAGTGCTTGTAACTTTATCAAGACTGGGCCAAATTTCTTAACATTTTGATGATTCCATAACCTTGCAGTATACATCAATACTATATGCTAAATGATCAACCTTTTCTGATCGATTCCACAACGTTTCTTTCACAATGCAATCGCATGATCATAACTGGTCTTTTTACAGGAGCTACCCGGTTCCAGTAGGCAATGGGCCTTGTTTAATGTCTTTCTTTTTATTTTTGATCAAATATTTTCTTTGGCAAGTCCAAGCTACACATGTATTTTCCCCGACCACATCTGATAAAGATTTTAAGACATCTGACTGTTTTATCATGTTATTAGCCCTACTGGAGCTTAGGTCGGACAAAATATGATGCAAAATTGTTGGGAAATCTGGTGTGAATTGATGTTCGAAACTCCACAATACTTGATAGCGTATGCAACACCAAATTATTCACGTACCTTTAATATATGAGTGTCATGTCTCTACTTTTTTCCTTTTTGTTGTTCGTTATTATATTATAAGATGATGACGTGGATCCTAAACAAATGATTGGTTGAAAGCGTACACTGACTACCGGTAGGCATTTACTTTGCCTAACGCGTACCTTGGATAATGTCCGGTCATTAGTAGAATCATGTTATAAAACATCATTTTATAAAACAAATAAAACTTAATTCTTACTAATGCCCTCACTGATGTGTATTATTTGTATAATGTGCAGTTGACTCGGCCTTTTTAGAAATTGTAATATTTAAATTTACAGTTTTTATTACTGTTACATATTGTTTACCTCTATTCTAATGATATATCTCTCTCTCTCACTATCTCTTTCTCTCTTTCCCTTCTTTAGCCTGTACGTGCGAACACCTCCCTATCATTGAAGCTTTGGTCAAACATGGTGGCAACATGAACGCAAAGGATGCAGATGGGAACCTGCCTGCTGACAACACGTACAGGAAAGACATCCATCAATTACTAGCAATAAGCCGTGATGTAACATGATATTAGATCAGGGGGGTGTTCCACAAAGATCCTAAAATCCTAACAATTATGGAAAGCCATTAGCATCCTTTAAAATATTTAGTAAAAGTTATTTTAAAAGGCATAAAATTTTGATTCAAATCATTCATATTTTCTATTATCATGGGAGATTTCATGTTCTTGATGTGGAATTTATGAAGAGGCTAAAATACTTGAATTTTTGCTTTTGAATATGGTTCATTTTAGGGCTACTAATGGCTTTCCATAATGTTTAAGTCAAACTTAGAGTTAAGTTCGACTTAGAATCTTTGTGAAACACCCCCAAGAATCTTCAGATGGTGTTGTGTTTCATTAATGCTTTCATAAGTTTATACACATGTAAATAGAATCACAGTTTTTAAATATTATGTGAAAAAGTGTCTTATTATATGAGTCCCCTATTTTGTATTGACAAAGGTCAAAATATTTGTGGATTACAAAGTCAAATACTTTTTTTGATAGATCCATTGAAACTGGACATTAATTGAAATGTGTTCAGTAACATGTATCAAGGTGCTAGCATGGCAATTGAGAGGATAATTGGAAGAATCAATATGACAGATTCACAATCCACAGCACCACCTAGTGACAACCCATGTTTAGTCAATTTCGAGTGATGCATCATGGGAAAGGTCACCTAAAATGTCAGCTGTGGCATTGTAGTAGATAAAGGGAATTAATTTTGGTGGGGAAGGTTCTTTGTCCCAAATCACTATATATTTATATATACCGGTATATATATATATATATATATATATATATATACAGTCAAACTTGTCTATAGCGACCGCCTAAGGGAAACGCAGAAAGTGGTCTTTGTAGACAGGTGGTCTTTGTAGACAGGTTCCTTTAGTACATGTTTCAATGAGAAACCATTTTCAAGGGAAACAAAAAATGTGGTCCTTGTAGACTGGTGGTCTTTGTAGACAGGTGGTCACTAAAGCAGGTTTGACTGTATATATATATATATATATATATATATATATATATATATATATATAATAATTTTGATTTATTATTATTTATTTATTGGTTGAAGCCAATATAATGCAAATGAGGCGATTTATAACCCTAGACTTTTAACCTCTCCTTTGCCAAGAGTACCAGGATTTCCATGAGTTTTGATTGACACATATAATAGACCTCCATCAACAAAAGGATGGCACTGTGTGTTGCAAATCTTCTTCACACACTTAACTATTTCATCATCTTCATGCCTTGAATTGACCTTATGGATACCCTGTTTTCACCTGTTCGTAGTTGTGAAATACTGGAAATTTAGAAATAAACTAAAATCCATTGCTAACCCATTTAGAAATACAATGTGTCAAGGGGATATTGTTTTTTATTGGTATGTAAAGGGTTAAATATGTATATAATGATGACGTTCTACTTGTCTTGCCCATAATAATTTAAATCAATTCTCTATGTACTTTACATTAAAGGCGTTGTTTAACAATGTAAAATCTGAGATGTGTTATCAGCGCCGTGATATGGTATAATATTGAAGCCCTAATAAAATTGCGCTTCAAAATGATCACGAAGTGCCTCAAAAAAGTAAAAATCTTTGAGTGACCAGTTTTACCATACTCATTTTCCTCAATAGACTAGTTTTATAAACACCACTGGGAAAACCTTTTTTGGAATTTCAAATTCCAATCATAAATATCTTGAAAATCAGACTGGGATTCAGTCATGGGATTCCTGACTGACCTAAAGGTTTACAATTATGATTGCAGCATGAGCTAAATCCAGGATTTTCTTAAGAATCTGAGACCCAATCCCTATAAGAAGATTAGTTAACATACATATAGAGAAAAATACAACACTACTGTAAGATGAGACAGGTCGTCAGGCTTCCTTAAATGTGTTAATACAGGGATACAAATCTGCATTGATATTCCTTAATGTCCTTCTGTTTTTTTCAGGAATAAAGAACAGTCTTTACCCAATGTCTGAATAACATGTTGGAAATTAATGACATTTTTTGCAAAAGATGCTGGGTGTATTTTTTTTTTAGCTCACCCGAGCCAGTCACCCCTAAACTTTTTACATTTTCAACTTCTTCTTTGTTTTTAAAAAACCGCTCTAGGAATTATCTTTAGGCAAGGGAGATTTAAAACTATTCAAATTGGGTATGTACCCCCAGGGTGGCCTTGGGGGTAGTGCCGCCCAAGTTCCTTGGCGACAGTATTTGCATATTTCTTCTTTAAACACATGCATGAATTATAACCAAAATTTGTAGGAATCACCTGCAGGAAAGGGAGATCTCTAGTTGTTTAATTAGGGTATATGCCCTCCAAAGGGGCTTGGAGGCAGCCTTTAGTATCCACCATTCAAACAGCACTACTAGCATGGCAAACTTGATGCGAGGCCCCAACTTTCATCGGCTCATGTGAGTGAGCTCTAGATCAGCGACCCCTAAATGTTCTTTTTATAATGAAACATTTGAAAAAAAATACACCCTGCATCTTATAAAAATATTCACAAGGGAATTAATGGTGTGTATTTTGATGCTGGGTGTACTCTTTTATTACCGTTTTGTTCTTTTGTATGTGTTTTTTCAATGCCAGTATACTGTAGGTAGTATCCTGTGGGGTGTTTCACAAAGATCCTAAGTTGAACTTAACAATTATGGAAAGCCGTTGGCATCCATGAAAATGTTTTGTAAAGGTTATTTTAAAAGGCATAAAATGTTGATTCAAAGCATTCATATTTTATGTTATCAGCGGAGATTTCATGTTCTTGATGGGGAATTTATATAAAGTCTGAAATACTGGAATGAATTTTTGCTTTTGAATATATTTTATTTTATTTTAAGGCTACAAATGGCTCTCCATAATTTTAAGTCTACCTTGGGGATAAATTCAACTTACGATCTTTGTGAAACACCCTCCTGATATAACAAGATTTCAATAACCCTTTGGCAACAATCATTCAACATTTTGTGGTTTGGCTCAGAAACTTTTTATTCTGGGCCCTAAAAAATTTTGTACAAATTGCATCCAGTTTTGTTTCATGACTATATTGCGTTTGATGCTGGGAAATTTTGAAATGAATTAAGCTTTATAATCCTTAAATTGACAATATGTTGAGAGATTCAAAATAATTGTTTTTTGATAAAAATTTGCCCTTGTTCAACTTTTTGGCAATATTCACTCCTGTTTGATATTATCTGTTGTTTTTAGAGACATTACATTTCATTTTGTTAAACAATGCAGCAATAAAAGAAAAAATGTTATTTTTGCCAATTTGAAGAGCAATGTGTGATCAATTTAGCCCTAAATATAAGTCCCGTCTTGAAAGGGATAAAACAAGACAATTTTCTTTTTCTTAAAGATTTTGTTATGAGATTCCACTGTAATACTGGTAATTGAAATTAATAATAATAACGCAGACATTTATAAATCATGTACAATAATACACCCAGATAGTACTCACAGCGCTTACAATTCAGAGTTCTTGTTAATTTTTCTGATAGCAGGCTATTTATGATTTACAGGAGGCTACTAAAATTGCAAAAGAAAAATCTCTGTGCGCGTAGCGCACATCACGAGCGCGAAGTCCCTTGCGGCCGGGGTCCAGGGCCCGCCCAAGGGCCCTGGAAGCTTTAGGGTTTTAGATGCTCTCTGGTGCTATCTTAGCCTTATTTTTGAAGATATGACCACACTGTATGAGCCATAGTTTAATGATAAAGATCATGAATATTTTGGCTGAATAACTTACTTTTCATATGATATACAATATGAAATGAAAATGCTCCATTATTGTTTCTGATAAATCAATCATATTTGTGATGAATCTACAATTTTGAATTACATGATAATGATACAAGGTAGTCCTGGGCAAAAACGGTTAACTGACGTTTACAGGACCTTGTCAGTGAAGAAAATCGTTTGCGATAAAAAATTAAAAAAATTGGAACACACATAAAAAAAAATATGACAAAATTGGATTGGTAAATGGTTTGCAGGTATGTGACAGTTGTCACAGGGGTCTGGGGGTGTTACGCCCCCAGCAGGGTCCAGGTGCAGTGCCTCAGTCTGGAGGGGAGTCTCCCCTGAAGGCAAGCCCCTAGCATTTCAAGATCTCCCATTCAGATTCTAGAGACCTTAGAAGGAAAAATCTTGTCAATTCAATCAGAATGTATTAAACTTTTCTCGCATATTGAAATGTAATGTGACACATGTTTAATATTCATGTACCTGAGGCTGAAACTTTTTGCAATAATTACATAGTGAATGATCATTCCATTTCTGAATCTGAGGACTGGCTAAGAAGATCCTCATCCAGACCTAGGATGTCAAGGGTGGACTTCACCTCCTGGTCTTCAGCTTCATCTTGCCCACTGGCACCTTCTTCACTTTGCCTGGTGACTGTCGTCGGCTTGTCATCATTCTGAGCTGCAGCACTGTGGGTTTCAACTTCTAGTCCATCAGTCTCTGTCGGCTACGATTTTTTTTTTTTTTTTTTTTTTTTTTATGGTGACGACAGCCGCTACGATTGCCGTTACAGCCGGAAAAAATAGCCGGTTGCCGGCTATTAACAAGAACCCTGCAATTAACAGATTCAATGACAAAAATTCTTTGAAAGTGCCTACAATATTAAAACATACCAAAACATATTTAGGTGCAATCGTCCACTGAATTTGGGAGTCTTTAAATAAATCTCCCAATGATCGTTAAGTTTTGGGGACAAGTCGGGTAGATTTATTGGACAAGCAGAGACCATTATGGCTTGTGAAGGTTGAGAAGAGAAGAGAAGAGATGTATTGTGGTGAGGAGAATTTCAAAGCCTTATATAGTCAAACCTGCTTTCGTGACCACCTGTCTACAAAGACCACATTTTTTGTTTTCCTTGAAGATGGTTTCTCACTGAAACATGTTCTAAAGGAACCGGTCTACAAAGACCACCTGAATACAAAGACTTATAGACAGGTTTGACTGTACATGAAAGAGTGAAAGTATTGAGAATGAAAAGAAAGTAACTTGAATGAAAACAACAACCAAAACAAGCTGTAGTTGGAATATAGACGTACATGTATTTAATATATAACAAATACATAACGCTTTTCTCAATAATATATATAACAATATCTGTAAAACAATACACGGCTGCAGCAACCCATCACCTCAACAATGTAATCACATAAATGCAAGAAAATCAACAAATACAACTTACATAATTTATCAAAATTGTTTTGAGTGATTTCTAAACCTTAAAGGGAAAGTCCACCCCCAAAATAAATTTGTTTCGATAGAGGCAGAATAATAAGAAAATCAGGTGAGTGAAAGTTTGAGCAAATTCTGAATGAAAATAAGAAAGTTATGAATTATTGAAGTTGTGATCAATCAAATACAAATTGGCAACTCTGTGACTTATTATACGAGCTCTCCTTCATTTGCTTTGTGCATAATATTCCATAAAATCATGTTTTCTTCGTTATTGATGACGGAATATATATTTGTTCCTTGCAGGGGGAGTATAGAAACATATTTGCAATTATTATATTTAGGGTGCATGTATGGTTGAAATTTTTCTTGAGGGAAAATGAAAATTTTAGACTTTTTTAGTACTGAGCAAATGGAAGTTGAGCTCGCATGATACGTCATAGAGTTGCCAATTTGTGTTTGATTGATCACAACTTCAAAAATTTTCAAAATATCCTAACTTCCTTATTTTTAATCGGAATTTGCTCAAACTTTCACTGACTTGTTTCTCTCATTTTTCTACTCCTATTAAAACTAACTTAATTTCAGGGTGGACTTCCCCTTTAAGGGCAGTTTGGGGGGGGGGGGCTTGCCTGATGTTTTGAACAGTCGACAACCATCGTTAGAAACTTAGAATAGCGAGGTATAAGTTGGTTTGTGTCTATTGCTTTATTTTAAAAAGAAAACAAATATTAAAAAATATCTTAATTTTTCTAATTTGTTATCTTTAAAGGTAGGGTATCCCTTTTGCAGCCAACATCAAAGTCTGTAGAACTTTGGAGGAATTATGAATATGTTGCGTATGTTCTATCTGTGAAATTTAAACGTTGGCAGTGTCCTAGTATTCAAATTAGGCAAGGAAACCTGTTTTCTTTCTAGACTGTCGGACATAATGTTGTAATATTAAGGAATATGATGGAAATGGAATGACCCTAAAAAAAAAAAAAGATTTTGGAAGTACCCGGTAGCCAAAATTCCAAAAAGTTTAGTAACATTCAATTAATATCCAATTTATATTGTAAATATCTTTTAAAAGAGAACATCATGTTTGCACATTCTTGAAATTTATTTTATATTCAATTTCAAGAACCTTCCAAATTAAAGATAAACTTGAGTTCTGGTAATGCGATTGCATTGTGAAAGAAAAGGTGTGGAATGGATTAGAAAAGTTGATCATATAGCATGTAAGTAATGGTGTGTAATGCAAGGTTCTGGAGTCATCAAAATCATCATAAATTTGGCAGAGTCTTGGTAAAGTAACAATCACTTACACAGAAAGATGTATATGGGACAACACACATGGTGTCAGGGTTAGTACTACCCTGATTTCCTTATCTTTCTATGCTCATTTCTCAGCCAGTATACATTTTCTTCCAAAATTGTTTGGCACATGACATTTATTTGTAATCTTGAACATTCAGTGTAAGTTTCGTTAGATTCTGTGAGAATTCATTTTCTTTTTTTACCAGAACTCAAGTTTATCTTTAAGCGAAACCTGCAGCTGCGACCACCTGCATAGAGAGACTACCTGTGTATTAAGACCACATTTTCCATAAAATGGCTTCACATTGAAACCTATATGTATTAAACCTGTCCCTGCTATTTAAAAAAATATATAACTTTCTTTACAGGTCTGAATAAATTTTAACTAAATGGTTTGTAATTTTTTATGATATACATATTTTCAATTTGTGTAGTTCATGTGCAATTCAGTTGAGAGATTGCCATTTATGAAAGATGCAATAAAATACCATTTATCTATCTATATTAAAATATTGTTTATCAAGTACATGAGCATTTTTAAATTTCTGCTGAATGATAAAATATGAAAATCAGCTTTACATGTACAGTAGTCTTTGTATCGCCCTGAAGGAATAACACAATAATACACACAAGGTTATAATATCCGGTACCACAGCAACACTATCATGAAGGATGAGTACATGTAGTGTACTCTCTTTAGTCTGGTGTTAACAATCATATCAATTCTTTAAGAGAGAGTCCAAAGTTATACTCTACATTATAGAATTATACTTGCACTTGGAAAACTTACATTAATACAAATTTTGAACATTACACGATTGCAGCATATTATAATCATTATATGTATAAATATTTGCATACACTCTCACAAACAATGCAAATGAAGAACTTTACCCCATGTATTACAGTGTCAAGTTCATACTCTATTTAGGTGTTCATTATAAAGTAATATTATGGAATTAATATATTGAAATTTGTACTCATTCACAACATGGCGCATCTTTCTCATTAAATTTTACTAAAATCAAGGTAATTCAAAGAGTTGCATGGTAAAGGCCGTGGCTTGGTAAAACTTTCATTTTTCCCAACAAAAAGAATGACCAATTCACTTCAAGTCATCTTAGATAGAAATTATGATGACCAAACATCTTGGGCTTCACGTATGTGCTTCCAATGAACGTTTACAAGTGAACAATCATTTTTTTTTTAAAGTTAAATAATCCCTTTGATCGATCCCGTTTGAAAATTCACTATTTATATGAACAAAAATGGGATCGAACTTTAAAGGAAAACAAAACAAAACTGAAAATGACACTGTATTACAATCATAAATAATATATTGTGTGTGACCTTTCACAGAAAGAAAATTAATACTGTGTAAAAGATACTAAAATTGATACATTGAAAGAAAATATCAATGTCTCATCACGTTACCTCCACTGTGTTCAAAACGCATCACTGATTTACAAAAATATATCATCTTGTTTGCAGAATGTCAACGACACGGTTGACAAAATAGATTTGTGACGTCATTCTCACGATTAGATCAATTTATAGAAATAAATATACTCTACCGCCATGTGGTGAACACAAAACTCTCAACATTACCGGTACTTCTTTAATACAGACACACGATACACAAAAACAATTTGACATCTCCTGGAACAAGTGTGACTTCAACAAAACTTTGAAGACAACAACAGATAAGGCTTACAGGAACATGTATCTTACTTCAAGTCTAGTGGTAGGTTATTCCAAAGCTTTGGATCAGTGCAAATTTCCAAGAGTTACTTTTGTTTTTATGTGAGGTAGCTTCAGAAGTACATGTTTTAAAAAAAATGTATATGCTCAATTTTGAAGGCAGAATGAGCGATTTGAAATGCTCATCGTAATCGCAGTTCCACGGTGTACTGTTTATGCTCACTTCTCTGGCTCCTCCAGACATGATTCAGGCTCAGAGCCAGAATCATGCCTGGAGAAGTGCAGTGCAGAGTCTGCACTGCGCATATTACGTTGACCCCATTTAAACGTGTTTACAAATGATTGTGCGTTTATGCTTCCCCAGAATCGCTGATTTTGCAGAATCGTCGATCCAAAACGCACCTTTTTGTGACTTTACGATTGCAGTTTTTCTGTGATTCTACAAAAATGAGTAAGGACGCAACCGTGTTTTGAACTAAATGCGTAACAAATGCCTCGTTCTGGCCAGAAAAAGTTGAGCATAAACGTACCCTATAAGTATACCATAGAATTCATTTTAAGAGCATTTGTGACTCGATCTCTATCTTAACTCCATATTCATGCAATATTGAGACACAGTACATGTACGCCTAGATAGGTTCACAATTTCACACTCCGGTGTATTGTCTAATACCCTGTTCATATCTGCCAAAAATGCAAGGTAACATCTGGAGGTCGTGCCATGGCACCCCTTGTTCACTGTAAATATAAACACTCTCACCACAAAGGACAAACCAATGCTGCTCATAACAGCACAAACGCGAGGTTAAAGTCGTGCTAGACTGTCTATGGGTGCGTTTAAGCTTAAATTTTGAAGGCAGAATGAGCGATTTGTAACGCTCATCGTAAACGCTCATCGTAATCGCAGTTCCACGGTGTACTGTTTATGCTCACTTCTCCGGCTCCTCCAGGCAATTCTCCCTGTGTGGCCTTAATTGGTCTTCCAGCTGGATTTGCAAACCTTCACTGTGCATGCTACATAGACCCACTAGAGGTCAGTGCGTTGACCCCATTTAAACGCGTTTACAAATTGTAAACGCATCTTTTTGTGAGTTTACGATCGGCGATTGTGATCGCAGTTTTTCGGTGATTCTACAAAAGTGAGCATGGACGCAACCGTGTTTTAAACTAAACGCGTAACAGATGCCTGATTCTGGCCAGAAAAAGTTAAGCATAAACACGCCCTAACATGACTTGAGGTAACCTCCAGAGGTTATGCTGCATATAATTCAAAATTCAAATACAATTTTTCACAAAGTTATACATTTTCCATATAATAATAACAGTCTTTTTACGTGCCTGCATAACACTTGTATACCCATCTCATGGTGTCTACAGTGATACTGCAATACAAACTTTTAGGCATCAGTATGATACATACAATTAAATTCATCAGGTTAAGAATTTCCAGAAACATTAAAATCATGTCGATTGTCGATGTACAATATGCATGTTACTAACTCTATACCAGTACACTGTTCTCATCAGTATTTCCAAAGAGATACCAGCTATATCGTCCTTGGTATTTCAGCTAACAATAGGTATAATGTACATATGTCCATATCTTTTATATGTAAGACACTTCCAGTGTATAACTTTTAAACCCTGCGTAATGTACATTATAATCATGGAATTGGGTTCATTGTACTTTAACATATCTAGCTACAGTGTATCGCTATTACTATTCCTAATCCTATACTCTATTGAAACAAACATTAGGCGCATCTTCATCATCTCGAGATTGCCAAATAGCCCGCTGTTTCTGAGTTGGGAAATAATCCTGAAGTTACAAATCGCGTCCTCATCAGCTCGAGATTCGACCTCGAAACTTGAAACTCGACCTTGAGAAATTAGCTTGAGAAATTAGCTTGAGATATTTTTCTCAGCATTAGCCCATAGTGCGAGTCTTCGGTCTGGTGAAGACGCACCGGACAAATAGCTGGATATTTTGCCAAATAGTGGGATATTTTGCAAGCTATCCCAAGATATCTTGGGATGACAATCCTGACCAAATATCCCGCTAATTGCTACTTCGGTCTGATGAAGACGCAAATTAGCTGGATAGTTTATGATCGGGATAGTTCAAATAGCTGGGTATTTGGCAATCTTGAGATAGTGAAGACAGGCCTATTGAGATCCAACCACATACACTAAAGCCCACTACACACTATACAATTCTACTGCCATCAGATTTTTGAAGAAAAGCATCATCTTTCTGATTTAGGTTGTCAATAAAGACATATTGTAAAATACTAACAACCTGAATTTTCATGCAGAACTCTCGAGTCAATATAAAAGCTGGATCATAGACAATTGCACTAATAAGCCGATTCTAATTGCTAATTTAGCTTTCCTGCAACAAGGAGGCTTGCAATGGCCAAAATATTTAGTTTTCCTGCCACAAGGAGGCTTGCAATGGCCAAAATATTTAGTTTTCATGCTCATATGACTATTTAGAACCCTGATAATTTGGTTTGTCATTAAATATTCATATCTAATGCTATTGCAAAATCTTCCAAGATCCGATCGTAGTCGGATCATACAGTGTGCGGTGGGCTTAAGAGATACGGTATGATATTTTTACTATAACTCTAAACAGTGTACCTATGTAATAATTAATTACCATAACTCCATGGAAAATCTACGACACACAATTTTGAAAGAGAAAAATAGTACTTTGAATTTCACTTCATGTGAAGTTTCTTTAAGACCTTCTGGCCTATAAAAACAGCAAATTCTTTTACCTTGCCTTCTAGTAATCGTCATTCAAAATGAGATCGGGGGGGGGGGGGGGGGGGGGAGGTCACAAAGATCCTTAGTCGAACTTACATGTACAGTAACTCTAAGTTGGACTTAAAAATTATGGAGAGCCATTTGTAGCCTTATAATAAAATATATTCAAAAGCAAAAATTCAAGTATTTTAGACTTTTCATAAATTCCGCATCAAGAACGTGAAATCTCCCATGATAATAGAAAATATGGATGATTTGAATCAACATGTTATGCCTTTTAAAATAACTTTTACAAAATATTTTCAAGGATGCTAACGGCTTTCCATAGTTGTTAAGTCCAACTTAGAGATAAGTTCAACTTAGGATCTTTGTGAAACACCCCCAGATCTTTTCAATACATTTGACCATGTGTTTTTCTATTATTTCTCTTTCTATGTACTGGTTTGCATATTAAGTACAATAGTATGATAATTTGTATTTATCAGTATATATTACAAGTTCAATCATTGCACATACAGTATAAATTGGTAGAATTTCAGAATATATTTCAAAATATACTTTTACATCAACATCACAAACAAAACTAAAGTTGTCCTTCACATATAATTTGTATATTCACACTACATCATAGTTAAGGTCAAAGAACAAACAACTCTTATACTAGACAATACAAGTACAAACAAAACTGGATATTAAATTTATAACGATTGATCACTTTTCCAATTTTCAACACAGTGCACACATTACATTCCACACTGCTTATATACAGTGTCATTTTGATGCGAAGACTTTTTCAACTATCAAACTATCATCTCATATTTCAGCAATATTACTTCATTTTTTTTAGATATCGAGGCTTGTGTATGGGTTTCCTTTTGTATCAATGATACATTATTTACTTTTAGAATTGAGATGATTGGTCTTTACATGTTTGTGAATGTTTGAACATTTGCAAGTACGGTACCCAAACTGACATTTATGATTTTTTACTTTAAAGAGTCTTCATTTATTAAAGGAATTGAAATTGTTTCCTTTGCTCACTTCCATTTGGTGGACAAACATATTGGAGAACACCTGTTTACAGAAATATTTCCATTCGTGATCATATCGTGATCAAATCGATTGCTTTTATTCTAAAAATAACACTTTTTTCTCCCTACGTTTAATTCTAAACATGTTCCACCTGATCAATAAGAGAATACGAACAATGAATATGATTCCAGACATGAAACAGACAAGGATATTTGACAAACACGTTTCCAGCCTTGACATATTATTAACTCCTCACCTACCGGGATTGAATTTGAATGGCTTCTGTATAATAGCCTATGCCATGGGAATGATACAATGCAACATGTGACATGTTGCTACATGTACAAGATATAAAGTACCTCAGCAACATATACGGTAGTATTAATCCCTCACCTACATGAATTGAATTTGAATGGCTACAGCATTAAAGATAGAGGTGAGTTATGGTCATCCGATTGCATTGTGAAAGAAACGTTGTGGAACGATCATAAAAGGTTGATCATCTAGCATATAAGTATTTGTGTGTACTGCAAGGTTCTGGAATCATCAAAATGATAAGAAATTTGGCCTAGTCTTGATAAAGTTACAAGCACTGTACACAGAAAGATGTATATGGTACTACACGAACATATGGCATAAAAAAATCTGTCCCAATTTGTATGATGTTACATGCCATATTTAGAATATTAAAGCATTTGAAGAGCCATGCTTTTCAGATAACATATTTTCTCTGATTTTCTTCCACACTTGCACAATACAATGTTAACGCTCCACAACGTTTGTTGGCCATTGGGGAAAGGTAATCTGTGTTCTTTTGTCTGGGATTGGTCTCCTTCTTGCGACAGGAGTATAACGTGTGCATAACTCTCCAAAAAGTCAAATTATAGGGAGATTTAAATAACTAATTAAAATACATTTTAGTATATTTTCTTTTCTTTTTAGGAATGCTGTTTAAATAAATCTAACTTGGGCATATTCAATTCAATTCAATTTTATTTCATTCAGTTAAAACGACATTTCATATAACAATCAGCTATATATAACATAAAATACACACTGTGAACATATCTGACAAGGACATAAAATAAACTGAATAGGTTGCAACCTGAAAGGAAACATAATCCTTATATAAAGATTGAATCTTTTTTGATAATAAAAAATATGAAATATATGTATCTTCATACTTTAATGGGTGATGCCAGAGTTCTTATATAACTTGGAGCAGTTCCCGGACCCGGACGTCCCGTAACGTCAGACAAGTTTTATGAAACGGGGCCAAGTCTCAACTCATGATTGACAAGGTGTCCTGGACGAGTGGTTGTGTCACCGGACTGTGGATCACAAGATCGGCGGTTCAAGTCCCACCGCGGCACTCATGTCCTTTGGCAAGACATTGATCTACATTTGCCACTCTCTACCCAGGTGTTAAATGGGTACCCGGTAGGATGCGAAAGCTAATGTAATTGGATTAGCAAGTGTGCACTTGTAAAATGATGCCCGGCTGGAACGCTCCCCAGGGAGCGGAGAATGTACATGCGCTGTGTGCGGGTAAGCCTGAATCCGATGACGGGGGTAATAATATATATATATATATATCTGTAAAGCGCTTTGAGAGGTCCTTTGGTCCTGAAAAGCGCTACATAAGAACTAGCTATTATCATTATTTTTGCGAGAGGTATACCTTAGTAATCCTCCAGCATATCCTCCAGGTTTGAATACTTCCTGTGACCGAGCTGACCTGCGACCTGAGTAAAGACCAAGTGCTCCTTGATGAGATGAGAGAGACGCTCCAGCTCCGAGAGCTTGAGGAGGAGCCGCCCTATCTTCATGCTTGCAGAGATGCCTTCCCTCGCCATGCCCAGGTCAAAGAGATGCTCCTGCACTTTCTCCTGGTAGCTGCGTATCCTGGAAGGCTGAGAGAGGTTTTTCACATCTGGAGGATGCAAAGAAAAAACAATTCAATTCAATTCAAAGTTTATTCAACACTCTCCATAATTAAAAACATTTAAAACATACAAATACAGAATGGAATGATAAAAAACAAGATAGTGATAACAAATAACAATGGCAATTTATGAGAGCATTTGGAATAGGCAGAAAGGAAGGACTCTTTATATGAAAGCCTACCCCTAAAAAACACAAGAGTTGCTCCAGATTAGTTTAGATGCATATGGACATGTACACATTGAAAATGCATAAAGCACAGACGATTTGAAGAAGAGAGTGTTTTTTACATGGGGAAGATGCAATAGGCCTGTCTTCACTATCTCGAGATTGCCAAATATCCAGCTATTTGAACTATCCCGATCGCAAACTATCCAGCTAATTTGCGTCTTCATCAGACCGAAGTAGCAATTAGAAGGATATTTGGTCGGGATTGTCATCCCAAGATATCTTGGGATAGTTTGCAAAATATCCCACTATTTGGCAAAATATCCAGCTATTTGTCCTGTGCGTCTTCATTAGACCGAAGATTCGCAACATGCGCTAACGCTGAGCAAAATATCTCGAGCTAATTTCTCAAGGTCGAGTTTCAAGTTTCGAGGTTGAATCTCGAGATAGTGAAGACGCGATCTGTTACTTCGGGATTATTTCCCAAATAGCGGGCTATTTGGCAATCTCGAGATGATGAAGACGCGCCGAATGAAACATACTCATGTTCCAAGGATCCATAAACATTAAAGATGTGTCAGTACACCCTGTAGTGCAGTGGGCCTTTTGAAGGGGGTGTAGCATGGCAAATACTGGTTAACGCAATCAACTACTTCTTTTGGACAACTGGTGGTAAACAAATGGACTTGAGTAACGGTCAGCGCACGCTAGCGTTCGCGAAACAGACCAAAGTTCTCCTCACTTTTCGGAGTCGCGTATGTTGCACGCACGTGAATACCTGAGTCAGGCCACTGGAAAACACAGTCTCGTCATGCTACACCCCATTTTACCCTAATAAGGCATTATGCCCCCCCCCCCCCGATTTTTCTGATTGTTCGGGAACGCATACGGATGAGGCCCTGCTGCTTGCTGACTTTTTTCTTTCGAGTCTTGCTTACATGTGTATCTTTTAAAACAATTTTTTTGAAAATTGGAAAGAAATAAAACAATAGTTATTTGGTCTTTTTCAAAGATTAGGTGGTTGTTTTGGGGGTCAAAATAGTTGAATTGTAGTTAAAAATGAAAAAAAAACAAAAAAACAATAAAATACGTAAGTTAAAAAAAACAAAGAAATACATAAGAAATTATCAAGACAAATTTTGTTGTATTATTGTTCCAAATGGTCTAACAAATATATGTTGTAAAAAAGAATGCTTGAATATGAAGAATATATGATTTTGGCGTAAAAATGTGTATTTTATGACCTTAATTGCATTAGTTATCATAAATATGCAAATGAGTGAATTTTTCAAAAAATTGAATTTACCATAGTATTTGATACACAGCTTCACTTGACATGCGTGCACATTTTTGCCGCGACAAGCCTTTTCATGGCCGAGAGCATTATGCCCCCCCCCCCCCAGTACTTGAAAGATCTTAAATACCCCGGCCTCATTAGGGTTAAGGTTTTATTAAACCTTCTCTTCTTCATCCTTTTTTTGCATCATCATCTTATCATGCGTAATATTGGAAATGTGATGTTCTTTGATATCATAAATGTGTAATCACATGTAACGGATAGTTTTTAATTTGTGCTACATGAGGACTATAATAATAGTGAACATTTATAATGCGCCATGTCTGTCAAAAATGACACTCCTGGTGCAGTTGTGTTACTAGGCAAACTAAATGCGATATTACATAAAACAATTATTGTACTTCACAGATGTTAAAATAATGCCAGTCTAACATCTGCACTCCTAATTTCTTTTCTACAAACTCTTTCCAAATTTTCAAAACAAACAATTTGGCCTTCTGCTATTAATTGTCCAGTGATTTCAGCACCATCAGAAGCAAATCTATTCTATTCTCAAGGTTGTTTGGTATTTTGTACACACAGACCCTTGACTGTTGTTGTGCATAACAGTGTCTGCACTATGATACTACATCAGGCTTTACTATGTCCCTTTTGCAACCAACATCAAATTCTGTAGAACCGTACGTTTATGGTAGAACTATGCAGGAATTATGAATATGTCATGTTTGTCCAATCTGTGAAATTTAAATGTTAGCAGTGTCCTAATATTCAAATTATGCAAGTAAACGGGTAGACTTCACTGTCAGACACTATTGAGTGACTGACTGGCTTCTTTTTCTTCTTTGGTGATAACATACATAAAATGAGCTGTAAAGGGTACATGAGCATTTGTCTACGGTCAATAACCCACTTCTTGTAATGGCCAAAATTAATCTGATTGAATCTTTGCGCAGCATAAAATGTACGACCATTCAGTACCAAAAAAAAAGAAATTAGTGATAATTTTGTACACAGCAAATGGGAGAGTTATCCACGTCCTACGTCACAACACAATCCACTTTACTACCAATAGTGATCTCATGTTTTAACATTCATAACTTCCTTACTATTGGTGCAATTCATTTCAAACTTTAGCCATTGTGTTACGGGTATTTTTCTGCTTTCATTCAAATCAACTTATTACAAGGGTTGGATTGCCCTTTAAGAAATTGTGATAAAGTGTCAAATTGAAGTCTGTGCTTGTAGACTAGCTATTTGGATAGGTTGTATGATTTCAGTAGTATCAGGAGCTATAATTCTAGTGGTTGGTTTACAGGCTGTACGCAGGGGGGAGGGGGGGGGGAGGGGGGGGGGACCTAAACACAAACATGAATCTCTGCGGGGGGTCTATGATGGACTTGTGTGAAAAAAAGTAGGAACAAAAGCTGTTCCCATCATTATCATGATAACAGCAATCATCCTTTGTTTTCTTTTCATGATTTTCTCATTAAAATTGAATTCACAAGGACAAAGAACACCATACGTTGGCCTCATTAAGATGCAAGAAAAGCATTACAAGTGTAGAATAAGGTACATGTGAAATAAAAGATGGGTTATTCTATTAAATACGGCCTATTATGATGATGCTTTCTTAGTTTTCTTTCCATGATTTTCTCATTAAAATTGCATTCCCTAGGACAAAGAACACCAGTTTGGCCTCATTTAGATGCGAGGCCAAAGCTTTACAAGTGTAGAATACATGTACAATACAGCCTATTATGATGATGATTTCTTGATCATCATTTCTTATTCATGATTTCTTGATCATGATTTCTTATTCATGATTTCTTATTCATGATTACTTGATCATGATTTCTTGATCATAATTTCTCAATCATGATTTCGTGATCATGTGGATCACAATTTTTTTTTAATCACGATTTCTTGATCATGACTTCTTGTTCATTGTATACTCCAGCAAAACCCAAGGTTTTTTTTCTATGCTAAATTGAGATAGCTAAACGTTTACCGGTATCTAAAATCTACCGATATCTGTGAAATAAATAGTAATAAGTGCTTAATTCATCCAATCCAAATTTGATGCAAAAATATATTTGATATACCGGTAGCACTTTTCTTTGTAGTTACAAAATTGCTCCACACTTTCGGGACATCAAATAATAAAATCATAAAAGCAGAATCTGTTGCTACTTAAAGGATTTGAGTCATGTCTCGCTGTACTTGTATAGTATAAATTAACAACAACACAAGTCTGTTCATAGGAGCTTTAAAACAAAAAATAAGTCCAATTTTCTTCTCATGATGATATTTAATTTGAATCATTTATTAATTTTTGTTGTATTTTTAAACAAAGCTCTTTTTTCAATTCACCAGCGCTTTTTGGAGCTTTTGAGAGCTAAGTAGTTCTCTGCTCTGATGTATTTTATTCGCTGATTCATAGATATCTTTAAAGAACTATATCACTGTGAATTTAAGTGATCCTTTTTAGTGGTAAAGCAAATAGATTTAAAAGAGGACATTTAAAAACAAAATAATGACCAACATAACATATCAATATCATGTTTGTTAATAATTAATCTTCATATCTTTATTCTACATGTAGTTGTACATGAATGTATTTTAGCTTTTTATTACTGTAATGTGACCAAATAAAGGTAGATGCAAGACAAATAATCAAAACTTGCCTCTTGTCCCATCTCTCTCTCTCTCTCTCTCTCTCTCTCCCTTCTCTCACTCTTTATAGAGCTGAGTGATAAAAAAAATTAAGGTTTTCGTACTATAATCTTGAAATGTATTTTCTTATTAAATATCAATATGCTTTTTGAATTTTCAAAAAATTCTATTGGGCAGTCTGTAAAATTTGAGTTTATAATTTGGTTTCTTACAATACATTACCCAATTCGTTTCTCCAGCCCCTTTGTTAAATGATCGAAGTGACCTCTATACACACATTTTAGCATACTATGCATCGTCATGACTCTACCTACGCTATGCTATATTGATCGTATGTGTACACGAAAACTTACAAAATCTGGACCGCTTTTAATACTTTTTAAAGATTCCTCCTACATGTTACTCCCTCTGAATTATTTGTCTGATTTATTGCAAACTTTCGCTATTCTGATTTCCCACATATCACATACCATACCAATGAAGTTATTACAAGGGCAGGATTGGCATTGCCCTTTAATGTCAATTGAGAACAACTTCACTGGGCTTAAAAATCAGTGTAAAAGCCCCACTGCACAACTTACAATGTATAGTTACTTGCGCCCATATAGCAAACAATGCCTAATCGGTGCCTGTTGGTCCCCAATGATCCTCTTTTTCTTATGTTAATTGAGAGCTGATTTGATGAGATAACCACCTGTCAGCACTATGAACATGGCGGACAAAGAGAGAGGACAAAATATACAGTTCCTCAGGTAGACAAAGAAACATCCCTTCACTGCTATTATCTACAAATGTGTAGAACAGGTGTCACATGCATATTCACCTGTTCTACACATTTTTACATAATAGCAGTGAAGGGATGTTCCTTTGTCTACCTGAGGAACTGTATACACTATGAATATGACAGACAAAGAAAGCAGACAAAATATACAGTTCCTCAGGTAGACAAAGGAACATCCCTTCACTGCTATTATGTAAAATGGTGAATGTGCATGTGACACCTGTTCTACACATTTTTACATACTAGCAGTGAAGGGGTGTTCCTTTGTCTACCTGAGGAACTGTATATTTTGTCTGCTTTCTTTGTCAGTCATGTTCATAGTGATATTTTGTCCTCTTTCTTTGTCCGTCATGTTCATAGTGCAGTGATCTTGCAGGGAAGTCTAATCCCCCCTGGCCCAACTAGTACAAACAGGCTTTTAAAAGCACTGACCTGAGTTCAGCAGAATGAGAAGTTTGAGGTAGAAATATTCATCTTGCGTTGTCTTCAAGGCTTGGAGCTTCTGGGCCAGCTGCTTCATCCTCCTCACAATGTCCAAAATGGCAACAGAATTGACCACCGCCATCATGTCACAGTGTGACCGGTCCGGCAGGATGAGATGACCTTCATTGTCATGGCAACGGAAGCAAACGGTCAAGATGAGAACTTGGAGCCAGTTTGCTTTCAGCAAGACTGAGCGATCACCAACCTAGAACATAGAGGGGGTAAAAATGAAACGAGTCACTGTATGTGTTTGCGGTAGAATAGGGCCCGCAAGGAACCCAATTCCAACTTGGGTTTATTTTGTACATCATGTTATTCTTGATCTTATTCATAGTTCTTATCCATTAAAAATCATAGAATGCCACTACGCCAGGTTAAGTTTTTTAGGTAGATTTTATTCTAGCTGTACACAAAATATATACGAGAATTTGGTACATTCTAACTCTTACTGTGCTGAGGGGTGGGGGGGGGGGCATCTTGTTTCTTACAGTGTACGTGAATATCTACAAACATGCACATTTTTGTGTTCATCTGACATTCAAGGCCGAAGTCATAGGGCCTCCCTACACTGGAGGCACCCGCCCCCTTACACTGTAGTAATGGAGATGCTTAAAATAGCCCGGTACAGTAAGGGTTAAAGTATTCCTACATGAAGATGTCTGATTGTATAGTTAGAGCTAAAGTTCAAGGTACATGTAATTGGACTGGTGTCTCCTTTAACATTTTCAAACCCTGTGTGGATTAGAACTGACATCCTTGGGTTTGTGCCTGCAAACAATGGGATTTGTCCAGTATACTATATGCAATACAAGTCGATCTGAATGATACAAGATAGCAGTGAAAATATTAAATGTTTCAATGATAAATCATGAAAGGGACTCACAATTAGCAAATAATTACATTGTATCAAAAATCATGTAAAATATATTTTTCCCCTCCCCTCACCCCCACTCTAACAGATCTATTCTAGGCCTTTAGAAATCTACACTACAGTATAATGGACGCTTATGTACATGTACGTCACTCTGTGATGCTCAAGCATCTCTCTTTGTCTCTCTTCCTCTCTCTTTCATTCTCTCTCTCTCCTTTTCCAACACGTTTTTAAAACATCCTTGATAGTTGTGTACAATACATCACCTGGCGATGCTCATGGCGCCTGTACATTGTACACTATTACCGTACCCTACTACAGTCCAGATAATTGAAACCCTACAATATACTGTGTGTGTGACACAATACCATCATGTATGCATGTATAAGTTTGAAGTAAAGAGAAGCAATTCCCCCCCCCCTCAATCCTCCCTCTCATGCACTAGACATTACTGTAATTAACGTTGTATAAACCGCCCTCGTGTAATAACCGCACCCCTCTTTTTCACCCTTAAATTTTTTTATTTTTTTTTTTTGTGCCGAGATTTTTTTTTTGTGTGTGTAAGATCATTGATGTAAATTTAAAAACAGTAGGGGACCTAGGATAGAACCTTGTGGTACACCATGTAATAGAAGAAAAATTGGAGGAATTATTATTATAAACTACATATTGAGATCTATCAGAAAGATTACTTTCAAACCAAGATGACAGACAAATTTGAATGTTGTTCTAGTTTCAGAGTGGTAAGTCAACACACCGATTACGGAGCTAGGAGACATTTCCAGGCATAGCGCCAGGTGGAGGGGCATAAATCGAAACTTTAAAAAAAATTAAATTTTTTTTTGGTGTACCGTGTATAAGTCGCACCCCCGACTTTGAATTTTTTTCGGCGGCAAAAAGGTGCGGTTAATACACTGTTAATTACGGTACTCTGGTTAGGTCTCTACAGACATGGTTAGGTCTCTACAGACATAGAGAACATTCAGAAGGACAACCAGAAAACCAGCAATTACCCCCACACCCCCCCCCCCACCCTTAGCCTCCTTCACATGCACTAGACATGACCTTGGGAGGTTAAAATGAGGCTTCCAGGCCTGTATAGGCATAGAGAACATTCAGAAGGACAACCAGAAGACCAGCAATTACCCCCCCCCCCCCCCCCCCCAGCCTCCTTTACATGCACTACCGGTAGACATGACCTTGGGAAGTCAATGTGGCATCCAGGCCTAGAGAACATTCAGAAGGACAACCAGAAGATTATTTGGGGAGATGGGGGCAGTCAACCCCCTTACTCCCCCCCCCCCCCCCCCGACCCCCTGCCTCAATGGGGGGGGGGGGCAGCAAGAAATGGGGAAAAGTAGGAGAAAGAAAGAGCAACAACAAAATAACAGTAATAATAAGTTCAGATTTAGGAAAAAACGAAATGAAAGAGATGTACATTGTACCGGTATACATTTTGAATACAGAGATAGAATAGAGGAATGGGGGAGAGTGGAGACTTAAATTGTATTAAAGGGATTGGGTATCTAGGCCTCAGATTCTAAACAAAATCCTTGATTTACATGTAGCTCATGCTGCAATCATAATCACAGCACATAGAGACGTATTGTGATATGAGCTATATATACTGTAAGTACAGTATAATATTAAGCCCGGAATCCCATCACTAGGCCGATCACCTGTCGTGTTTGTCAAGATATTTATAATTAAAAATTGAAATGTTTCCAAAGGTTTTTATAACACTAAAGGCTTATTGGGGGAAATGAGTAGTAAAACCAGTCACTCAAAGATTTTTACTTTTTTGAGGCGGTACATGATCACTTTGAAGCACAGTTCTTTTAGGGCTTCAATGCTATATCACAGTCACTGTAGACATGTAGGGCCATGCATCTCAGATTTACATTATTAAACGATGCCTTTAAAGGTAATGCAAAGTTTTGAGAAATTCTGTAAATTGGATGGATAGTAATTCTTTAAAATTTTGATATACCAGTATTTGGAGGCCCCTGTGGATGTTTTATGAGCACTAGAAAATTTAGCTCTTAAAACCCTTTTGCTTTCGAGAAATTGAATAATCACAATTTTACTGGTGCTCCAGGTAAATTTCAAATGTATGGCTTGTACGCTTAGGCCATTCCATGGTAGCTGGGACCATGAAAATCTCAGAATATGCAGTTTATATATAATTTCCAAATGGGAATAGAAAAAATTGGTTGGTTATAGTCCGGTAACATTGTTTTAAAACATTGTTTTAAAGCTAAAGTAATCAGTCTTGAGTGGGAGCTATACAACATAAAGAGTGTATTATTTACAATTTCATCACTTTAGACTCAATTTCAACAGCGACAATGATCATTAAATATTTTAAAATCGCATGCTTCCCAATTTTTCCATTTGAACCAAATTCATTACCCCTAAACATGCATACATGTATGTACATACTGTACACATGTACATGTTCTGTATAAATTGTTACTGTTTTAGATCTATACCCAGGGGGCACAGCAGCTGGATCTCGAGACATGAAATGTTAAAGGTTGTATGAACTTTGGTATCAATGTGTTAAGGGGACCTCGCTGCACAATTTCTAGGTGGACTACCTTCAGTACCTTGACATTGACAATACGCTGCTAAAAAAAATGGCCGCTCAAAATAGCCGCCATGTACCATGTGTAACTACTGTTGAACTATTGTGGAGATTACTTTCTATTTAAACATCATTTTAGTTAATACATCATACATGTAAGTCACTGTCATCAAAGAGTTTGTTTACTGTACACTTGGGACATCAATCATCCAATCATCCACAGTCAAATCATAACAATGACTTAAATACAACCTTTAAGCATAAATATCTTGTACATGTACATTGTACAATGTACATGTACTTGTAGGTTATATTATATTTTGGAAAAAAAAACCTGCTTCCTAGTTTATCATCCCCTACCACCTCCTATGTAATATTTATATCATAATTGGATGGCTTTGAGTGAGAAACAAAAATATATTGATCGAGCTACATGTACACACATGTATGACAATATTGGACGAGTCGAAGACGAGTTTAGCGAGAGCAATATGTTCTTGTATCACACGAAAACAAAGCCATACAATATCATTATCTATATCAGTCTGACTTACATACATGTACATGTGTGTGTACCTCAGTAAATATACATGTAGTTGAAGTTCCCAGATGACTGAGCAATACAAAAACAATATTGATCAGTCATCCGGGTACTGCGCTAAAGATATTGAATACACTGAATTATTGTACCCCTTGGAAGCCTTATACATGTATGTAGATAATAATATGTGATATTCTATTGAATTGACACAAAAAAGAGAGAATATTATGACAAATCCTGACACTAAAATTGGTAACGCTTATTTTGGAATGGAGCACAAACCTCTTGTAATTTTTCACTCTTTTTTAAATAAATGAATGTATCACCGTGAATAATAGAGTGGGTGTACTGTATTGACATCGTAAAAGCAGCACAAGGTCAAAGGTTTAATAATTCAATTCAATTTCAACTTGTTTTCATTAATTGCAGCACATGATACCATATTGCATGTAACACCAACAGAAAGGTATTGCATGACACAAAAATGTAGTCAATTACATGTAAGCATTAAAAACCAAATAACTGTACTTGTGTTTATCCATTCTTTTTTAAATAAAGTTACATGTACATGTAGGTATCACCGTGAATAATAGAGTGGGTGTATTGACATTGTAAAAGCAACACAAGGCCAAAAGTTTAATAATTCAATTAAATTTCGACTTGATTTCATTTTGCAGCACATGATACCATAAACAGTTTATATTGCATTAACACTAATGGAAAAGTATTGGATGGCATAAAAATATAGACAATGAAGCATAAAAAACCACATGTACAGTATTGTTGAGCATCTGAAACACATGAAATTTTATCAAGGAAATTAATTTCAAAATTCACCTTGCAGTATTTTTGTGAGTTGGAACATCTACATGTACTGTACATGTACAGTGTATGTACAGCAAACAAAATGGCACTTCCTTCCCATTTTCTTAACAAATCTGGAAAAGCGACAACACATTTTTCTTAAAGGAACCATCAGAAGTAGAAGGTTTGCCAACGTTCTAATGAAACAGGTGTGCCAAAATATTGTAAATGTCATGGCACTGGCTTCGCAGAGTCATTGAGCGTTGCAAAAGCGCCCTCTAAACCTGGCAACTGGCTAACTTTTAAGTACAGTAAATGTTTGAGTTTTTTGCCCATCAGGCTATACACAGACAACCTGTTTCAATGAAATGTCAGCAACCTAAACCCATTGCATACTAGAGCAGAGGGGTTCCTGTATTAAAGCAATGGGATTTACTTATTTTGGTAGTCAATGGGTGAAGACAATTTCATGAAATGATACCAACAGGAACATGTAGAATTCAAATTTACTTAGCCTTTATACTTGTAGGCATCTATGGGTGCGTTCAAGCGATTTTTTGTCGGTCGTAAAAATAAACGTGTTTAAAAACACAAACATGAAACACTGAAAAAGATGCGTTTTGTATCATGATTCTGCAGAATCACGGTGGTTAAAAGATCTCAATAATGATTCTAAGACCTCATTATCGTGGCCTGTTCTGGTTTGACCGACAGTAGACCGTAAACACAGACAGAGAGCACGAGGCGAAGTTAACCTATACTTCCTGGGTCAAACTGCACAGTGTGAGGAGCAGTGGCTGGGCTTGAAATGAGCGAGAATCAGCGTTGTTGAAAATCGCTTGAACGCTCTCCTGCAGTAACCATGTTTTTAACAGTGTTTTGATTTGTGATTCTAGTTTCAAAAAATTGCTGGAACAGAGGCTACTTACCTCTAGGTCGTGAAGGTATGGCAGCATCTCAATCCATGAAGGCATCTTCTTGCAAAAATGATCCATCAGATAATAGGACCCTGTTAGGAGACTCTTCTCACTGTGACACCGGTCAATGGAGATCCTTGGCAAGCCAAAGGGATTGAAGAACGTTGCCTCAATGCTTTCCAGTTTTCTGAGGTAAAGAATGTACTCGTCACAGGAGTCACTACATGTAGTTGTCGTACTTCCAGTGGATGTTGACGGATTAATAGAGATGTCCGTTGAAGTTGTGGGTATTGAAGCAGATGAGGTCACGGGGTTGGACGGCATGCGTTCCTGGTGTCCAAGAGTTTGCTGAGGGTGCATCCTCATGATTTCAAGACTTTGATCGTCTCTGTCCCCCGCCGGAGGTTGAGTTGCTGTACTGGGGGCCCGTTTACGAGGTTTACGTTTCTTGATTTGTCCGAGGGCTTCGTTTTGCTGCTGCTGTGTCTGCAGCTGCAGCCGTCTCCTCTGCTCAGAGGATCCTTCGTACATACTCCTTCCTCCCCTTTGCCTGTCTCCTCTGACAGCTAGATAGAATAAAAGGACATAGGCAGTGAGAACTGGAAAACACTGATAAAAAACTAAAGCACAGTCATTATTATAGATACATGATATTATGCAGATTTTCATCATACTCAATACTCAATAGACACATGAAAAATGTACATGTACAATGTACCAAAAGCAGTGCAAAACTGCAAATGGTGAGAAAATTGAAGTAGCGAGTACATTTGCATTTGGGATAAAGACACTATTGACTACATTTGGGATAAAGACACTATTGACTTCATTTGGGATAAAGACACTATTGACTACATTTGGGATAAAGACACTATTGACTACATTTGGGATAAAGACACTATTGACTACATTTGGGATAAAGACACTATTGACAACTTTTGGGATAAGACACTACATGTACATGTATTGACTAGTGCTGTAAGTCAGACGCTATGTTCGTGTTCGGTTCGGCAATTTTTCACCCGAACTTGCTTCGGTTCGGGGTTCGGTAATATAATAGCAAGCAGCATTAGAGCCATGGCGGTCGGCACCGGGCCCAACCAGCACGGAGGACTTCTGCACACTGCTTCCGACCAGCACGAATTTCACATTAAACTAGATGGAACTTCGACTGCGCGCAGTCGAAATGATGCCTCCGTCATAGAGCAATTTACAAACCAAAACAGAAGAAATTTTTCAAATTCAAGTTCAATTGTAATCCATTAACAGGTTCTCAGAATATCGTGATTACAAGCAATTTCTCATATACATATATGACCCTTTGATCTTTGACCTCATGACCCTAACATCTACTCAGTTCATTGGCTCTGCAAAATGTCCCGAGTTAAATAGTAATCCTTCTGTCAGTTCTAATGAGAATGCGTTCACAGCCTATTTTTGCATACATAATGAGCCCATGACCTTTGACCTTTGACCTCATGACCAAGAATCTACTCAGTTCATTGGCTCTGCAAGATACATACATGATCTAAGTTTGGCAGGAATCGATCAATCGGTTCTTGAGATAACGCGATCACGAGCTGTTTTTGCATACATAATGAGCCCTGTGACCTTTGACCTCGTGACCCCAAAATCTAATCAGTTCATCGGCTCTGAAAGATACATACATGACTAAAGTTTGGCAGGAATCCATCAATCGGTTCTTCAGAAAACGCGATCACAAGCTGTTTTTGCATACATAATGAGCCCTGTGACCTTTGACCTCGTGACCCCAAAATCTAATCAATTCATCGGCTCTGCAAGATACATACATGACCAAAGTTTGGCATGAATCCATCAATCAGTTCTTCAGATAACGCGATCACGAGAACGGGATGTACGGACGTACGGACGGACGGACCACCCGAAAACATAATGCCTCCGGCTACTTCGTAACGGAAGCATAAAAAAATGATAAAAGGAGAGCAGCTCACCCGGCCAGGATATTAAATCACATAAATGCCAATCTCCGTTTGCGCAATCACAACTTTGGAACTTCATTTACTGTACATGTGTGTCTCCTTTGATTTTCTTCAAGCTTTAACTGATCTATTTCCCTTGTGTCCTTTCAAAGCAAACATGACGCCAGGGTGGATTTCCCCTTGAAATTTGTTTCCCCAAAGGAAGAACAAGAAAATGTGGTAGTGTTTATTAAACCTTGAAGGAAATTTGTTCCAGCCATCATGTGTATCAAAACTTTTTGAAGAAAAAAAAAAAGGAAAAACTTACCTTCCTGCTTCATGCCAACATCCAGGCATTTTTTGAAACGACAGTAGGCACAGTGTTTACGATTCTGCAAAATAATCACACAGCTGCCCGCTAAGGCACAAGCTAAGCGCTCATTTCTCTTGTTTTGGATAGTTCGCTTGAAGAAACCTTTGCAGCTCTCACAAGAATGCGTGCCATAATGGTATCCAGAAACTACATCGGAACAAATAGGGCACTTTCCACCTGCTGCGTTCTTAACACCGACAGTGGCTTTTGACTCTGGGTCTCTTTTGGCATTAGTTGCTCGTGTCAAGTTCTGCCCATTTTCTGCGAAGCTACATGTGTCAGCTTCACTTTTCACAACTATGTTTTCAATATGATTGTGCAACCTCTCTACCACACCTACATGTAAGTGTTCCGCTTCTCCTGAACTTGCCGTTCCCCCTGATGAAACATTGCTATGGCTTGTTGTCCTCTGGCAAGAATGAGCAACAAAATGTTGTTCCCCCTTTGGTTGTTTCAACGTCACATTTCTCGAGTTTGATGGAATCTCATAATCTGTTCTAATACTACCGTTTCCAATCTGTGGCAAGTTATCAGATTCATCTGCGGCGAGTGATGAAATATGATGCACAGAAATAAGATCCTGAGAAGCATTAACAGGTTCCCAGAGATCATTGACTGATATGGTGGAAAGATCACTTCCCATTCTTGCAAGATCTTGCGGTATTGCGGAATAGACTTCACTTTGCGATTCATATGGTTGATGTCGCCTTGTGGGGGTTGAGCCATTCGAACGGCCAAAGGTATCAGCTCTTGAAGATTTTCTTGAAAGCCTTGAACCCAAGTTGTCAGGCCCGTCCCAGTTTGGCTCCTGATCAAACAACATAGTTGATATCGTACCTTTTGAATTTGATGGCCTTCTGGCAGATGACTCGGAATGGTACAATGCTCGGTCACGTTGTTCACAAGCAGTTTTCAAATACTTTGCTAGAATCTCATCATCACGCATCTTATCCAACTCGGTTCTTTCCCCAATGGATAGTTTCGAGAGATCATGATATCGAAGGACATTCTGCACAGTTGGCCTTCCAGTTACGGGATCTACACCTCTAAGGCACTGTTCCAAGATTGTGTCCGGACTCTGCAGCTGTTGGCTCGCCTGTTCCTGCCTATCCGCACTCTCCCACTTGAAACGAGGTAAACTGCTACTCGTTGCTTTCTTTCGTTTGCGTAAGTCTAGTGCCTCTGCTTGCTCAACATGGTCAACACCATGACAAGACAGCTCTGCATCTGACACTGGTATTCTACCGTTTGCTTGAGCACTTGCAGTTCTTTTGGACGAGTAAAATTTGTTAAGCAAACGACGCTTAATAGGGATGCATCTTTCTGTTGATGTGGTAGGACTGGCAGATTGTTCTTGCCCAAGACTTTGGTGCTCATGATGTCTATACATTGTCAGACATCATCTTGGAATGCAGAAATCATCGTTCCTCCTCCTCTTGTTGTTTGCATGAATCATATTGGGAAGTCCACATCAAAGTGCATCGATCTGTACAAAGAATTTAAGAAAATGGATTATGTATTTAATGAAACCGATTCTTTTTATGAAGTTGGGGGAATGGTACATCGTCATGTCTGTACAACTGTAGTTCTGTACAATTGAAAGGTTTTAAAGTCAGTGCATATTTTCATTGTGTACCAATTATAGTAGACCTAGTACATGAACATGGTCACAGAGGCTAGATCTCTAATTACTATTGCATTGCCATTGATAAGAAACTGAAGTCTGGGCCCTGGCCATTCCAGCAAAGTAACTCCAGGAAGTTCCGACGCCGATGTCGAAGCTTTAGCAGGTGCATCAGCAAATATTCAAACAGCGGGTTGGGAAACATTATCTCAAAATATGCAAAGGGAATAATTACAATTTGGACTTAGTTGCTCGACTCCTCTGGGCACCTTTTGACAAGGCCTCGTGACTCTGGCTAAGCGGCTGAGATGAGTCTAGATACCCGGGGTGAACGCGCAACCGCCACAAGAGCCTTTTGCAATCTAGATATTACTGCTCCACATGAATTATTCATAGCATTGGATTTATTGAACAAATAGAACGGGCCCATCCCCCAGTTGGCTTCGTTCGTGATTCGTTCATTATCAAAACATGTAAGAAAAGGTAAAAGACGTAAATATGTTATGCTTATGAGATGAACATATAATTGATAGATACAAACTATCATATTCAAATTTAATTTAAATGCAAAATTACAATGAAATAGGAAGCATTTGATGACTTATGCTAACAATCATTAGTGAGATAATTGGACTTTCCCTGTATATAAAATTGTAAGAGTTAAAATTAGACTCATTCCCTACTTCTATTTATCCTTTACTTTTCTCTAGTCTCTTCTACATTCATTTCACATCATTTGCATATTCATTTCATCCATTCATCTCCACCACATACCAACTCTTCAAGCTAGAACAGGTGGTATGTTCTCTTCTCATTTACATTTTTCCACTTCTTACTTATCATTGGTTCTCTTCTCCTCTTCCTTATGAATATTCTTATTTTATTCTTGAATCCTATTTTGCTATTGGTTGATGATGTATTTGATTTGTATATACTTTGCATGAAGCACATGCTAGATACTTTTCAATAAAACACAGGCAGACTGGCACTGGACTTACTCTGAGTAAGGTGTGTTGATTTAGGTCTCGGTTAATTTATTTTTGGAGACTTTAGGAGAGAGGATCTGAGTGAGTTTTAGCAGTGGTGTGTATGATTGGTGTATGATTGATTGGCAAGAGGTTAATTATTTTATTAGTTTACACTGGTGGCAGCGGTGTTTCTGTGTTCTATCCGGAAATTTTGATTCACCTTCGCCATTTTTTATTTTCTTGCTGCACACCCTTGCACTTGTTTCACTGCCGCTTTGCTTTCGCCCTTCATCTGTATTCCCCTCGGTCTACTAGGTGTGAATTTGCTAGCTTCATTTCATCCTTTTTCACCTCTCCTTCGTAGTCAGCATAGTTACATGTACATTTCAGTTTAGCTGTATCGCCCTTCATTCTTTGGTGAGTAAGTTCTGCTGTTGTGATATTTGTCAGCTCTTTCTACAGTCTCCCTTCAAGTTCAAGTTTAACATTGCTGTTTTTTATAGTCTGATGGTGTGAATGTAGTGTTAGATAGGTTTCAGTACAGCTATAGTATATCAACATTTGGTGTTAGCTCTGCTGTTATTACTGTACCAGCTACTTGTCATCTCCCTCCATCATTGTTCGCTACAGGTCTGTCAGTTAACTGTTTCATCCTATTGTATTTTTGCTGTTACTATACTGCAATTTGCTGTAATATAGCATCCTCCTTCTTCATTTTGTGGCATCCTACATCGATTTTTGGTAGCATCTTGCTTCATTATCAATCGTTTGTACTATTCTACATCGATATATGTGAAGGCCCAGCTTCTGCAGTCAACTTGAGCTTCGTTCTTGTTCAGCTAATTCCACCCTTCTTCAATTTTTGGTGAGTTTTTTTCTAGCTGTTATCTACAAGTTTAAGCCTACTTTTGACTTCTGAATTGCATTAACAGTTTACTTCATTGTCTAATTATTTATCTATTGCTTGTCTGTGACGTTGTTGATACTGAAGTCAGCGAGTACTACAAGTAGAATCCTACATCGTGTTCCAGTTACGTGTGTATTGATTGTTTTTGAAGTCAGTGTCTTCCTACCTCATATTTGTTTGTCTACTCAGGCACTGTTTATTCCCGAGGTTGACGTCCTTCTTCGTTTCCTACCTGGTTAGATTGTACTTCGAGTCAACAGCATCCTACATGTACTTCGTATATTTTGGTCAATCTGTTCTATATTTGTACATATATTGTAGACTTTGTTATGTCCGGTATTAACCTACCAGACTTATTTACTGGCAACGATGGCCAAGATTTTGATGTCTGGCTTCAGAACTTTGAACGGGCCACTGGTTCTGACCCTGAAGCGATCAGCCTTCGTCATATATTTTTACGATCATGTATTTCTGGACCTGCATTTGACAGCTGGATTGCCCTTTAGTAGTTCAGATAAATGTAACTATGAAGCCACTAAAATCAGACTCACTGCTGTTTTTGGTAGGAAGAGGGTACCATTCTCTGACTTGTCCTCGCCTAACTCACACAATCCAGATCACTATCCCCCTACCATTAGTGATGATTGGTCAGCTCTTTTAAGACAGATTCTGCAGAGACTTGGTGACATAGAAAGGAAGGCGGATGAATGGCGGCAGCTTCCTCCATCTTGTTCATGCTCCACGAGTCAGCCCAACCTCTCAAAGCAACCAAGTGATCCTTCGGAGAGAAACACCGTCCAGACCGGTACACAAACCACACCGCACCCAACATCTTTCTCATCAGTCGGGACTCAGACGACCGATGAACTTGATCAGACGAGAATGCATCGATCGGTGTCCTCTGTAAGCCTGCACACCTATCCAGCGATGCCTGCTGCATATCCTGATGATCTCAGCACTAGAATATTTCAGTTTCAGCAGCAAGACGAAGAGATTGAGCAGATCAAGCAACTCGCGACGAGTCATCAGAAACTGACACCCAAAGTTATTCGACAATTTCTTCCAAGAATTCGTCGATATCTATGGCAGCTTCCCCGCTTCACAATCCGCAACGGCATCCTCTATCGAACGAAGATGGATATGAAGACAAAATCTCTAGTCCACCGAGCAGTCATCCCTGAAAGTTTCATCCCGCATGCCTTGTCGCTGATCCACAATCATCCTACGTCGGACCATTTTGACTACAGCAAACGCTAGACCGAGCCAAGTCCGAGATGTTCTGGCCATTCATGCATAGAGACTTTCTGCAAATCATGTGACTGTTATCGACCCCCAATCTTTGGTCAGCTAGCTCCATCACAGGGTCTCCTTTCATCACATCGGTCCCAGAAGGTCTACAGTGATGGTCAGAACAAGAACAACGCCCAGGTCAAACTCGATGTGCGCTACCACAAGAATGCGAGAAGCAAGTTCTCATCAAGACATCTCATCATGAATAATGGCAAGAACTCCCACCCTCAACAGTCAGAAGTGGAACAACTGGCAAGAACCACACACCCTTTCTTCGGCAATCGCCCTAACTTCCAGTATCCACCTTTCTTTCCCCTTTGTAGCAGTCACCCTCCTTCTTGGATAGGAGGTCAGGGTACCATCAACTCTGACACTCGCCTCCAAACCACCAGACATTATTTAGATGCTTCTTTCGTTGGCCCAGACGACTACAATCCTGATGACTGCATCGTCGAATCTGAGGGATCCTCTAGCATACTGAGTGGACCACCTGGACCTCTTCCATCAATTAATCGCAAGAGGACCAGATAAAAGCCAAGAAGACTTCATGTTGTAATAGAGTAACTTTTCAGTCATATTTCTTTTGGTAAAGTCAACATTCATTCATCCGAAAATTATTGTAATAGAATTTACCCAAAAACAAAATGAACCAGTCTCGTTTTCATTCCATGTAGAGGTCAGTGGTCATAGCCCGAACGTCAGTTCATAGTAGGTCAATGTTTGTACTATAAGTACAGTTTATTCTGTGTGTGTGTGATGGATACTATATATGTAATGCAAGGATACGTTCGATGATTGGACGCTAACATTTCGGTAGAGAATTCCAGTCGGAAACAAAGGTTAACATAAGAAATCCAACCTGGATTACCAAAGGCTACCGTGGCTTAGACCGAAAGCTTCAGTCTCTATACCGTCGGTTGTTCCACTGAGACTATGTCTGGCTCCACTAGACCTCCGGTTATAGAGACTGAACGATCGCCTATGCCAGCCTATGTTGAAGATATCACGGCTAGATTTTAGCCGTTAGGCCCCTCCCACAAACATGAACAAACTTGCCACGGACGTATTGTTATGCCCCCAAAATCCCCCAAAATGTCATTTTACCTCGTGCATATCCAATTTTACATTAGGCCTAGGCTATAATACATCGGTTCCACTTACTAACTTGATTGAAATAATCCGTTTAATGGTCCCTTTTAAGGAAATTATGGGTCAAAATCGACATCCATGTTGAAAATCTTGCAAGCCGTGTTAAACTCTCGCTGCCGTCAATCTCATCCCTTCTAGTCTACGCCGAAGGCAAAAATGATTATGAAGGAAAAACTGTGATAACGCCATTACGAACGTGTAGATGGCGCACAGTTTTTCCTTCATAATCATTTTGCCTTTGGCGTAGACTAGAAGGGATGAGATTGACGGCAGCGAGAGTTTAACACGGCTTGCAAGATTTTCAACATGGATGTCGATTTTGACCCATAATTTCCTTAAGAGGGACCATTAAACGGATTATTTCATTCAAGTTAGTAAGTGGAACCGATGTATTATAGCCTAGGCCTAATGTAAAATTGGATATGCACGAGGTAAAATGACATTTTGGGGGATTTTGGGGGCATAACAATACGGCCGTGGCAAGTTTGTTCATGTTTGTGGGAGGGGCCTAACGGCTAAAATCTAGCCGTGATATCTTCAACATAGGCTGGCATAGGCGATCGTTCTGTCTCTATAACCGGAGGTCTAGTGGAGCCAGACGTAGTCTCAGTGGAACAACCGACGGTATAGAGACTGAAGCTTTCGGTCTAACCGTGGCTGTGCTTCTCACTCTGTCGTTCACTCGCGATTAGTCTCGTTTTAGTTGCTCGGCGTCTATCAGACATGTGACCTTGTTCAAAGGCTACTGGGCATCTGGCTGGCCACTTGAAATTTTAATTTAAAGAAGTCTTATATGGGAAAAAGGGGGTGATTCTTCGTCCTACCCCGACGATTCTTCCATGTTGTATCGTCGACTCAACATGGCGAAGAGAAAGTATGCATGCGCGGTAGTCAGTAGAGGCGCTGGTCCGAGAATGAGGATCGTCCTCATAAACGAGGATATCCTCATAAACGCGGACAAATGCGTCCTCATAAACAAGGATCGTCTGCATTTTCGCGGACATTTTTTTCATCGGCGCTCTGTGGGTTTCGGGTTACCGAACCGCCTGCTGGCAATGCCAAATTTGGATTCCCCAGGGGAAATTAACCCTAGTTGACCGTCTACTTGTATGGGTTGTCCGTCTTCCCAAGGATTTATTGCTCATAATGTGTAGGTCTCTGTACAAAGTCAATGTAAAATGCATCAAGAAAATCATCCCGGAATCCGTTTTTTGCATCGCCAATGTGCCGATCAAAAATATGGAACATAGATCTATCTGCTTTTTTTGCAGACGATCCTTGTTTTTGAGGGCATTCGTCCGCATTTACAAAGACAATCTTCGTTTATGAAGACGATCCTTACCGGTATTCTCGAACTAGCGCCCCTATTGGTAGTGCCTACTTTCTCTTCATCGGCGTCAGAGCTTCCTGGAGTTAACTACAGCATGTACAGCAAAGCAGATTAGAGAGTCAATGCTAATGCATATTGAACTCTAGCTCTGCACTGGATCTAGATCTATGTGCTAGTTGCCTAGTAGGAAGCAAATGCACACATGAATAGTCTAGTCAATACACAAATCACACACAAATGCACACAATGATGCAGATGTGGCTGTAATTTTAATTTTTAAAGTAGATCTAGATCTAGATCTAGATCTAACTGTTATTCCTTCTAGACAAAAGTAGCGAGTTGAAAAAATTGAATTTAGATCTACTGCACTGCTAGATTGTCACTAATAGATCTAGATCTAGATCTAGGGCCTAGGCCTATATCTACAGGACCGATTTTGAGTGAAATCAGTTGAGTTTTGTACAGTGGTCAGGTGGTGTTTGAAATGTTGAGAATCAATGGAACAGGTTTTAATACACAGCCAGCCAGGATAGCTGTAGCAGTAATGCAGCTGTGATGTGATGTGATGTGTGGCCCTGGAGTGGCGCCGCGCTGGCGCTGGCGCTGGCGCTAGCCTGGCAAGCGTTCGGTTTTAACTTTTAAGTTATGTCTGGGACTACGGTTGTACAGTACCGGTACAGCCTACAGCTACACACATTCATTGATGAAAATATTGTTTAACGTGATCAAAGTCACAGATGTTTGTACCTACCATTTTACGATGAATGCACCGTGCCACAAACATCATAATTCACGACCCGACACTACATACAGGACCCGTCCGTCCTCGGGTTCCATCCATAATTCTATGCATATGGCATATCGGCGTAATACAGAAGCAAATCATGCACTGCGCATGCGCATGCCGTCAGAGATAACTAAAGCCGTAGCATAATGAAAGAGATAGTTGTGACATGCGCAATTCATGGAGCGCTGAAATAATTTCCTCCCGTAGAGATATATAGCATCTGGGAGGTACTATTTGGAGCTCAAATGGATAGTGTGTACCCTTTCGCATGTCGCAACCTTTTCTCAGTACGCTGTGGCTGGAGCTAAACAACTGACTGTGCATGGATCCGTTAGCAGTCAGTGGCTATATAGGAACAAACTCGGAAAAAATTGGAGGCCTACTTTAAAAAGCCATATTCTCTTGGAGCAAGTATGTTTAACTGACAATGACATACATTTTCATTTTTTTTCCATAGAGTTATTGCTAAATAATCGCTTTTAAAATATACAGTCAAAAACATATGCAAACTAAATCTTTAATTTAGGATAATACAAGCGCGGATCCAGGATTTCTTGGGGGGGGGGGGGGGCAAATTTTAAATTATGCGAGCCAAATATCGGAGACCAGCATTGACGTAATAGGGGGTGGATGCAGGGAGGGGCGAGTTCGATCCCCCTCCCTCCTCATTAAATTATTAGAGAAAGAAGAAGATTCGTTGTACCGTTCTCGTCTCTTAAATTCTCGTCTGAATTCAGTTTCACACCCCCCCCCCCTCCTGCGCGGAGCGCGGAAGCTTTACGTTTCATAAAATCTTAGAGAAAGAAGACGATTCGTTGTACCCGGCGTTCTCGACTTTCAAAAATGTTTTTTGTCTGCTCCTTTTTTCCCCACGTCCTCTTCATTTTCTCTCCTCTTTTTTTTTTGGGGGGGGGGGGGGCTGGCGTTTTTTGGGGGGACTGCCCCCCCCCCCCGCCCTTGCTAAGCGCCTGCGGTCAGATGAACATAATTTGATACAATTATTGTCCGGAAGCTCAGGGGTTTAATGCAATACATTACCGTCAGATGAGCATCTAAGGGCCCGCCTTAGGGCCCTAGGTAGAATCCAGGGGGCAGAGCCCCCGGAAGCTTTGGGGTTTTAGGCATTTAATCACAGTCAGATGAGCATAGTTTGATATCTCATTATTTTGTGACACTGGCAGTTAACTATTCTTTCTTGCTCTCTTTCTTTCTATTTCTCTTTAATATATACTTTTCCAAAAAAAAGTAGGGGGAAGGAGCTCGAGGCTCCCGATTCCCCCCCCCCCCCCCCCCCCCGTTCCGCGGGCCCTGACATGTAGGCATCTCATATTTCTTGCCTGGCAAAAGTACAAAAGTATAATTTACTAAATATTGAGGAAAAATCTCGGAAAATTATGTCATTTTAGCATTATTTGTAAACGACCGTTATTGAATTAGAATTATGTTTCCCCCAAGCCCCCCTCCCCCTTATCAGTACGCTAGTGCCCAACCCCCCATTACACCTTGTTGGCGGGAAAATCGGACCTGATCTCCCCTACCTTTCTTCTTTCTCTTTTTGCTTCTACTTTCCCTTTCTCTCCTCTTTCCCTTTCACTTCCCTTCTTTCTCTCTCGTTTATGGGTAAGAGGGTGGGGGGGGGGGGGCAAGGGCCTTTCGGCCCCACCCCGCTCCACACGTTGTTGGCGGGGTTAACAAACTTCCCTTTCTTTTCACTCTTTTCTTTTCTCTTCTTTGTTCCCTTTTAGCTCTCCTCTTTCCCTTTCCTTCCTCCTCTCTCTTTTATTAGCGGGGGCAGGGAGAGGCAAGGGCCTTTTGCCCCCTCCCGCCGATCAACAACTTGTTTGCGGGAGAATTGCAACTGATATCCCCCTTCTTTTCTATTCTTCTCCTTCCCTTTATCTCCTCTTTTCCTTTTTTCTTTCCCTTTCCTTCCTTCTCTCTTATTATTTTGATGGGGGGGGGGGGAGGCAAGGCCCTTTCGGCCCCGATCTCATTTTCCCCCCTTTTCTTTACTTCTTCCTCTTAAATCTTTTCCTTTCTCTCCTCTTTCCCTTTTCCTTCTCTCTCTCTCTCTCTCCTTTTTTTTTGCGGGGGTGGGGGGGGGGCAAGACCCGCTCGCCCCCCCCCCTAGATCCGCGCCTTGGGTATTATAATAATAATAATATGGATATTAATATAGCGCCGGTATCCGCCAGGCTCTGACGCTCATGGTGCTGTACAAAATTATAACAATATTATGTTCTAAAATTAAAATCGCATTGCGATGACGAGTTTGTTCATACCAGGGGCGGATCCGGCGGCGAGGAAGGGGGCCCAATTTATGATAAAATATTAAGCGGCGACTTAGCCGACCGGCCGAATAAGCGGGGTATACGTAGTGAGCACTATTTGTTTAGTTTGGCTCAACGGGGGGGGGGGGGGGGGTATGGACCTCTATTTTTTTTTACTCAACACCCACCCCCTCCCCCACCCTTTGAGCATTAACAACAACAACAACAAAAATCCATGGGGGGAGGGTCTTCTTCTTCTTTATTTTGGCCAGGGGAGGGGGTTCATGCTCATGTATTTATGTGTGTGTAATGTACATGCACATTATTGGGTCACTGTAGATAGTAATCGTGGTTTAGAATATCGAGATGAAGTTGCAGAAATTGGTTTGTCTACAAAATACTTTCTCGAGCTAATATATATACCCAGACGTTGTGTGCCACCTGATTGTGTTTTTCTATGGACAGTTGAATTGAAACGGCAATTTTAAGAAGTTTACGAGCAACATTTCATAAATCATCTAAAGGACAACTATTCATGATGGTTAGAGCTAAATTTTGATGAATATTTTTCGTTAAATCCGAAGTCAAAAGAGAAGGCTTTATGTTTGTTAAGACACCCTTAACCCATAACCCCAACATAATGGTTGACTGCCACGCCCACGTATTTAGACTACCCCTTTTTTATTCTCCTCCTCCTCTTCCTCCTCTTTGTTCTTCTTATTTTTCTTCTTCTCCTCCTGCTTCTTCCCCTTCTTCTTAATTCTTCTTTCCCTTTTTTCCAATTATTTTTTCTCTCAACAGGCATAGAGTAGCCTAAAGATATACTTACAAAATTGTATAAGACTAGTATCAACTTAACATAAATGTCACTTCTTCTATGTAACATTCCAATCGAAATAGGACTTACAACATACATACATTTGAGCTAACCTGACATATGTATATGAAATTCACTTCAAATGCAGGGCATATACCTCATGGAAATATGATGTGAATTCAGTTCGATTAATTTCAAGGAAGGAACAAAAGGTAAATAATTAGTCTATACATTTCTTTCTACTCTTTGATTATGTGTTTATAATTATATATAATGCGAAAAGGAAATTTTTGGAAAAGGTTTGAAAAATGTCTCAGCCGGGAATCGAACCTGGGACCACCACGCGTTACCAACGAGACGGACTTGTGGCTTCAGCGACACCAAACTTATTGACCGATATACCAATAGATTATTCAGAAAATAATTCCTCTGTCGGGGCAAATGAGTTTTTGGGCAATGGCAAGCCACATCCAAACGAATGCTTTAATTGTGATACATGTATGATTTAGAATGATGGTCAACAAGATGATAATGTCAGGAAATAATCATAGCACTATAGTATAATTAAAACAGTTGAAATAAAAGTCATTGACAGTTCAACCCTCGATCGAGGACTTAAATTTCAACTGTTTTAATTATCATTTCTTTATTTCATTTGTATTCCCTTAAATATGGTTCGGCCTTGACTCAGTCAAACCGGCGAAAGTCATAACCGATTCTAAATTGACAATTTTATATAAACAATTATAGTTTTGTTGTTGCCATACGGTATGTGGTGTAATTTTGTTGAACGTTTTATTGTCCTCATCGTTGTGACTGGCTACTAATTACTGATCATAATTATGCACACTTATAATCTGGAAATGATAATTTTGAAGAGAAACGCATGATCAATGGAAATAGAATCATGCAAGAGAGAGAGCTACAGTGCCTCACTTGCACTAGTTTGGCCAGGAGGGATTAGACCTCCCTGTATAATCACTGACAAGTGGGTTGTTATCTCATCAAATAAGTTCTCAATTATTAGAAAAAGGGGATCATGGGGGACCAATGGTCACCGATTACTAGGCATTGTTTGCTATATAAAGGGCGCAAGTAGCTATAAGTATGGGGCTGCAAGAGACCGGAGAGCGCTTGTGATAGTAATGTTAGATCAGATTTTGACTTGGACTTAAATAAAATGTTTCACCCATATAAAAGGGAGGGAGAGAGAGAGTGAGTAAGAGAGAGAGAAGGAAAGAGAGAGGGAGAGAGTGATATAGAGGGAGATGGAGAGAGAGTGAGAGAGAGAGAGAGAGAGAGAGAGAGAGAGCCAGAGAGCCAGAGAGAGAGAGAGAGGGAGAGAGAAAGAGAGGTCCATGGAGAGACTCTACAATTTATTTTATATATATATGAAATGGAAGCAATATTTTAATTATGTCACGAAACATCCTGTAATTTTTTTCTTTGGAAACAGAGTCTCTTAAATTCATTTTTTCTACCATAAGGCCAACTACAAAAAAAAAAAGGTGTATTTTTTTAAAATTAATTAATTTCTTTTTTCTTTTTTTTTTCTTTTTATGTTTTTATCATATCTCTATGGTTTTTATTAAACAAATCATCAAGAATCACAATATTTACAAAAGATTTACATGATAAGAATATAAAATCTTCAAACACCAACAAAAAAACAAAAACACAAAAAAGGGCAGAATATTAAGTAACAAATTTAATATTGTTCAAGAACGAGCTCCGAGACGGAAAAAGGGTGAACTGAAAGAATTGACGGTGACACCAACCCTATTGTTGTATTGACCTTCAGGCCGATTTTTTTTTTTTTTTTTTTTTTTTTGGTTGCTTTTTCCCACTTTGGGTTGATGTCACTGGCGTACCTATGGGGGGGGGCAGGGGGGCAGAGTGCCCCCCCTGACGGGCTCCAGGGGAAAAAAGAAAAAGGGGAAAGAAAAGAAAAGAAAGGAAAGGAAAGAAAAAGAAAAAAGGAAAGAAAGAGAAAAAAGGAAAAAAAGGAAAGAAAAAAGGAAGAAGAAGAGAAAAGGAAGAAAAAGGGAAAAGAAAAGGAAAGGAATAAAAATGGGGAAATTTAAAAAAAAAAGACCATGGCCGTACGCACCAGGGGGGGGGGGGCAGTTGACCCCAGATATTTTGAAAACGTACAGTTTTTTTCCTGAAAATGTTCTACTTTTGAAAATGCAAAAGTACCCTCATGACCAGTTCGGTCGCTCAAACTCCCTTCACTCCTTTTGCTTTTGAGATTCTTCGAAAACTTTTAACGCATCTTTCCCCCTCCCCCACCAGAAAAATATTCCGCATACGGCCCTGAAAAATTAATGAAAAAAGGAAAATATAAGTGATATAACAAATTCGAAACTCTTCGCAGGTGCGAACTGCTTGCTAGCCTATTTTGTATAAAATGTTTTCACTTGCTCGTCCGCCTGAAAAAAGAAAAGGATCAGTATTGCCTAGAATACAATTGTGCCTGCCCCGAACTGCAACCATGGCGACAATAACACACAATATATGTACCAAATGTTACTAAAAGAGACTAATTCATTTTTCTCGCTCGCTACACTCGCTCGCGAATAAAATGAATAAACATTGCTTTGGAAACAATTGTGCCCACCCTTGACCTGCAACAATATCATTAAAAATGGAAGAGTTTTTTCGCCCTCTCGCCAAAAAGGAATTGAATCGCGTTAAACGCGATTGCGTCCATCCTGACCTGCACCAATAAAAACAAGTTTATTTATTAATTTCTATTAAAAGAGAATTTATTTTTTTTGCTTGCTCGCTATGCTCGCTCGCCAAAATAGAATTGACACCGCTAACGTGCCCGCCCCAACCTGCAACAACCAGTTAATAATTATGTACCAAACGTTATTCAAAGAAGTTTTGGTGTGCTCGTGCTCGCCAAAACGGAATTAACATCACCTTAGACATGATTGTGTAAGCCCTGCCCTGCAACAAAAAAATCTGAAATTTATGAACCAATTATCATTACAAAAATTTTGCTCGCTCGCTACGCTCGCTCGCCAAAATAGAAATAACACCGCTTTTAATAATCACGTCCCTAGCTGACATGGAACAATGAACCCAAGTTTATATACCATATTTTCCCTATAAAAGAGAAGTGTTTTTTTTTTTGGCTCGCTCGCCAAAATAGAAATAACACCGCTTTTAATAATCACGTCCCTGACATGGAACAATGAACCCAAGTTTATATACCATATTTTCCCTATAAAAGAGAAGTGGTTTTTTTTTGCTCGCTCGCTACGCTCGCTCGCCAAAATAGAAATAACACCGCTTTCACTTATCACGTCCCTGACATGGAACAATGAACCCAAGTTTTATGTAACATATTTTCCCTATAAAAGAGAAGTAATTTTTTTTTTCGCTCGCTACGCTCGCTAGCTCGTGGAATTATGTGCCCACCACTAACCTGCTACAATATCATTAAAAAGAGAAATGTAGGGGGTTGCCTGCCCGCCAAAATGGGATTGCATTGCCTTAAACACGATTGTGCCCGCCCCCTACCTGCAACAATGAAACAAATTTTATATAGCAATTCATTGAGAGAAAGATGTATTCGCTCGCTAGCTAAAATGGGTATAATATCACCCTAAACACAATATTGTTCCCGCGCCCTGCATGGAACAATAAATATTGAACCAAGTTTAAGTGGCAATTATAAAAAAGAAGTGATTTTTTTCTTGCTCGCTACACTCGTTTGCAAAAAAAATGAAATTAACGTCGCTAACAAGTGAATGTTCCCACCCCCAACTTGCGACAATACCAGTTTATATACCAAACGTTACTTAAAGATTTTTTTTTGCTCGCTCGCTCGCCAGAAGTGAAAATTAGCATCGCCTTTTTTGTTTGTTTCGGTTGCTTGCCCCCCCCTGACGGAGTACCCCAGGTACGCCACTGGTTGATGTTTGTCAGTTTCCATATATATTCCATTATTCCATCTGTGCTGTGTTTCCCTTTCTCACACAATTTATGAAAGTCAAAATTTTTATTCGCAAACATTTCATCAGGTTTAGTGCCGTCATCCTGATGTATTCATCGTTGACAAAAAAAATATGGGGGATTCCAATGATGGGGATTCCCCACTGCAAAACTGACTTTTCGCGTTTGGATCATACTACTTGTAAAGCGGGGGTTCTAATATATATGAGTTTTAATAAATTAATGCTCTTTTACGTACTTTTTGACTGTTATTATTTAAATCTAATCATATTCAAAATAAAATTTAGAAATAATTACATTTATTGCATAATGATAAGAAATAAATCCATACACAAAATTTACGAATAATAATTTGACCCCCTCTTTAAATGCAATCGCGCATCAGCAAACTCAGATAGCCACGCCAACCATTCCACCACGTACCACTGATCTGAACGCTAAGTTTTCATCACTGTAGGACTCGCCTACGTACACGACAGAATGAAGGGACCTGAAAGACGTTTACTTACGTTAAATTTCGTATAATTTTTCTGTCGCGATGGCTGCTAAGGTGAAAATTAAAAAGCCTAGCTACAGGGGTATCTTGTTGTATATTCAGAATAATTTGACTCAAGAAGAAAGACATAATTGGGTGTTTTTAAAAGAATTACCCCAGAAGGATACAGAAGATTGTGAGAACAATTTCCGCAATTTCTGGGTTTACATGTTAAACAGACCCAACGAATTTAATTACGGCGAAGACGATCCGAGTGAACTGTTTGATGACCTGCTTGACATTGGACGTCAGGATATATGCAAGGCAGCCAAGGAGAAGTATGGTAAGTATGAGAATGAAGATTAGCCTGTCGTATGCATTTGAGTTCTTCCGAGTCTGCGATATTAGGGGGGGGGGGGGGGGCGGGTTGAACAAATATTGGAGAAGGGAGACCAATACCAAAAGCTAAAATCTTAATTACCCATTTCTAAATGTCAGAACTAGTTTTAAAAGAAAGCAATTATCTTACACTATGAATATGACTGACAAAGAAAGCGGACAAAAAAAAAACAGTTCCTTGGGTAGACAAAGGAACATCCCTTCACAATTGTGTAAAAATGTGTAGAACAGGTGTCACATGCATATTCACCTGTTCTACACATTTTTACATAATAGCAGTGAAGGGATGTTCCTTTGTCTACCTGAGGAACTGTATATTTTGTCCGCTGTCTTTGTCCATCATATTCATAGTGTTAACTACGGGCGCGTTCATGCTTGATTTTGACGGCCAGAATCAGGCATCTGTTACGCGTTTACAGGTAGTTTAAAACACGATTGCGTTCATGCTCACTTTTGTAGAATCACCAAAAAACGGCGATCACGATCGCCGATCGTAAACTCACAAAAAGATGCGTTTACAATTTGTAAACGCGTTTAAATGGGGTCAACGCACTGACCTCTAGTGGGTCTACGTAGCATGCGCACACAGGTTTGCGAATCCAGCTGAAGGCCACCCAAGGAGAATTGCCTGGAGAAGTGAGCATGAACAGTGCACCGTGGAACTGCGATTACGATGAGCGTTTACGATGAGCGTTACAAATCGCTCATTCTGCCTTCAAAATCAAGCATGAACGCGCCCTAAGACAACTCACCCATCTGTCGACTCCAGAAGTGTCATAGAATAGGAGATATTTACACTGATTTAGCTCCAAAAGTGATCTACACTGTAGATTTACCCTTATCTATCCGTAAGAGCCTAGCACTTAAATTTCATGGTCAATAATATATGTTCAGAGTTAGACAGGCCCGAGGGAATTGGCATGTCATTGCCGGGACAAAGTCCAAAATGACATTTAAATTCCGCCCGAAAGTACAGTCGCTATAGTCTTGAATCAGTCGCACACACTGACACAGTACTTTTAATACGAGTTATGCATCATGTCCGACGAGCCGCGCCGCGATCCTGTAATCGAGCCTTCAATGTGCGTACAATCAGCCAACAGAATGTAGTTGAAATAAAGACGTGCATACTTTTAAAAATTCACTAAAAATCAAAATTGGCAGGAAAGAACTAATTGATAAGAAATACCGTAGGCTTGTATTCCAATATTCCAATAATTTTATTATTACTTAATGAGAAATGATTTCAGTCTACTGTACAATTGACTAGAACGAGATCCTATATTCCTCTTGCATGTCAAGCTCAAAACTCAATCCCGAATCTATATCTACATGTACTTTCGATCTCTCTCTATATACCTAACACATCTTCAATCATGACACGTTTTTCTATCCCATTTCTCATTTGGAGTATAGAATGTTATCCAGAATGTTAGAGTGGAAACTTACAACAGAGCTCAGCATTACGCCCAAATCCTAGAGGCAGGGCTTGAATTAATGCAAAGCCACCAAGGCCATGGCCATGGATGCCCCTTTGATTGGCCTCAATGCCCCTCTCACTGGCCTTGGAGATTTTTTGTGCCCTTTCCAATTCTTAATATTTGTTCTGTAATATAGAGCAACATATACATGTAGGAATGTGCCCTACAGAAAAGTGGCCTTGCCCTAAAAACATTAAAATTTAAGGCCTGTAGAGCTGGTACTACTTCTAGTCATGTATTAAAGAGCACAGAGCCAAACTTGAATTTTACAAGTTGCTTCCGTCTTGGTTTGTAAAATTGCTCTATAGCGGAGCACGCAGTCGAAGTTCCATCTATTTTTTGTATGCAATGGAAATAAAGAGAGACAGTGCAGACACTTTCCTGTTCTTCCTATTTTAAAAATGTCATTGTTTTACAATTATGCTGCATGTATTTCATTGCCACTGGTTTTATTAATTTTTTCCTTCTTTTCTTTCACTTTAATCTGAATTATAGAACAGCTTATAGAGTACAAGCGGTCTCAGTTAAGTAGCGAAGGACAAGGATCTAGCCCTTCTGGCTCAGGAACTCCTGCTCCAAACCCGCCGTCTCCTGGATCACCTGGTGTAGGTAGTAATATTAGCCAAGGTCCTGTTCCATCCCCGAGCACGCCCAAAGGTCAGCCTTCTGCGTATTATCCAGTCTCTCCACCACACAACAGCCCAAGATATCATCATGGTGGTACTTCACCTGGAGCAACAGCTTATGAAGCACCACGCAAAGTCCCAGGATCACAGTCTCCGGGTTCAATACCAGCAGCCTCCCCTACCACTTCACCGGGAGCAACAGCTTATGAAGCACCACGCAAAGTCCCAAGCTCACAGTCTCCGGGTTCAATACCAGCAGCCTCCCCTACCACTTCACCGGGAGCAACAGCTTATGAAGCACCACGCAAAGTCCCAAGCTCACAGTCTCCAGGTTCAACACCAGCAGCTTCCCCTACCAGTGGATACTTACAACAGAGCTCAGCATTAAGCCCAAATCCTGGCGCTGGTACTACTTTTAGTCATGGATTAAAGAGCACAGAGCCATTACCACCAATGCCAAGCAATGTCGTCCAAATGCAAGGTTTACCCAGTGACCAGTCATCTGCTGGAGTGGTCCATGCCAACACTGGTCAAGATGTCAGTTCAGTTAGTTTACAGAGATCTCTAAAAAGCAAGGAACCTGTGGGTAATCCTGCGGTTGTTAATCATGGCTTGAAGAGCTCAGAGCCACTCCGAACAATGCAAAGTAATATGGTACCAGGGCAAGGTGAGCCTGTTTCAGTGACCCCTGCTCATCTGTCTCCTGCTAACTCAAACTCTCTCATCAGTACAGCATCACCACTTATAAGCAATGAACCAACTGGAATTGGCCATTCAGGTAATGCTAATGCTGAGCAGCTTCCACATTCCAGTTCAGGATCGATGATGAGTTCAGCAAGATCTTTGCGCACTAGTGATGAACAAGCAGCTTCACAGATACAAGTTCAAGCACACGCTTCATCCCTGGGGGCCGCTGGTAACATCAATCACACCCTAGAACATGCGATCCAACCATCCTCAACACCTGATCATCTAAGGAACATCCAACGACTTGTCGATCTCAGTCTCAGTGAGGCAGAGGAGATTGCGTCAAGGGTTACAAGTAATCCCAACCAACAGCAGCCTGTCATTGGTGAAGGCGACACTGTAAGAGACAGTGCAAATGCCCCTTCTGGAGCAGAGGTTCTCCCAGCAGATGTTGTCAGAGACTCTGCATCAGATCAAGAGCAAGTTGGTGAAACTGCAGCAGGGGCACACGCTTCTTCCATTCTTGACTTCCGCAAACCTCGAAAAGACAAGAAGGTTACAAAAAATTGAGAGGCTACCAGGTGGAATTAGCTGACCCAGGACTCCAAGGTGTCAACTATGTAATCTGTGCTCCAACAGGGTCAGGAAAGACCATCACCGCAGCTCACATTTGCCACACAAATATGATGAAAATGAAGGAAGCTGGCAAAGAAGATGACTTCAAAGCCATCTTCATTGTTCCTACAAGGCACTTGAAGAAGCAGCAGCGAGATGGCTTCCAAGATTTATTCGTTCCAGGGCAGGTTACATCTCTTGCGGAAGGGCAGATGTTCCGTGATGCCTTTGAGAAAGGCAATGTAAGAGTCTTGATGATAACTTCCCAGGTGTTAGTGAATGCCCTGACCCAGAATGAATTCAAGCTACCTGAAGTGTCTATGCTGGTATTTGATGAATGTCACCACACGACCCTGAACCACCCTTACAATGAAATCATGCGACATTACCTGAGGGAGAAGAAAGCTGTTCTAGTTCAGCAAGGAGTACCTGAAGAGCAGTGGCCTATAGGACAGCCTGTAGGACGTCCCCAAGGAGGAATACCCCAGGTGGTTGGTAAGTTGTCCAAATTTAAATACATTCTTAAATTTTTGCCTGCTTTGGCTGCCTGTTCAAATATGCAGCAGCAAAACGTTGCAAAAAAAACACCTACATTTTTGTTTGTGTATTTATAAGCGAATGGCAATTTTGAGGATATATTTTTTTTTTAAACGCTGTGGCGCCATCGGCAATTAAAAGTTAACATTATTATTCTAATCGTGTATTATGAGATTTTCGAATCATCATAATTAGACAAATGGGCTACCGGTATGTATTGCTGAAAATTACAAACAAAGAAAGGCACCAGACAATTACAGAATGAGACATGGAAATCTTTAAGTTATTTTGAGTCATAAATAATTACAGTTTCAGGAGCAGTTATGTTGCTGGGATGTTGCTACCTAATTTCTTTCACATGTGAATAAAAAGTATATTAACATGAAAGTTGAGCAATTTATTTTCTATCTTTACAAGGGGACTGTATTTTAAAGGAAAGTCTACCCCCAAAATAAGTTTGTTTCGATAGAGGCAGAATAATAAGAAAATCAGGTGAGTGAAAGTTTGAGCAAATTTTGAATGAAAATAAGAAAGTTATGAATTTTTGAAGTTGTGATCAATCAAATACAAATGGGCAACTCTGTGACTTATTATACGAGCTCTCCTTCATTTGCTTTGTGCATAATATTCCATAAAATCATGTTTTCTTCGTTATTGATGACGGAATATATATTTGTTCCTTGCAGGGGGAGTATAGAAACATATTTGCAATTATTATATTTAGGGTGCATGTATGGTTGAAATTTTTCTTGAGGGAAAATGAAAATTTTAGATTATTTTAGTACTAAGCAAATGGAAGTTGAGCTCGCATTTAACGTCATAGAGTTGCCAATTTGTGTTTGATTGATCACAACTTAAAAAATCCTAACTTCCTTTTTTTAATCGGAATTTGCTCAAACTTTCACTGACTTGTTTCTCTCATTTTTCTACTCCTATTAAAACTAACTTAATTTCAGGGTGGACTTCCCCTTTAAAGAGTTGGGAATGAATTGATTCAAATTGATTGCAACTCAAAATTAATCGCAACTGTGTATTAAAGGGATTGGGTATATTTGTCTCAGATTTTAAACAAAATCCTGGATTTAGCTCATACTGCAATCATAATTACAAACCTTTAGGTCAGTCAGGAATCCTTTGATGTTTACAAGCTGATCGCCCGTCTGATTATCAAGATATTTATGATTGGCATTCAAAATTTCATCAACCCTTTTCCCAACGGTTTTTATAACACTTCAGTCTATTGGCCGGGGAAAATTAAAAATCGGTCACTCAAAGATTTTTTACTTGTTTGAGGCACTTCATGATCATTTTGAGGCGCAACTTTTTTAGGCCTTCAACATTACACCATATCACAGATGCTGATCATGCATCTCAGATTTGGCATTTTTGAACAATTAATGCCTTTAAGAGATAGTAGATGCGTTTAATTATCTCCTCGCGGACGAAGTCGGAGGGGATATAGAATCGCTGCCGTCCGCCAGTCCATGCGTCCGTCCGTGCGTCCGTAACAAATTTGGTTTCCAATTGATAACTTCAGTAATGATTGATGGATTTTAATGAAATTTGATATGAAAGTACATGATATCAAAATACAGGCTAAGTTTGATTGTGGAGTACGTAGGTCAAAGGTCAAAGGTCATAGCTCATTAAATATGCGATAAAATACACATCTGGTTTCCGATCGATAACATTAGTAATGTTTGACAGATTTTAATGAAATTTGATATGAAGGTTCATGGTATCAAAACACAGCCTACAGTAAGTTCAATTTCCGAGTATGTAGGTCAAAGGTCATAGCTCATTAAATATGCGAATCTGGTTTCCATTCCATAACTTGAGTAATATTTGACAAATTTTAATGAAATTCGATATGAAGGTACATGGTATCAAAACACAGCCTTAGTTCAATTGCTGAGTATGTAGGTCAAAGGTGAAAGGTCATAGCTCATTAAATATGCAAAAACACCTAATTACATATGTGAAAATGTGGTTAACTTCCTTGCCTAGTAATATATAATAGACCAATGGAGGTAACCCTGCGAGGGGATGCTACGCTTTGCGTTGACTTGTTCAAGTTATGATTGCTTCAAATCAATCATAACTCTTTATAAGACATGGCCCAACACTTAAAGGGACATTTCAGAATGTTAAATCTGAGATGCTCGGCCCTACGTGATATCAGTGTCTGTGATATGGTGTTACATTAAAGCCCTACAAAAATTGCGCTTCAAAGTGATCAAGAAGTGCCTCAAAAAAGTAAAAACCGTTGAGTGACCAGTTTTTCCATTCTCATTTTCCCCAATAGACTGTAGTGTTATGAAAACCGTTTGGCAAACGCAAAATTTGATTTTGTTTTTTCAATCATAAATATCTTGATAATCAGACAGGCGATCGGCTTGTAAGAGTCATGAGGTTCCTAACTGACCTAAAGGTTTATAATTTTCATTGCAACATGAGCTAAAACAAGGATTTTTTTGAAGGATCTAAGACAAAGTTACCTGATCCCTTTAATGTTCTTTTATTCTGTTTGAATACTTTTCTTTCCTACATGTAGGGCTTACTGCATCGGTTGGTACAGGCACCTCTGACGATGCACATGGTCACATTGTTACACTATGTGCAAACTTGGATAGCTATGGAGTCATGATTGTCAACAAGCCAGAAAATGTGCAAGAAATGAAGAAATACAACAAGCCACCAGAACAGGATCAAATACTTGCACTCCCTAGGAGAGAGTTAACCCCAGAAAGTTCCCGCTTTATTGAGATCCTGGAAACCATCATGGAAGAGATTGAGCAGAAAGTCCTAGCCAAGCACCAGGACGACCATGAAGGCATCACTTTCTCCTCCCCAACATATGGAACTCAAGTGTACGAGAACTGGATTGCCAAGATTCGTGCTGATGCAGAGCTTCGCTTCCCCAACCTTGAAATCTGTGCCAATTATCTGTTCCGTCTAAACCTAGCCCTACTACTGTACGAGGATTTACGCGCCACGGACGCACTAGAGTCTATGGAGATCTTCAAGCGACAGACAAAGGGGAGACAGGATGAATTAAGGGATGGCGGGACTGTAGGATGATCTATGAGAAGAACTTGCAGGAGCTGACGGAACTAGCGAGTAAGGAGAATCCGCTGTCCAATCCCAAGTTACTCTGTCTACATGAGATGATCAAGAGGGTGTATAGCAAGGAACCGAAATCAAAAGGTGAGTATCGTGGATTTTATCAGATCTTTAATTATAAAGCCAAATACGATGCCAACCACTGCCACACAATAAAATAATCTTATGTGTGATGGAATGTTAAAGTGGGGGAAAAGGTAGTGTCAAACAATACCTTTTATATCTTCATGAATAACACGTTTTATTAAATAGCTGTATGTATTAAATAGCGAAATAACTTTCTTTTCAGCTTTGCACAAGACAACTCCTGTATTATAGATTGAAATTCAAAATGTGGATTTCCTTAAATTGATGTCAATTAAATATGAACTTGTCCCATCTTGCCCAATACGTTTGGTTTATATAATAATAATGATAATAATAATAATAGGCATTTCTATAGCGCCGTCTATCTAGATAGTTCTATTCCAAGGCTTATAAGATTTGTTTTTCACAAAATTGGAGTAGTGACAGACATCATGGCTCTGTACTTGAATGTACAGTGTATATTAACATTTAAAACAAAAATTTCTTTGTAGGGATTGTGCTAGCAAGGACCCGTTTTGCAACACATGCCTTGCTGAAATTCATCAACGAGTGTGATGAACTGAAGAAACTCAAACCTCCAATTAAGCCAGTCCGAATAGTTGGACAGAGCGGAGATATTGATCAAGGACTAACACTGGCAAGACAAGAAGCTGCGTTGAATGACTTCAAAAGCGGTAATATGCCTCAGAGTTTTCTTTTAGAATGTTTGAGGATACTGTCTTTAAGGGTGCTACCGTGCTTGTTTGTAATACAGTGCAAGTAGCATCTGCTCTTGAAGATTGCTACCCCACAGATAATACAGATATTGTAAGGTAGTTTACAGAATCCAGAGCAGAATAAGACTCAAGTACTTTGCACTGGGAGTTCATGATGAATTGACCGTTCCATAGAAAGTAAGTCATCATGTTTAACCTGCCGAATTCAAAGCCCAAGATAACTCACGGTGTAGTGTTTTTAAAGAACAAATTATATAGCAATCAAGTAGTATTCAAGGGGTTGGTAGGAATATACATGCACATAATACTTTGACTAATAATTGAGGAGGCGCGATAGCTCAGTCGGTAGAGGAGTGGTCTCGTGATCCGTTGACTCGGGTTCGAAACCAAGTCGATGCGCTAGTGCCCTTTGGCAAGGCATTAATCCTCATTACCAGGTCCCTCGGAGAGGACCTAAGGCCGTTGGCCGTCTGGTTGCTTACTTACAAGCATTTATGCTTTCTTAGCTGTCAGGTAGAATAACCACCACCATATTCAATTACATGTACTTGTTGATAATAGTACAACAAGGTGTTTCTATTTTGTTTGTTTCATTATAAAGACCGAGCTAATCTCCTTGTGGCCACTGATATCGTCCAGGAAGGTTTGGATATTCCTGCTTGCAATGTAATCATCAGGTACAACTTTGTCAGCAATGAGATTGGAACGGTGCAATCAAAGGGACGAGCAAGAAAAGAACGGTCCAAATGCTTCCTCATCGTTGAGAGGTAAGATCTAGTTTGCAAGGTTGACAGCTCTGCATGTATATGGTCAATGCAATTCAATTCAAAGTTATTCAGGCTGTTCTTTTTTAATGCATGATTTTTGTTGGGGGTTTAGGGCACCTGAACAAGCCTTTAATTACTTGCCAAAATGCCCGGTGTCCCTGTTGTCCCTGAAAATATCTGTATCCCAAATCATTATCTTGCATAGGAAAGTTGAGTCACCATAGCATGGGTCTCTTGGTGGATGCTGGAAAGTGGGAAAAGAGTTAATGATGATTTTCCAGGATGAAGTTGTCCTGGATTTTTTAAGCTTAATTTTGCCCGATCTACTATTCTTTTTTGTGTACAGTGGATCAATTAACGAAGGAAGAGAACATAAGAACAGAGAGAGGGTTGAGCAGATGGATAGAGCGATTCGTGATGCAAATGAATTACAACCACAAGAATGGCATCAAGAAGTACGTCAGAGGCAGGTATGTGTAAATCAAGAGTCTGCCATGAATATTAAATGCTAATAATATTCTGTTCTTTTACAGCTCAAATCACCATGCACTTCAGAAGGACTTTGGAATTTATTGTGTGTCCCTTAAAAATCAGCAGATTTATATTCAAAGTTTTTAATGATTTTAAAGTATCATCAAAACAGTATCTTGCTTTGTATGTAACAGGCTCTATACTGCTATACTATTTTCAAAATGTTAGCTTCAAGCCGTCACATTAAACTTCTGTAAAAGAGATATTTCAAATTTGAATAATGATAAAAGTGACTATACCGTAGGCTATATGGACCTGAATTCACTTGCTTAGAAAAGGATATGCAAGGAACCCGAGTTTGAGTAGTTTGAGAGGATGATTTTATATTTACAACATGTCCACCAATTATTTTGATTGGTGATTGTTCCCCCCCCCCCTCCCATTTAAGAACGACAGAGAGGGAGACAGAGATAGAGATGGAAATACATACAGTTACCATCTAAATCATTCGTACCCCTTACAGGTGCGTACGCAGGGGGGGGGAATGTCAATTTTTCAAATGTCGAGACCAAAAAAAAAGTCCTCTTACCCCCCCCCCCCCCCCCCCCCCCCCCCCCCCCCCCCGCTTATTCAGCGGCTGACTGAGTCGTTGCAAAATTTTGGCCCGATTTCAAAATGTTAAACCCCCCCCCCCCCCCCCCCCCCCCCCCATTGAAAAAATCCTGCATACGCCACTGACTCCTTGTGAATTTGATGTTTTTTTGTATGTTTCGTTTCTCACAATTGAAGGGTGGACTGGTTGAATTAGGGCCTTTGTTGACATACTTTTAGATGTAATCTCTAATGTGTCACTGTCACATCCTCATGAAACATAAATCGGGACAAATCAATATTTCACATTCTTAACATTTACACAAGGTAAGGGTACGAACAATGCTGTTGTTAGAGAGAGAGAGAGAGAGAGAGAGAGAGTTATAAAGCGAGAGACAGACAGAAAGAGAGAGAGAGAGAGAGGGGGAGGGAGGGGGGGGGGGGGTGGTGGAGCTCAGCAATTGGCATATTTACTGCAGAACCATCTATACACATTTACTGCATTGTCATAAAACTGAAAGGTGTATGGAGCCTAATCATAATTATATAAACTGTCCTTTTTTAATTTAGGCTCCTCACACTATGTATTGTCCTTTCCTGTTGCCTGTTGTATCATTCTTCCCTCAGAACTTTACTGTATTTACAGATTTTACAGTGTGCTGTCCTTGATTTCAGTTATCTACCAGTGTTGTTTTGTAACCAACTCTTCAACTTGTATAAGTCTTAATCACTTTTCATGTAAATGTGAAAACAAATAAATGTCAAACTTATAAAAAATTATCAAGACCTTAATAAAAGACGGTTCTTTCACTTCCCTCTTTAATAGCTGACCATCATTAGGGAAATAGAGGAGAAAGAAGAAATGAAGAGAATCCAGCAAAAGGAGAGCCAGCAAGTAGATGTCAAGCTTCTGTGCAATAAATGTGAGAAATTCATCTGCAAATCATCTGACCTGGAGAGGAGACTATCCAACTACACCTGTAATGACCCCACTATCGCTGAAAGGACACGCAATGTTCGCACCGGTTGTATAACTTTTAGAGAGTCTAGAACTGTCGGTAAGTCTAAACTAGGTGATATTCTTTGAGGTGACCAATCACCAACAAAAATACTTTGCTTTGTATACATCAGGTTCTATTTAAGGAATGTATTTGAAATACATGTATTATTCTTATAAATGAAGAAAAAAATTGTAAGGGTAAATATGATCTGATTACGGTAAAGTTAAAAAAGTGACTTTTTATAACGTGGTTATTAATTGTTATGCCTTCGCCCACTAAAGGTGGTGCCAGAGGCATTATGTTTTGGGGCTGTCCATATGTCCTGTTTTCTCTTTATCGCAATATTTCAAGAACCACTTTAAATATTAACTGCAAACTTGATGAAAGTATGTATCACCATGGGAAAGCAATCCTAGTAGATTTTGGAGTAACTAGGTCAAAGGTCATGAGGTCAACTTGGGCCACATTGTATTTATTATGAGATAGATATATCAGAGGCTTAAATATATTCGACTGTTTCCAGTTCAAAATTAATTTATACTAGCTTCAAAAGGGTTGTCAGGTAGCCAATCAAGACTATAAATGAGTAATTTTGCAAAGCCATCGTGTTGCACAAAGCAATCATTCTGTCAATTGGTGCCTATTGTTTTGTCTGACATTGCATGTGTGGCAAAGGAGTTACAAAGCAGAGACGTGAAGAAAGCAAGTGCCCCATTGCATATCTTTGATACAGGTGAACTATATAAACTATATATAACTATTATCCTCCCATTTCTACCATTCTTTACCGATACAGGCATTATAAAATGCAAATGTGGTAACCAGCTTGGACAAGCCTTGGAGTTCATGCGTCTGCATTTATGGAAACCTGGATATAACCTGAGCCCAAAGAGCTTCTTGTTCATGTACAATGATGACCCAGACAGCAAGCGAGTCTTTGCCAAGTGGAAGAAGGTGGATTTTCCTATCGCTTCCGAGGAGCAGTAAGCTAGGGGTTGATCCTTAAATTGGACACTCTTGCTAAGCCCAGGAAAATGTTGTTGATGTCGAGTTAATAAGTCATCGGACTTTAGATCACAAGGTATAGGGTTTGATTCCCTCCCGCAGACAGATTTTAATTGACGTCTACGATTGCGACACTTTTCCGAGGTAAACTCATTGTGTACCTGGTAGGATGTATTCCATAAATGCACTGAGAGCTACGGTTATCGTAGCTAGAGCCGGGGTAATAATATACAAATATTGACTGCTTTCAGGGGCATGGTTAGAATTATTTCCCAAGGTGATCTCAAAACTGTACTGAGACCTGAGATGATGTTGAGGGGCATAGTACAGTCTTGAGATCAAAGAGGAGCTATAATTTTAACCATGAACCGAAAAATAAGCAGTCAATATTTTGTTTGATAATAATGCATCCCAGTGTCTATTCTGAAAAAGAGATATTTTAACAAAACATGCCTGACAAAATGAATGTATTTGTAGAGTCAAGGGAAAGTTATCCTTCTAAGATCATTGCGCGTCTCACTGCCCATATTCAGTGTTAACTTCACTCGCAATCATTGCGTCATTGTATTGTACGTGCAAGTAGAACTATGCCCAGTCAATATTTTTTTGCTATACTGCCCCGCAGTTAATAGCGAATTTCTTGCCTGCAGTTTTGACCAATCAAAGGCAAGTTAAGCAAAGGCCTAGAATTTTGATATGCGGTATATATATATACCCCAAAGTTTATATACCACATACTGCTTTGTAAGGGCATACAGATATTATTCCATGATGTAATACATGCCTTTAATACAGGAATGGAATGTTAATAATATGATTATATCAGAATCGTTCTGCAAAATCAGATGTTGCTGCTTTGACCTTTGAACTTTGCAAGCTACACTGGGGTCCCTCTACAGATGATTAGACCAAAATAGACATATTCATTTGTCCTTGTGGAGTGGGAGAAGTGCGATGTTCCTTTTGCTGCAGAGAAGAAATAATGAATTGGCCAGTCATACAGCCCTAATCTTTATGAGAGGAGAAGTTGTATACAAATTTTTAACAAAGAAACCTTGTTTATAGAGTCGATAGTGTTGTTTATAGAATCAAGCATCGACTTCATAGAATGGCAACGAGCAGATAAGGTGTTCCCTTGAGGTACATGTTCAAGTATATTATGTCTTAAAGATTATGAAAGAAATATCAGTGTACGTCACTGGCATCGGTTCTTGTGCTTTTCAGTGAATGTCATTTTCAGTAATTTTTTCTCTTCTTAAAATTCTGATATTTTACTAATCCATATAATACAACTCATTTTTGATTAGAAGATTATGAAAGAAATATCAGTGTACGTCACTGGCATCGGTTCTTGTGCTTTTCAGTGAATGTCATTTTCAGTAATTTTTTCTCTTCTTAAAATTCTGATATTTTACTAATCCATATAATACAACTCATTTTTTGCATGTTAATCAATTTAGCATGACCTGTAGCTAGTTTTTCTCCAAATACAATTCCATGATATGATCTCAAGGTTAGCTCTAAGATTGCAATTGTGTACCTGCTGGTTTTGGGATACTGTGCTTTAAAAATATATTGTTATCGTTATTTCTTTCTCTTTTGTTTTTCTTTTATGTGTAAAAGTATATTCTGCAATTTCTGTGTTAGCTCAAAGCAAACACCAAATATTTATATGAATTTAAATACCAGAGAAAAAGTAATATATATCTTGAATAGATACTTATATCCAGTTGTTTTAGCTAAATCTAATTTGCCTGGTAATAAAAACAAATAAGAAAAAAAGAAGAAGGAGAAGGAGAAAAAGAAGATGTACATATTATATATTTGTTATCGAGATTATGAATTCATTGAAAGTCATCATGAATAGATTCCACATAAATTATTTCTACCATGCTATTTGTCCTTATCACGGTGATCACCTGTGTACAGCCAGTTTTCATCTGTTTGGGGCCAGAAGGACTGTCATGCAGAGTCAGCACCCATCTGGCTCCAAACGGACTATATTAGAATAGATGTTCACTATACTGTATATGAGCTTGAAACAGTCAAATGCTAATCCAGAATGCCTATTTGTATTACCAGTACATATTTAATGCAAACATCCATGAAATGCCATTGACCCTACGGTACATTTTGTCAGGTTTAGGGGTCAGGATTAGGGTAGGGTTTAGGGTTAGGTTTAGGGTAGCATTACCTATATTAGGCCTACCCACTTTGATCCAAATGTTGGACTGTATAGAATGAACGATGTTGGCTTAAAGTGTATCGATCACCAAATTGTATTCTGCTCTGTATGAAATAGCAGTTCCAAGTTGTAATGCTGTTTTCAAAATATGACTTTCAAGATGACTTCTGTAAAGAGATTCTGCAGGTTTAAGTACACTCTCTATTAACATTATTAAATGGAATTTGTGAGTAGATCACTTGATGTACCCGTACGCACTCGCATAATAATTATGGCGCCCACACGGAACCCATATCTGACTTGGGTTCCATGTGTGTGGTTTATGTTTTTCATCATTTTCTTCATACTCCTTATCCGTTAGCCCATACAAAGCTGAGTGAAGTTTTATTGAGGTTGACTTTACCCTTTCTGGCTGCATGTAAATGTTGACCAATTGTTTTTTAATTTTTGTGTAAGGTGATTGGTACACTTCAAGACCAAATGGTATGCAGAAGCAATGTGTTAACCGGTAGTCTTTAATCTCTCTCTCTCTCTCTCTCTCTCTAGACATATATATATCTAATCAATTTTTTATCATCAATTTATCTTTATGAAATGTTCCTGAATTGCGCATTTTGAAGTGGGCTCTGATAATATGAAATATTTGATATAGAGAAAATAGGAGAAATATCTTTTGATTGGATTAAATGAAATTAATTTGTACTAGATAACAGGAATTGAATATTAAAAAATCCATTGATTTGCATTGTGGAAATTGTTGCCATTGATGAAGACATCATTTTTAAAACTGAAATGTAAATTTAAGTATGAGTAGACTAATATTGCATGTATGTTTTCCATCATGACTCAAATTAATAACAGGTAAATATATTTGCAATAAAAAGTAGTATGTGAATTATAGTGTTGGAATAAAGAATATAGGTCTTGCAGAAAACGGAATAACTGATGTATATTCCCAGTAAAAAGGGCAAGCATTCTTGCCCTGCCTCCTCTTATTTCTGTTGGTCTGATCTGAGACCAGATTGGTTATGGGAAATTACAGCTGTATCTCAATATCAAACATATATTTTATGAGGAGGATGTGATTATGCTGGGTGCAAAGCAAAGAAAATGTTTGTGATCATTAAAAAAAACTTTGACAGGGAATAGCAACTTGGCCCCTTTGTTACTGCATCTTTGTCAAAAATATTCCCATGCAAAGTGAAATACAGTGAAACTTGCTTTAGTGACCACCTGAAGTATTGTTCTATAGGAATGTATAGAAATACCACTGTCTATATAGACCTGGGCCCCGTCTTATAAAGAGTCGAGTTCAATCGCAACTTATTTACGATTGATGTCAATCGCAAATATGTACATTAGAGACGGGGGACAGCAAACTTGCGATTGATTACAGGACTTGCGATTGATTTGGATCAATCGCAAGTCTTTATAAGACGGGGCCCAGATCTTGTGTTTAATTGAATCCTTATTCTCATTGAAGCATGTACTACAGGAACCTGTACAAAAAGGCCATCTACCTATAAGGATCACTTTTTAGTCTCCCTTAATGTACAGGCTTCACTATACATATAATTTTAAAATTGTATATTTGCATGTACATATATGCATGCAGTATTTTAAATGCTTGTAATGACGAAATGTGTTACTAGTAATAGTTTAGATGCGAGGCATGCTCCAGTAATGAATTTTTTAATTTGAAGGGGAAAACCCCCTTTTTTTACCACATAGCCATATCACATATCCCATCTTAGTGTACCGGTTGATTTGTTGGTAGAACAGTTTACTTGTGGATACTATTGATATGCTGCATTTTTATTAGGCCCCCTGCAATTTTGCATTCCTCATCTTTATCTTGTTTTTGTTTTTTTGCCATTTTTATATCTCTGTTATTTTGAAAATACTATAATGATCGACATTATTGTGTTGGAGTAGTAACGGAATATGATTCAGGAGATAATTCACGGCCTTTATGAAAATGGTAATACCTGCAGGAATATTTGAAGAATAAAATGAAACAATGTACTAATTCATTAGGTTTCATTCTTTATACATTTGGAATTTTGGTTGCTCATACTAATGCTAGTTCGTGTGTGTTAATTGTTGTAATGAACTGAAATTGCAAGCTAGATTACATGTCCAATCTATACGCTCACACACGGCCAACTATCTACAGACATTTAACTATTTGCTTATTCTAATTTAGATTTGACATGACACTAATTAAAGAAAACAAGTTTTGAGAATACCACTCTAGATTAATCAGTGAAAGTACAATGTGTATTTCATGTGAAGGGAAGGGGTGTTGTTCTGCATGAAGTCTGTACTGTTGCAATGATTGTATTAAGCCTTTCATGACAATTATTCTATATTTTGTTGTTTGATACAGAGCCCTATAAAATATTCCAGATACACAAGTAGAAAGAGCAAAGATTTCTGCGTATACTTCATCCATTTTTGTTTCATGATTATATAGCATTTCATGCAAGGAATTTTATAAGAAAATACGTTTTAAAAACCTTAAATTGGCAACACACTGAGAGATTTAAAATATTGCTTAAGAAAAAACTAAAAAAAATGGCCATTTAAAACAACTTTTTAACGATCTCGTCCATGGTTATTGTTATCTTAGTAGTTTATTCTATTTTTGTAGTGATTAAAGAAAAATAGTATTGTTGCCAATTTTAAGAACATCACGTGATCAATTTAAAATAAACCCTGTCCTGAAAGGGTTAAGCGACGGTTTACATGTTTTCACTTTTTGCAATTGCAATCACTTTTGCAATTCTATCCTGTGCCTTTCTTATGCTCATTATTTTTTGTGTGTGTGTGGGTACTCGGTTTTCCAGATTATCTGGAAATGACAATCATTTATATGGAATGAGATAACTTTATCCCCTTCCAGATGCCATCTGATATGAAAACATATAATTATTTGAAATGTATATGTCGCATTTTATTATACAATTATGTTGCATTATTGTGAAATAATTGTACTTTTAGATTCATCTCATCTCTTCAAGAAATAAACGGGAAACATAATATATGATTTTGAGAACTCTTTTCAATTATGTGGTACTTCTTCTAATGTGTTGGTATTGTTAGTAATTCTGTTATGATAATCACATACTCTCAGACAAAAATTGGTCGTAAATAATAATTTCAAGTCTGAAGTTTGTTATTTCGGAAGAAGAAGTGACAGGGGCGGATTTTGTTGTTGTTGTTGTTGTTGTTGTTGTTGTTTTTTTTTTGGGGGGGGGGGGGGTTAGGGGGTTTTAACCTTGGGCTGCCAAGTGAAATAGCACCCCCCCCCCCCTCCCAAAAGTGAAATAGAAGGGGGGGAAATCGCCTCGCCGCTATGCGGCATCGTCATTGGGTCAACCCCTCCCATTTTTAGCAAAAGCTAGATCCGCCCCTGAGTGATTTACAAGAATTCCTACCGCACATGCCCCCTCCCCCCTCTCTCACTCTCTCTCTCTCTCTCTCTCTCTCTCTCTCTTTATCTCTCATATCCCATTACATTTTAAGGTGCATCCATAAAGTATTTCACATGCTGCCTGTCGTTGCATCTATGTCTATGAAGCAAGAATTTGCTTGTGCTGGTAGGAGTAATGTTTTTTGTGCAGAGATATTTTAAATTATAAGAAGATGACGTGGATTCTAATCAAATGATTGCTTGCGAGTGTACACGTGACCGGGCATTTATTTTGCCTTACGCGTAAATTTGATAATGACCGGTCATTAGTAAAATCATGTTATAAAACATATAAAACATAATCTTATCAAACAAATAATACACATCATTTTGTTCGGGCATTAGTATAACTACACACACTCGGTACCTTCAAAACAGTCCAAACACCCTCAGCTAGACTGTTCCAAAGGTACCTTGTGTGGGTATACTTCTTACTAATGCCCTCACTGCTGTGTATTATTTGTATAATATTATGTAACTAATACTACCAAGAGAGAGGGGGCGGGATGAAGACCAGGCGCGGATCCGGGGGGGCGAGCGGGCCTTGCCCCCCCCCCCCCCCCCCGCTAAAAAAAAAAAAAAAAAAAAAAAAAAAAGAGAGAGAGAAGGAAAAGAAGGGAAAGGGAAAAAAGAGAGCAAGGGAAAGAAAGAAGAGGACGAAGAAAAGAAAAGGGGAAGAAGGAGATCAGGGGGAGGGCGAAAGGGCCTTGCATCCCAGGCTGTTGCCCCCCCCCCCCCCAATAAAAAATAAGAGAGAAGGAAGGAAAGGGGGAAAAGGAAAAGAGGAGATAAAGGGAAGGACAAAATAGGAAGAAGAAAGGAAAAGAAGGGGGATATCGGTTGCAATTTTCCCGCCAACAAGTTGTGGATCGGGGGGGGGGGAGGCCCTTGCCTCCCCACCCCCCGCCCCCGCTAAAAAAAGAGAAAGAAGGAACGAAAAGGGAAAGAGCAGAGCTAAAAGGGAACAAAAAAGAGGAAAAAGAAAAGAAAAGGGTGAAAAGAAGAAGTGATCAGTTGCGGTTGATCCCGTCAACAACGTGTGGAGCGGGCTGGGGTCGAAAGGCCCTTCCCCCCCCCCCCCCAGCAAACCTAAAAGAGAGAAAAGGAAGGGAAAGGAAAGGGCAAGAGGAGAGAAAGGGCAAGAAAAAAAAGGAGAAAGAAGAAAGGTACACTGTAAAAAAATAATAGTCGAAATAACTCAATAAAATTGAGGAAAAGAATTGCCTTATTTTTATTAAGTAAATATTACCTACGACATCTTAAGTAGAATTTACTTATTTTGCTGAATAAATTTTGTACTCAGTTAAATCGAGTTACATTAACGTAAATAATTTAAGTATTGTAATCATTTTAGATAATTAAAAAAAAGCTATGATAGGATTACATATTGCACGATTTGGTACCCATCTAATCTAACAAGTAACATCCACTAATCATTCACTACTTCTATTTAAGATTAATCACTAATCACTAACACTACTTCTATTTAAGATTTAACCGTATTTATATATATATATCTACCACCATCACAAACTATTACATACGCTTCAATTCGACACATATTGAAAGGCTCCAAATTTTATATATACTTGATCGTAGCATCTTAAAAGGAAAATTGGTTGACAATTTCCTGAAATATCAAGTTTTGATTTGTTTTGAACTGGGTAACAATTAAAAAATGTCTTGTCTTTGCTTAGCCATGTTAAATGAATTAGTAAATGTTTTAAAGTCCTTAAATTTTCATTCAACCACAAAAAGAATTGTTTTATTTAAAAAAGAGTTTAATTTGGTCTTAATGAATATTCATAAATTATGTAAATATTTCTATTACGCACTGCATCGGTCCTTACTTTAAAAAGATAAGAATAATCAACATAAATTGTTTGAGTAATACGTATAATTTCTGATTTTGAGTTAAAATTACTAAATTAATACAAGCTGAAGTTCTTATGTATTTGATTTTACTTAAATATTCCACGTATGTTCTACTAAATTGAAAGTTTGAGTTAGCAAGACTTAAATTTAGTGCGTAAGTGGCAAAACTAATGTTTTCAAGTAAATTCTACATGGAAAATATACGTAAAAATTACCAATGAACAAATTCTTTTTTACAGTGTATATAGGGGAGCCAGTTGCGATTTTCCCGCCAGCTATGTGTAGATCGGGGAGGGGGGGGGGTTGAGTGTTGCCCCTCCCCCCGAATAAGATTCAAATGCGGTTTATTTCTTATTCAATATCGATGGTTTACAAAATTCTAAAATGACATAATTTTCTGAGATTTTTTCTCACTTTTTAGTAAATTATACTCTTTTATGCGTTTCACGGTTGGAAAATGACAAATTCCTAAATTTACAGCCAGGCAAGAATTATGCTTCTTGAGATGCCTACATGCCAGGGCCCGCGGAACGGCGGGGATCGGGAGCCTCTAGCTCTCCCCCCCCCCCCACTTTTTTTGGAAAAAAGTATATTAAAGAGAAATAGAAAGAAAGAGAGCAAGAAAGAAAGAATAGTTAACTGCCAGTTTCACAAAATATTGAGGTATCAAAATATGCTTATCTGACCGTGATTGAATGCCTAAAACCCCTAAGCTTCCGGGGGCTCTGCCCTAAGGATTCCACCTATGGCCCTGAGGCGGGCCCCTTGATGCTCATCTGACGGTAATATAATGCCTAAAACCCCAGAGCTTCTGGGGGCTCCGCCTGTTGGACTTCACGCCAAACAGTGTCCTGCCAGTGTCACAAAATAATAAGGTATAAAAAAATGCTCATTTGACCGTAATTAAACGCCTAAAACCCCTGAGCTTCCGGGGGCTCTGTTCCTTTGGGCCCAACCAAGGGCCCTAAAGCGGGCCCCTTGATACTCATCTGACCGTATATTAGTGCCTAAAAGTCTAAAACCCTTGAGCTACCGGCTCCGCCCCCTGACTCCCACGCCAATTTTTGACCTGCCAATGTCACAATAAGATATCAAAATATGCTCATCTGACCGTAATTAATGCCTAAAACCCTGGGCTTCTGGGGGCTCCGCCTGTTGGACTTCACGCCAATAAGTGTCCTGCCAGTGTCACGACTAAGGTATAAAAAATATGTTCATCTGACCGCAGGCGCGTAGCCAGGGGGTGGTGGGGGCGGTCCTTCAAAAAGAAAACGCCGGCCAAAAAAAGGAGAGGAGAGAAAAGGAAAATGGACGTAGGAAGAAAAAGGAGCAGACAAAGAACATTTTTGAAATTCAGACCAGGAATAAGAGTCTAGAACGGTACAAAGAATCGTCTTCTTTCTCTAATAATTTAATGAAACGTAAAAGCTTCCGCGCTTTGCGCGGGAGGGGGGGGGGCGAATTGAATTCGGACGAGGATTATTTTCGAGAACGGCACGACGAATCGTCTTCTTTCTCTAATAATTTAATGAAACGTCAAAGCTTCCGCGCTTAGCGGAGGAGGGAGGGGAAAACTCGCCCCTCCCTGCACCCACCCCACCCCAATTGCGTCACTACTGGTCACCATTACGTACCAATATTTGGTTAACATAATTTCAAATGATAAGAAATCCTAGATCCACGCCTGATGGAGACAGTGGCAATTGGAGAGAAACGTGTACGAAGAGTGAGCGAGACAGAGAAACAGGCTGAGGCAGATAATATAGAGTATCTGGGAGGATTTATTTGGAACCCGAAAAGAAAGTGCGTATATTCTAAAAAAATAAAATCACATTGCGATGACGAGTTTGTTCATGCCAGGGGCGGATCCAACCGGCGGCGAGGGAGGGGCCCCAATTCGTGAGAAAATATTAAGCGGCGACTTAGCCGACCGGCCGAATAAGTGGGGTAGTGCAGTGGCGGACTCAGGGGGGACAAAGGGGCACGAGCCCCCCCCCCCCCCCGGTTAAAAAAAGGGGGAAGGGGGAGAGAGAAAGAAGAAAAAGAGAGGGAGAAGAGAAACGGGGAGAGGAGAAATAGGAGGGGGAATGAAGAAAGGGGAAGAGAGAGGAGAGAAAAGGCGGAAAAGGAAGAAAGGGGGAAATAAGACGGAGGAGAGGGGGGGGGGGGGGGGGAAGGGGGGGGGGGAGAGTAATAAGACGGGAAAAGAAAAAAGGGGGATGATATAAGAAGGTGCTTTTTATAATCATGTCTTGGTGATTTAATGATTATTGCTTCCAATTTGATCTTCAACCCTTTCCCCCTTCGATTTAAACGATCTAGAAGTCAGTGATTGATTGTGGAAATTGTGTATATGTTACTGTTACAGTAGTGGGCTATATTGTTAATGTAACCTACTTTAAGTATTTTTATGCAAACTGCTAATTAACCATGCATGTGAGACCAGAAATGTCAGCTGCAGTAAACCCATACCGGGGGCATGTATTTGTCTTATTTCTAGTGGCACAATGAAAGAAGTTGAGTTCTCTCCAAAAAAAATTACTTACATGGAGGACAAGAGTTATTTTTGTTATTTCAAGTACATACCACTACCAGTAGTTCTATTCAAAGTTTATTGTAGTTTTCTTCTGTTGGAAAAACAAATCCTCTGCACATGCAAAATAATGATATCTATTTCATTCTTTATCTTTTTATTGAAAATGATATAAAGAAATTGTGTTTGGATATCAAATTTCATGAAATTGTCATGAATAGAGCATATTTTTCTGTGATTTGTTCACATATTTGTGGATCTCTTGGGCATATAATCATTTGCATATCATCCATGTTGACAGATTTCTACTCATGCAAACACTCTCACTCCTCACATCCTTATGCAACAAACATGATGTCATGTGGGACATGTTTGTTGTGATATCTTTCTTTTGTGGAACCTCATGTTTTTGCAAATAGAAATATATAATTATTCAGATGTTTACAGCATCTGAAGGGTTTCATTTTATTTATCCACTTTCTACAAGCTGGCACATTAGGCTAAAAAAAAAAATTGTTTGGTTGTCCTCGATTGCTATTCTGGGGAGTGTTTCACAAAGATCCTAAGTAGAACTTAACACTAAGTTGGACTTAAAAAGTATGGACAGCCATTGGAGCCTTAAAATGAAATATATTCAAAAGCAAAAATTGGAGTATTTTAGACTTTTCATCAATTCCACATCAAGAACATGAAATCTACCATGATAATAGAAAATATGAATGATTTGAATCAACATTTTATGCCTTCTAAAAAAAAAATTACAAAATATTTTCAAGGATGCTAATGGCTTCCCATAAATTTTAAGTCCAACTTAGAGATAAGTTCAACTTAGGATCTTTGTGAAACACCCCCCTGGAGTAGAGGCGGGCGGGCGGATTTTTTTTGTTGTTGATTTTTTTTAATTTTTTTTTAAAACTTCATTATTTGTGTGTCTTTTTTTTATTTATTTTTTCTTGATTTTTTTTTTTTTTTTTTTTTTGTAATAATTTTTTTTTCCATAAAAAAAATAAATAATTGGGATTGTCAAGCATTTAAACAAACAAGTCTATAAAACACTTTAATATGGTTAAAGACTAGTTTAATATACAATGAATATCAAGGCCAACACAGAAAGTATTTTGGGCTTTGAAATACAGCACCTTGGTACTACTTATAGCTACTTGCGCCCTCTATGTAGCAACAATGCCTAATCGGTGACCACTGGTCCCCCATTATCCTCTTTATCTTATATTAACTGAGAGCTGATTTGATGAGATAACCACCTGTCCAGTGACCTTGCACGATGGTCTAATCCCTCCTGTAAACTTGTACAGATGGGCTTTAAAATGAGTTTAAGAATGCTCAGAACCTGACTTGAATGAACAGCATTTTGACATAGAAAAATAAAAATGGCAAGTTTATTAAATACCTAATTGCGTACTGAAAAGACCAAACTGGCAACGGGACGCATTTTGATCCTTGCAAATGCATAAAAATGGTATGTTTGGCATTTAAGATTGCTCCCCCATAAAAAATTAAATTAAATTAAAAAAAAAAAAAAAAAAATTGAATTAAAAAAAAAAAAAATTAAAAAAAAAAAAAAAAAATACGAGTGCCCGAAAATGACGAGCGGGCGGTCGAGGACAACCAAATGATTTTTTTTTGGCCTTAGGGATGAATGATATAAAGTTGGCTGGAAGTTGCGGAAATATGTTCGGGAAGAAATGGTTTTCAGCTGCAAGCATAATATATGTTGGTAGACCTCCGACCAGACATTTCCCCTCAGAGTGTAAATTGATGAAAATGACTGGAAGGAAATTGAGATATAATAGATCCCTAACAGTGTCACACCATACAAATGAAAGCAGTCTTAATTAAGTCTATGCAAGAGCAATTGCAATTTTTTTTTTGCTCCAATTTTTGAGGAAATATTTAGCGGCGACTTAGCCAGCCGTTGAATAAGCGGGGGGAGGGGAGATTTTTTAAATGTTTTATTTAATGTTTTATTCTTATTTTTTGCCAGGGGGGTCGGACCATTCGACTACTCTGGGAGGTAGTTCTGACCCCTTCCAAGACACACCCCCGCTTGGTCGCTCCGCTCCATCGTTTTTCATATATTTCACCCCATGCGATTTTGTGCCCCCCCCCCCCGTAAGAAATTCCCGGATCCGCCACTGTAGTGAGCTCCATTTGTTTGGTTTGGCTCAACGAAGGGGGGGGGGGGGGCATGTACAGTAGGATTTCTTGTAAATCACTTCTTACAAAATAGCAAACTTCAGACTGGAAATTATTATTTACGATCCAATTTTCGTTTGAGAGTATGTGTTTATATAACAGAATTAATAACTTTACCAGCATAATTGAAGAAGTACCACATAATTGAAAAGAGTAATCAAAATCAAGTACATGTACTACCATTTATTACTGGCATGTTTTATCATTTATTACTTGAAGAGATGAGATGAATCTAAAAAGTACAATTATTTCACAATGCTGCAACATAATTGTGAAATAGAATTAATGCAATGTATACATTTCAAACAATTATATTATTTCATATCTAATCTTATCTGAAAGAAGATAAAGTAATCTCATTAATGAGTTTCATTTCCAGATAACTCACACACAAATAATGAGCATAAGAAAGGCACAGGATAGAATTGCAAATTTAAAGTGAAAGCTATTCCCTAGCTGAACAGTTTAGGACAGGGTTTATTTTTAGGGCAAAATCGGTCAATGACACATTGTTCTTCAAAATGGCAACACTAATATTTTTCTTTAATCACTACAAAGATAGAATAAAATGCCATTTCACTGAAAACAATAAACATGGGCAAGAATTCTGTCAACAAATTTTTAAAATGGCGAGTTTTTTTAAAGAAAAACAACGATTTTTAATCTCTCAACGTGTTATCAATTTAAGGATTTCAAAACTTAATTTTCTTTTAAAAATTCCTAGCATCAAATGAAATATAGTCATGAAATAAAATAGATGAAGAATGTTGCAGAAATGTTTGCCCTCTCTATTTGTGTATCTGATTTATTTTAAGGGCTCTAAAATCAAAATTTATTGAGCCAGACAACAAACTGTGGAATAATTGTCATGAAAGGGTTAATACAGTCATTGCAACAGTACAGTTCATGCAGAACAAAATGGTAACTTCTAATTACTAAGTGCTTCTTATTCTCATCAGCATCATCATGAGAAAGAAAACGATACAGAAAACACCCCTCCCCCTCACAAGAAATACACATTGAAGTTTCATTGATTATCAATCTAGAGGGTATTCTGAAAACTGTTTTCTATCATTAATGTCATATCAAATATAAATTGGAACAAACCATCAGTTTAATGTCTGTAGATGTCTGTAGATAGTTGGCTGTGTGTGAGCATATAGTTTGGACATTGCATATATTTATGCAATTTAAGCTTGTTATACAAAATTATTAACACACATGTTACAAGCACTAATTTGACTTATGTAAACAACAGAAATTCAGAATTTAAAAAAATGATACCTAAGGAATGAGAACTTTGTTTCAATTTTTTTCTTCAAATTTTCCTGCAGGTATTACAATTTTCATAAAGGCCGTGAATAATCTCCTGATACATATTCCTTTAGTACTCCAACACAATAATGTCATTATAGTATTTGCAAAATAACAGAGATATGAAAAAATGGCAATAAAAATGGCAACAAAAAAGCAAAATAAAGATGAAGATGGAAAATTGCAGCGTTTTTTGTCTTCAAAGTGCAGCATATCAATTAGGTCAAACCATAAGGAAACTGTCTACCAACAAATCAACTGTTACACTATATGGGATAGTTATGGATGTGAAATAACTATGTGGTAAAAAAAGGGGTTTTCCCCTTCAAAATAAAAAAATCATTATTGAAGCATACCTCACACCTAAAATATAACTAGTAACACATTTTGTCATTACAAGCATTTAAAATACTGCATGAATACTTGTACATGCAATGATGCAAATATACAATCCAAAATTATATGTATAGTGAAGCCTGTACATTAAGGGAGACTAGAAAGTAATCTTTATAGGTAGATGACTTTTTTGTACAGGTTCCTGTAGTACATGCTTCAATGAGAATAAGGATTCAATTAAACACAAGATCTGGGCCCTGTCTTATAAAGACTTGCGATTGATCCAAATCAATTGCAAGTCCTGTAATCAATCGCAAGTTTGCTGTCCCGTCTCTAATGTACATATTTGCGATTGATATCAATCGTAAATAAGTTACGATTTAACACGACTCTTTATAAAACGGGGCCCAGGTCTATATAGACAGTGGTATTTCTATACATTCCTATAGAACAATACATTGTGGTCACAAGTTTCAATGTTTTTAATTTTGCATTGGAATATGTTTGACAAAGATGGAACACAGGGGCCAGTTTGCTATTCCCCGTCATAAATTTTTGTTTTAAATCACAAACATTTTCTTTGCCTTGCGTCCATAATCACATCCTCCTCATAAAATATATGTTTGATATTGAGATACAGCTGTAAATGCCCATAACCATTCTCAGATCAGACCAACAGAAATGGGAGGGGGCAGGGCAAAAATGCTTGCTCTTTTCACTGGGAGTATTCTGTTTTCCGCTAAACCTTTGCTCTCTATATTCCAACATTAATTCTTATTCATTTTTATACAAATATATTTACCTGACGTTAATTTGAGTTATGATGGAAAACATGCATGCAATATAGAGATACTTGTTCTTAAATTTAAATTTCAGTTTTAAGAATGAATCTTCATCAATGGCAACAATTTTCACAATTCATATCAATGGATGTTATTCTATTCCTGCTATCTAGTACAAATTGATTTCATTTATCAGATCAGATCACTGAACCTTCTGCTTGAAGTAATTGTTGCTATATTAGTTCAACCATAGACAATCTTCTGAATGTCAATTACAAAAATGATAAATCCAAATACAGGAGAGGGCCTATTTTAGCCATTTTAAATATTTCAGATCATCAGAGCCCAGTTCAAACTGCGCAATTCAGGAATATTTCATAATGATAAATTGATGATAACAAATTAATTATATATATATATACATATATTATAGAGAAATTTAAAGATTACCAGCAAACACATTGGTTCTGTGTACCGTTTGGTCTTAAAGTGTACCAATCACCTTACAGAAAACACAAAACAATTGGTCTACATTCACATGCAGCCAGAATGGATAAAATCAACCTCAATAAACTTCACTCGGGTTTATATGGGCTAATGGATAAGGAGTATGAAGAAAATAATGAACAACATAAAATCGCAAACATAGAACCCAAGTCAGATATGGGTTCCGTGCGGGCCCCATAATTATTATGCGAGTGCGTACGGGTACATCAAGTGATCTACTCACAATTTCATTTTATTAATGTTAAAAGAGAGTGTACTTAAACTTGTAAAATCTTTTTACAGAAGTCATATTGAAAGTCATATTTTGAAAACAGCATTACAACTTGAAACTGCTAACATACAGAGCAGAATACAATTTGGTGATCGATAAGCTTTAAGCCAACATAATTAATTCTATATAGTGAAACATTTGGATCTAATTGTTTGGCTTATTAAAGGTAATGCTACCCTTAAACTGACCCTAATCCCTACCCTAAACCTAATAAAATGTATCAACCATAGGGCCAATGGCATTTCATGGGTGTTTGCATTGAATATGTACTGGTAATACAAATAGGCATTCTGGATTAGGATTCAACTGTTTCAAGCTCAAATACATGTACAGTATCTTGAACATCTATTCTAATAGAGTCCTTTTGGAGCCAGAAGGGTGCTGACTCTGCATGACAGTCCTTCTTGCTCCGAACAGATGATAACTGGCTCTACAAAAGTGGTCACGGTGATAAGGACAAAATTTAGAATCTATTCATGATGACTTTCATTGAATTCATAAATCTTGATAACAAATATATAATATATATATCTTCTTCTTCTTTGATTCTCTCTCACAGGCATATTAGATGTCTACATCTATAAAACTGGCCGCAATTTGAAATATATATTACTCTTTCTCTGGTATATTAATTCAGATAAACATGCACATACATATTTGGTGTTTGCTTAGAGAAAACAAAGAAATCGCACATAATACCTTTACACATTAACACAAAACAAAAAGTGAAAGAAATAATCTATGTTTTTAAAGCACAGTATCCCAAAACCAGCAGGTACACAATTGCAATCTTAGAGCTAACCTTGAGATCATATCATGGAATTGTATTTGGAGAAGACCTAGCTACAGGTCATGTTGAATTGATTATCATGCACAAAATGAAATGTATGGACTAGTAAAATATCAGAAAATTAAAGAAGAGAAAAACATACTGAAAATGACATTCACTAAAAAGCACAAGAACCAATGCCAGTGACGTACACTGATATTTCTTTCATAATCTTTAAGACATAATATACTTGAACATGTATCTCATGGGTACACCTTATCTGCTCGTTGATTCTATGAAGTTGATGCTTGATTCTATAAACAACACTATCGACTCTATAAACAAGGTTTCTTTGTTAAAAATTTGTATACAACTTCTCCTCTCATAAAGATTAGGGCTGTATGACTGGCCAATTCATTATTTCTTCTCTGCAGCAAAAGGAACATCACACTTCTCCAACTTCACAAAGACAGGTATATATGTAGAGGTCTATTTTGGTCTAATTATCTATAGATGAACCCCAGTGTAGCTTGCAAAGTTCAAAGGTCAAAGCAGCAACAAGTGATTTTGCAGAACGATTCTGATATAATCATGATATTAACATTCTATTCCTGATTTTAAGGCATGTATTACATCATGGAATAATGACTGCATGCCCTTCATACAAAGCAGTATAAATACGGCGTATCAAAATTCTAGGCCTTTGATTGGTCAAACTGCAGGCAAGAAATTCGCTACTGACTGCTGGGCAGTATAGCAAAAAAATATTGACTGGGCATAGTTCTACTTGCGCGTACAATACAAGGACGCAATGGTTGTGAGTGAAGTTAACACTGAATATGGGCAGTGAGACGCCAATGATCTTAGATGGGTAAATTTCCCCAGACTCTACAGATACATTCATTTTGTCAGGCATGTTTTGTTGAAATATCTCTTTTTAGACATTGGGATGCAGTATATCAAACAAATATCGACTGCTCATTTTGTGGTCAAAGGTTAAAATTATAGCTCCTCTGTGATCTCAAGACTGTACTATATGCCCCTCAACTTCATCTCAGGTCTCAGTACAGTTTTGAGATCACCTTGGGAAATAATTATAACCATGCCCCTTAAAGCAGTCAATATTTGTATATTATTACCCCGGCTCTAGCTACGATAATCGTAGCTCTCAGTGCATTTATGGAATACATCCTACCAGGTACACAATTAGTTCACCTATAGGAAAAGTGTCGCAATCGTAGACGTTGATTAAAATCTGTCCGTGGGACGGAATCAAACCCTATACCTTGTGACTTATCAACTCGACATCAACAACATTTTCCTGGGCGTAGCAAGAGTGTCCAATTTAAGGATCAACCACTTGATTACTGCTTCTCATCTCCGAAGCAATATGAAAATCCACCTTCTTCCACTTGGCAAAGACTCGCTTGCTGTCTGGGTCATCATTGTACATGAAGAAGAAGCTCTTTGGGCTCAGGTTATATCCAAGTTTCCATTCATCCTGACGCTTGAACTCCAAGACTTGTCCAAGCTGGTTACCACATTTGCATTCCAAAATGCCTTTATCGGTAAAGAATGGTAGAAATGGGAGGATAATAGTTATATATAGTTTATATAGTTCACTTGTATCAGAGATATGCAATGGGGCACTTGATACTGCGGTTGCTTTCTTCGCGTCTCTGCACTATCACTCGTTTGCCACACATGTAATTCTGGAAAAAACAATAGGCACCAATTGACGGAACGATTGCCTTGTGCAACACAATGAGTTTGCAAAATTACGGTACCCATTTGTAACTGGAAACAGTTGAATATATTTAAGCCTCTGGTATATCTATCCCATAATAAATACAATGTGGCCCAAGAAGAGTATTTGTATGGTTTACATGTACATGTATATAGTGTTAAAAGCAAAGACCAGTAAACGGCCTCCCCCCCCCCCCCCCCCCTACCAAAAAAAAAAATTAAAAATTAAAAATAAATATATATAATCACAATTATAAACAACAAATATTTGACTGCATCTCATATATGCCTCTGCCCTAAATTCAGTATAGGAAAGGATGGAATTATTCCTGACATATCACAATGAAAACAAAAAGCCTTTGATCAAATGTATACTGACGACTATGTATAATCCCGAACTACTAGCCCCAAAATGTAATTCTGTCACCATGTTTGAAGCTCATACCTCAAGAAGTTCTAGACAGTGATACATGTATCAAGGGTAATACATGTACCTCTATTTAAAGAAATTGACCTCTATGACCTTTGACCTACTTCCCACAAAATCTAATCATAAGATTGTCTCCCAATGATGATAATTTCAGAAATTAACCTGTGAACTTTGACCCTTGACCTAGCTATTTAGCCAATATCCAATCAGATTCTCTTTCCATGTTGATACATACTGCCACTAAGATTGAGCCTCATATCTCTGGTGATTCTTGAGATATCGTTATAACAAGGCTAATATCTAGAATTTCAGAAATTGACCTCTGTAACCTTCAGCCTTTGATCTATCAACATAAAATCTGATCAGAATGTCTTCCTATGATAAAAAATATTGAAGTTATCACCATGTTTAAGCCAAATAATCTTTATTGTTTTAGAGATTTTGCAAAAACGATGCTAATAGCTTGAGTTTCAGAAGTTGACCTCAGTGACCTTTGACCTAGGTTCTCCAATATCTACTAGGATTGTTTCCCCATGGTGTTACATACTATCATCATATTTTAAGTGGTTCTTGAGATATCGCGGTAACAAGAAAGCGGGACGTACGGATCGACAGCGCAAAAACATAATGGCCCAAATTCACAAAGGAGGTTTAAACCCTTATTTACATAGCCCATGGTCTATAATTAGTGCAAAATAAGCATGAAACAGTCAGAGTCCAATCTTAGATGCAAAGGTAGGCTTATTTTGTGCTAATTTTAGATGAGGGTTTAAACCATGGGATAAAATTAAACCTCCTTTGTGAATTCGGGCCAGTACCTCCGGCACCACCTTTGGTGGGGGGAGGCATAACAATAAATAAACCCAATATAAAAAGTCACTTTTTAACTTTAATCAGATCATATTTACCCTGACAGAATTTCTTTATAAGAATAATACATGTATATAAAGCTGATACATGTATTTCAAATACACTGCTTAAATAGAACCCAATGTGTACAAAGCAAAGTATATATTTTGTTGTGATTGGTCACCTCAACGTTCTCAATCATTCCTAGTTCGATCAAGGCTAGACCGATCCAGTGGATCGCTCCAGAGGTTCACTTCGTTTTATGTACACACTCACGAGCTAGACCGCTCCTGTTGCTGGGATAGCAAAGGTCAGAAGGGGAAATGTTTCGCACGGAATTTTAAACGAATAGAGTGCCTCATCTTTGTCATTTTACTTTCCTTCGCTATCCTTTCTGTTTCTTCCTTCCATCGCCTTCTATTACATGTACGTTATTCATTGTTTATATTGTTCTATCATTCTCTCTTTCTGTCTTTCCTTATGTTATTCTTTGTTTCTTCCTTCTATCACTTCTCTTGTGTTATTCATTGTTTTTATCATTCTATCGTTTTCTCTCTATCTTTCTTTATATTATTCTCTGTTTTTAATCGTGTACTGTAATCTCTTTCTCTTTTTTAATCCTTTCCCGCCAAAAACATACTCATTTAGTTTCCGGTTGAAGATCACTTCCTGGCACGGTTTGTGTACACACTGAAAGCTGTAACAGTCTGGGGCGATCTAGGAAGCAAACCGATCCAGAAGATGACACTCGCAGCAGTTAGACCGATCTAGCCTAGATCAGTATAGCATGGATTGGTCTAGGAATGAGTGAGAACAGGTTCTTAGACTTACCGATTCTTCTGGACTCTTTAAAAGTCATACCACTGGTTCGAACAATGCTTGTCCTGTCAGCAATTATAGTGGGGTCACGACAGGTGTAGTTGGATAGTCTCCTCTCCAGGTCAGATGATTTGCAGATGAATTTCCCACAGTCATTGCCGCGGCACAGAAGCTTGACATCTACATGCTGGCTCTCCTCTTGCTGGATTCTCTCCCTTTCTTCTTTCTCCTCAATGTCCCTAATGATGGTCAGCTATTAAAGAGGGAAGTGAAAGAACCATCTATTAAGGTCTTGATCATTATCTCATAAGTTTTAAATTTATTTGTTTTCACATTTACATAAAAGCCTTTAGGACTTATACAAGTTGAAGAGTTGGGTTACGAAACAACACAGATAGACAACTGAAATCAAGAACAGCACACTGTAAAATGTGTAAAATAGTTTGTGGACATGTTGTATATATCAAATCAACCCCTCAAACAATACCGGTACTCAACATTCTCTGTTAACAGTTATTAAGAGTATAAAGAAAACAAAAGATATATAAACTCAGACTCTGGTTCCTTGCATATCCTTATCTTAAGCAAATGCATACAGATCCACTGCATACATTTGAATATCTTTTAATACAGAAGTAACATTTGAAGCTAATATTTTGAATATAGTATAAGTATAGCTGCATGGAGCCCGTAACATACAGTGCAACATACTTTTTCAATAATCCTCCTCTTTAAAATCACTAAAAACTTTTCATATTAATCTGCTGATTTTAAGAGACACACAATAAACTCCAAAGTTTTTCTGAAGTGCATGGAAACTTGATATCATAATTGAGCTGTAAAAGAATAGAATATTATTATCATGTAATATTCATGGCAGATTTTGATTTACACATACCTGCCTCTGACGTATTTCTTGATGCCACACATGTTTTGGTAAGGCGTTTGCTTCCCGAATCGCTTTATCCATCTCCGTAACCCTCTCTCTGTTCTTGTGTTCTCTTGCTTCATTAACTGATCCCCTACACACAAAATAGTAGTTTGGGTAAACTAAAGCTTCAAAATCCAGGACAATTTCATCCAAGAAAATCATCCCAATCAACTCTTTTCCCACTTCCCAGTATCCAATGAGAGAGCCAGGCTATGGTGACCTAACTGTCCTATGCTATATGATAATTATTTAGGGAAAAAGATGTTTTCATGGACAACAGACAGTTTTGCAAGTGAAAGCTTGTTGAGGTGCCGTAAACCGCCCCCCAAAAACTTTTATTTTGTTGTGGTTTAAATAAATGGCAAGTGTGCACAACAAATGTCCAGTACGCAGTGATGGATCCAGGGGGCCCAGGCCCCCTCCCCTGGCGCTCAATGGGGGGGGGGGGGTACGATTTTTCAAATTTTCGAGGGCAAAAAAAAAAATAGTGCTCACTACCCCCCCCCCCCCCCCCCCCCCCCCCTTTTAAGAGCAAATTGATGTCAGAGCAAACTTGATCTTACCTCTCAACGATGAGATAGCATTTGGATCCTTCTTTTCTTGCTCGTCCCTTTGCTTGCACCGTTCCAATCTCATTGCTGACAAAGTTGTACCTGATGATTACGTTGCAAGCAGGAATATCCAAACCTTCCTGGACAATATCAGTGGCCACAAGGAGATTAGCTCCCCGAGTGACCCCACCGGGATTAGCTTGATCTGCTTTATAATGAAACAAACACAATAGATCACACATTGTTGTACTAACTATTATCAACAAGTATTATGTGCATGTATATTCCTACAAACCCCTTGAATATTACTTGATTGTTATATTACAATGTTTTATAAATACACTATAGCCGAGTTATCTTAGGCTTTGGTTTCAAAAGGTTAAAACGTGATGGGTTACCTTTTATGGAACGGTCAATTCATCATGAACTCCCAGTGCCAAGCATTTGAGTCTTATTCTGCTCCGAATTCTGTAAACTGGCTTAACAATACCTGTTTTATCTGTGGGGGAGCAATCTTTAAAGGTAAAGACCAGTTTTGGAAACGCCCCCTTCTCCAAAAATGAAATGGAAGCTCTTATTACCAATCATGTGAAAGAATATGTTTTGACTAATACGTGATGATACAAATTTTGCAGTACACACCAATACTTATGCTAGATGATCAACCTTTTCTAATCGATTCCACAACGTTTCTTTCACAATGCAATCGCATGAACAGAATTGGTCTTTAACTTTAAGAGCAGATTGATATGATACACAAACATAAAGACAGCATCCTCAAACATTCTAAAAGACATTACCGCTTTTGAAGGCATCTAACGCAGCTTCTTGTCTTGTTAGTGTTAGTCCTTGATCAATCTCTCTGCTCTGTCCGACTATTCGGACTGGCTGAATTGGAGGTCTGAGTTTCTTCAGTTCTTCAGAATCTTTGATGAAATTCAGCAAGGCATATGTTGCAAAACGTGTCCTTGCTAGCACAATCCCTACACGGAAAACAATTTTATTAAATAATTTTAATATACTTCAAAGTATATGTCTGTCACTACTCCTGTTTTTTTTAAAAACAAATCTTATAAGCCAAATCAAACATATTGGGCAAGATAGGACGAGCTCATATTCAATTGACATCAAAAGGTCATCCACATCTTGCATTTCAATCTATAACATAGGAGTTGTTATGTGCAAAACTAAAAAGAAAGTTCATTCTTTAATTAATTGAACTATTTAATACAACACATTTACATATTTATGAAGATATAAATGGTATTGTTTGACACTAAATTTTTCCCCACTTGACATTCCATCACACATAAAATGATTTTATCGTGTGGCAGTGCTTTGCATCACTATGTGGCATAACAATTGAAGATCTGATAAAATCCACGATACTCACCTTTTGATTCCGGTTCCTTGCTATACACCCTCTTGATCATCTCATGTAGACAGAGTAACTTGGGATTAGACAACGGATTCTCCTTACTTGCTAGTTCCGTCAGCTCCTGCAAGTTCTTCTCATAGATCATCCTACAGTGTCGCCCATCCCTTAGTTCATCCTGTTTCCCCTTTGTCTGTAGCTTGAAGATCTCCATAGATTCTAGTGCATCCTTAGCACGTAAATCATTGTACAGCAGTAAGGCTAGGTTTAGACGGAACAGATAATTGGCACAGATTTCAAGGTTGGGGAAGCGAAGCTCTGCACAGGCACGAATCTTGGCAATCCAGTTCTCGTACTCTTGAGTTCCATATGCTGGGGAGTAGAATGCGATGCCTTTTGAGGTGAAGTCATCCTGGTGCTTGTTAAGGACGTTCTCCTTAATCTCTCCCATGACGGTTTCCAGAATTTTAATAAAACGGGAACTTTCTGGGGTTAACTCTCTCTTAGGGACTGGAATTATCCGATCCTCTTCAGGCGTCTTGTTGCATTGCTTCATTTCTTGCACATTTTCTGGCTCGGTGACAATCTTGACTTCAGAGCTATCCAAGTTTGCACATAGCGTAACAATGTGACCATGTGCATCATCAGAAGTGCCTGTACCAACCGATGCAGTTAGCCCTAGGAAAGAAATGTATTCAAACAGAACATTGAGTTCTGGACCCTGTCTTATAAAGAGCTATGATTGATTTAAATCAATCAATCTGAAAGCTTTCACATGCATGTGATAGAATATTATCATAGCAACATCTCACCAACATATACTCCTGAAACTGCAATTTATGACTCAAAATAACTTAAAACTTTGGACGAAATGCTTGTGGAGTCTTGTCTCATCCTTTAATTTTTCTGTTGCTTTTCAGTTTGTAATTTTCAGGAATACATAGCCCATTTGACTAATGTTGATGATTCCAGAATCTCATAATACACGACTAGAATACTAATGTTAATTTTCAGTCGCTGATGGTAGTCCACTTTTCATTCAAATATGAAGTGGCAAACCTTTTTTTTACTGGGTTTTGCTGCTGCATATTTCGACAGGCCTTTAGTCAGCCAAACCGGGCAGAAATTTAAGAATGTAAATCAATTCTGGACAACTTACCAACCACCTGGGGTATTCCTCCTTGGGGACGTTTTACAGGCTGTCCTACAGGCCACTGCTCTTCAGGTATTCCTTGCTGAACTAGAACAGCTTTCTTCTCCATCATGTAATGTCGCATGATTTCATTGTAAGGATGGTTCAGGGTGGTGTGGTGACATTCATCAAATATCAGCATAGACACTTCAGGTAGCTTGAATTCATTCTGAGTCAGGGCATTCACTAACACCTGGGCAGTTATCATCAAGACTCTTACATTACCTTTCCCTAAGGCATCACGGAACATCTGCCCTTCCGCAAGTGATGTAACCTGCCCTGAAACGAAAAGATCTTGGAAGCAATCTCGCTGCTGCTTCTTCAAGTGCCTTGTAGGAACAATGAAGATGGCTTTGAAGTCATCTTCTTTGCCAGCTTCCTTCATTTTCATCATATTTTTGTAGCAAATTTGAGCTGCTGTGATGGTCTTTCCTGACCCCGTTGGAGCACAGATTACATAGTTGACACCTTGGAGTCCTGGGTCAGCTAATTCCACCTGGTAGCCTCTCAATATAACCTTCTTGTCTGTTGGAGGTTGAGGGAAGTCAAGAATGGAAGAATCAAGTGCCCCTGCTGCAGATTCACCTACTTGCTCTGGATCTGATGCAGAATCTCTGACAACATCTGCTGGGAGAACCTCTGCTCTAGAAGGTGCATTTGCACAATCTCTTACCGTGTCGCCTTCACCAATGACAGGCTGTTGTTGGCTTGGATTACTCTTAACACTCGTCCCAATCTCCTCTTCCTCAATGAGACTGAGTTCAAGGAGAAGTCTTTGGATAACATCCCTTAGATGATCAGGTGTTGAGGATGGTTGGATCACATATTCTAGGGTGTGTTTCATGTTACCAGCAGCCCGCAGAGAGGAAGGTGCTCGAATCTGTATCTGTGAAGCTGCTTGTTCATCACTAGTGCGCAAGGATCTTGCTGAACTTATCATTGATCCTGAACTGGAATGTGAAAGCTGCTCAGCATTAGCATTACCTGAATGGCCAATTTCAGCTGGATCGTTGCTCGTAAGTGGCGATGCTGTACTGATGACTGAGTTTGAGTTAGCAGGAGACGGATGAGCAGGGGTAGCTGAAGCAGGCTTACCTTGCCCTGGTTCCATACTACTTTGCATTGTTCGGAGTGGCTCTGAGCTCTTCAAGCCATGATCAACAGCCGCAGGATTACCCACAGGTTCATTGATTTTTAGAGATCTCGGTAAACTAACTGAACTGACATCTTGACCAATGTTGGCATGGACCACTCCAACAGATGACTGGTCACTGGGTAAACCTTGCATTTGGACGACATTGCTTGGCATTGGTGGCAATGGCTCTGTGCTCTTTAATCCATGACTAGAAGTAGTCCCAGCACCAGGATTTGGGCTTAATGCTGAGCTCTGTTGTGGGTTTCCACTAGTAGGAGAAGCTGCTGGTGTTGAACCCTGTGACTGTGAGCCAGGGACTTTGCATGGTGGATCATAAGCTGTTGCTCTAGGTGAAGTGGTAGGGGAAGCTGCCGGTGTTGAACCCTGAAACTGTGAGCCTGGAACCTTGCATGGTGGTTCAAAAGATGTTGCTCTAGGTGAAGTGGTAGGGAAAGCTTCCGGTGTTGAACCCTGAAACTGTGAGCCTGGGACTTTGCATGGTGGTTCATAAGCAATTGCTCCAGGTGAAGTACCACCTTGATGATATCTTGGGCTGTTGTGTGGTGGAGAGACTGGATAATATGCAGGAAGCTGACCTAGGGGTGTGCTTGGGGATGGAATAGGACCTTGGCTAATATTACTACCCACAACAGGTAATCCAGGAGACGGCGGGTTTGGAGCAGGAGTTCCTGATCCACAAGGGCTTGTAGATCCTTGTCCTTGGCTTCTTGTCTGAGAATCCTTGTACTGTTTAAGCTCTTCTACAATTCAGATTGAGGTGAAACAAAAGATGGAAAAAATTAATAAAACCAGTGGCAATGAAATATATGCAGCATAATTGTAAAACAATGACATTTTTAAAATAGGAAGAACAGGAAAGTGTCCGCACTATATCTCTTTATTTCTCTTGTATAAACAAAAATCATGCATACCGAAATTTCACTGCTTTAACAAAACAAGGGAAATGGCCTGCATTACGCAATTCGATATGAAGACAAATTGAGGTTGGGACATTATTTATAGCCAGGATGGCCCATAAGCAGGCCCCTCAAAATAAAATCCTCTGAATATATTCAGCATTTTGAAGTGAATATTGACTAAGAATCATCAGAAGAATTATTTACTATAATTTGTACCAAGATCGATAACTTTAATAGAATATGAACAAATAACAGAAATTGGTTTATTAATTCTCATATTAAGTTGTGAAACATCATCCAAGTCTACTGACCTAAAAATGACCTTTGACCTTGACTTTGTGGCCTGGAATATGTGTCATAGGAGTTGTGATTTGATAACCCTTATGTACAGGCGCGGACGCAGGGGGGGGGGGGGGGGTTTGAGGGTTAAACCCCCCCCCTTTGGTATTTTGTATGTGTGTATTTTTGAGAACCCCCCCCCCCCCCCCCCCCCCCTTTGGGAACTTAAAAAAAAAAAAAAAAAAAATTAATTAATTTTAAAAAAAATTATAAAAAAATAAAAATATATACCAATTGCTGACCTAAAAAGATGACCTTACCCCCCCCCCAACGGAGCAAAATGTCAAATTTTCAAATTTCGAGACCAAAAAAAAAAGAAGTGTCCTCATACCCCCCCCCCCCCCCCCCCCCCCCCCCCCAGGTGTATACAGATGTATAAGTTGTGTGTTTATCATAAGTTTTGGTAAATGATTTTTTAGTCAGACTATAGTGCGCTTAGAGACACCCGTATTAAGCGCCAAATTAATATTGTGTATTATTATTGTTATTAATTGTTATATCCCTCATGTATAGTTGTTTGCATTAATTGTACAAAGCACGAAAAAGGTATAGATAGGTACTATCTACCTGAGATAGTACTTATTGTAAAGTAATTTTTTGCTGCTACCCCACTTGCCCAACCTTGCCCATTGAATACGCATAGCAAAGTAGGTTACGCGAGTCAATGTCAATGTCAAATGAGCGCGCATCGACTGTATTAGATGTATGCATGTTGCGCTTTGTAAAATCTAGCTGAAGCTAAACTGTCTGCAGAATCAGTTCTTAATTATGTAAAATTCACTTTAAATAGACCTTATTGCCGATGTGGGATATAAAACAAATATTAACCTCCTTTACTCGGGCAATGGATACAAACTATCATCGCCTCGGGGATCTCGGGGCTACCATAGATAGTAGCCCCGATCGAGATCACCTCGGCTATGATAGTTTGCACCATACCCTCGTAGTCGATTAATATTTGCTTACTATCAAAAGTTCTTTGACTGAAGTTAGATCCCATATTTTTAGGGTCTATAGCCGTTGCCAATGAAAAGGATTTTAGTGACCGCCAACCCCCGGTGCCCTCTGGTACTTGTGATAGTTGGTCCTGTGTGCTTGTCATGTCATTGAATTAATATTTCTTCTGAATGGTTAAAATTCTACTGTTTAGATCTAGCAAAAATCTGACTTGGACGACAAGCGCACAAATCGTAGGCGTAGCGAAGACTTATACGTCTTATATGCCCGGCTGGCGGCCCAGGACGCGTCTTTTTCTAACCTAGACCAACAATTTCTGTCTCTTTCGTTCGTTAGCCTCTGATTTGGGTAGGGTCGACTACCCAAAATGGCCAAATCAGAGCCCAACGAACGAAAGAGACAGAAATTGTTGGTCTAGGTTAGAAAAAGACGCGTCCTGGGCCGGGCATATGACAGGCTAATCTTTTTTAATGCTTATTATAATTACCATACTTCTGCATGACTGTGTTGCATATATCCTGACGTCCAATCTCATTCAGGTCTTCAAACAGTTCCCATGGATCGTCCTCGCCATAACCAAAATCGTTTGGTCTGTTCGACATGTAATCAAGAAAATGGTAGAAATCTTGCTCACATTCTTCTGTATCCTTCTTGGGTAATTGTTTTAAATACACCAAATCCTTTCGATCCTCTTTAGTCAAATTTTTCTTAATATGCAGCAAAATACTCCTGAAAGTGGGTTTTTTCTTAATTTTGAATTCAGCAGCCATCGCGAAAGAAAAATTATACGAAATATTATGTACTGTATTAACCTTTTTTTCAGGTCCATTCACTCACATAGCTGTAGACGGGCGAGTCTAGTAGAGTGTATGTACACGCACCGGTGGTATAGTTGCGCTGCACATAAGGTATGATCGAGGTTACTGACGCCCGATTGCATTCAAAGAGGGGTCAAATTATTAGTCAAGATTTTGTGTGTGGCTTTTTGTTTTTGTTATTAAGAAATCAATTGATTAATCTTTTTGACTTTGCTCTTTATATGATTATGTATAAATAATATCAGTCAAAAGTATATAAAATAGCATTAAGTTATCAAAACTGGAATAAGTTTTGAAGGAGTAATCCCCCACTTTTACGAGTGGTATGATCTAGCTTGGCAGTGGGGAATCCCCAAAATTAGGTTCAAAACGATGAATACATCAGGATGACGTCACTAAAGCTGATGGAATCTTTGCGATGACAATTTTGATTTTCATAATTTATGTGATGGAATAATGGAATTAGCAGTTCAAGTGCATGACATCCATTAGTAGATAAACAGGGGCCACCCTATATCATTTAAAGCAGTAAGCCTATCCACCAATCAAATATGTCTGCTAATGAATGTTATTGTTGGTATGGTAGAAAGAGGGAGAGACTCTGTTCACAAAGAAAATTTAAAACGTGAGAAATTGACATGGTGTTTTCTGGCATAATTAAAATGTTGCTTCCATTTCATATTTATACAACATATATTAGAGACAGCGCTCCGGGGGGGGGCACTGGGGTCACAGTGCCTCCTCCCCACTTTTTAAAGTACCCCAGAAGTGCCCCTTTACATAGGAAAAGTGTCCCTGTAACATTGTAAGAAGTGCCCCCTTTTTACAGAGAAAGTGCCCCTTTAACATTGTAAAAAGTGCCCTTTCATAGAAAAGTGCCCCCGTTTCTTTGACAAGTGCATCTATTACTTTGTAAAAGTACTCCTTTCCCTTTTCACCTCTGATAAGTGCCCATTTTTTTTTTACACGTGCCCCTTTTTCTTCGACAAGGTTCCATTTTCCATTCTCATAAGTGCCCTTTTTTAATCTCTATAGTAAGTGTCCCTTTTCAGGTACGAGAAGTGTCCCCTGATAATTGCCCTATAAAAATCTGAGAGATGCCCATTTTACTTTGACAATAATTATTGCCCCTTTCCTTTTTAATAACTACCCTTTTTTAAATCGTATAAGCGCACCTTTTATTTTCATATGTGCCCCTTTCTAATGAGTTCCCCTTTTTCCTTATGATTTAAGAGCCTCTTCCCCTTCTCATAAATGCCCGTTTCCACCTATGAAAAGTGTCCCTTTCATATCTGATCAATGCCCCTTTCACCTCTTATAAATGCATCTATCAAGTTGATAGATGCATGTTGAACATCTGATGGGTGCCCCTTTTCCGTCGACTCATGCCCATTCTCATAAGTGCCCTTTTTCATCCCTGGCCGGTGACTGTCTCTTTTCAAGTGTAAGAAGTGCTCCATTTTTATTTCTGATTAACTACCCTTTGTAATTTGACATGTGCTCCATTTTGTGTGTGATAAGTGTGATAAGTGTCCAAACCTCAATTTTTCATCATATCGAATTGCGCAATACAGGCGAGACCGCGAAAAGCGTTTCCCTTGTTTCCTCTTTATAAGTTGTCATTGTCCACGCTCGCTTCGTTCACTCGCAAATGAATATTCAGACCATTCCACCCAACTGCAAAGTATTATATGATGCTTAAGCAATATCTTGTATGATGCATAGAGAGAAACAAATGAAGAAATCATCCCAGATAATGCAATCCCGCCCCCCCCCCCCACACACACACACCGGGAATAGAGGGACCGCATTCATGTTCCCAAAATGTCCGGTAAAGGGGTACTTTTCACGCACGCGTCTGGCTCGTAGCACACACAAAATCGGCCTGTATTGACTTTACACACACGGACTTAGGGTGGGGGGGGGGGGGGGGGGGGGAGTGTTTCAAAAGGAGGGAACATGCATACGCGTATACCCTATTACCACTGAGTGGTTGGGGGGATGCAATCACAATGTAGGGGTTTATAACAATGTCTGAGAAATGTATATTTTTTTGTTGAGATTTCCCGTTGTAATGTGCTTTCTTTTGTCCAGAAAGTTTCTTTTTTTTGTTGGTGCCCCCACTTTGGAAGTCGCTCCGCCGCCCCTGAAAGACATTGTTCTCTCTCTCTCTCTCTCTCTCTCTCTCTCTCTCTCTTCTACTCTCTACCAGCACAAGCAAAGTCTTGCCTCATAGCTGCAAGGAAGAGGCACTATATGAAATACTTAATGGATTGCATGGGATAGAATTAAAGAGAATGAACCCCAACATGTATTGGGATATGAGAGGGAGAGAGCGAGGGAGGGAGGGAGAGAGAGAGAGAGGGAGGGAGAGAGAGGGAGAGATAGGCTGAAGCAGAGGGGAAAGGAAGAAATTAGATAAATGAGGAGGTAGGTAGAGAGAAAGAGGGAGTGAGAGAGAGAGAGAGAGAGAGAGAGAGAGAGAGATGGGAGCAGTATATAAATGACTGATCAATACTACTCTCCTCTGAAGCAGAGGTCACCCGCCAGTCGGGTCAATGCTTTTGGGATTCCCCAAAACTGCGCATGCGTACATGTGCGCTCAAATTCAGACCTGTGTGTGTGTGTAATGTCGAATTAAATTTTGGGGGATTTATGAATTTAAAATGAAAATTTCGTGCGATGAGGTATCAATCTGTATTGTTCTGTTCTGTATGCCAAAATGTATTCGAAAGTGTCTAATATTACAAGCTGAAGGATGATTCTAGATCATTTGTAATACTTTGGAAACATAAAGCTTAAAAGCGTCTGATTTTAAAGACAAGTTTGGGGGATTTCCCAGCATTCCGTATAGCAGATTCAGTTAGTAATCTGTGCTCTGCAGTGCGGAAAACTGCGATCAAATTGCGAAATAGTTGGTGCAAGGCGACGATGTAGGGTTCAACATTGTTCAATTGCTGCCTTTTGCTCATATCTTGAATAACCCTCTCTGTTCGATCGATCAATCGAGAGAGAGAGAGAGAGAGAGCAGTATTTCTACAGATACACAGGATCTTCTTCTGAGATTCATTTTTCTGGTCTTACTCTTCATTCTGCCACCTGAATAAACCTCTCTCTTGTTTCAGCCTGAAGATTCCACATAACAACATTACCAGGTAAGATTATATCAAATATAATATTTCACCTTACCATTACATGAATATTTATGAAATTTTATCATAATTATATGCACGCGATTTTTATCTCTGCTCCATGCACATTTAATTAAATTGAGTTGGACTGTGACATTTATTTCCGCCTCGTGATCGGCAATGTAAGGTTGACAGAGTTTTTATATACATATCTTTAACTTTAATGTTCTACAATTATGTTGGATGTATCATATCATAATCACGGTAGTCCCTTTCAATGGTTGTAAGATTTTTCATTTTTTATTTGTTTCTATTATTTTTTCATTTCCCCCCTTTTGTTTTTGTATCATTATTATTATTATTACATATATATATATATATATATATATATATATATATATATATATATATATATATTTTTTTTTTTTGTGGGGGGGGGGGGGTGGGGTAGTATATTTACAGCCATGGAGAACGACAAATTAAATAGAAATAAAATACATGTAGGTTCGATTATGCTGACATATTGGGTGTGCCAATGAATTTCATTATTTGGTTGGGGAATTCCTTTGGCTACGCCTACACACATGCATGATTGTGTTTATATAATTGTACGGGTCAATACAGTTTAATAAATCGCACGATTGAGAATGTTCAATCCCACCGCATACTATACGATTCTTCTGCGATCCGATCTTCAAAGAAATAGCAATTGTATCAGATAAGGAAATCTAAGCAAGCATCATGTTATGTATCGAGTTACATCATAGTGTATTAAACGTTGCTTGCACGTATGTGCAGAGTTGAGACTTTGCACTAGTAAACATGGCGTTAATGGAAGTCAACATTATGATGATCTATTAATGTGTCCTGCTGACTGCGTCTTTGCACCAACCCACATACTGCAAACATAACAATGTTGGCGACGTACTTGTCTATCATCTTCTAACTATATTATGGTGTACGTGGATAAAGCAATTGTGGAAATCAGGGGCGGAGCTAGCTTTTTGCCAAGGGGGGGGGGGGGGTGACTTATTTGATTTTTTGTGTGTGGTTATTTTAAACCCCGGTAAGTGATGTTTTCCTGGCATCTACTAACATGCGGGGCATCGTCCACGAACCGCATAGCGACGAGGCGATTTTGTTTTGTTGTTGCTATTTTGAACCCCCATAAGAGATGTTTCCCTGGCATCTACTAATATCTACTAATTATGGTGGCCCTGAAGGGACATCGCGAATAGACTAAATCGTGAAAAATATGCGATAAAATTCACGATATCGTCAATTTTATCGCATATTTTTCACGAAGAAATTCACGAAATTGACGATATCGTGAACTTTAATCGTGAACTTTTCACTATGAAATTGACGATATCGTGAATTTTATCGTGAAAAGTTCACGATATAAAGTTCACGATATCGTCAATTTTATCGTGTACTCTATCGTGTATCGTGTACTCTCCTGACGGGCGCTTCGTAAACAAAACCAGCCCTAGCTGAGGGAGACAGAGAGAAGGAAAAAATGGAAAGGGAAAGAGAAGATAAAAGGAAAGAAAGAATAATAAGAAGAAAAGAGGGAAACGGGGGGGGGGGGGGGCGAAGGGCTCTTGCCTCCTCCTCACTCCCCCCCCCCCCCCCCTCCCCGCCAAAAAATAAATCAGAGAGAGAGAGAGAAGGGAAAGGGAAAGGGAAAGAGAAGATAAAAGGAAAGAAAGAAGAGGAAGAAGAAGAAGAAAAGAGGGAAACGGGGGCAAAGGGCTTTTACCTCGTCCCCCCGCCCCCCGCCAAAAAAATAAATAAGAGAGAGAGAGAGAAGGAAAGGGAAAGAGAAGAAAGAAAGAGAAAAACGAAAAGAGGGAGAATAGGAAAGAAGGAAAAGAAAGAAAAGAAAGGAGGCAAGAGCCCTTCGCCCCTGTTTCCCTCTTTTCTTATTCTTTTTCCTCTTCTTTCTTTCCTTTTATATTTTCTTTCCCTCTCCCTTCTCTTTCCCTTTATGGCGGGAGGGGGAGGGGGAGGTAAGAGCCTTTCGCCCTTCCCCCGTTTCCCTCTTTCCGTCTTCTTCTTCTTTCTTTCCTTTTATATTTTCTTTCCCTTTCCCTTTCCCTTCTCTCTATCTCTCTCTCTCTCTCTCCTATTTATTTGTTGGCGCGGGAGGGGGGAGGAGGCAAGAGCCCCTCTTTTCTTCTTATTCTTCTTCCTTTCCTTTTTTATTCTCTTTCCCTTTCCCTTCTCTCTCTCTCTCTCTCTCTCTTATTTATTTTTTGGGCGGGGGGATGCAAGAGCCCTTCGCCCCCGTTTCCCTTTTTTCTTCTTCTTCTTCCTCTTCTTTCTTTCCTTTTACCTTCTCTTTCCCTTTCCCTTTCCCTTCTCTCTCTATCTCTTATTTATTTTTTTGGCGGGGGTGGGGAGGGAGGAGGCAAGAGTCCTTCGCCCTTCCCCCGTTTCCCTCTTTCCTTCTTATTCCTCTTCTTTCTTTCCTTTTATATTTTCTTTCCCTTTCCCTTCTCTCTCTTATTTATTTTTGGCGGGGGGGGGGGGAAGGAGGCAAGAGCCCTTCGCCCCCCCCCCCCGTTTCCCTCTTATTCCTCTTCTTTCTTTCCCTTTCCCTTCTCTCTCTCTCTCTCTCTCTCTCTTATTTATTTTTTTGGCGGGGGGGGGGGAGGTAAGAGCCTTTCGCCCTTCCCCCGTTTCCCTCTTTCCTTCTTCCTCTTCTTTCTTTCCTTTTATATTTTCTTTCCCTTTCCCTTTCCCTTCTCTCTCTCCTTATTTATTTTTTGGCGGGGGGGGGGGGGGGAGTGAGGAGGAGGCAAGAGCCCTTCGCCCCCCCCCCCGTTTCCCTCTTTTCTTCTTATTATTCTTTCTTTCCTTTTATCTTCTCTTTCCCTTTCCCTTTTTTCCTTCTCTCTGTCTCCCCCAGCTAGGGCTGGTTTTGTTTACGAAGCGCCCGTCAGGAGAGTACACGATAGAGTACACGATAGAGTACACGATAAAATTGACGATATCGTGAACTTTATATCGTGAACTTTTCACGATAAAATTCACGATATCGTCAATTTCATCGTGAAAAGTTCACGATAAAGTTCACGATATCGTCAATTTCGTGAATTTCTTCGTGAAAAATATGCGATAAAATTGACGATATCGTGAATTTTATCGCATATTTTTCACGATTTAGTCTATTCGCGATGTCCCTTCAGGGCCACCATAACTAATACTATGTGGGTCTGGACACAATGATGGCGTTTTTCTATGCACATCACAGTTTCACTTTTCAGCACACAAGGGGGTTAAACCTAGAAATCACCTTCCCTGTAAGCCAGGTTGTCTTGAGGCCAAATTCTGCACATAGCTAGGCGTAGGACTGGCGAAGGCATTACACTGACAAGCCCACAATCACGACGATGTGCAATCCAAGCAGAATCCATAATTATCCACTTTTTCCCAGTGTCTCATAATCCAGTCGTTCCATATTATCTAATCCGTTCCTTGTCGCCAAAATTGTTATGCTTTAAATATGTGGGTTTGTTGCAAAGACGCAGTAAGCAGGACACATTTAAACAAAGTTACCATCATACTGTTGACTTCCAATGTTTTATGCCAAGTCTCAACTCTGCGCATGCGTACACGCAATGCTCAACACAACGATGTCTTAACACATCATTCTCGTGATGTAAGTTCTAAATTATGATAAGAATACCAACAATCTGAATTTTAGTGCATAATCTACCTCTTCTATAGTCAGAATAAAAGCCATTGAATCGTATACAATCGCACGACTGGTGTGACAAAACTGACATCTCTCACGAATCTGAGCCGATTTTTTTTTTCTTTTCTAAGGAAGCATGAAACGCCTTGGAATTTCAATATTATTAACTATGGCTGTGACCATTCAGATCATCGGTCATTTAGATTTTACATTTGAATATTCTTATGAAATGCTATAGCAAATTATTCCAAAATCGGATCGTTGTGAGATTATCGTGTGGTGTGGTCTTCAGGGGCAGATCCGTGCAGGGGGCCTGGGGGCGCACGCCCCCTTTTACCTTCCCAAAATATATTTTTAAATAAATGATCAGTTTACTAATTTCAAAATGCCTCAGAATGTATACCATAAAGCGTTGATTTCTTTTAGGGCCTGCAGAGTCCCTTGTGAACAGAATCTTTGTCGCTATGTCAGGTTAGATTTTCAATTACAGTCAAACCTGTCTTTAGTGGCCATGTATTTTGTCTCCCTCGAGAAACAAATGTGTGTTGTAAAACCTGTCTATAGTGGCCACGTTTTCTGTTTCCCTTGGGTGGCCTCAACAGACAGGTTTGACTGTATTAGAACAAGGTGGAATAGTTTGTTGTCTGTTTGGAACGAGGAGGATGTAGGTAATACAAAGTTTTGGTATGGGGTCATGAATTTGGTTCAAATTAACATAATGGAAGCATATGCGATCCTACAATATTCATTGATCGTTGTCGCGGTTGAAATCGAGTCTAAAGTTATGAAATTGTAAACAATAAACTCTTTATGTTGTATAGCCCCCTCTCAAGGTCAAGATATTAATTAAGCTATAAAACAATGTTTCTTGACTAAAATCGACCGATTAGCTATTCCCGTTTGGAAATTATATATCACAACTACATATACTGAGATTTTCATGGTCGCAGCTGCCATTATACGGCCGTAGACGCTATTTGAAATTTATCAAAATTAACCGGGAGCACCGGTAAATTTTTATATTCAAATTTTCTCGAAAGCAGAAGTGTTTTAGGGCCTAAATTTTCTAGTGCTTTTAATATATCCACAGGGGCATCCAAATATATCAGAATTGTAAAGAATCACTATCCACCCAATTTTCAAAATTTCCCCAAACTTTGTATTACCTTTAACGTCGTTCTGGCTCCAAACAGACCTAAATACGTTATTATTAAACTGTCAATCAATATCCTATCTCTGTTCATCTGTCTGGAAATCACATGGTTTCGACCGTGCTTGAAATGATGAAGTGAAACATTATCAAGATTTTATTTGTAAGCGACCACGGGCTAAAAATTAAATATCTATTTAAATTTGCATTATCCTGTGTACAAACAATCAACCCATTTATCCCTTGGTTTCTTGTTGCTTTGCGCTGGAGATCCACTATCGCATGACGGCTTTACCAGAGCATAACATACCTGGTTACATTATATAGGCATGTTATAAAACCCATCCTTTTCATATCAAGTTAGTTACCTCTTGCCTAGAATATATTTATTCCTAAATGACCAATAACCCCTTTTATGAATTAGAAAATTAGTTATGCATCATTAACACCAACATTAACCCCAACATTAACCCCATTTTCTAATCTCATTTTGATATTTACAAGTCCATTATTAACTTTATTGGCTTGGTCTTGTTGCTCTGTTCACCAGCAGTCCATATGCTTAAACTGCTGGCGAACAGAGCAACATGACCGAGCTCTATAATTATTAGGATCTCTGTCCAGTAGTGCAGTGTTTGTGCCCTCAACCTGGATCGACCAAATCAATTGATTCATAATATATATATATCTTTCCCCGTAACATGAGAGTAATATTAATCGCTTCATTTTTTAATTAAATGTAATGTTAATTGTTATTGTATAATTGTGTTAAATGGGGGCACGCTACAAGAGTCCTATCTCGCACCCCGGGGCAACGTGTCTGACACGGCCGGTTGTAGCAACTACTCCGAAGATCAAGACACATTTATCTAAGACACGAACGAACGAAGGTTCAAAGTTGTGCGGGGCCCTTAAGCGGACCCCAGACCCCACGCAGAAAAGGCTTCGCGCTCGCATTTTCGTACATTTTGATCCCCCCCCCCCCTGGAAAATCCTGGAATTTCCCCTGGTCTTTACACTATATTTCAAATAATAATATCGCTGACGAATAGCCTCATGGGCTAAAGAACGAAATTTTTGATGTTACAAAAACGATATTTCCTGGACTATTTGATTTCCATTTATTGCACGTGAATAGTTTCAGAGCAATTGACCATCTCATAGAGCATGTTTCAAAGATGACCAGATCTTGTTCTTTTTTTGCCGACATTACGGACTAAGGTTCATCCCACAATAACAAAGTCACCTACATTTCTTTTTTTAAGGTACCTTAAAGGTACTATGTCCCAATTGCAGCCAACATCAAATTCTGCAGAACTTTGCAGGAATTAAGAAAATGTCAAGTATGTCCTACCTGTGAAATTTAAACGTTAGCAGTGTCAAGTATATACAAGGAAACCCGTTGACATTCTAGACTTCACTGTCAAAAACTATTAAGTGACTGACTGACTTTTTTTCTTTCTTTGGTAATAAAATATGAAAATTAATGGGCTGTAAAGGTACATGAGCATTTGTCTACATCAATAACCCACTTCTTGTAATGGCCAACATAAAACTGATTGAATCTTTGCACAGCACAGAACGTACGACCATTCGGTATATACAAGGGTCTGAAAATCAGACTATTATTAAAATGATTGCAATCACTAAAGTCGATTCGACAACTAATGGTCGTTATTTTCCCACTAAAAGACATTTTCAATCCCTTTCGTTTTGAGGGAAGTTCTAATTTAGTATTATCTTTCAAATGCCGTTGGTATTTAACCTTTTCATTTTTTTTTGGCTGCAAATGGGACATAGTACCTTTAAGGCTTAAGCTATTCTTTTGGAATATACGGTACCAAATTTTGATCAGACGAATGAACACATGCACGTTCGGCAAAACTACTTTGGTCATAAATCCATGCTTTATTTTCGCTCTAAATCTAATTATGTATGTTGGAGACACGTGGCCATCTTTTTAGTACCTATATACAGACATCGCACTAGTTGGAGGAGTTTTTAAAAGTACATTTATTTTACCAAGATTATGAGCCTCAATTGACTTTTGTAGATATATATGGCCCGACTATGGTAGCCGACGAGACTCTGTAGCAAACCATTCGTTACGAAACTTGAAAATTGAAAACTGATCTGCGTTTAGGAATATTTCGAACATTTAGGGAAAATAATGTCTATTAAGACATCGTTAGCCCTTCTAAATACCAGGATATCTTACATCATTAGAGCCATGAGTCAGGGCAAGAGGCTTCGACACTACCAGGAGGAGCTCGCTGCTCCAGGGCTTCAAGGCTATAACTACATCATCTGCGCCCCTACGGGTTCGGGTAAAACGATGACGGCTGCTTCGCTCTGCCATCGTAGGATGGTCGAACTGAAGAAACAAGGAGAGCGCTTTAAAGGTAATTTTACAAGTCATTAAAGTACAATTTTCCACTTTCGATCTGTGTAAGATGTTTCCCCCAGAAAATGACAGACAGACCTCAGGAAACGTATTCTACCTGTTAAGAAAATAATGAAAATCCTAAGGTATCAAACCATCCACACAATACCAAGACATAACCGGGATTCTTTACCGGGTTGAGCTAGGGGCGGGGGGGGGAATTATGTTTAACAAACCAGCAAAAGAAAGGGGGCATGTTATTTTGTTTTAACCATCTCTAAAACCCCGCTAAAAACATACTACTTCTAAGCCTTGAAGGGGAACTGAAAACAATGATGTAACTTGATTGTGATTGTCAATGTAATCTGAATTCTCTTCACAATTATGAATCCGTCTCTCTCTCTCTCTCTCTCTCCGGAGTCAGCCACCTTCATCGTCCCGACACGCCATCTGAAGGGTCAGCAACGCGATGCATTCTGGGATATCTTCAAGCCGACCTCGGCAGTGGCCGTCACGAAGACGAGCCAATTCCGAAGAACCTTCGACAATCCCAGCGTCCATGTCCTCATGATCACCGCTCAGATCCTGGTCAACGCGCTCCACAATGGCCACTTCCGGTTCGAGGAGCTCTCGATGCTGGTATTTGACGAGTGTCATCATACGACGCAGAACCACCCTTACAACGAGATCATGAAGGTGTATATGCAAGAGAAGAAGCGGCTGATTGATAGGAAGAAGAGAGGAGCTTGGTTGGTTGGGCTGCCATTTGGAGGTCTGCCTCAGATAGTTGGTAAGCTGCACATTCGAGGCTGATAGGTGATTTAAAGCCCCACTGCACTACTTATAGCTTCTTGCGCCCTCTATATAACAAACAATGCCTAGTCGGTGACCATTGGTCCCCATGATCCCCTTTTTCTTATGTTAATTGAGAGCTGATTTGATGAGATAACCAGGCACGTAGCCACGGGGTTGAACTTTTTTAGACCCCTCCCCAGGACGTCGATCGATTATAACCTATGTGCCCCCCCCCCCCCCCAAAAAAAAAAAAAAACATCAAACTCTGGCTACGGCCCTGGAGATAACCACCTGACGGTGACCATGGTGGAAGGTCTAATCCCTCCCGGCCAAACTAGTGCAGAGGGACTTTAAATTTCCAAAGAAATTTCGAAAGTCGCAACGGCTTTCGAAAAATGAACCTTCGACAGTTTAAAAAGCCTTGTGCGTCACCTATTTCAATGATCGAGTGAATATCATAGGTATTACGTAACACGAACCTAATTTCTAACAGCAGACCAATATGGTTTAAGAAAATTCCCTTGTTGATTTATCGAAAGCCCGAGTGAACGTGTTTTTGAGAAGACAGGGAAGGAGAGATAAGATAAGATGCAGGCTAGGGGAGACACGAATAGGAATTATGTAAAATACGAGACTTCATATTTCAAGGTGCATTTTCCTTGATCTGGGTAACCAGTCGTACGGGTCCTTCCTTTTCACAATTCAAAATATAATTTTGATTTAATTACAGGATCTTAAAGGCCCACTGTACTACTTTTAGCTACTTGCTCCCTCTATATAGAAAATGCCTAATCGGTGACCATTGCATAAGCTTTAAAAGGAAAACGTCTGCGGATGTCTAAAATAATATTTCGTTTCATTTCTTGCAAGATAGCATACTGTTATCGAACACGATCGCAAAGACTTTCGAAAAATCAACCTAAGGTAATTCAGTAGCCCTTTGCGTCATCTTTTGAACAGTCGAATGACATATTACATAATCAGAACAAGCTTATTAAGGCAATTCAACAGGGTGTAGACATTGACTTAATTTGGTTTTTCGAAAGTCTTGCGAGTCTTTGAATCGGTGCATTTCACCTTTATTCAAGGGTAATCTTGTGACGTACAAATTCCTCAAATTTTAATAATTGAAAAAGAGAATGTGTATCGCATATGAGTTGCACGTATAGGGACTTTTTTAATTGCACGTCGACATAATGAACTGCTACGTGTGACGTCCTTTGTAAGCAATGACAGTGCCTTAAAATGACGTCACACGTAGTAGTCCCCTATGTCAACGTGCACATCTAAAAGTCCCTAATGATGATGTATTTCGTCGGCTCTTTGTGCATGTTCTCTTTGATAATCCAGGTTTAACAGCATCTCTTGGAACGGGTGGGTCAGCTGACGCAGTGAAACACGTCGTCAATCTGTGCGCCAACCTGGACTGCACTGGTGTTGTAACAGTTACAGATCCTTCCAACGTCAAAGGTATGAAAAAAGGTGTCCCATCACTCTGTTCCCCACATGTCCTGTGGCAAGACATTATTCTACATTTGCTTCTCCCCACCCAGGTGTAGAATACCCGGTAGGAAGTATTTCCTCGAGTGATTTGAGCGTATTCCCTCTGCCCTCTATATACCCTCGCATGAGCAACTTTAAAAGCTTACTAGTATTCGCAAAAACATCATCAATAACACTTTTTTTGGGGGGGGGGGGGGGGTTTAACGACAATTGTCTTTGGCACGATTACTCCGCGTCCATTTCCTACAATAAGCGAATTCTGAACCTCAACACTGGACCCAACGCTATAACCTTACACCAACCGTATCCCCAACCCTAACCCTAACTCTTACGCGAAATCTAACATAAAACCCAATTTCAATCTTATCCCTAAGCCTATCTCTATCGCTGTATCGCAATAAAGTCCAGGGCAAGTGTCGCCAGAGCAAACGTCGGATCACCTGTGTTTTTAAAAATAATTTTTCATGGGCACGTGCACACAGACCGACTCACTTTACTCCAGCAGGCCAGGGGTGGCGAGTCTTACAATAAATTTCGGATCAAGATCTCAATTATTTTTCATATTTTATCATCGCACAGAGCTGGAAGGTATCAACAGACCCCCCGAGCTGGATGAAATAATCTCTACCCCTCCCAGGGCGCCCTCAGAAATCAGCACCTGCTTCTTGAAGACACTAAAGACTCTTATGGTAGATATGGAGAAACGTTTCTTGATTGGAAAGGCGGTCGGTGATCCTTCCCGACCGTACGGATCGATCTTATATGAGACATGGATTGGGCAAATAGCATCCACAGCAGAACAGAAGAACATGTCCCTCTTTATTGGTAAATAATGATAATGATAATAATAGTAATAATAGTAATAATTACAATATCAGTTAATTGGGAGTGCTAAAACCAAAAAGTCCCATCGCGTTTATAAAATCAATGAATCTGAAGAAAAACAATAAATAAACAGATGCGTAAAACAGTTCCATCACATTATATTACTGAAGAAAGAAGTTATGATATTGATTTTTATTAAATAGATATTTACAAGATTAATGGTAGAGTGGATACTAGCGGTAAGTCATGCCAACTATCACGATTTATATATTTTTTTCTTGATTCAATGAAAACAAATGTGGCTATTTTACAGCCGCGTCCTATCTTCTGAAGCTAAACATGGCCCTCCAAACCTACGAGGATCTACCAGCCGGCTACGTTTTGCATGCATTAGAGGCTTTTAAGGAACAGAAGCGGCTCGAGTTTGACATGAACAAGGCGGGAAAAGCGTGCAGAGAAATGTATGAAGACCGTGTGGCCAAGTTGAAGCAGCTGGCACGCAAGGAGGATCCCCTGAGCACTCCTAAACTCAAAGAACTGGTTGACAAGCTGAAACATGTATTCACCACAATACCAAATTCGAGAGGTAAATATTTTACGAACTAGAGCAAAATAACACCGAGTTCCTATAGGCAATCTATTTATTCAGATGGTCATATCTCAGTCAATACTGAACATGTTCAATTCTCGCTACCCTAAATAGGTACGAAAATCTCGAAATTCGCGAGATGAGGTAATTTTCACTCTCTCGGGTCGTCACTACAACTTCCGGTATAGAGTCCCATCCCGCTGGCGCTAGCGCCTGTGTTCGCTGTGCAGAGTTTTCACGCACGCTAAAATCGATGCCAATCAGTGTAATTTGTACAGATTATAATATGCAATGGAAAGCTTCGGGCAGAATTAGTGACTTTAGCACAAAAGGCCGTTAAACTCTACCGTGAAAGAGAGGGTTGTGATCACGAACGCCTGCACAGGAAGCTGTAATGTCGAAAAGCTATCCCATAATGCAATGCGCGTTTTCAGGATTTTCCCCGGATCTCGGCAGAATCGCTATTTGGGGTAGCGAGAATTGGTTTTTGACCTTTGGACATTATTTTTGTATGCTCTTTCGGAAAATGAGGTAAAAATTGAGAAATTCTGAAAATAGATTTTTATGATGTCACAGCTTCGGTACTCTATTTCCTCCAGATAAAGTAATATGGGGAGCAATTTCGCCCCCACCCTCTTTCCGACAATCCTGGATCCGCTCCCTTAGTGAATTCTCAGACATTATGGAAACATGTTGGTCTTCTTTTACAGGCATTGTACTTGCAAGGACACGGTTCGCTACCCGAGCCCTGTATGACTTCATCGGATACCACTTCGGTTACTCGACATCGAAGGTACGACCGACTCGGATCGTCGGTCAGGGCAAAGAAATGGAAGATGCCCAAACTGCGGCAAAACAAGAAGCTGCGCTTAATCAATTCAGGACAGGTGAATGGTCTTGCGTTTTTTTTTTACTTTGTTTCCGTTCCTTCTAACATCATTTATTGATGTATTATAAGCACTGTATACAAAGTTTTAAAACTTTTTTTTCTTCCTGATATTAGAATCTTCTTTACTTTTTTCTTTTCTTTTACTTCCGGTGCAATAATATATCTGTAAAGCGCTTAGAGACGTCCGAGATGTATTAAGCGATATAAAAGCTGAATATTATTATTATTATTATTATTACTAAGATGGATAAGCCAGGCTTTATTAAAGCCGAAGAGATGGAAGCTGCAGGATACAACGTGCTACTCACCAGTGAATATCAGTTACACGTCGGTTAAGAGATGTTCTTGGATGAAATAGCACATCATTATCAACAAATTACATTTTCCACGAGATATGTACTTGATGTATAGACTAGAGCCGTTAGAAAGTGGTTGTTTTCAGTACATTTTGTTTAAATATACCGAGGTCAATAGCAAAACAAACATATAATAAGATAAATCACATACTGTTGCTTTACTAAATGTGATTTTTTTTTTATTCATACATTTAGACAACAATAGTTCGCAATTAATATCCTTACAGTAAAACAGAAATATTAACTTCAACCTTAGAGCAAGCACAATACCTAACACTAAAAGTCAACCGTAAGAAAAATGGCAATCATGACTCTGACCCTATCGAAATACAGCCTGGAGCAAAAGTCCTCTGGGCGTAATATTGGGGCACCTATAATCATTCATGTCCGACGATTTCATTCTCTTTCGAAGGCGAGGCCAATCTCCTGATCGCCACTGACATCGTGCAGGAAGGCCTCGACGTCCCTGCCTGTAATTTCATCATCCGGTACAACTTCGTCAGCAATGAGATCGGAACGGTGCAGTCGAAAGGACGAGCTAGAGCTCAAAATTCACAGTGCTTCCTCCTTGTAGAAGAGTAAATAATTATGCTCCTATACATGTATTTTAACTTCAATTTGGAAGTACAAAGCCAGATTTGAAATTAGTAACTAATTCTCGATTATTGTAAAGTCGATAGAGAAGGAGATCGAGATTGGGTTAAGATTCACCTGCGCTCTATTCTAAGTTTCCTTTTTTTAATTATATAGTTAGATGGTTTTTCAATACGCCATGTTCTCTCAAAAAGAAAAGCGTATGAATAGAGTTAGAAGTCTTTCCATAGTTTTGATTACGCAAAAGTGCTATGCTCACACTTTTTCCACAGTGTGGTACATTTTTACACACTGTGGGCATAGAAGTTTCGCATTGTGTCTACCTCAAATCGAGATCACTCACTGGGTTACGAACACTTTCATAATAACAATTATGTGAACAACATTCCAGACTATGGTCGCAGAAAGAACCACACCAAATTTTACACCACAGTAAGATCACACATTGTGATTTCAACTTTTTAGAAGCAATGTAAACACACTGTCCACAATGGGTGAAGACTGTGGTAATACAAAATCAGAGTCCACACAATACCATATAACCTCACTTTCATTTTTGACAGTGTCGAGACATTGTTCACACCGGCAGCAGACTGTGATCACAAATAAACTTTACAAAATTGCGTACGCGCCACAATGAGACCACATGACATTTAGATCGCTACCATGCTAGTAACAACGTAAACACTGTGGGCATACTGTGGTCACAAAGGGAAACTCAGAGTGTCACCAACCCAGTATAACCACATTATTCGAACATCTCCATGTTTTTGAGAATGTGTACACACTTTGCTTTCAATGTTTCCGGAATATTTGAGAAACCGTACTTCCTGGCGGTTCACACAAAACCACAGTGTCAAATAATCTCACGGTTAAAGGTAAAGACCAGTTTTGGAACTCGCCCCCCCCCCTCTCAAAAAATTAAATGGAAGCTCTTATTACCAATCATGTGAAAGAATATGTTTTGACTAATACGCGATGATACAAATTGTGCTGAGAAACCGCCTACTAATTGATATATTTGGTAAATTAGTATATCTATTTGGACCTTATAGATATCCCGCACGTGTCGCGTAGTCCCATATACATCTTTCTGTGTACAGTGGTTGTACCTTTACCGAGACTGGGCAAAATTTATTATGATTTTGATGACTCCAGAACCTTGCAGTACACACAAATACTTACACGCTACATGATCAACTTTTTCTGATCCATTCCACAACGTTTCTTTCACAATGCAGTTGCATGACCCGAACTTACCTTTATCTTTAATGTTACAGAGACTCCATAAATGAGAAGAGAGAACATCAGAACAGGACAAGGGTAAGAGACATGGACGCAGCAATCAAGAAGATCAACACCATGGACAAAGAAACATGGCTTGGCAAAGTCGGAGACAAACAAGTGAGACACAATTTTACGGAATCAAATGCAGATGACGTTTATGTTATATGTTATTATTTGTTCAAACATATTTATACAGGTACACAAGATCAGAGGTAAATATGTTTTGCATCTTGGACCTGGTATTAAAAACATCATATAAAAAGGAGTTAAAATAACAAAGTATAACAAAGTAAAATAAGCAATACATCATAGTAATACAAAATATGGTAGTATAATAATTCAAGGCCTCAACAACAATGAATCTAACTATAAATGAATGCTACTGTACATAATATGTCAACATAAAATAGTCATATAAGAGTATGCAAATGTGAGGTTTCAGATTAGAGGTTGAGGTAATTTCAATGGATTCGATTTTGATTTGGTTTAATTCATCAAGCACTGTAAAGATAATTAAAGAAATATACTTAGCTTTACATTTTCAATGCTTCCACGAACAGAGAGGGGGGAAATGGATATGGTAAATAAAAAAGAAGGTAACATATTGTCCCCTTTTGCAATGTTTTGTCCACATTATGTTGTAAAGAGAGACAGTTTTGAGGGAAGAAACTCCGAAGAGGGACGTTTGAAATTCAAATTTTCTCATATCCTTTCACAATTATCAATATTTAAGTGGAACATGGTTTTTCAGTACATATTTCGTTTTGTGGGTAAAGGGTCCCTTGCTCATATCGGAAAACTGTTATGGATAGCAAGACCAATCTCCGATACTTTCCTCTCTCACAGCTTGATATGTTAGGAGTAAAGGGAACAAGTCAGAAAGCTACTTCAACACGGGCTTCAACATCACGATTGTCATTAGCTCTCCGGCGAACTACCGCAAACCATCCATCTCGCTCTCTATGCACGCACTGCAGAAAGTACGCACGATCGGACGTCGACGCGCTGTATGATGATGGTGAGGCTCCTAGCCATGTTCAGATGGCAGCAAGAAACATGCTCTCGGACAGGGCGAGAAAACAAGCCGTGACGTCACTCTCTAGGATGTCTGCAGGCCAGAGGCAAAGAGCAGGTATGCACATTGACCAGTACCCTGATGAGGTTTACAAATTTAAAATATTACCAAATAAATTTAGGAATAGCCTGACGTCCGATCTGATAAGAACTATCCTAATTAGGCTATGGTTTTGCCCTTTCCTTCTTACAAAGACGTGCTTAGTTGTTAAAACGGAATAAAAGCTTGCTGAACATTTTTTATGACGATTGTTTGGAAAGGAGTTTTTGTTATACATCCTATAATCCAGATAATTTTTAAATGTGTCGTAGAACTCATTTCTATAATAATGACAAGTTGTTTGATTTTTAAACCTGCTTAATACAACTATTTATCATACTAAAATGCGTAGTTTGTTGACAAGGCTAGACAGAGTAGAATTTTAGGAATAATTATGGATCCCTTTGCTGTTTTGTATCATTCCATTACATTTATGACAAGAGGCATACATGGAGAATCGTTTTTATACTGACCTGCTTTCTTTGTTCTCAGCCGTTTATCATTTTCTATTTTTTTCCCCGTCTAGATTCTTGTCGTAACTGTGGTAGAACTGTCACCAGTCGATGATCTTCAGTCCAGGACCACGTGGGGCTCTAGAATTTTACAGAATGTGGGGAGGGGAGGGGGCTGCCACTCTTTAAAAAAGAGCAGAATTTTGTGTACGCAAGTACAACCACGAGCGGCATTCTTAAGGGACCTAGGCGCTTCATAAACGACACCTATCAACTAGGGATGCATAATCGCCTGCGTGGGTATTTCAGGTATACCACTTGGGTTTTAAAAAGGTTACCCTCTCCCCCTCATCCACCACTACTTCCATCGTCCTTTTTTCATAGATGTGACCCCAGGGGCGTACGCAGGGGGGTGTTTTGGGGGTTCAAACCCCCCCTTTGGTATTTTAATGTATGTAAACCCCCCTAAAAAACCTAAAAGCCCCCCCCCCCCCCCTTTGGCTTTTTTTTTTTTTTTTTTTTTTATTTAAAAAAAAAAAAAAAAAAAAAAAAATTATACCCACGGCTAACCTAAATAAGGTGACCTTACCCCCCCCCCCATACGTAAAAAAATGTCAAATTTTGAAATTTTGAGACAAAAAAAAAAGAAAAAAAGTGTCCTCTTACCCCCCCCCCCCCCCCCCCCCCCCCCCCCCCCCCCCCCTGAGCGACTTTTCGGCCGGCGCGATTTTCAAATTTTTAAAACCCCCCCCCCCTTGAAAAAATCCTGCGTACGCCCCCATCTCTCCAGGAAAGTCTTGGAAGTTCAAAAAGTCAAAAACGCTTATTCATATAAATATTGTTAACATTAATTCACCACCAAGATTGTGACGTGACAGAATCTGCATTTATGTAGACATTTTTTTTTAAAACTTTAAAACAATACACACATGTTTTAAGTTTTAAAGGTTAATTTGGCTGAGAACACGGTTTTTCAAACATATTAAAAACAATTATTATTATAATGATTACAAGAATGATGATGATGGTAATAATAATAATGATAATAATAATGACGAATAATTTTTAAAAGTCATGATGATATTAATAGATGACAATGATAATAATGTTATCATTATCATCATTATCCTTATAGTGATAATGATAAATTTAAACATAAATTGTGCACTTTGATTACGATTTAGTCCTTTTACATGTTTGTTCAAAGAGGCTTCTGTTGTGTACGTTATTCGCACATGTCTATTAGAGGAAACACTAGTAGTGAATGATGGATAAAAATTGCATCAATCAACAACAAGTTAATGTTTTTAGAAATTTATTTGATTCTTTGTTTCTCATTATTAGTGACAGACACTAGGCTCCTTGTAGCTTAAAGTTATGTTGTATCTATTTGAATTTTATGCGCATTATTACCACCTGAGTTGGATACTGTTTTCATCTGTAAAGAGACGCTTTACCGAAGAGAAGTAAAATACAATGTATATTATGATATATACAGTGTAGATATATTATATATATATATATATATATTATCAATGAATATTATAGCATGTGATTTATATGTAGACTAGATAATATGCACCCCGAGTACCATTTTTTGTTTATAAAATATCTGTATCGCTGTATGTATCTTTAGTTCTTTATCACTGCAAAGAGACACTTAACCAAAGAGAAGCACAATACAACATATAATATCCAATTTTTAATAGATAGTCTAAATCTTTTGTATAAATATTTTGTTTTATTTTTATGCCTCCGCCACCGAAGGTGGTGCCGGAGGCATCATGTTTTCGGGTTGTCCGTCCGTACGTCCGTCCGTCCGTACGTCCGTCCCGTTTGACCGTTATCACAATATCTCAAGAACCATTTAAGATTTAAACTTAAGACTCGGGAATAGTATTTATCACCATAGGAAGACGATCTGATTAGATTTTGGAGTACGTAGGTCAAAGGTCACAGGTCACAGAGGTCAACTTATGAAATTCCTTGTATTGAGTTTGTTAGCGCGATATCTCAAGAACCATTTGAGATTTAAACTTCAAACTTAAGGATAGTATGTATCACCATAGGAAGACGCTCTGATTAGATTTTGGAGCACGTATGTCAAAGGTCAAGGGTCACAGAGGTCAACTTATGAAATTCCATACATTGAGATTGTTATCATGATATCTCAAGAACCACTGGAGATTTAAACTTCAAACTTAGTGATAGTGTGTATCACTAAAGGAAAACAATCTGATTACATTTTGGAGCACGTAGGTCAAAGGTCAAGGGTCATAGAGGTCAACTTATGAAATTCCATACATTGAGATTGTTATCATGATATCTCAAGAACCACTGGAGATGTGAAAAACTTCAAACTTAAGGATAGTATGTATCACCATAGGAAGACGATCTGATTAGATTTTGGAGCACGTAGGTCAAAGGTCAAGGGTCACAGAGGTCAACTTATGAAATTCCATACATTGAGATTGTTATCATAATATCTCAAGAACCACTGGAGATTTAAACTTCAAACTTAATGATAGTGTGTATCACCATAGGAAGACAATCTGATTAGATTTTGGAGCACGTAGGTCAAAGGTCAAGGGTCACAGAGGTCAACTTATGAAATTCCATACATTGAGATCGTTATCGCGATATCTCAAGAACCACTGGAGAATTTTCACTTCAAACTTAATGATAGTATGTATCCCCATATCATGATATCTCAAGAACCACTGGAGATGTGAAAAACTTCAAACTTAAGGATAGTATGTATCACCATAGGAAGACGATCTGATTAGATTTTGGAGCACGTAGGTCAAAGGTCAAGGGTCACAGAGGTCAACTTATGAAATTCCATACATTGAGATCGTTATCGCGATATCTCAAGAACCACTGGAGAATTTTCACTTCAAACTTAATGATAGTGTGTATCACCATAGGAAGACAATCTGATTAGATTTTGGAGCACGTAGGTCAAAGGTCAAGGGTCACAGAGGTCAACTTATGAAATTCCATACATTGAGATTGTTATCATGATATCTCAAGAACCACTGGAGATTTAAACTCCAAACTTGTTTAATTTTCATTTATGATTAGACTATAATAAGCGCCCCGAGTACTACTGTTTGTCTATAAATAATCTGTATTGCTGTACTGTTTCTTCAATTATATTATTCATCACTGAAAAGAGACACTTATATCCAAGAGAAGCACAATAACAACATAATTATATCATATATATAATATCCCATTCTTAATAGCTTTTCTAAATCTTTTGTATAAATATATATATTTTTTAATTTATTTATGTTTAGACAATGATAAGCCCTCCGAGTACAACTTTTTGTTTATAAATTATCTGTATTGCTGCATTGTTTCTTCAATTCCTTATCACTGCAAAGAGATACTTAATCAAAATATCATATGCCCAAAACATATTGTAGATCTTTCGTACAAATATAATTGTTATCTGATGTATGTGTAGACTATAATACGCGCCCTGATCACTTTTTTAATCTTAAAATATCTTAATTGCTTAGTTGTTTCTTTAATTCATTATCAATGTAAAGAGACATTAACCAAAGAGAAGCACAATACAACATATATCACATATATAATATCCTTTTCTTAGTACATATTCTAGATCTTTCGTATAAAATTAATTATAGTGTGATTTATTTGTAGACTATAATGCGCGGCCTGATTACTTTTGTTTTATTATAAAATATCTGTATTGCTGAATTTTACCATTCTTCTTGATCACTAAAAAATATGATGTCATTAATCTGGACATATTTTATGTTTTATTCAAATGTCAGAATCTCGATTAAATGTAGATATAATACAATACTTCTGTTGTGATTTTGCAATGTCTGCTGCAGCAATTTTTTTTCAATGAGTGACAATGACGATAGAATCACATTTGTTTATGAGCTTAACATAATTATAATAATGAATATACTTGAATATCGGATTTCAAACTAATGCATGTAGTGCTTATCTACATGTAGGTATTTAGTTTTTGTTTTGTTTAGTTCGATCTGTAATAAGCTTTGTCCCTTTTGAATTGAAATACAATACTATGCAATTGAATACAGCTTTCCATACAATCTGCAATTGAATCATCTATATGATGACCAAATGTCATATTTTTGGGGGAATGCATCCTTACCTGTTCTTAAATTGATCTCATGCTTTTTTTCTTTTTCTAAAAATACGGGAAGTATAGAGGAGTGAGAGAGAGAAGGAAAGGGGGAGAGAGGGGGTACTGATATATCAAGATAAATGAATAAAGAGAGCAGAGAGAAAGTTGAGAGGGCAAGACACATATTGTATTCATTGTGCAATGTTGATATTTTCTTTACTTTGAAATGTAAAATATTTGATCTTATGGGTATATTCTGTTCTTTTGTTTTATAATTTGCGTGTGTGTATCACTTAAATAAGTGACATATTCTGTGTTACATGAGATCAGTATCGATTTATTTACAAATTTCATTTAAACCATTGCAAATCAAGTTATACACTATAAAATGCAATATAAAGAATTAATATCGGCAGGAGGCCCACATTATACACAAAGAACATTTAAACACTTTTTCATTTTAAGTTTTACCTTGAGATTATTTTTTCTTCTATTTGAGGCCGACATCCTAGTCAAGCTTCGCTTATGATTGCGGTCTCCTGTACTTTTTCAACTGATAGTTTGGATAATACTCTAAATTTATAATAATATGTTATAGAAATATTAAGTTTCTTTATTATAGGCCTATGTACGTATGTAAAAAAAAAACCCCAAAAACGACATTTTGACATGAAGTTATCATTGTTTGTAGATTTTGTATTATACCTTACGTGTATATGTTCTTTGTTATTCTGTTATTATATTTGGAAAAATGCAGAAATAAAATAAAATAAAATCAATTATATAGAACAAAAGTCATGTCTAAATAACACTCTACCACATAGATTCTGCCCCAAAAGAGAAAAAAGAAAGAATTACTCTTATATATGACTTAGACTGCAGACACAGACTGTAAATTTTTATTTAACAGAATTCCTTGAAAGTCTTGAGAAGAGCCTACCTCTGGCTATGTCAAATATACCGCGACTATATGGGGTGCAAAAGGCCATTCGCGTCTTGTTTTAACCTAGACCAACTTTTATATTAGCGCTGCACTTGAATAATTGAATATTTGCGTTGGTACGGTGTGGTGGAGATCAAAATTAAATCGGCCAGATAGTGGACTAACCGGTATGTCGCAATTATTATGGACAAGTTTCGACCTAGGTAGTTATTCGTTTACGATAGGATAGGCTAAGCCTCCCGATTTTCTCGCGATGTCATTTATTGTAAGTAAACATAGCTTTGCACTATACAACATCTCATTATATGATACATTATCGCATCAGATTATGTGAATATTTATGAAAACGCATGACGTATATGTTTCTTTAGAGCCAATCAAATGCAGCGCTGGGATGGTTGGTCAAGGTTTTAAAAAAGTCGCAGACCGCTCAGTCTGTCGATATACAGGTATAGTCTCGCAGCTTAAGTGTTTGTGACTATCGACGACTGTAGTTCAAAATGCCTTCCTACAAAGCACAACAACATTAGCTCCATTTCCCTCCACCCCTATCCCACTCTCTGTCGACCCAACCCCTCTTTCTTTTGATACAACAGCCCTTCCCAATTTCGACGTTAAAGGTAAAGACCAGTTATGTTCATGCGATTGCATTGTGAAAGAAACGTTGTGGAATCGGTCAGAAAAGGTTGATCATCTAGCATCTAGCATCTGCAAGGTTCTGGAATCATCAAAATGATAAGAAATTTGGCCCTTTCTTTGTAAAGTTACAAGCACTATACACAGAAAGATGTATATGGGACTACCCTATATCTCTCACAGACCATGAGAGAAACAAATTTACCAAATATATGAATTAGTAATTAGTTTCCCGGCAAATTTGTTATCATCATGTATTAGTCAAAACATATTCTTTCACATGATTGGTAATGAGAGCTTCCATTTCATTTTTTGAAATTGGGGCGTTTCCAATACTGGTCTTTACTTTTAAAGAGAAGGTTGAGTTTTGAGAGAGGTAAAAAATAATTTGTGAGCGTTTGCATAGTTATTATGCAATTAAGTTAGGAAGAGAACATCAGAGAAAAAATGATCTCTGAAAAGCATGGCTCTTCAAAATGTCTTCATATTTTAAATATGACATGTAATAGCTCATAAATACTGGCCTCATTTTTATGCCACATGTTTGTGTAGTCCCATATACATCTTTCTATGTACAGTGCTTGTTACTTTTATCAAGACTGGGCCGAATTTCTCATCATTTCGATAATTCCAGAACCTTGCAGTACACACCATAATTAAACGCTACATGATCAACTTTTACTGATCAATTCCTCACCGTTCCTTTCACGATGCAATCACATGACCAGAATTCCACTTTATATTTAAGCTCAATTCATCATGGTTACTCTTCCATCATCACATCCCATCACTTCCATTTTGTTTTCGCTCACTATCTCTCTCTTTTTATCCATGTAGACATGTGTAAACTCCCTTTGGCAACGACTTTCGGGAAAAAACCCTCAAGAGCAATTCCAATAGGCTTTACTGTTCGCTCATTTCAATATGTCACGCACGGGACTATTGAAGTTGCGGTAGGTTGATTTTTCGAAAGTAGTTTCAATCGGCGTGTTTCTTGTCCATCATTTAAAATGAAACTGCAATAAAATGAACTTGTATAGGCATTGTGATTTACAGCACACAGACACCTCTCCCCCCTCCCCACATGAACACAAATCATCGAAAGAAGAGCAAACAGACTGCTTCCAAACCTGTCTAAAAATAGCCTTTTCATGGTCTGACCACAACTACTGTCTGTTGCCTCATCTATGAATTTAAAAATAGTATCACAGGAAACAAATGATTGTTATTGCACACCGCCAAGTACTTGAGAAGGAAGCATTATCATCGTGGTGCATAATTATTATGAAGCTGGTTTTATTCTAAGGCTGGCGGAGAAAACAAAATATTATGTTTCAAGATCTCACCGGCAAATTCATGAGAATCGTTTGGGGATTAGATATACATTTTTTTTTTTTTTCAATTTTTTTTTTCAATTCAAAAGACTTTATTTCCGTTAAAAAACATACAAATATATACATGTGATAAAGTACAAACAGTTTAAAATATACAAATCATGAGCATTAAATTAAATTAATTTAAACAAACTGTGAAAATGAGTAAAAGGAAAAGGGAGCACCTGTAGGAAGCTTATGTTAGCTTGTTAATTCAGGCGTCCAAATGAATAAAATAATTACACAGATATAATAACATAATAATGAGTATTGCGCATGTATTTGTTCTACCCCCCCTCCCTCCCTCCCTCCCTCCCATCCCCCACCCCCACCACCACCTCCCCCCTCCCCCTTCTTTCTCTCTTATGGTTATTTACAAATTATATTTTATTTTAAGATAGGTGTTAAACTAAAACAAATTATAGGGATAATAGATATATTTTAAGTTTTACACATGCACTTCGAGTATTGCTGTGATATGATGGTGATATGATGGTGTATTCGGGCTACAGTTAGCCTTTGAATCCCCAAATTAAACCGCCATGTGAGACTCAGTGGGGGGGGGGGGGGGGGGGGGGGGGGGGTAGTAAGCACTACATTTTGTTTTGGCCCTCGAAAATTCGGAAGCTCAGGGGTTTTGGGCAATAAGTAACGGTCAGATGAGCATTATTTTTATACCGTATTTGTGACACTGGCAGGACACAAATTGGTGTTGGGTCCAGGGGGCGGAGCCCCAAGGAGCTCAGGGGTTTCATACATTAAATTATCGTCAGATGTCCATTTTTTATACCTTATTTGTGACACAGGCAGGACACAATTTGGTGTTGGGTCCAGGGGGCGGAGCCCCCAGAAGCTCAGGGGTTTTGGGCAATAAATAGCTGTCAGATGAGCATGATTTTATACCTTATTTGTGACACTGGCAGGTCACGAATTGGCGTGGATTCCAGGGGGCGGAGCCCCTGGAAGCTCAGGGGTTTGGGGCAATAAATAACGGTCAGATGAGCATATTTTGATACCTTATTTGTTACACTGGCAGTACCCAAATTGGTGTTGGGTCCAGGGGCGGAGCCCTTAGAAGCTCAGGGGTTTTGGACTTTTGGGCAATAAATTACGGTCAGATGAGCATAATTTTATACCTTATTTGTGACACTGGCAGGTCACGAATTGGCGTGGGGTCCAGGGGGCGGAGTCCCGGAAGCTCAGGGGTGTTGGGTAATAGATTACGGTCAGATGAGCATCCAGGGGCCTGCCTTAGGGCCCCTGGTGGGGTCGTGGGAATGGAACCCCGGAAACTTAGGGGTTTTAGGCATTTAATTACGGTCAGATGAACATATTTGTTTTTATTTTATTTGTTGACACTGGCAGGACACTAATTAGCGTTAGGTCCAGGGGGCCGAGACCCCAGAAGCTCAGGGTTTTATGCATCAAATTACAGTCAGATTAGCATCCAGCCATCCGCCTTAGGACCCTATGTGGGGTCCAAGGGGCAGAGCCACCGGAAGTCAAGGGGTTTTAGGCATTTAATTACGGTCAGATGAGCTTATTTTGATACCTTTGATTTCTTTTCACTTTTATTTCCTTCTTTTTTTTTCCCTTCTTTTTTTTCCTTCTTTTCTTTTCCTTTTTTTTTTTCCTTCTTATTTTTTCCTTCTTTTTTCCTCCTTGTTTTTCCTCCTTTTTTTGCCAGGGGGGGGGGGGACCCCTTTATTAAAAAAAGACGAAAAGAAACATCAAGCTTTTTGTGGAAACGGGTTTTTACACTACAAGCAAATGACATAATATTTCGAATTATAGTGTTGCTCTTTCTCTCTCTCTCTCTCTCTCTCTCACCTTATCATGTCCGCTCCCCTTCTTACTTTGATTCTCTCTCTCTCTCTCTCTCGCACATTTTCATTGTCACTTTCTACGTTTCCGTCAGTCTGTATCACTCAAAGGCCGTAATTTGTTCTCGTTTAGGCGCTTGCACACAAAAAGATCATTAATAGCCACACGTTTGAGTAAATAATCGTTAGGTGCTTGGGTATACGTTCATCATCTTCTTCATCGACCAGTGTCCGTTGTTTTCCCTTGTTTTGTCATCCCTGGCCTGGGAAGAGGGAGATCCGGGTTCATGCGCTATATATAGTGCCGTCCATTATCCCCTGATTTCAAGAGTGCCTTGGCAATTTGAATAGAGAAGAAACATGAGCAATATTACGAAGTGAAAGCAGCTGTTGCATCCAGATCATGTTTTGGTTGCATTCGTTAGGTTCTTTACACAAAGTTGCAATTTTTGGCGACCTTTACGAGCATTTTGATTTTTTTATAAGCTTTTACACGTTGCATTGGTCACCTAAAACATTGTAACTATGTTTACATAAGCATGTACATGTTCAATAGCTGCCCAAAGCCCCGAGACCGACATTAAAACAACACGTTTTGTCGGTCTCATCTTGTTCGTGGGCCGTTGGGAACTTCGTTTTTTTTTCCTTTTTTTTCTCATGTATTTTTTTTCTTTTTCGGTCTCGTGGGCTTTCAGTCTAGTGAAACATGAAACATAATTGAAGATTCATGGTGTAACTCTTGGAAGAACGTTTAGGAATACAGAGTGCCGTCTTTCGATTTAGATAAAAAGTCATTTTGAAATTACATAATGACCTTGTTATGTTCTGTTTTAAACTTTGAATTCCTGAATTTTCTTAAAATTCCCTTTTGGTGAGATATTTCGAAAGCGAGGAATCCATGGTCTACCATAAATCTCTCACACTCAAGGAGGGGGTTTTCCCCATGTGATTCAATCTCGTCCAGTTCCACCTGATTCTTTTAATTCCATTACATGATTGCTCATTAGACTGCAAACAATAATAACATGCTCATTGGCAAAAACCCCAAACTCATGTACATGTATATACTTTTACTTTACTCCAGAGTACGGAGAGGCTTCACATGTCCCCTGGAAAATTCCAATCAGATACACCTTAGTACACAGAATTTAAAGGTACTATGTCCCGTTTGCAGGCCAATAAAATGAAAAGGTTAAATTCCAACGGCATTTGAAAGATAATATTAATTTAGAACTTCCCTCCAAACGAAAGGGCTTGAACATGTCTTTAAGTGGGAATAACGACCATTGGTTGTCGAATTGACTGATTACAATCACTGAAGTAATAGCCTGATTTTCATACCCATGTACCGAATGGTCGTACGTTTTGTGCTGCGCAAAGATTCAATCAGTTTGATTTTGGCTATTACAAGAAGTGGGTTATTGATGTAGACAAATGCTTATGTACCCTTAACAGCCCATTTTATGTATGTTATTACCACCAAAAAAAAGGTCAGTCAGTCAGTCACTCAACAGTGTATGACATTGAAGTTTAGAAAGTAAACGGGTTTCCTTGCATAATTTGAATATTAGGACACTGTTAAGTGCTAACATTTATATTTCACAGATAGGACATACGCATAATTCCTGCAACGTTCTAAAGAATTTGACATTGGCTGCAAATGGGACATAGAAATGGATCGTTTAACATTGTTAAAGACGTGTTATCAGTGTCTGTGATATGGTGTAATATTGAAGCCCTAAACAAATTGCGCTTCAAAATGATCTAGAAGTGCCTCAAAAAAGTAAAAATCTTTGAGTGACCGGTTTTACCATACTCGTTTTCCCCAATAGACTGTAGTGTTATGAAAACCGTCAGGCGAACGTAATTTGTAATTCCAATCATAAATATCTTGATAATCAGACAGGCGATCGGCTTGTAAAAGTCATGGGGTTCCTGACTGACCTAAAGGTTTATAATTATCATTGCATCATGAGCTAAATCCAGAATTTTATTTCAGAATCTGAGACAAAGTTACCGGATCCCCAATTTGTGACCCAACAAGGAACCAAAACCCCGAAATTGTCAGATTTTTCAGATTATTGCCTCGGCCTACTGCTTTAAAATCCTGGATTCACCACTGATTGATTGATAATATTATATCGATTTTCACTTGACTCATGCCCTATGTTTTGTAAAGTCATCTGCTTAATATGAGTATATTTCAGACGTCTTCCATGCTTATTGAACCATCTTTGGGTACTAGGTAAACGCCTTTTGTGGAGATGTTTTAGTCAAGTTGGCACTGTTCTGTATTTGAATTCACTTGGGTTTATATCATTGGATTTATATAACTCTTTAGTCATAGAGGACGTAATAATACAAACAATTATATATTCAGCATCCGCATTAATTTAAGATGTTACATCTACAATGATGCCCTTTGTCATTATCACAGCCAACATGATAACCAAACGTGCAAAGACTTTATGCTTTTACATCAAGGCTTCAAATCATTATATAGAACCTTACCCCAAAATTCCCGCTTAAATGCTCTATTTCTATACGAAAACAATCATCAAAGAAATATCACCGGCATTCCTCGCACGAAATGTGCCACGAAGGTGCGTTTCCCGCCAAATGAATTACTATAGGGTGGTGTCACCCTGGCCCTTGCGAATCAGTGAGACTGATCATGGTCCATCAGAGTGCCTCTGATTGGTAGACAGTTGTCAAGGCCTTTTAGCCAATGAGATCGATCACGTGCCATGCATGGAAACAGTATTAACCAATCAGCGCTTGAGAAAAAGGCGCGAAATATATAGGGAATTCCCCTTTGCGTAATCACACACGTGTCCGTACCCATAGGTATACCTACCAGGCGTTGTGCAGCGATTTGGCAGAAGCTATGCGACTGTGCTCCTGGGCAGATGGCTGCTGTTAAGTTATGAGGAAAGCCTGTCAGAGTGCTGTCACTTGAACGGGGTATGTAATTCTTTCCATTTATATATTTTTGTTTAAATCATTGCTTATTGAAAAGTGTTTCCTTTCTTATCTTAAAACCCCGGCTTAAAACCTCAATTTTTGTGTATTTAGCTCTTCAGTTTTTATACTTAGTGAAGATGGTGCTGAATGGTTGCTTTTAAAAAACACCCCAAACACGTCTCCATAAATGCATTGGGCTATACAGTCTTGATACCACTGAAGTTAGTGTAATATTTTTTAAAGAAATTGTGACTTTCATAATTCTGTTTAATTTTTTTAACTGTTTTTTCTGCTACAATTACAGTTATATAATTATATAGTTTCACAAAACAATCCTAACACCTAGGCTATCTAAATTATGTTAAAATATGAGAAGACTGTACGGGCGAAAAAAAACAAGAAGCAGCAGAAGAAAAAAAAAAAACATGTTTGTTTTATTTATATCGCATGTTTTTTCATGGTGCGTTTGACGTGCAGTTAGAGCTGTGGACATTAGATATATGTATTTTCATTCAAACCGGCTTGAAATTCTAACCAATATTAATAAATGATTTCTTATCTAGTCAAAACAAGGCATTCCATTTTGGGTTTTGGGGTAAAATTTAAGATTCATAGGTATTAAAGATTGAAAGATATGGAAATATAATTATATCACTGCTTTTCATAATACTGAACATGTTAAAGGCGTTATTATGTATTCCACTCGGGAAAAATAAGCTTGTGTAATAACTTGAATTGTGTTGATCAAAGATTATACAAGAATACTATCCAAGATGGTCTTATGCAACGAGAAAATGTGGAAATCTATGCGTACGAGATCATGAATGACTTTTCACAGAAATTCCGTCACATTTTAGGTATAATGCTGGTGATTTTATCTAGTATGTTTTCAAAAATATTACTAGTCACCATCTTATGAACTCACTGTGAATTCTAGCTGTAACGATAAGTTATAAATGTATTTTAACGTTACTCTTACTAATTTACTTTTGATAAAATCATCGATTTAATGGAATATTTAGGCTAACTAAATTGCAATTGAATGTACCACTTTATGATCCAATGTTACATGGTACTATCACTCTCTTTTCAATTAATCATTGATTGATAAAAAAGAGATAGAGTATAATATAGACTAGAAAATTCAGATTTGTTATGAGATTATTTACCTGACCAAATAGCCAAGACTGCATTTGCTCTTCCTTTTGTTTCCACCTACCACAAATGTGAATGAAGTGTACAACATCTGAAGTTAGCGACACGTTGCTTGAGTGCACCGGAAGAATTGACTTAAAGAGAAGGTTGAGTTCTGGGAAGAGGTGAAAAATAATTTGTGAGCGTTATCATTCTTATTATGCAAGTGTGGAAGAACATCAGATAAGACATGTTCCCTGAAAAGCATGGCTCTTCAAATGCCTTTATATTCTAAATATGTCATGTAACTCGTAAAACTCGGGGGGTAGGTTTTTACGCCACGTGTACGTGTAGTCCCATATACATCTTTATGTGTACAGTATTTGTAACTTTACCAAGACTTGGCCATATTTCTTATCATTTTGATGATTCCAGAACCTTACAATACACACAAATTCTGATATGCTAGATGATCCACCTTTTCTGGTCGATTTCACACCGTTTCTTTCACAATGCAATCGCATGACCAGAACTCAACTTCATCTTTAATGGCAATGCCACATAACTTGATTATAACGTTTATTTTTGGTACGAAATAAGTTACAATGGTGACACTGAATTTTTGTTAAGGCTAATCGTGTTTGATTTTGATTTGATTTGATTTTCTTCTGCATTCATGTAACTACACAGTTTTTCGATAACCGATAATAATATAAAGTACGATACGTTTTTCTCTGACAATGAATCATAAATACGCAAATATATATATAAATCATTATTTTAAAGAAACGAAATGATAAACTGTCATAAATACTAAATTTCCTCAAACATTATACAATTATTGGCGGAAGAAGGACTGTCATTGTAAGCAGATTGCTTGATAATAAGACAGCCCCAGACAAAACACATGAAAAAGATTAACACATTTTTTATCAAGCAGAGCGGATAAAATAAACTAATTGAAAATTACAAATTTTGATGATTGTGATATTGACATACCTACAATTATAATTTCCTGGGACTCCTTTTTTTAACGAGAATTACAACATTCCTAGTCCCATGATTCCTTCTGTAAGTTCCGTTAATATAAAACTGGATAACGATCTACACTGTGCCCAAATGCTTCTTTTAATATATTAAGGGTACCACGTTGCTTGATTATGAACTGCACGATTTACATTTACCGAGATAGCCTATTAGATATTTATCCAACCTGCACATCTCTCTTTAATAGTACCATCTTTGCAAACTATCAATCCAAATGATAATTTTATGATTATTTCATAATCAGTGGAACTACGTCAGTTCTGTCTGCAAATGGCATAATGAATCGGGAGTTACACTAGATATTCCATTTGAAATGTACTTTAAGTACTGTATATATATATTGAGGTTTCCACGTCTGTCTTTATGATTATTTCATAATCAGTGAAACTACGTCAGTTCTGTCTGCAAATGGCATAATGAATCGGGAGTTACACTAGATATTTCATTTGAAATTTACTTTAAGTACTGTATATTGAGGTATCCACGATTGTCTTTTGCTATTTGTTCTGTCCAGCAGCAGCTACACATACATCCTACATAGGAACTCAAATGTTTTATCTAGAAACATCGGTCCCCGGTTATTTAAATCCACACTTTTTGGAGTGTTCTTGGGGTCTTATTTAAAAAATAAAAAATAAATGATCAAGTAATTCACAATTTGTTTAAAAGATTCATTCACGTTACTGCGAGACATGAATAAAATGTATACATAACATTCTGTTACTCAACGTACGAAGAGGTGAAAGCATTAATGACCACTGCACATTTTGTCTATAATCTTTAAATCATTCAAAGTATGGAAATCCAGTCCAACAGCATCCTTGGCTCAACGGACTTACGATACCAATCTCATTTTTGCCCCTAATTGTGTTTAAGAATAAAGTTTTGGTACTCTCTGTCTTAGTGACACCTGTTTTCATGCTGAGATTTGAGCAAGTTAACAATTTGAAGGGAAAAAAAAGCTTTGCTATAAAGTGTTCACGCTATTGTCTGACTTTATGGTATAGCACGATTACATGTATTTTTTCTATTGAAATAACGTAGAATTTTATTTATAGATTTGAAATCTGTGGTATATTATCTTAAAGCAGATACAAATTCAAAGCATTTAGGACAACTAACACTAAGACAAATACCCCTGCATCGCCCCTTCCCCCCACCCCCTCCCCCCAAAAATACAAAAATACAAAACAAATACGAGTTCATTTTTTGCTGTTTCATGATTTTGCCAATTTGCCAATCCTGCATGAAAACATACTATATAATTATTATTGCAATAGTATAAAATGTTGACCTTGTTGAATTCCAAAAATGATTTTAACTGTTTGCCTCGTTTTCTATTTAAACATAATTTACATAACTATACCACAAGTCATGTAAGAGAGGAATAATATTAAAAGTAGGAAAACTCAAAATTAGATATCCTATCTGTAGTCATATTTCATCATCATCATCATCATTTTTTTTTTAATTTAATTTTTTTTTTTGGGGGGGTCTTATATTCATTTATAAATAAAACTTATAGAACAATTATTTAAAAAAAAATAGTTAGTTACAGTGCTTTTCTCTGTTTTAAAAAAAATAATTGGAATCTTGGCAGTGAGAATTAAGTCTAGTTATATATATATATATAATTGCAAAGCATGATAAGGATCATTATATCATGTTAATTAAGGGTTTCAACAGACATTTCGGTCAGTAAAAAACCCAAGGCCAACTAGTCGCTTTAGTTTTACTTGCAAGTATTTGCAACTGCATAGTTTTACTTCCCCGATATATTGAAAAGACGATTGTGCAATATGTACTAAAATAAGTTGTGGTCAAGAAATGTTCCAAATTTAGCCAGTGCATGCTTATAGAGCCTATAAGCATCTTTCATGAAACTAAGCTTGGTCAAGGCAGGAAGGAGTTGCACTTTCGATTTCATTTCTATCTGCTATTAATCACGATGAGCGATGTGGTTAAGGATTTTCTTTTCCTGCATAATATAAAACATGCTAATGTGAAATATGCTAAACTTCATACGAAGCTAGGGATATTTTGACAAAATAGCCGTGAATAACGGTCGCCTAATCCACCTATATTATAATGCTTTTAAGGCGTAAGTCGCGGCTCAGACGAAGCAACGGAACATGATGCTCATCGTAGCCCAACCCATCGGGCTACTTCCTATATGGGAGCTACGTTGTATTCAGCTCTCAGCTGCCTGGTTTTCACATCCGCCTGCATGCCCGAAACTCAGGCGACGACACTCTGCTGTAGGCCCATATAGGCCTAAAGAAAGATTTCCTTGTTGAAAAGTTATAGTCATACGTGACACTCCCACTTGAGAATTTTACTGAATAATAAACAAGTATGCATTGAATGAAACCTTGGTTGAACGACGATAAAATCGACGATTAACGCCTCTATAGTTGTATTCAGTCGGGATTGGCGAATCGCCTTTTTGAAAGTGCCATGTAGGTAAAACAATGATCCGTCAAAGTTATCTCACTGTCTTTGAAAATATATCATCGCTATGATCACTATTTTTGCCAGACAACAGATATATTTAATTTTCTTTTCTATACATGCCAATTTACATCTCGCTTCCATAAGGTATATAATGAGGTGCTACTTGGAACAATTAAAGTAGGCCTAACCATGAAGTCACCATAATAAGCTTGTTTATAGGGTGTTATCGGCCTAAACCAATGCGGGCCCTGAACACTGTCTTGTACATAGCGTGGAGCTCGGAGTTAGCTGCACTGGCCGTATTTAAACAGTGCCTGATCGGGTGTTATGGCATGAAAATAACTATTGTTACCAAATTTAGCCTACATGGCCATAATATGGCGCTCATAGGAATTGTAATAATAAATACAAAACAGTATAGGCCTATCAAACGAGAGATTATTATAGCAGTACATATTTTAATAATAACAATTTAGGCCAATTGATTAAAAAAATGCTCATGAAATAAAAATTGATTTTTAATAAGTCTATATGTCTATAACCACTTTTACTTACTATAACCTGTATCTATCTAATTAAATACTACTAATTGAATAAAGTGCATCTAATTCCTAACCGAAAAGCACGTTCGTCTACGTGCATCCTTACTCTACCCGGCCCATCCAATTCGAGTGCCGATAATTATTATTTGTGTCACCGTGTATGTCTGGGATATGTCCGCCCGAACGTTGGGCGTCGCATCTCACACTAGACCGTTCAACCGCGTGACTTGATGCTGGATGCATGACTTTAGATGGGGAGACTGATTTGTTGTTTATTCATCGCCTGTTTTTGCAATAAAAGTCTTTGTAGTTGACGAATTAATGGTTCAAAGAGCAATGAATGGTCTGGATCTATCTTCTTCGTTGCATTTTTACCATTTACTTCGTTAAACAAACCAGCATCGCAAACCCGCACACGTTCGTCATCAGCTCAATTCATGTAGAATGATGAGGTAAAAGATTTCATTCATAACTTTAATTTTGAAGGTCACTTTCTCATTCCAAAAACAAATTCGCATTATTTGTTAAGCGATAAGGTATACAAACTGTATACCATTAATTGAAATGTGATGTAAATCTTTATTTTGAAGGTGATTTTGCCATTCTTTTGCAAACGTGTTGATCTGTTACACCGTACTTTCATGGGGATACGGTTTTAGGTCAATTATTGACAGTATGATTTTTTTGATTTTTTTTTTTTTACATTAACCGTTGCAATCTCATGTCCGTTATCAAACAGTGGTGAGATAGGGAGACACTTTTGACTCTTCTCTCAATTTTCTCAGATATTTTTTCATTCAATATAACGTCATTTAAATAAGAGAGATACAGAAAATGTATTTTTGATAATCAAATCATTACGATGATACCCCCTTTTGATTATGAATGTTTAATGTCCTTTAATTGAAATAAATTCAAACAAAAGAGGCTGATATAACTGATATAACTGATATAAAAAAATGACTCATGACATATTTTCATGTCATCGAACTGTATATTTCTCCTGTCACCGCTTCATATTGCAGTCTAGTATCATGTTATTCATAACTTGCTCAAAATGTCACAGGGATGTAATATTGTCATCATGAATAAATTGTATTCTTATAGGTAGATATAATTCTGTAATTATGCTGTGAATGGTACATGAAATTTTACAATCTCATTTGAGGACGTTCCCATTTGTTGTCACTATGTTTTAATTGTATAGATTGTGAATGAAATTAGAATTTCGAATGAATACACTTTTCACACTGCTTTTTATGAATGTCAGAATCATAAAATCTTCATTATTGTCTTCAACAACTAAATCTTATTAATAAGTGGAATCTGATTGGCCTTCTTTTATCACAATAAAAATCATTACTTGTTGGTCCAGTCGATATTTGCTTTATGTGATGTCTTAACTCTAAAATGAATTATTTGTAAGCCTGTAAAAATCTTTTGTTTTGTTCTATAAATGAACAGTTTAATAAATATGAAAGATGATTCATTGCCACTTTCCCCTTCAAAATTACCATTGAAAATTGTCCATCATATTATTCATTTATATCATAAATTTGCAAGCTTTTTAGTTATGGTGCTTTTGTGCAACTTCTAATTGCAGCTAAGAAAAACACCACAATGCTTGGTTACATTGTTCAACTTTTGTTAAGCAATATTATTATGCAATGTTACCACTCTTATACAAAAAAAAAATAAACAATTAAACGTATAAGTTAGACAGACATGCACATTTAAAAACGCGTATTGTGTTTCCAAGAGCTATACTCTTCTCTTGATTCCACAACCATCTAAACAGTTTCATCCTTGTTTTCTGTGCATAGTTTATTTTAAGACCCACAGTGTTATTATTTCCTTAATATATATTTTTGTTTAAACACTATAATTTGCTCAGGGTAGTATTTCTGACGGTTCCAACCAGGTCTATTAAAATATCATATTACTTATGGTTCTATCCATGATGTACATTTTTACACTTTTCATTTTGCTGGTTACATTGCCTAATGAATATATATGATTTTAATTTCATCATATAATTTGAGTAACCATATTGGCAGAAATATTTGAACTTCATTCTGTTTAGGGCGTGATATAGCGAAATGGTTACTGACCAGAAATAATCGGAAAATATTACTTTCGAGTGATTGGCGTTTGTGAGCTAAATACTGAACCAGAAATTATGTTATGCTGTCCACAATAAGTGGAACAATACTTTAAATCTATGGCCATGATTTTAATCAGTAATAGTGTCATTTCGATAAAAAAAATTAATTGCCGAGTTAGAGACATGAAGATAACTGAACACTTGCACATTTAAAACTAGCATTTGCAGCTTTTAATTCTACATTTTGTACCAAATCATTCTCCAGGCCTATCCACAATAAGCCTTGCTTTACTGTAGGCCCTCAGCTATACTTTATACAATGAATGATAAGAAATTATGCATTATGTTATAATTGACTTGCATGTTTTACTATTATCATGATTATACTCCACTATTATTAGACAAATCATTTGTATAGTTTAGGTTATTTATGAAGAGGGTTAGTGTAATAAATGAATCTGTCAAGTATTATTATTTAAAAATAATGTGGAAGAAAAACAAATGAACCTGAAATACGATAAGAAAATTTACATCTACAAGCACTGACAAGTCCAGCCTTATTCAATTTCACCCTTCTCACCTGTCAATAATAACACCTATCAATGTTATACATGCATACATGAATATAGTTGCTGTAGCTTGCAGAATTAAATCCAAATCGTGTCTGTGCACGGCAAAACATATTGTGTTCCATTCTCATCAAGGTAATGTTATCTCGGTGCTAACCTCCCCTCGAGCGTGAAATCTATTTTAACCTGATTGATAAACACGATATTTGATATACCAGCATTATTTGAACGCATTATAACAAACCTAAGACACACATGATTATATTGTAGGCCTATAAAATAGGCAGGTAACAGTGCTGTAGTCATCATGGTTGTTAGTAGCCTAGTTTCTTTTATTTGGAATCATAGACCGATTAAAGTTGACTTCAAGCTTGTCTGTAATTATGAATGAGAGTCGCAGTGTGAGCTGAACCGTAATCAATAGATATATTTTACAAACAGACATAGCAGCACGATTTGAACTCACAACAGGCCTAAAACACAAGGGCAGTGTGGACATTATAGGCCTACGATAGGCCGATGGCAGCCGTGCTGTTGTCAGCAGCCTGCTTATAATATTTTTATCTGGAGCCATAGAACGATTATTGTTGACCTCAAGCTTGTACAGGAATGAGAGTCGCAGTAAAGCTAGACATTGATACAAATTTTTTTAAAGAATATAATTATTAAAATGTTATAGCTTTGAAACCAAAACTCAATAGATATACAGTTACCAACTGAACTACTCATAATATACCCTTACCAAGTTTTGTAATTTTTCGATTATTTGAAAACTTGATTTGTCCCGAGCTATGCTTCTTGAGGATGTGAAATATTGAAGCTTACATCTAAAGGTATTTAACAAAAGTCCTAATTCAACCATATAATTATTTTTTAATGATATCATTTATATAATTATTTTGTAATAATATCATTTACCACTGTATATACAAGCTATATTGTTTGTTGTTAATTTGTGATTACTTGAGAAACTATACCACTTGTTGAATTTCTTATTTATATATTTGTTTTATTTATGTATTGTGAAACAAAATGTTCATGTATATGAATGAAGTTTACTAATAAAATTCAAATTCAAAATTCAAATTCAAATTCAACCATTCCATCTTTTATTGTAGAGTTGCAAAAACACAAAAACATTAAATTTACAAGGGATATGAATAATTTTCTTGTTAATTGTATTTAATAAGATCGTAGCAGCTGAGGCACATTGTACCGTACCAATATTACTACGATCGAAACTACATTATGGAAAATTTCATTCATCTTTCCTCGGCAGTGGTAGGTTATGTATAGTTAGAGGTCATCGTGTTGATAGAGCCTGTGAACTTTTCATTGTAGAGTAATATGATTCTTCTCGTCTCAGTGACACATTTACTCCATTATGACTACGCTCAAGAACAACATGAACCACCTTGATTTGCTTTGATGATTATTTTTTCCTCCGCAATGATTTTGATATTATAATGCAGCATACCTCATACTACATTATAGCTTGAACATTTCTCAAAATGCCCCCAAACTATTATACAACTATATACGACTTCATATAAATACATGTAGTAATCCATAGAAATGCACAGTTTTACTTCAAGTCATAAGAGATTTATTGTTTTATTCACTGTGTGTGTGTTTCTATGTTTGTAGCTCGTGATATTTTTGTAGTTTGCTGTGACCATATACTATTCGCTAACATTACTATTTGCCTTTCTTGGAAAATCATATTGTACGATGTGGTCATGGCAGTTGGTGTTAACCATATGTGTACGAAATCTTTTATTGTAATCAAGTTGTTAATATCTATATCTAGCCGCAGGAAAAGAGGAGGAAAAAGAGGCATGGGGAACCGACTGATCATCTACCTATAAGCTTATATAGCTTTTTTCTTTTAATAGTTAACCAACATCGTAATTCTCTTTAATGTATTTCCCGTTCCATTCTCTTTACCATATTTGTACGAAATCTGTTATTGTATTCACGTTATTAATATTTATATCTGGCCACAACTTACATTCATACTTCTGATAATGTATAAATTTGTCTTTGCTCTTACGTTGATACTGTATGTTATGTTGAGTTATGTGTAAATGAGATTAAAATTGACATCCTATAGGTTAAGCAACATTTACATATTGTAACCTAGTTTTCAATTACTTTGGCTTATACTATTACTGAATGAAGATCTTTCTTTTCGTTATTATTCATCAACCAGCATCCCAAAAGCTATACATAGTTCTGATTTGTTTCATTATTGTATACATGTATTTGCAATACATGTACGTATCAATAACCACCTTGGTTTGCGCCGGTATGGTTGGGGAGGAAGACCTGCGGGTCATATGGTCATTTGGTTAGCTGTTTCCATACTCAGACAACCAAGCTACATAGCGCTGTCAGTATTGTCAGTCAATACTTTTTTTCTTTTTGTACTACTAATAATAATATTTCATTTTTATATAGCTCTAAGCGCTTTACTGATATACTATTACCCCGTTCATTGGATTCAATACTTGCCAGGTGTTACTTGACGCTCAAAAACTGTTAGACCAACAATGACAGTCGCATCCTACCGGTACCTACATATTTAACACCTTTTGTACGTGCATGTAGCAGGTGTTTTTATTTATTTTTTCTTTCATTTTGTATTTGAATATACTGTCTTATCCTGATGTATGTCAGTTCTCCAAATAAATGATGAATAGAAGAATAAATGAATTAGTTTTAAAACAAACATTCAATTCTCTTTACAATGTTTGTTAAGACAAAATAGCAATACAGCTGCGCTAATGCTTCATCCAGTTCTGCATAACATTTTTTTATTTTTTAGAACACAAGTCATGTTCACAAAACCTTATTTACGTACTCGATATTTAATACACATTTATATATTAGCATGATTTAAACGCATTATAACAAACCTAAAACACACATAATTATATTGTAGGCCTATAAAATAGGCCGATAACAGTGATGTAGTCATCATGGTTGTTAGTAGCCTAGTTTCTTTTATTTGGAATCATACACCGAATAAAGTTGACGTCAAGTTTGTAATTATAAATGAGTGTGAGCTAAACCAAAATCAATAGATATATTTTACAAACAAACATATTATTAACAGCACGATTTGAACACACAACAGGCCTAAAACACAAGGGCAGTGTGGACAGCTGTTGTCAGCAGCATGCTTATAATATTTTTATTTGTAGCCATAGACAGATTATTATTGATCTCAAGCTTGTACAGGAATGAGAGTCGCAGTAAAGCTAGACATTGATAAAGAAAATAAAGAATATAATTATTAAAATGTTTTAGTTTTGGAACCAAAACTCAATAGATATACAGTTACCAACTAAATTATCCATAATTATAAACCTTTACCAAGTTTTGTAATTATTTCAAAACTTGATTTTTAGTTCTGAACTATATGTTTCATCATGATGATGTGACATATAAAAGCTTACATCTTAAGGTAATTAACAAAGGACCTAATTCATCCAGTCCATCTTTCATTCTAGAGTTGCAAAAACACAAAAACATTAAATTTACAAGGGGTATGAATAATTTGCTTGTTAATTGTATTTAATAAGATCGTAGCAGCTGAGGCACATTGTACCGTACCAATATTACTACGATCGAAACTACATTATGGAAAATTTCATTCATCTTTCCTTGGTAGTGGTAGATTATGTGTAGTTAGAGGACATCGTGTTGATAGGGCCTGTGAACTTATCATTGTAGAGTAATATGATTCTTCTCGTCTCAGTGACACATTTACTCCATTATGACTACGCTCAAGAACAACATGAACCACCTTGATTTGCTTTGATGATTTTTTTCCTCCGCGATGATTTTGGCATTATAATGCAGCATATATCTCGTACTGCATAATTATAACTTCAAATTTTCTCAAAATGCCCTTAACTATTATAAAACTACAACCGATCATATAAATACATGTAGTCATTTATAGAAAGGACAGTTTTACTTCAAGTCATTTAAGAGACTATTGTTTTATTCACTATGTGTGTATTATGTATTTGTATAGGTCGTAATATTTTTGAAGTTTGTTTTCACCATACTATTTGCTTACATTAATATTTGAATTTCTTGGAAAATCAAATATTGTACGATGTGGTCATGGCAGGTGGTGTTAACCATATTTGTACGAAATCTTTTATTGTATTCAAGTTGTTAATATTTATATCTAGCCGCAGGAAAAGAGGCCTGGGAAAAAGATTGATTATCTACCTATAAGCTTATGTAACTTATTTGTTATAGTAACCAACATCGTAATTTCCTTTAATGTATTTTCGATTCTATTCTCTTTACCATATTTGTACGACATCTGTTATTGTATTCAAGTTGTCAATATCTATATCTGGCTTCTGACTATGTTCAACTTCGTCTTTGCTGATTTACAGCAATGTTATGTTGAGATATGTGTAAATGAGATTAAAATTGACTTCCTAAGTTAAGCAACATTTATATTTATTGTAACCTAGTTTTTGATTACTCTGGCGATATCATTAATGAAGGAAGATGTTTCTTGTTGTTATTATTCATCAACCGACATCCCAAAAGCTATACATAGTTCTGATTTGTTTCATAATTGTATACATGTATTTGCAATACATGTACGTATCAATAACCACCCTGGTTGCGCCGGCATGGTTGGGGAGGAAGACCTGCGGGTCATATGGTCATTTGGTTAGCTGTTTCCATACTCAGACAACCAAGCTACATAGCGCTGTCAGTATTGTCAGTCTACACTTTTTTTCTTTTTGTAGTAATAATAATAATATTTCATTTTTATATAGCTCTAAGCGCTTTACTGATATACTATTACCTCGGTCATTCAATACTTGTCAGGCGTTACTTGACGCTCAAAAACTGTTAGACCAACAATGACAGTCGCATCCTACCGGGTACCCACTTAACACCTTTTGTGCATGCATGTAGCAAGTGTTTTCATTTATTTTTCCTTTCATTTTGTATTTGAAATTATTGTTTTATCTGATGTATGTCGAGTTTGCCAAATAATTGATGAATAGATGAACAAATGAATTAGTTTTTAAAAAACAGTTAATTCTCTGTACAATGTTTGGTCAGACAAAATAGCAATGCACTGCGCTAATGCTTCATCCAGTTCTGCATAACATTTTTTTATTTTTTAGAACACATGTTCGCAAAACATACTGCCTATAATTTTCTTTTGTTGCTAGATAAACAGTGGTGCAAATAATCCGAAACACTGTTAACATATAACATTGCAGTCTTGTGTTTAACCATCATCTGCATTATATTGTACACTTCTTGCAACCTACCATTTGTTGTGTAAATCGACTCAATATACATGGACCTGCATGTGATTACAAGCAGTCCAGCAAAAGTCAATATGCATGGTAAAAACATATCTTATTGCGTATTGTTTATTGTATTCTCTTTGTTTCCAATAGAGTATATACTAATTAGTATTGTCAACTTTTTATTCAAATTTTTTTCTTACAAAGAAATTATTTCAACTGTAGACTAACATTTCATTTCATTTCATTTATTAAGCACGAATGCCTACCTCAGTCCATGGACTATTCTACAGTAGAGCCGTGCACACGTAAAAACATACATATACAAATAACATACATACAACATAATACAACATAATAATTACAAAATAAATACAACATACACTAAAAATACATATGAAATGTTTAAAGGGGACGGGGATTACTAATTAATGGCTCTTGATTCCATACACTTATTTAGATTACGTTTGAAATTCACATATTATGAGCACTCTATATCAAGAAAATACATCACCATGGAATTTAAACAAGTTTTTTTTTTTATTCATTTATAAAAACACCAGCAGTTAGTATGATTGGTAACCCGATGTCTTTATACATGTTTCATTCTGTTCGATATACCTGATGCCAGTGTTCAATCAGAAGCAGAATTAGGATAACGTCCTAAAGAACAATAAGAGTAAGATTGTAAACTGTTGTCTTTGAAGTTGAAATTGAATTGAATTGAATTGATATCTTCATTTATACACGGTTAAAAAGCCCAAACAGTTACAAGACTGATTTCCATTGGGGCCGTGTGAGTTTTCTTCATCTCTTTTCATGAAATGATTGTGACAATAATAATTCGTTTTCGTTTTCAGAACTGTATTGATCAATCGGAAGAGTCGTAGAGATTGATCAGTAAAGTTCTGAGAAGATTATTGTTACAACCGTTTCCTGGAAAGAGGTAAGGAAAAAATAATTCCAACTGTATAGGCAACAGCGTAGCATACCGGATCGTATTATGTATTAAGCTGATAGAATATGTAATCTTAGATCACACAAATACCAAGATAAATATACTTTTGATATCCCTTTAGGCAGGCCTCTCAAGTGTGCCTATCTCTCTCGTGCATAGACATTATGTTGCTCTCTTGTGTTACAGTTATAACCAAATTTATGAACTGCATGTGTTATAATGTTACCTATAACATATAACATACCTGTTACATATTTCCATCTATATTAAGAAGTTATATTTAGTTGCAATAAAAAACAATCACGAACAACAATGAAAGACTATATTTCTGGCATATCAAATCTTACTACGACTAATTTCGAAATACCATAGGCGGGAAATCAAAATTGTAGGGACAAAAAATAATCAAAAAACCTCTTCAAACCCATAGGGCCTTGCAGTGTGTTTCTGAATAGCTATATAATATATGCCCGGTTATTGTAAACTTGGCCTTGGCTTAGGTCCCGTAAGGCAATATTCATGTTCACTCTACCAATATGTTTACTTTGTCAGGCCTACTGAATGATGGGTGTGTCCATTTTGAGGGAAAGAGAGAGAGAGAGAGAGAATTCAATCAGACAATAGATCATATTGTAGATAATATTTATGTATACCAGCTTGATGACCAATCGCGCCCGATGGTGAAAAATATTGCTACATGCATGATTCACGATGAGTCATCATGCAGAGCTACACACGCGAACTCTGCGGTTAGCCTTGACTTCTAAAATGTGAGCAATTTGCCTGTTTTTTTTAGTGTGTGTGTGTGTGTGGAAGGACATTGATATGGATTTTTCCCAGGAAAATCAGGGGGGAAAGACTTCTGTAAACTTGATTTGAGTGTGGTAGAATTCAAGATTTCCAGCCCGAGGTCTTTCTTGTTTCGTTTCCCGGAGGAAATAGCTTCTATTAAAAAATAATATTCAGGCAGTTCGTGTCCCCCCCCCTTTTTTTATGGAGGGGGGGGGGGGGCATTGGTAGAAAAGAAATAGGAGATAATACATGTAGATTTCTATACTTTTTCTAATCAAACGTTACATCATCTGATCATTTGGAAAATTTGATAGTTTATTTATTCTGGTCCACTAAATTGAAAATATAATTCCAACTGTAGATAAATTACTATCAAGGTGGAATATTTGTATGCATATAGTGAAACAGTTCAAATTCAAGTGGATAATGATAATAAATATTGTATCCCCTCCCCGAAAAAAAGGCAAATAAAACACACCCACAACAAAACAACAACAACCTCCAACATGTATTCTTATGCATTACGTTTAAACACAATTATAGTTGAGCAAATTTTGTTTTTGTTTTGAGTATCTGTTTGATTTCGAATATAATCAAGGAGCTAATCATATCTCCTTGTTATAATTAATTAATCCCTCTTCCATATTCCTGAGCATTTGAATTTAAGTGATTTTTGTTTCTTTACAATGAATTCTTGTATATTACGAGTAACTAAAAGGTAAAAAAATCGTCAAAGATAATACATGTGACTGATCTTGACTAAATATCTTAACCCGGATAATAATGAAATGGATTAACTTTTCATCTCGGCAATCTGTATTTTAATTCAGGAAAGAAAATGTTCTTCCCTATGGTATAAAAGTCACATTTTACATTACTGTATCATATTCATCCCCAGTCGAGAAAATGCTTCATCCTCAATACTCAATATCACGTTCTCACATTATGTCTTGTATAACAGTAACAAGGATGATCTAACTTCATGTAACATTTATAACATATGGAAGTCCTATAAAGTGTTTTCCAAATTTGACCGTTATATTTTACGTCATCTCACTTAATGTACCATGTTCGTGGCGTTATGATATTGATATTGACATAGTCTTCTTTTTTAATTTCTAACTTTGCACCATCATGTGTATAAGAATTGTATCAATCAGATATGATTATTTACATCTTGGGACCGACCTTTGACGTCACCATCCGAAAGACGTGACTCAGTTTCGAACCTGCGACCTCGGCTGAATCAGTTTGTAACTTCCATTTTTAGCTGCATTACAGGCGCACGCCACAACGCCCCGTTGTACAAGCTTCTGTATAATTTGATAGTTTATTGTAACAGGTTAGTAGGCCTTCATTATCTTAACACGAGCGCAATGACGAGGTTAATTTCCATACCCTAAATTGCAATGCCTTTAGAAAACATGTTCAGCTTGAGAAATGTGTCAGTTTACTGTTCACAAATTTCAAAAGCTATTTCACAAGGCCTTTGTTAATTAATTGCCTGAGGTAGATTTATCGAATTTGAGATCATGCGATATAATTACAAGGATCATTAGTAATCTAAATTTTGCGCAATGTTTTCTCAAAAGGGAGTTTTAGTCTGATCGTATGCTTTCTTTCTTCTTCCCATATAAGGGAATTCTATAGGCCTACTGAACTGTTGACTACCAATGAATGTTACGTGCGTGACCTATTGATCTGACCTGTTTCACTGACGAAACCGTTAGGGGGTCATAGGGGCACGCGCCCACCCCCTCCCCCCACTACCTACAACAAAAATACAGAGAAAAAGGAGGACGAAAATAAGAGGAAGAAGAAAACAAGAAGCATGGAACAGATAACTCCTTTTTGTGTGCTTGTCACATCATTTTCCGACTCCCTCTCCCCCCCCCCCCCCCCCCGCCAGAGAAACCTGGATATACTATCGTAATGAAGAAGACAAAATCTGAATGGCACGTGTTCGACGCGTGCAATTTGCTCTTGACCCATCGCTAGGGTCACAGCACAGACAACCATTTTAAGCGCTCGAAAGTGATATTGTGCAATTTTCCCCTTGAGGGGAATTTTCACTTGTATTCATTGATATCAGTGTACACTGAAGGCTGTGACGATAATTATTACAGAACGGAAAGTGTGATCGTGTACTGCGAAATTATTTAACCTAAGCTCTGGTAATGGCATCGTCTGTCGAGATTGGATTGTTTATTCTGCATTAGAGTGGTTGTTTTTACCAGTGAAATAAAAACAACCCCACAAAAACTTGCTATAAATTATCTTCAATAAAAAACCACAACTCTCATTATTTTGTACGTGGATACCTGTATTAAAACATGGCGTCGCGGTCTACTTACCTTGATTTCCTCATCTTTCTATGCTAATTTACTCACCCCCTATACATCATTGTTTGACACATGTAATTTATTTGTAATCTTGAACATTCAGTGTAAGGTTTGTTGGATTCTGTGAGAAAATATTTTCTATCATTACCAGAACTCAAGCTTATCTTTAAGGTTTCGCTGTAAATGATTGAAAGAGGCATCGTAGTCGAATGGTTTAAGCACTTGACTTGAAATGCATAGGTCGTGGCAAAGGTTCGATTCCCGTCACGGCACTTATGTCCTTTGGATTAATCTACATTTGCCACTCCCTACCAAGGATAGAACTGTGGATCGACCTGGTAGGGTGACCAAAGCCTTTGTGATAGACATTGCCATAATTATTCCCTCACTGTATGGCCCTCATGGTAGAAATACTCCTCATTGGAATTCAAATTGGGGCACACTGAATTCGATGACCGGGGTAATAGTAATATCTGTAAAGCGTTTAGCGACAGTAGTTCGTATCGAAGCTATATAAATGTATAAGACAACAAAATATAAAACACGGTTACTGTTACAGTATATGGACCGGGCTCGTGTAGTGACAAAATCTTTGATAATGTTAACATACTGGAAGTATCTTCTATACGATTCCTAGGCCTTATTATTGACAATAAACTTTCTTGGACGATTTATCGAAATATTGGAACAATAAAATGAAATACTATATTCCATCGAACATTCTGAAAATGCTTTACACTTGTACTCCATTATCTAAATTATAGAATTATTTGCAGGGGAAATTCCTCAAAAACTCAGATTGACAGAATTCGTTCATTGCAATAAAAGGCACTGCGAATTTTAAACAACGCTGGATTCCTTGGTCAATTTATGTTTCAACTGGATACAAAAGATTTATTTACCAAAAATATTTAGTACTTTCTTTTCCGAAAATCAACAATATTAAATATAATTATATCCTACAAGACAGTCAAAACCTGTATTCTTTACCGCGTGTTAGAACAGTATCGGCAATCAATACCTTTATGTACAATGGACCCAAATTTTAGAATTCACTTGAACCTACTCTGAAAAATGCTTCTACATTGTATACATTTAGACTTCACTTGAAAAAGGCTTCTTTTAAAGCAATATCAAGTGACTTAATGATGGAAATGCTATTTGTTTATTGCTTTGAGTATTTTTTAATTTTTCACATAATATATTATATTAAGGTTGTACAATGTATAACCCGAAATGGTTCTCATTGATGTATTAGTTTGTGATTCTCTCTCTCTTTCCCTTCTTTACTATCCTTCTCTGTAAGTATCCTCTCCAATATGTTTCTCTGTATCTATCTTTTTTTCAACTACAATCTTAGTTGGACCCCCTTTTTCTAACGCACATCATCCTCCTCTCGCTCCCTTTCTCATTCTTTCCTTCTTTTTCTCTTTCTTTCGTCACGTTTTCTTTTATATTTTGTAAGCTATTTATTTAAGAGAACCTATTACAAGCTTCGCTTCTCGTATGGGTCCTCCACGCTCTCTCTTCAGCTTGAAACAAACAAGAATATTTTGTTTCTTCTCTTTCATCATTTGATGATACAGGCTGTATTATGTAATAGTTATTAAGATGCTATAATCTGTGACATTTATACTTGTGTTTTCAATCGTATGATGTTGTGCACTTATTGTCTTAAAATTGTTTGAGATTTTAATAATCAATAACATTGAAGAAACAATTTTGTAAGAAATAAATAAACCGAGAAGAAGAGGATTGATTTTCGAGTACATTGCTGAGAGATAGGTTGGCCCTATCTTGGCAGGTTACATAATGTATTTATGGGTAACAAATTTCTTTGACGGGAATGTTGAAGACTATTAATTTAAGAAATAATTTGCGAGCTATTTCTGTTTCAGTACCATGTAAAAGCATGTAATAGTGAATATCTCTTGCAATGTATGTTCTGATATATTTTGAATAATAATGATAACAAAAATATGTATATATCAATATTTTAGCCGTATGTGAACCTTTGCTTATAAGCCTTTTGGGGTCATATTTAAATGTAGTCTCAAATGAAATTAAATCTGTACAGTGAAATTTTAATCTGGCAATGTGACATTCATTTTATGTGTGCTATTCATGAGAAAACATTGATTTTCGTTTTTAAATTAATGGTTCTAATACTTTAATGTAACCGATTTAGTTTCCTTTTCTTCAGACTAGCACCTGAGCTTTGTATAAGAAATCTTTTACTTTTACCGTCCTACTATTAAACCATCACCTTAATTCATGAAATTAAGGCTAGTGGGAAGGAACAAATCAAACAGATAGTCCCCCTGTGTTATATTTTCCACATTCAGGCATTAATTGCAAGTTGCAATTAATTTCCAAACTACACTGTATGTTAATCAATGAAAAGACAAAAAAATAATTTCCCCAACACAAACGTTCTTTTATTTGATTGATTTATCGACCTGTAATTATTGAAAAACAAGTCAGAAAAAACGAACGTTCTTGTCATTCACGGATTTCTGAAGCTTATGTCTGTGTATGCATAGATTCAAATCACATTTATTAAGTTATTTATTTTTTGATTTATAGATTGATCTATTGATTTATTATTTATTATTCATTCATGATTTTAACCAGAGTAGCCTATTTAGTTACAGATATACATTTATTAAAGTATAAAACTCATTCCCAATTTAAAGAAATTAAAATAGAAATGCATTAATAACGGTACTGGTCTTCAACAGGGCTCTATACAAATCACAAACACATATTAACATACTCTTATACCATTAAATCGTACACTGTTGAAATGTTCCTACACCTTTTAAAAGAATAGGAGTGTACACAATTATCAAGAAAGTATAAGTAAGAGGGTGGAGAGAGATAATATGTGAAAGCACTGTAGAAGGAGGAAGATCAGATAAGCGAAAATCTAAAAGCAAAAATCAAATTGTCTGATGGTAATTTGACTCGTTGCTATTCATTCCAATACAATAGTGGACACATTTAACATCATTTCAAGTGGTACTGTTCAATCGCAAAGTTTTAAACGTTGTCATTTTATGAAGGGACTTCAGATATCTGCGGAGTTTTTACCAGGGTAACAGCTCCTGGCGCTTCTCCCGGCCCCGCTCCCGGCGCGTATCCTGCTGAATGACGGTGCTGAATGTATTTTTCCGTATAGCGTCTATTAATGCTACATGACTTTTAATTTAGAACGCTTAATTCAGGGGGTAATAGTTGCTGGTCGATGCCTACCACCGGCCTCCCCGCGACGTTCGGCTGAGAGAGTTAACAAATGCTGCTTACCCCCAAGATGAGAGTGTTATTCGGTGAATTTCTATAGACGTTTTTATGCCAATACTGATATAGGAATACTATGCCGCATATTAGTATTCCTATATAACTATTGACATAAAAACGTCCAGGTAGAATCAACAATCTTTTATTTGCAATTTCGGATTATTGGAGGGCGTTGATGGTTGGCTTCTTTGGAGGCCGTTTGGTAAATAGTAATTCATAAATCTTATTTTCACAATCTGATTCCTTAATCTAAAATGATCTAAACAGATAGGTGCTGCTGTAAAGGTGTAATCATTATAAAGTATAAAATAATGTTCTCGAAATTGTCTTTCGCTCAATTTTGAACACTTTCTCAAGATAAAGCCTACATTCCAAGTTATTTATTGTATGTAATGTTTATCTAGCCCTACTCAGTAGTTTAAAAGTAAAACTTCATCTTGCACTATTTGACATGACTGTATGAATCACTTCTCATGCATCTTTCAATTTTTAAAATGATTTGTCGACTATATTTTTCAAAGGTATAATTATTTTATTGATTCAAATTGGGATATGATTATATAATGTTTATTTACTTTTTAAAATATATATATTTACCTAGTTTGTATATTCCTTTTTATTTGCAGGAATAATAATAATAATACCAAAAGAAATCCGATCTATCTGGTTGAAAGAAAAGGTTGAGTTCTATAGTCATGTGATTACATTGCGAAAGAATTACTGTCGAGAAACGATTGGAAAGGTCGAAAAACTGGTGTATACTCTGAGGATTTGGACATATCAAAATGATGAGAAATTGGCTTAATTATTTGCTGCGAACATTTTTGTCCAAACTTGCAGCTATTTCCACATATTTCGAATAACAGGGCATTCGGAGAGAGTTCATTGTCAGGGGACATTTTCCCATGTGATATATCTTTAAAGACTGACATTAAAAGAATATAGGAAAGCTCTCAAATTATTGTTTTTACCTCTACCAGAACTAAACTTTTCTTTAACTTTGAATCGTACACCTGCATTTTCAGAACTGATGGACTACTATTTATAGATCTAAGGCCCTTTCTAGCTCGTAATGCATAATTTTCCTCTTTTTTCTAGATCTACATTAGAATAAAGAGAGTCTGTCAGGTGTGTTTTTGAGGTCGTCAAGTGAAGCGCTGTTCTCGGAAATACAGGAAGTTCTTAGGTCCATTTCAAAGGCGTTGATTGAAATTAGTATTCTGACGGGAACTTGAAATTGAATTGCACACTGTGTGTCTAAATTAGAGTCAACACATCATATTTCATCGTTCAAAGAAAAGACGAGAGGTATATAAAAAAAATTCAAAAATGTCGTTGGTATGAATGTGAAAGTGTAAACAGGTATTCTGTCGGCCTATGGTAATATTATCCTATCATTATAATGTTTGCCATACTTTATGCTTGTAATATTGATAGAGGTAACCTGTGCAATAAATGAATAGATTTAAAAAAAAATATTTCAGCATTATTATGCTATAGAAGCACATTTTGTACATAATAGGCGTACCTGTTTAAATTCTCAGCATCATTTATGTCAGCCGTGAATAATACAGGATTTGATTCAGTATTGACTAGGTTCTTGTTTTCATTGTGATAACTACTACAATCCAAAGAGAGGCATGTACCTGTCGTAGGCGAAGCGTAATGTATGTTTTATATGCGATATGTATTTCATTCTTGAAAGAAGTTCACATGCATGATTGATTATGTCCCATTCTTGTAACCTGTTTTGTCTGCATGTGGGCTCGTCTGGAAATACTATTATTTTGATCCATTCAAAACATTCATATTGGCTCAATGCCAAAAACGTCATAAGCGGACACTTTTTTTTTGGGGGGGGGGGGTCTCGAAATTTGTTCCGTTGGGGGGGGGGGGTAAGGTCACCTTTTTTAGGTCAGCCATTGGTATGATTTTTTAAAATTTTTATTATTATTAAAATAAAAAAAATTAAAAAAAATTAAGGGGGGGGGTTCACAAAAAACATACACAAAACATACACATAAAAAATACTCAAGGGGGGGGGGGGTTATCCCCAACCCCCCCCCCCCCTGCGTACGCGCCTGGGCACAACCAACTATGTTTTTTTTTTTAGAAAGGTATAACTATTTTAGATTTAAAATGACCATTGATTAAAATGATTATAATTATAATATTTTTTCCTCTTTAAAATATTAAATTATTTACCTAGTTTGTATATTACTTCAATGTATATATTATGTTGAAAAATGCAGAAAAACTTTTTTTTTTTTTAAATTTCCTATCTCTTTGGTTGAAAGAATAGGTTTAGTTCTAGTCATGTGATCACATTGCGACATAAACTGTCGGGAAGCGTTTGGAAAGGTCGATCATGTACCACGAAGAATTGGTGTATACTATGAGGGTTTGGAATTATCAAAATGATTAGAAATAGAATTGGCTTCATGCACTGCATACAGAAACAGTCTTAATATGTCGTGCGAAAGTTTTGTCTAAACTTGCAGCTATTTCTCACATATTTCGAATAACAGGGCATTCGAAGAGAGTTCCTTCTCAGGGGACATTTTCCCATTCGATATTTCTTTTAAAGACTACCATTAAAAGAATAGGAAAGCTCTCAAATTATTGTGTGTTTTTTTTTTACCTCTACCAGAACTAAACTTCTCTTTAACTTTGAATGGTACACTTGCATTTTCAGGACTGTTGGACTACTGTTTATAGATCTAAGGCCCCTTTCTGGGTCTCAATGCATAATTTTCCTCTTTTTTCTAGATCTACATTAGAATAAGGAAATATATATCTAAGGTGTCCTTTTGAGGTCGTCAAGTGAAGCGCTGTTCTCGGAAAAACAGGAAGCTATTAGGTCCATTTCAAAGGCGTTGGTTGACAAATGCATTCTGATCATGAAAACTTGAAATTGAATTGGTTCAATGGTTTAAATTTATTTTCGCTTTATCATGTTACACATACATGTATAATAAAACATGAACAAAACAAAGCAGTGTATTACCAGAATCGGTACAATAATAGTGTTGCCATTATTTAATAATGAACATACTTTAGTGAACATATACATTGCATCATCATCAAAGAATTGTAGAAAATATAATCATTCTTAATTACATCATAATTTGGGAAAAAGTGGAGGAACCTATAACAGAAAGCAGAGCTTGTGAAGCAATAGGTCCCCTGTTAGGTCAAAATCAAACTTGTTTTCAAGAATGAAACAAATGGGGGGGGGGGTGGAAGAGTTTAGTGCAAGGACAGAAAGGAAAAAAACAAGAAGGAGAAGGGAAAAGGTGAAACAAAAAAAAGAAGGAGGAGGGAGAAGAGAGAGAGAGAGAAAAGAGAGAGCGAGCTAGAGGGGTAATGGAGAGAATAGGATATACAAGGAAGAAGAAGGAGAAAAAAGTGAAGTAACAGGAAGGAGGAGGGGGTGAGAAAGAAAGAAAGAGGGAGAAAAAGAGAGAGAGAGAGAGAGAAAGAGAGAAGTGCAGCATCCTAAGTTCATAAGAGTTTAACAAAAGGGTAGTACGCAGTTATAACAATGAAGGACCCACTGTCAGGCTTATCGCAAGAACCCTAATGAAATTTTACAAAGGGAGAAACACTGTTGAAGATTTGTGCATGGTTTCTTATTGCACACTCTTTGCACACTCTTTGCCTGCCTAAAAAAGAGTATATAAATTATATATATATTTCATCGCTGAAGAAAAGACGAGGGATATAACAAGAAACGTCATTGACAGGATCCTTCAAAGGAAGTTGACAATTTAAACAGGTATCCCGTACAATGAATGGATAGATATAAAAAAAAAAAAAACTTTATTTCAGCATTATTATGCTAGAAGCACATTTTGTACAGAATAGGCATACCTGTTTAAATTCTCAGCATAACCATCAGCCGTGAATAATATAGGATTTGATTCAATATTGACAGGTTTTTGTTTTCATTGTGATGATTACCACAATCCAAAGAGAGACAAGTGTTCGAAGTGAAGCATTATTTGTATTCATGAAGAGAAAACATCTTTTTAAGAAGTTCACATGCATGGTTATGTCCCATTGTTGTGTAGACATTCATGTCTTGACCTGTCTGGAAATACTACTATTTTGATCTATTCAAAACATTCATTTTGGCTCATCGCCAACATCGTCATTCGTTCGAATTGACTCCACCGAAACAAGTTTAATCACGTGACTGGTATGGCGCGAACTTCTCAGCGCGCATATTCTCAATGGTAGGATCTCATGATACAGTTTTGGTGCAGAATGTGGCTTTCAGTTTTAGGCGTGGTCCTATGATTTCCAGAAGGCAGAGGGAGGGCGAAACATCTTTCATCAACTTGTGGTATAGGCTTAGACGGCTCTGGAGACAACGATTTTCCTACGAGAAGAAAATTAAGAGGTATTTGTTTTGTTTGCATTTTAATTGAAAGCTGTATGCTTGCATAACCGGGTAAGTTGTTTCAACTTTTTCAGTCCTTCGAATAGACTCCTTTGGATGAAACAGTAGGTCCATAATATTATTATGACAAGGTGTATGGGTTAAGGTCTCGTCATCAAATGGCTTATAGATATGCATGAAACCATATTTCTTTGATTTCGGTGATGTTTGAACTCGCTCAACATTGCATGGATGACCGTCATTGATTTCAAATAGTTCAGTAGGCAGGGTTTCTTTCAACCTCGCGCAGTGCAAGACATTGGAAAATGGAGTGTATTATTTGTCTGTAATATTTCGGAATGGGTTTCTTTCCTGCAAAAGGAACAAGATATTAAGCTGTTGATAGTTTGTTTCCTTTGTTTCCCCTCTTTTGTCCTGAAGTTGTTAAATACCAATGAAGTAAAAAGTATTCAATTAGACATCCAAGTTCAAGTTCAAGTTTTATTTCCACATCTGATTTTAAAAACACAAGTACAATTTATATGCATTTATATATACAATAACAAACGTTAAAATGAAACATCTTCAATTTAAATCATAATGTGGTGGGAAAAAACAGAGGCCAATGGCCTATCGAGGTTATTCCCAAAGATAATAAAATTTACATTAAAAGTTTCTTAAACATACTAGAAACAAGATAGAAATACCAATATTAAAATAACACAAAACATCAATATATAGAATTAAACCAGACAAATTCATTACAAAAAACAAAAACAGAAAAGGCATTTATATAAAAAAAAATATAATCCTAGTTATACATATTCATTTACAATATATTTTTTAAGCTTTCTTTTAAAAATTGACACTGTTTGGCATATTTGAAATTCTTGAGGCAATTTGTTCCATAATTTTGGTCCGGCATAAATAATTGTTGTTCTTGAGAAGTCATAAGTAAACATTGGTAGGTGGAAAAGATTTGATTGGTGAGATTCATAATTAAGTCACATTTCTATTACAAATAAAACAATCCTCTATAAACTTTGGAAGTATATTTTTAGAGTAAGAAAACATAAAGATACCAATCTCTTGCTTATGAATATCATAAATTGTTAAAATACTATGTTTTTTAAATACAGGAGCAGTGTGGGAGAAGTTAGATATAATTCGTATAGCACGTTTCTGAAGAATTAAAATTCGATTTAAATGAGTTTTAGCACAATCTCCCCGTACTATATTACAGTAAATACGATAGGGTAGAATAGGTACAATTGGTACTGTGTCATGATTTAAGACCGCTTTTTCGGTTCATTTTCTTTCCTCAACTTATCATTCATCTCTCTACACAAAGGATTTCAAAGAAACGAGGTTTTGTACACCATCTGTGTCAAAATTAGAAGAACATGTTCGCACTCATCATCAGTATTCCGATTTTCACATATGTGTTATAGAATATTTAACATGATATAGTTCAAAATAGAAACGGCAGATATCAAATGAATCTCCTTCCGTTTATATCAATTTATTTTTTATTTCTATTCTCAATATTTAAAAAAATGCCAGTGTCTATACTTGTCTAAATAATGTACACTTTTGGTCATAAAGGTGTAATAATTATTTTTAAAACCATATTTATGGAATGATTTTGACAATGATTTATTTATAATAGATCTAGATAATAGAATACATTCTCGCATTCACGCAAAACAAACACTCGCAAATTATTATTCAATGTTGCCACTGTCATGTTCATGCTTTTGAAAGATATACCTTTACCAGATTCATTTAGGGAATGTTTCACAATGAATTGTCAAATCCACGAATATGGTACTAGACACGTTCTTGATTGTCATTTAACTGTACACCGTACTTCAACCTCTAAAAATTACATATTTTTTCATGGCCCATTAATTTGGAATAGTTTGCCAGATGACATAAAACAGGGCAATACATTGAAACGCTTCAAATATATGTATAATGGTTATTTAAGCGGAACAAAATGAAATTGTCATTTATTATGTGGAATGTAAACTTCAAGCTGTAACTTCTTTTTTCTTATCTTCTATCTCTTCTTACCTTCCTATAACTGTCTTTACCTTATGTTATCTTTATATTTCCTCTGTTTGTTGTGAATGTATGTACTATCTTTTTTTCAAATATAAGTTTGTAACCTGTTTATGCTAAGTATTTATTTGTGGATCATTCTCATCAAGCCAATTTTGGTTTTCGTGATTCCCACTTCTTGTTATCTTATGCTATAGTAATGAACAAACATGACTTATATATTTTATATAAATGTAATGCTTCCTGGGAGAAATTTCAATTATTTAAACATATTTGTGGCTTACACCCTGTAAATAAGATCGATTGATCGATCTGTATTGAAAAACAAGTCAGAAAAAATCTTGGAATCAGCGGGATTTGAACCTGCATCTACTGCTTGCCGGGCAACGACTCTACCACCAGGCTATCACTGGTCCATGGCACAGTCACGATGAACTAGAAACAAATACCCAAGCTCTCCCGATTTATTCTGACTTATTAATATTCATTAGTCCGCCATAGGATAATAACTTATATAAATGTAATGCTTCCTGGGAGAAATTTCAATTTATTTAAACATATTTGTGGCTTAAACCCAGTAAATAAGATCGATTGATCGATCCGCTGGTTCCAATATTTGCTCTGACTTGTTTTTCAATACAGATCGATCAATCTATCTTATTTACTGCATGGGTGTAAGCCAGAAATATGTTTAAATAAGAACGTATATACTTTTGATGTTTTTTTAAAAGAGAGTGAAATAAATAAATGAAATGCAATCTGGGAATGTATACTATTATCTAGATCTGCGCCTAGAAACAATGTATTAGGCGCGTTATAAATGTGATTTATTATTATTATTATTATCTATTAGGAATAAATCATTGTCAAATTCATTCCATAAATTGGGGTAAATAGATTATTCCACCTTTATGACCAACAGCGTATAAAAGATGACTGCGTGAATATCTTATTCACCGTCCGTTAAACAAATGCTATACTTTTATTCAATACGATGGGCTTTCAATATGTTTATAGACGGTCCAACTTTGAATACCTCCTCCTTCATATTCGGGCTATGAACCTATTGAACACCCCCCCCCCCCTCGTAATAATAATGATAATAATAATAATAATCGTCCTTGTATATATAGCGCAGAACGTATTACATAAAGAAAAGAAAAGAAAAGCAGAAAATAGGAATTTATAATTTCGATGACATCATCTATGGGTTAAGTCCTTTTATATGATCAATGACATATGAGTATATTTACATTCCCCATGTGTATTTGATCATATCTAAGGCAAACCTTGTATCAGCTCAGCATCGACTAAAAACATTTTAAAAAAAACCAAAGATTACTCTAAGCCGGCATCATTTATTCTACAAACCATTGTGTATATCTTTTGCAATTATATCAAGCAAAATAACCTCAATTTCAAAAGTTGAATTAGGTTAAGATTGGTTATTCATAATAATTCATCTGTCTATTATGCATTTTCATTAGATGGTACTATGCTCTTTATGTTTGAATAGTGAATGACTATAAACATGCTTGTTCCTTTTATATGGGTGTGATAAGACGATGTGATTGTTTACTTTGCTGTTTATTTGATTCAATAAAATAATTCACAAAATTCAAAATGCTTGTTTGTTTACGCAGAGATTTGTATCCATATTTTTTTCCCATTACACTCTGGCATCCAAAATTGGTAAATACATTTCTCTGAGTGAGAGCACAGCATCAAGAGACAGATACAGATAAAATGATAAAATTCCAGATAAAGTAATATAATATTTATATATCAAAAGTGTGATTATCAGATTATTGAAACACAAAAAAGTCAAATAATCGGCGGACTTATCATGCTAGTAATTATTATTCCGAGTCATCACACAATTCTACTTCCCAACATATATAAAACGTTTGGGTCACTGAACAGTGCTTTTTTTATTACCAAACATCTTTTATGGAGAATGACGTGAAAAACACGTCATATTTTACGTCTATTCTCATTATTTCTACTAAAACCACATATTTTGCCTAGATTGACTATTATAATACGACAGAGGCTTTCGGGTAAAGCGAACAAATTACAATTTCATTATGATTTACAATCGCGCTTTATTTGTTAAAATTTACTGTTCATCAGCTCCGTATCTGTGTAAAATCAACGGGTCGGGAGACAGAGTTTTATTACCATGTCACAATTTGGCATACCCGGCCGCCTTCATCTAATTTTTAGTTTGATAAAGTCATTTTTCTATGTAACTTTATCTTTAAAACCATATAAGACTCGTTTAGATTAATCAATTTTAACCGGGTAACTCTGGGTATTGGTGCTAATGCATTATTTTGTATACAGATTTCCTTATTCCATTGTGTTTTAAATTCTCCCATCTAAATTACGTCTTTCTCTTCTTCTACAGTTTTTCATCTACAATACTTATTTTTCCAGGAACCTATAATATACATGCACTGCTTTGTAATATGTTCCTCACTTTCTACTTCATCTATTACATGTATATGAATTGAGAATCATTTAGACGTGCTCATTTATACTACACGTATTGTATATGTTTTACAAATTTTATATGTATGTAAATATTTTTGGTAAAATGTGGAACAATAACAACTTGAGAAAAAAAAAGAAGAACAAAATGTTATCCCCCGCGTATCCAGGATGTAAGACCACCACATCTTTGCCGAGCGAAAGTTTTTGGTGAAATGATGCAGTTTTTATAATTATACTCTGTCATGGTCCGCTTACAGTGGTGGAGCGTTACTGGCTGCACAGAGATCATCAAGTGATCTGTCAGTTCATACGTGTTCATATGTAATTTGTTGTGTGCTCAGAGCATGACTGATGCATTGTCTTCAATTCCCCTAGGGTCCATTTAGCTCCAAACTTTTAGATATTGTATTCAGCAAAAGTAAGAGCAACGTGGTTGGCCTCTGCCAGCCAGCGCCAGCTAGGTCCCTCCCAGTGCATGTGTCAGCCAGCCAACATGCCACTGCTCAGGGTAGTAGATGGTCCATGGTCTGGGGGGCCCTACCCGCACACCCTCTCTCTCTCAGTCTGCTGAACATATTGTCAGTGTCTCACCACCTGTGCATGTTTGCATTCCAACTTAATATAACATCATCATGCTAGTGATGTTTAAAAACAATTTATTGTGTGTGTATATAATTATGCTTGTATCAAATAGACTTTTCCATTTCCCCTTTTGGAAACCTCTCCCTTGCCCACTCTATAAACTAAATCATTAAACCATTTATATGATCTCAGACGTGACCTCTTTACAAAATGGAAGATCACTTTCAAAATACTGGATCCAATAAAGTAAGTTATTCAGTTTTAAAAATGAGAAAATAATGCTTCAGGTAATTTTATGTACAAAACGAAAATAAACTATTTCTTCCGTATCATATCCCTTTTTTGTCTCATTCCAAATTCTAATCAATATGTTACTCTCTCAATGTCGGCATGTTCAAAGCGATAGGACGGTCATAAACACACACAAACAAATTCGTACTGCATACAGACACAGATACCTTTTATAAATCAGTCGGCTTTATTGAATCGCCGGGCCATGAAATTGAAATATTTCTCTGCGAGTGATAATGATTACATATCCATTTTCCTTCTATTCAGGCCCTGCTCTTTGATTATAAGCCCCGATGAATGAAAAGCCGACCAATATTCTTATTTGATGCCAATTACATTTAAGGCCACATACGTTTACAAGTCAGTCAGAAAGAACTTTGCAGATAATAGCGTTTCTTGCATTGCTTTGGATTATGAAAAGCCACTTTATCTAATTTTGTATACAAATGTGAATAAAAAGTTTTATGTCTGAAGATTTAAATGGAAGAAACCTAAACTCTTATTTATACGGAATTATATTGCGTTCTTTCATTAACATGGCATGACATATGACCACCGACATGACTGCTTTACAAAGAGAAAGGGGGATACTGAATGATTCTTTGGAGTTTTAAAAACTATTTATTATTGTGAAATAGGCCTATTACTCATACATCGTGTGGCATATACCTACGAATGATTACATATTCTGAAATTAACTCACGGCAGTTCGGTAACGATGAATCTTGTAGTATCCTGACTAAAATATACCTTGTCTTTGGGGCGCTTGGTTTAAGTATAGTGGGCAATTTTCAGATTATTCACGACACTGATTAGAATAAAATAAATAAACGTTAGAAATAGAGTTACGATAAATTTGAATTTGAGTTTATCGGTTCGTCGGTATGCTTAATGAAATTCTTCCTCTATTGGGTTACTAAATGTATCATTGAAATGCCATTATTGAAGGGTTTTTTAATATCATGATATTTGGTGATGATAATTCGTGCTAATTTCTTTGGACATTTTTTTAAATCATCGTGTGTCGGAGTTCCCAGTGACGTTAATCAACAGTTTTCGATCATCGAGGGAACTATACGGTCCATCCAAGTGACAGACAACTCGACAGCGTGGAAATGCGCAAAGTAATACAAATTTATGCTCTGTCGGATTTTATGATCGAGGAAGCAGATGTGACATTATTATAAGAAACACCTGCACTCTATCATAGATGCCTGAAAGAGTTTTAAATCTTCAGACGTGAACTTCAAAGCTAAAGCCACGACTACCTGCCCCAGACGAGAATGTCATCACCGCGTTACAATATCAAAGGTCACAGTGTTGCTTGTCATAATCGGAAGTAATGAAGCCATGAATAAATGTATGAATAAAGAGTGGCCTACTTGGGATACTGACTAAACACTGTTTTGTATACAAACATTTCAAGGCTCCGACTCGCAGACCCAGGTTTAAAACCAGCTCGCTGATCTTACATTCACATTCGTATTGTCCGAACCTCACGAGTCTTCTCATTCTATTATATCCCAAGTTGGCCACTCAATTTTATTCAAATTTGCATCTTTTTTTTCTTGATATAACAAATTGAATTCCAACTACCACGTACATCTGTGAATCTTGATGTGCATTCCCTCTTTCTTTCTTTTTCTTCTTTTTTTCTGTCGTTTCCCCCTTTTACCAATATTTTTTTCCCCTCCATATTTGTATTATTATGTATCCTTTGAGGGTAGTCATACTATCAAGCTTTGCTTACTTTTTCAACCCTCCTGTTTGATGTTTTCGATTAGTTACAGCCAGCCTTACTTTCTTCTTCATATATGCTTTTGTCATGTGTAAATTTGCAATGTTTGTTTGTTGTATATTTTTAAAAATGCAAAAGAAAAAGAAAATCAAAAAGAAAGAAATAAATCAAATCAAATAAAATCAAGTATTGCAACAGGTATGACTTATAGATGCCTGAAAGAGTTTTAAATCTTCGGACGTGAACTTCAAAGCTAAAGCCGAGACTATACCTGCCCCAGACGATAATGTCATCACCGCGTTACAATGTCAAAGGTCAATGTTGCTTTTCGACATAATGTCATATTAACGGAAGTAATGCAGCCTTGAAGTATTGAAACAGGTATGACTTATAGAGTTTTAAATCTTCGGACGTGAACTTCAAAGCTAAAGCCGAGACTATACCTGCCCCAGACGATAATGTCATCACCGCGTTACAATGTCAAAGGTCAATGTTGCTTTCCGACATAATGTCATATTAACGGAAGTAATGCAATCTTGAAGTATTGAAACAGGTATGACTTATTTCGTTAGTTGTCACTTTTGGTTGATGGTGTTGTTACTTGATTCATATTTGGATTGAACTATTAATCTGTCATGTTAACCAACCAAATGAAGTAATAGCTTGTGCTTAATAATTTATACTCCACGAGTTGACGTATTCATATTTACACGTTGTTTTATTGCGGTATGACATACAAATTCTGATGATGATCATTGAATTGAATTGTCTTCAGAAAAATGTATTGTTTGTATATTTTCTTTTGTCCTTTTGGCCGTTAGTTTGTAAATCATAACGCATGAAAAAGGCAAAAGATAGGTAGATTATCAAAATAATTACGATAGAACAAACCAGATTGGAAACAAAATATAAAGTGTTGATGACCGATCATTTATTCCTGTTGGTTTATCAATCATTGCGCTAAAGGCATTGTAATCAAGAATGAATTCACTGATGTAATTATAATAGTTTTAATGTAAAAATAAGTTGATATTGAATTAAATTGAATAATAATGATAACAATGATGATGATGAAGATGATGATGATAATGATGATAACGATAATAATAATAGTAATAGTACTAACAATAATATAATGATAATAATAATAATAAACAGTTATTATATATAATGACAATTAACGTGGTCATGGGGTCAGTTCCCCCGACCCATCCATACTCCACATTCTGTCTATGCACTGAGGAAATGAATTCGTAATAATTGTATTTTTTTTTCTCTCAATGCGACAACAAAATCTGCTTGATCAAGAAAGCTGGCTCCGCTGATAGTAAGGTAAGAGTCATTTTTTTCTTTTTTAAAGTCTTCAGCTGGTTTCGAAAGTTCCACGAAGAAAAGGCACACTCGGGGAACGAAAACCCTCATCTTTACTCATATTAACCAGCGGGATTAACTTTAACGTCCTTTCACGGGCAACTACCATTCAATTCAATACAAATTATTTTATTTCCCAAACTCAATCAAAATATGAAAAAAATGCTAACACAAAATTAGTAACAAATGACATTCGCAATATAACGTAGAAAATTAAACTTATTTGTAACTATTCAATATTCAATGTTGATAACTTAGAAACGCATTTTACAAGATACATGTATTTAAGCATAGGCCTACTATTTTCAACGGAATTGAAAAATCCACAAAAAAGCAGTGCTTGTATTTTTGTGGATTACTCAAGAAAGTAAAAAGAAATGAAGAACGAAAGATAAAGAAAAATAAAGAAAAAGATATCATTGTCGAAATAGTACGTTGGGGGCATTTCAAAAATGCCCCCAACGTCATTTAAATACTTTTGTTTTAAAGGCCAACATAAAGGGAAATATCAAAAGGGCTAATGTGTGGGGGCATGTAGATGGAAAGGGTTCTGCATTTTATTGTCTCGGGGGATTCTCACGAACTTTTGTGAAGATTTTGAAATATCTCCCAAGGCCAGACGGCCTATACATCATCAATTAGGTATTGTGGGCGGCTGGGGAACTGTGGTCCTTATTTACGATAAATGTTTTTTTTGTTTTTTTAATTTTGTTTGTTTGTTTTTGTTTTTTTTTGCATTAGAGATCATTTTATATTAAGACTATTTTTCTTTACCGAAAACTACAATAAAGTCGCAAACTGAAATATAAAATCCCTCAAATTGTGCAATACGAGATGTTACATTTATAATAAAGTAAAAAAAAATTTACTGAATGAAAACGGGGTGAAGGATGTGTCCAGCCATAGAGGGGCCCTAATGTCTATACACAGAGTTCGGCCAACTTGGTTTCACTGGGTTACAACATGGCGTATGTTCTTTCGTTTTGTGCTTGCCCAACAAAGCAGTAGTCGCTATACTAGTGTCCAACTTGAACCGGGTTGGCCAAACTCTCCTAATCGATGGCACTGATGGGGATCAGAGCCATCTTTATACAAAGTTTGGCCAACCCGGTTCAAGTTGGACACAATATAGCGACTACTGCTGTGTTGGGCAAGCACAAAACAAAAGAATACACACACACACACACACACACACACACAATTATAGATAGGCCTACTTATTTTTTTATTTTTTAATCATTTATTGATTAATCTTGCTAATTTTCTCATTTATTAATTTATTTGTTAATTTGTTTATTAATTTGTTATTGTTAACTTATTTATTAGTTAATTACTTCATTCGATCACTCATTCATTCATGCATTCATTCAATCATTCATTAATTTTATGTGTTTATCTATTGTTGGTCAACTTCCATACAAGCATGTAGTAAGCGCGTTAACGTTCACACGCCCATCTACTTTAGCTAACTCCTGCCACCTTCTATCTTGGAAGGCAGTTCCTCTATTTCGAATCCCTTTATCCTCGATTGGGAATCTTATTAACAATTCTAAAATAATCACTGTTATCAAAGGATAAGAGATTGCAATGCCTTTAAAGCATCGTGGGATCATACCTACATCTGTATACATAATACTAAATCATGTTCAACGAAGCTGAAATTATTCCTTTATTCTTATCATGTCAGATTTGAAGAGTTACGGTGATTAATCAAATGATCATTGTGTACGAAATGAAAGATAAACTGTCACAATAAATTATCATAAGCCCCCTACTGAGCTTGAGAAGTCTAACTATTAATATTTTATTAAAGGGTCACTCTTACCCAACTAACATAGCCTTTTAAAACATTAATACACCTCTACTTATTAAAATCCCAGCCTCTGATTTTTCAGAAAATCTCTAAATTGACCAAAAAATGATAATAACCATCCATTTTCACAGATCTCACGCTTGCTGGGCTACGCCCCATACGGTCACGTGGCCTGATGACGCATTTGACGTCATTGTGGGAATGTCCTTGCATTTGTCCTACAACATTGCAATTCATTATTAGGAATGACGAAATTGCCATAAACGTACTGGGATTATAATTATCAAGTGCATATTATTTTTTCAAATAAATGTCGATTTTTCCTCCAATTAATATCATAGTTTGCCTTTTAAAAGACCTAAATCACCCTCCGTTTCACCGGAGAGGCTCCTGCAGTGACGTCGTATGCTATTGCGCAATACAGCACCGAAACTGAGCGTTCTGAGTCGTCATTTTTAAAGCTAGATTCCAGAGTTATTGATGATTTCTAAAAAAAATCATTGTCATTTTCGGAATATCCGTCAAAAATTGTTCTACTTATCTTTTTTTCATTTTTATTTAAAGCCCGTTTTGGTTAGAGTGGCCCTTTAAAGTCGCCATGGTTGGAGTATATTCGAAACAAAAATGAAAACAGAAAAGGGAAAGAAACAATATTGTTATATGAAAAGAAAAGTTTAGTGAGTAGAATGGGGCCATGCAAGGGAAATGATATTTGTCAACAATTGACAGAATATGACAGTGCATCGTTCTAAAATGACCACTAGCTGTGTTGTTGGTGTGCTTGGGCTCATGGATTTATTACGGATGGACATTCATCGTTTTCTTAACGAATTCATTGTAATTGTCTCCGTCAATGTCGTCTCAATAACATTCCGTACATGTTTCTTCCCTTTGGTCTCATCATGGTCGCCTGCAAAAAGCCGGGACAGAATCAAGATAGTGATTTTACACATGTTAATCTACATGCGCAGAAGATTATTACTCGCCTAAATCATGGAAAATAGATGTGCAGTTCTGGCTTATAATCGGAAATTGTTGTTCCGTGTACTGTACATGTATTTTTTTTTTTGAAAAACATGTTGATATTACCAGATAGAGGTTATTTTTGGATGTTTTGATTGTGATTTAAAATCCCGTTTCCCCCTATTTCCTCATAATATTCCAGAGTTACAACGCACAGGGCTGATACAGACCATGGCCTTCTAATTGTTTTATAAGGTCATAGGTGTGTGCGAAAATTTGCGAATCAGTAATAATACATTTCATATCACCAAAATCGTCTGCTTTTCAACTTTGCTGCTCCCCATTGAGGATGCTTTTATTTGAGACACACTCTTACAGAGCACACCATCCAAACAAAACCCAAGAGAGGGAAACTGCTCCTTTGTCAATGACCGAAAATGCTTACGCAGTTGTTATTGTTAAAACAGCTGAATGTTCTCATTAAAGATAAACTTTAGTACTGGTAATGCGATTGCATTGTGAAAGAAAAGGTGTGGAAAGGATCAGAAACAGTTGATCATGTAGCATGTAAGTATTGGTGTGCACTGCAAGGTTCTGGAGTCATCAAAATCATAATAAATTTGACCGAGTCTTGGTAAAGTAACAATCACTGTACACAGAAAGCTATATATGGGATAACACACATGGTGTCGGGGCTAGTACTACCTTGATTTCCTTGTCTTTCTATGCTCATTACTCAGCAAGTATACATTTTCTTCCAAAATTGTTTGGCACATGTCATTTATTTTTAATCTTGAACATTCAGTGTAAGTTTCGTTTGATTCTGTGAGAATTAATTTTCTTTTTTTTTTTACCAGAACTGGAGTTTATCTTTAAGATGCACATAATCAGAAGGCGGCGACTATGATTGAATCAAAGGAAGAATCACGTTGAATGTCCATCCGTATTAAGTCCATGGTGAGCTAGACACTCACTACTAGAGTAGTGCTTTATACCACTCCAGCAAAGCATAGAGAGTCAATGCTAATGCGTATTGACCTTTAGCACTGCAATACGTGTTAATAGGCAGCATTTGAATACACGAATAGTCAATACACTTAAAACACACAGATGCACACAATCATACCGATGCAGCTGATCTTTTTAACATCGGAAAATTTAAAAAAAAATTGTATTTTATTGCTAATTAGGTGTCATCAATCGTCACTAAAGTACTGATTTCGAGTGAAATTAGTTGAGTTTGTACAGTAGTGTTTGAAATGTTGAGAATCAATAGCACAACTTTCAATACACAGCCAGGATAGTAATGAGCCTATGTGTAGTTTATACCACAGTGACAGTTCATATTTGTAACCTAATAAAGGAGAAACACTAGGTAGCCTATATTCCATGAAATGTTGCAACATTTCCTCAACCGTTTGATAGAGATTACAAAAATATGACATATGAAGCAAACTTGGCAGAGGTTTATGATTCAAATTTCTAGCTCGGAAAAAATTTAGCTAATACTGCTTTGTTGGGCAAGCACAAAACAAACGAATAAACGCAAGTGAAACCAAGTTGGCCAAACTGTGCCTCGATGGCTCTACTAATGTTTCGACAACACTGCCCTCAACTGTTAGAGATTAGCCATCTCTTGCGAAGATTCATCCATGGTATCTCTATAAATGTAAGAATCTTTCTCAAAACCTTTATTGTTAGAGGGCAGTACACCTAAGATTTGTTGTCTTCATGAAAAGACATCATATCAAATCACTTTGTTATAACAAAGTAACTATGTACAGATGAATTAGATGCTCCAAAACTCCTGATTTTGTTAGGACAGATAAAGTATTTTGAATATATATATATATATTTTTAATTCATGACTTTAAGCAGAAAATGATCCCCCTCCTTCCCCGACAAGTCTAATTTTACTCCCTAAGAAGAACTTGAATGTGCTTTTAATTTACTCCCATCACTTTACCTGAAGAGAATAAATTGAAAGGGCCTGTTAACATTTAAAACTTGGTTTTTGTGTATTCCATGTAGCGTCGTGAATTTAAATTAGATTATATTAACTGTACATCTCGTTCTACCTGATCCTCAGATCATATACAAGATAGTTATATAAATGTAAGATAATAAAGCCTACATAAAAGCTTTGGCAACTCTCGTGGAAATAAATAGGCCTATATAGCAAACCTCAGTTCCTGTCGGTCTTTTTGAATCAATTCCTAAACGCACAAGGGCGTTATGAAAGTGATACTAAAACAGCTCTGTGGTGTTATCATTAATATCAAATGTCATTGTATGATTCGCCTATGAACTTGTCCATTCAAAGAAAGGAAGCAAGTTATGAACACGAGAAGAAATAAATAGCGCCATCTATCTACTACCAGTGTATATGCCACAAACTTCTCCTCTCAGAGCGATTGAGGCGTTCTGTAATTAGGGACTTGTAGATTTGCACGTCGACATAATTATAGTGGACTGCTACGTGTGACGTCCTTATAAGGCACTGGCAGTGTATCAAAAGGACGTCACAGTGCCTTAAAAGGACATCACATGTAGCAGTCGCAGTGCCTTAAAAGGACATCACACGTAGCCAGACGCGTACACAGGGGGGGGGGGGGTTGGGGGGTTAAACCCCCCCCCCCCCCCCCCCCCCCCCTAAATTCCCCCCCCCCCCCCTTTTGGATTTTTTTTTTTTTTTTTTTTTTTTTTTTTTTTTAAAAAAAAAAAAAAAATTCCCGTGGCCGACCTCAAAAAGATGACCTTACCCCCCCCCCCAACGGAGCAAAATGTCAAATTTTCAAATTTCGATACCAAAAAAAAAAAAAAAGTGTCCTCTTACCCCCCCCCCCCCCCCCCCCCCCCCCCCCCCCCCCCCCCCCCACTTAGCGACTTTTCGGCCGGCGCGATTTTCAAATTTTCGGGAGCAAAATATTTTGGGCCAGATTTTAAACCCCCCCCCCCCCTTGAAAAAATCCTGCGTACGCCCCTGCACGTAGCAGTCGCAGTGCCTTAAAAGGACATCACACGTAGCAGTCCACTATGTCGACTCGCAAATCTAAAAATCCCTATGACCACATTGTAACATTGCCAATTCAAGATTGAGAATCGATTCGGTAATATTTTGCGTACCTAGCACGAAGGAGAACAATGTTGCTTGTAAGATATGTAAACAGCAAATTTGCATGTCTGACGGTGATGTCATCACTCGAGCCTCCACCTTCACGATATTTGCATGTTTTTCAGACAATCTCTTTCAATGTCGCCACATATCTCCTAACAATAACATTCCTTCACGCCAGGTTAGCCCGTTTTTATAGAAAGTTTCTTTCAACATGCAGGTTCATGACTAATTTATTTTTTGTCTGCAACCCAATATATGCAATAGGTGAGCGAACATACATGTAGTTCTTATTGTAAGTGATTTATGTACGGAAACTACAGAGGAGCAATGGGCGTTTTAGCATTTGAAGAAGAAAAAAAAATTAAGTGTATTGTGTTAATGTTTTCAAAGCTCTCAAAGAAATAGATTACTCCCATGACTGAGGATAACTTTGTTTGATAAGATTTTTAAAAACCCTGAGAGTTAATCGAAAAGAAGGAAAATTTTAAAGGAGATCCGACCTTTCATCCAGTGGTGATTGCTCATGGCTTTATATCGTTAAATATATATATGGTTATAGTTAGCGATGCGATTGGGTTTTAGAGAATGGTTTAAAGATTGGGGTTAGGTGTAATTATTGCAAGAACTGACTGCACTCACTCACTGCAGAACAATAATATTGTCGCAGGAGCATGGGTCGTATAACAAGTTTTAAGCTGAAATGATATAAAACTGTTTATATCAAGAAGATAATAATCACTCATCTTATCTAAAATGAATTATTGATAAGAAATCATTCGCATTAGATCATTAGATACACAAATTAATGATAACAACACATCAGTAGCAGTGAAAATGCAACATTTTTGACAAATGACATAATTCAGGCATTAATGAAGGTTTATTATGATAAATTTCAGGACATCAGGCATATAGCAATGGGTTGTCATCATATCCCTTCAGTGTAATTTAATTTTTTTTCTCAGGTGTAGTATATCAACACCGGTATTTGACACTTGTTTGACCCCCGAGATTCATTTGAAACGTCACAAACGATTTTTACTCAAACGAATGCCTCAAAAGAAAACGAATCGACTTTTTGAAATGCTCATTGTTACTTTGTGAAGTGACCCGGTGCTTCCTTTTGATCAGGAGTAATAATACAAGTATGAAAGACCAAGCGAATATCTGATCTTCATTCTAAATTCCCGCTCTACATTCTAAATTCCCGATGATTTAAAGGTACTTTGTCCCATTTGTCCCATTTGCAGGCCAAAAAAATGAAAAGGTTAAATTCCAACGGCATTTGAATGATAATACTAATTGAGAACTTTCCTTTAAAAAAAAGGAGGGGGGGGCTGAAAATATATTCAAGTGGGAAAATAAAGACTATTAGTTGTCGAATCGACTTAAGAGCTATAGAGCCAGTACTGTAATAGTCAGATTTTCATTGTACCGAATGGTCGTACGTTTTATGCTGCAGAAAGATTCAATCAGTTTAATTTTGGCCATTACAAGAAGTGGGTTATTGATGTAGACAAATGCTCATGTACCCTTTACAGCTCATTTTATGTATGTTATTACCAAAGAAGAAAAAACAGACAGTCACTCAATAGTGTCTGACAGTGAAGTTTAGCAAGTAAACGGGTTTCCTTGCATAATTTGACTATTAAGGACACTGCTAACGTTTAAATTTCACAGGTAGGACATACATGACATATTCATAATTCCTGCAAAGTTCTACAGAATTTGATGTTGGCTGCAAAAGAGACATAGTATCTTTAAGAAAGCGTTCACTTTCTGACAGTTTTACATAACATTGATCATCATGACTTTAAGGTATTTCACCCCTAACTCCAACCTGACATTTACCTACAAATTATTTCAGATGAACTCATGATGAGACTCATTAATCAATATGCAATACAAATGCAAGAAAGAAACTCCAGCGACTTCCTGCTCCACATTCGAAACGTCTGACAGTTTCAAATTACAATGACCGTGATATCTTTAACGATTATTTATGTATTACATCACCTTTAAAACCTTATGATTGAACACAATCACTCTTTAAAAATCCCTCAAATGCCTTGTGGAAATGACAGCAAATTCACTGTAAATTCAACTTTCTATTTTTTAATTACCATACCCCCGAGCTCGATGTGCCCCAAAACAAGACTAAAGCAAATATGACGCACGCAGATTCTATTTTCTGACTTGGGATGATTACAAAAGACCTTTTGTATAAATTCTGAAGGGTCTACAAAGCATGCAAAGTAAAGACCCAACGTAAACAGATATGACAAAAGACCTGATTATCAAAAGCCCATGTCATCGAAATGGGGGGGGGGGGGTAGAATCGCCCCCAGATTAATGGAGTACGTGCATGCAAGTGAAAGCATTTTCATCTGCTACACGCAAGAAAGTCCGCTCGCTGATTACACCGTTACCAATGAAGTTAGAAAAATATTACCTCTTTTCTTGAAATGATTGTGACAATATGATTTATTCTTGATAGATAATGTTTATATCCATCAAAGAGGACTTAGTTAATAAGGGCCCTGTTGCCTTTTAAAAGTTTTTTTTCCTCTCATTTTCATATTAACTAACATATTTATATAAATGCACTCTGTCATGGGTGTCGATCTGTAATTGATACCTATTGTTCAGGGGGGAATGATCTATTCATTCATCCCCCCTGAACAATAGGTATTACGTAAGGATTGACACCCATGCACTCTGTCACAGTTATTTAGATATCAAATGTACAATTATTCATGATATAATGTCTCTATTTTATGTATTACACTGTATATCTTTTTCTTCTTCTGAAATGGAAATGAGCGGATAAATGAATATATTCTCAGAACTCTGTTGAGCAATCTTGTGGATCAATTTTAATTGATCGGTAAAGTTCTGAGAAGATATAACATTCAACTATCAAGATTACCATTGTCACAATCATTTTCATGACATGAGGTGAGAAACTGGGGGCGTTTCACAAAACTTGTCATCAGTGACAAATGACAGTTTTTGTTATAAGCTACTGAAATCCTTGCTTCTGATTGGTCATCAACAGATTTGTCACTGATTTTTGTCATTTGTCATTGAAAAAGGGCTTTGTGAAATGGGTGAAATGTAATCCAACTTAATAATATCATGGAAAACAGTGCAGTTTGTACCATCACCTAATACACGACTTATCAACTCATCATCATGACGTAACAGTAGCAAATATTTTAAGAACTTGACCTTGTCATTTTGGAGAATATATTCCTAATGACTGTCAAGGAAACGGAATAATTGATATTATAATTCATTAAAGTTAAATTCAGATTATGCATACATTTCGTTTGGTAGCTGCTTACATGCGCGCGCTCTAAAATGATTGCTGACTGACACTTCATCTTTTGCCATTTTTAATTTTAAAAAAGAAGATAATAGAAGTCATCATTTATAATGCGCCATGTCTGTCAAAATCGATACCCCGGTGCATATTTTGTTGGTAGGAGGGGGGGGGGGGGGGGGTGGAGAATTATTGTATGTTCGTGGGAATACATCTATAAAGTAAATTTAGCCATTAAACATAATTAATTGTACAGCCTTCAGAACATAAATTCGCATGATAGATTAGGACATCACTTTCAACATCTAGCAAGGCTACATAAGCTTATCATACAGGTATGAATAGAAACGATTAGTACCACAATAAAAATTGTAATATATAAAAAATGGGGAAGTGCTAGCCATTTAATGATGATGATGATTTAAAGGACCCCTGTCATCCAAATGAAGGTTTATTCCTGTTGGTGTGTATTCCTGCAAACATCTCATATTTTGATATGTAAACTTCTGAATGTGTGTCATCTATTTTTTTTTTCTTCTTCTTCAAACTTGCTAAGCTCCACCCTAAAAATCCTCCAGATCTCATTCTACCTGTGACATCATCTGTCCCTATTTTAACGAATTGGCGGTAGTGAATGAAAATCGCGTACAATTTGCGTGCGGCTTTTCCTCACTACCGTGACTTCGTGAAAATAGGAAGCTAACTTGAGAAAGTGGTATGTAACTTTGCGCATAACTTTTCGGCGGCTTGGACTTGGAGCATGGGGTCAAAGGAGAGCGACTTGATTCAACTCCTTCTCTATCACATCCCTGGTCTACGTATCTTCAAGGAAGGTCCAGTTTGCCTGACTTTAATTATTTTCTCCTGGTGGCATCGAAGATAGTACAATGGGAATGAGCTAGATATGACTGCAGCTCTTTAAACTCCTAGATAGAACAAATATTAAGGCTTGTCCTACCTAAAACCATGAAATGCAATTTGTATGTTGAGTATTGAGATCAATTATTCGTAACAGGTGAATGAAATATTTCAAAACAAGGCAATTGACAAAGACATGTGCATTCAATTTTGTTACATTACGAAAATGGTCTATACAATAGACCGTTTTACAAACATATACAATTGTTATGCATACTTTTTAAACAAAGTCTGTTCTTGACAACCTGAAAGTTTGCCCAAGGCTTGCCCCGCATAGCAACAATTAATGTTAGCAGACTGGATTCCAAGTATTGTACTTCATTAATTGGTAAGAGGTTTATTGAATAACTTGTCACTATACGTCCCAAGGAAAGAAACATCCATATAGGCCTATTGTGATAAGTTAGTAAATCGGTATATTACAGGGTGGAAATTGAAAAGTGTTAATACACAACCGAGGTTAAACAATTATAATCTAGATGAAAACAATTGCAGGACCATCTAACACAATTACATTCAGTCGAGGAGAGTAAAATATGTCTACATAATTACTGTGCCTATACAAGCATGAGAAGAATTATTTGATTTTTGGAACAGCATCATTAAAATAAACTTTTTGATAGAAACAGACAGGTAACATAATACTGATTACACCATTACTCATCTATTACTCTATTATCCATTACTCATCTAAATCAGCATCATATTGATGAATAAGACCTTTTTGTTAACCTGCCAATTCGCAAACAACGAATATTCCTCCCCCTAAAGTCTTTCGCGAATAACAGACAATTTTGCCCGACGTTCAAGTTGAGTAGTCATAATGGGAGAAAATTTGCATATTTTCTGACACGCCGATGCAATTCTTAAAAATACACCTGCTTGTTAAAGCATGGTACATCAATCGTCGAAGAATATCTTGGCGTTAACGACCATGAAAGCTCGGGGACAATGCAAATACCAAACGCATTAATAGTCCGCCATATATCGCTGTGTGTGGCGTAAGGGTGTGTTGCGCTGTATGACCGTATGTGAGTGTGTGTGTGTGTAGACGGCCGCGCCCAATCCCAAAAGAAAGAAGAAAAAACAAAACTTCCACGAACTTATTCGTCAAAGTGTGTATGTGTGTGTGCGGATAGTGATAGAGCGCACAGTTGCAGTTGGTATTTTAAGTCGACTGCTCGTATTGTTTTTGAAGAAACTTCTCCCATCTTTTATCTGCAAATCTGCTGGTGGAACATTGACTGAATATGGGGAAAGCAATCGAAGATGTAAGTTGATATTTCTTTTTTCAAATATTGAAGTGATATTTTGTTGTGTTGTGGAATTCGGATGGAATTCGGATACACCAAAAATGGTCAGGTCGCATCGACCATCGTTGTACGTTTACTTTAAACCGTCCGTCTATACTTCAGGGGAAGTTAGGCACATGAAATTAATCGCTTACAACCCTACAAATAGGATTTCGGACAAGTCGTCTCATGTGCCAAAAATGCAATTCTTGCGAAAGCAACGGGTGAACTTTACGATAAAAGGGCAACATTTTACTTGTGTCTGTCGCAAAGGGTTTGTTACTTTCAATTTCGAGAACGGTTTAAAGCATTTGTGAAATGAATGAAATGTTAGCCATCTAAATGTTTGGCTTCTGAAGTTTCAGTTCCATATTTGGAAAGTAAATGTGTAGAAATTAGGGGTCCTGTATTCATGTTACTTGCACTTTTTGTATAATTTTACAACACGGCGTTCACCGAGTATCAACAATTAATGCGAAAAAGAGACTGGGAGGTGTGTTTCGTTGGTAATTACAATGTTGTACCATGATGATTATTTTCAATAAACCGTTTTGTTCACTTGTATTTGTAATGTATTATTGAACATGATTTAAAGTTTTTTGTTTTATGAAATCATTTTGGATGGCAAACAATCCACCTTTAAGTCGTAAAGGTAGACTCTAGTGAAAAAAGGGGGATCCGTGTAAAGAATATAGCAGTCGGCAATGTATGTGACCAGCCTTTCATAAATCAAATTCGTGTATGTTTTGTCATTTAAAACTTGTTAATACTTTGAAAAAGTAGGAGATTAACGGAGTAATTATATTCAACTTTATCGTGCTCTCCATTACAAAATGTCCACAACAAATTATATCTCTAGTTGGCCTCATTCATAGGAACTCTTTTTTGTGCTTTAAATCGAAGAAACATTGTGCCCCTGAGTGTTTGTGCCCTCTTCGAATTTGCGACCCTCATTACACCTTTCACTGTCAAATATTTCTTCTCAGAGTTGTTCTTTTTGTGTTGCGCCCCTCCCCTTTCACAAAATTTTGGGTCCGGCCCTACTTAACAATGATTTTAGTGAATCACAAGGATGGGTATTGTTGAATTCCGATATAAATCGCAGACTAGCAGGTACCGGTTTCTTTTCTTTAAATATTCTTTTCAAAGAATGAAAAGAAGCGGAATGGGTCAATTTAAAAGCACAATAACCAAAGAACAAGCTGCACTTCTCCACTTACAGGTCGTGGAAGCTTATTTGAAATAATCATTCGCCACGCTGCTGTAACTTCATATTTCTACACCAGACTAAACGATATGTTTCGACGTTTCACAGGGGTTTTATGATATTCAGATATTGCGCTTTATAGGTTTATGTCTATATTCTTGACACGGTCACGTGACTCCTAAACGAAATTGACGAATAGTTCATGGATGAGGACAATAGTGTTGACGAATACATTCTGGCAGCTTTCCAATGAAGACATTCGGTTCTTTTTTCTCGTTTTCTGTTTTTTCTGTTTTTGTCTATAAAATGTTTTTAGCAGACCGTAGGCGAGAACAAAAGACAGCTATATTCAATTGCTTTTCATGTTACTTGGACCATGAAACGGATATCGAATGAGCAATATGATTGATCAGTATGATTGATCTTTCGTGATCTGAATTTTTTTCAACTATCAAGATGTGCATCAATGCACTGCATTTAGTGAACATATAAATTACAATGTACAGTTTTAGGGATAATGTTTATCAACAATAATGCATAGCTTATGAAGAAAGAATTCGAAGTAAATATTGCTGAAGTTCAAACTTCAAGGACCTAAACGTCAAGGAACTGCAAACCATATTTGTCTTAGAATGGAGTCATCGAAATCCGGCAAAGTATGTATTTTAGAGAAGAACAAGAAGAAAACCCATACCCAATTCAGTAACCCCTTGTCTTGTTTAAGATATCCATTTCCGTTTCATGAAGTATTCGAAGAACCTCATAATTTATTCAGTTTATTATCGCCCTGACTGCGGGTATCTACCGCACTCATTTATCCCAATGTGTTAAGATCCAATATCTTTTATGTTTTGGTTCTTTATCTTTGTGTATATATTTGCAGTGCAAATAATACTTCCGTGTTGGCCAATATTTGCACCTTACACAGTCCGGGGGTGGCGAAATAAAATCTCTTTTCAATAAACTTTCTTGGTATTTTTCCATACAGTGTAAATCCATAGATCGCGTTTCGTGGTAACCGCATCAACATTACTACTCTGAAAATGTCGGAAGCCATCAACCAACAACAAGGCGACACTTGTGTTGTATAATCTTTCTTATCTGTCTAGCAAAATCGAATACTTGACATAAGTATCGCAAAACAATGACCCTAAATTACATAGACATAGCGGTTTGTATCTAGTATGTACAGAGCTACGACACCTTAATCATTGCTTTCGGAGAAACGTTAGAATAACCTTAACACAAGTTTAATCCACACCTCTTGAATCCATGTGACAACGTACTTCAATCATCGTAATTCAATCATCACTTCTAACGCCGTTCCAACGTTTAGTTTGGATCTTCCCTCTTGTAAAAGATAGTTTTAACACTTCCATTTATATTCACTTTCGTTGAAAACAAATTCTACTGAATACTATTAATGAATAAGATAACATTTTATATTAGTTTCATTGAAAATCTCCTTTAAAAATTTCGCGCCAGATTAGAGGAATTCTATTTAATTGGTAGACGGTAAGTGTCAAAAGTATAAGTCCTTTAATGATCACAGTCATCACACGCACAAAAAAGATCAACTTTTAGAAAACTGCTTTATAGAGCAAAGTATTGTGTTCGATTTTCCTTAACCTGGGGGGTTGAGTGAGACATTCAACGGAAATTCTTTATACTAGTTCATCATCCTACCAATACTATTATAAAAGCGCTACCATTAAACAAGAAGCAAACAAGATGGATTTTATGAGAGGTAATAAAAGAGGGTAATGTCTATAAACCAAATAAAGATCAGGACTTGGAAAGAAGAAAACGACAAAAACAGGTTGTTATATATTTCAAAGGCATTCATCGCCCTCTCTACCAGAATAAACAATTATTTTTTTGCGATCTCACGACATTATTTACCGAGCTCCTTTTAACTTAAATGAGTTAGATTTCTTAGAGTATAGTAAGGTAAAGAGATCTGTTGTGGAATTTATCAACTTTTTGGTCTGAATTCCGATAATTCAGTTAAACCCGACACTGGTTCTAAAACCATTTTAACCTCCAGACTTACTTTACCATTTTTGGACAATAATCATATTAAACCAAGTGTTGAAATTGTAGTAGAATACGGCCATTGGGGTTAACATTTTAGAAGAATTCCTGCTCGATTGGATCTGGGTCTCCTAACTCAGCATGAGAAGCAAGTTTTCAAGACTTTCGCCAAAGAGACGTCCCCTTTATGTCATTATGGAGATTGTATTTGCCCAAGGCTATGCCATTATGTACTCTATCCTAGCCGTTACGCAATCGTCTTTGTGTCTCCCCCTTTGTTCTGTCGAAATCCAGTGGATGTTAATAAGAGCATGACAGAGGGGTAATATAAGGGGAACTAGGGCGAATCATAAAGACGTAGCATCTGAAAGGATTCTCGTAGAATAGCCTGACCTAGCAAACAATTCCCAAGTCTTGTTTTGTTTTCCACGATGGAACAAATGGGCACCTATTAAATGGCAAATAATAGTGTGCATAATAATCAGACTTCCCGGTCGTTTCCCCTAGTTTATCCCAATCCCACTTGGGTATCTCGAGTGGAATTCGGACCATTGGTCCCGGGGGTGTGGGGAAGCGATGACTGTCCCTCTTTCTTCGACCTCGCCTAGTTTCTTTTGTCATGCAAGCTGGATAATCCATTTGCACTCCGTGGTCATATTGTATTGTATTATTGTATACAACCTTCGTAAAGTTCTTTGAAATTATAATAACCTAACATGGGGATCGCTTGAAGGCGAGAGGGGAAGGGGTCATCCGTGTGGGGGTAACAACATCCGTAGAGATTATTGCATAATAATCATAGGCGGGAAATAGTCACTGTGTTTAAATTAAGTCGCGGCAATCCCCCTCCCCATACTGCATCTCTTCTGTCGGCTAATATAATCTTATGCAGGCAAATGAAATAAAGACGGAACACGTTATAAGAACATTTCTTCTCGCTTATTGGTTAAAATTGACCACGCCACGCCAGTCCACAAATTGGGTCGGACAGCCCCCGTCCCTTGACATGGATCACATTTAGGGTTAATGTCCTAAGCAAGCACGTTTAAATCAACTAAAGATATGAAATTGAACAGAAACCGCACAACAACAACAAAAATCTAACAAAATGTAATCCTTTTCTAAACTCGGATGCACTATATCAATTAATTTCTCACATTGGTTGGATAAAAAGCCAAGCCAATTACCAAGTCACTTTCAGGAGGTATTTAAAGCGTATATGATCGCAAAGTGATCACGTAAACATGTAGTCGACACATATCCTGTGACTGTTATTTTAAAAAATGACACCTTTCTTATTCGATATCATTTATTCATGACAAATGCATTCACCATTAACCAACATACTTATAGCAAAAAATGTGCAATTTTATTTTGGGCAAAGTGTAATCTTGTACAAATTTACATTAAATTTATATACATATGGAACCACGTAGGAATGGCTTATAGCATGTTTGCACCCACATAACATTTAAGAATATTTTTGATTGCATATAATCTGTAATACCAGAATGAATGTAGAGCCTCTGTACTGTCTTTTTTAAATCTAATTTAATTTTTTGAAGAAGAAAAAAATCCACCAAAAATGAGGAATATCTTAATCGCCACGTGAGATTCACAATCGACCTACCATAGTTGAAGCTAGATGTATACAACCAGAGAGGTGAGAAATCCCTGATACAACAATGCTAGTTCTTGCTGTATAATTTCAAAGCCTTTTTTCTATCATAAACGAGAATAGATGATGCTCATAGGAGAAAATAACAATACTCCCTAGTAACCATCCTATATGTGTTACTCATCCCGTCTTAGGGTCTTTAAAAGCCGCTTAAGTTTCCCATTTGTAGGTTATTGTTCGGAACAGTGGGTAGTATTGTCGGGAGAAAAGGAAACTTTAGAACTCCCCCAATCCTCACCATCCTATAAGCTACAATGCAAGTTTAGAAGCCTTATGAAACCCAGGTCATCACAATAATGCATGTTCATGATTCTAACTTGCTGTCCTTACAAGCTAAGATATTTCGGCGCGCCAACATGGGATCTCTCGCCGTGTAGTTGACATACAAGAAATAGGTATAACATAATCGCAAGGAATTTCGAAAAAATAAACTTAAGGCAATTTCAGTAGCCTTATGAGCCCATTGAAATGTGCGAACATCATAAGACGTGTTAGGTAATCTGAGCACAATTTAAACTGTTCTAACGTATAGGCGCAAATTAGAACCCAAACTTTAAGTCAACAGTGAACAAAAAAGACAAAAATTAAATGATTACGGCTGGCACAAGGTATTTTTGTCACATGCTCGAATGTTCATTAAGCTCAATTTTGGTTTTATTCACGATAGAAAACATGGCAAATATCCAAATACTTTTGTCACATTTAAACAAAAAAGCGATATAGGCCTATGTAATAATGAGTAAACGAGCATTTATTTATAAGCATACAGTAATAATTCAATAATAAATACATTTTAAAAATACGGATCGTTGATCAAATTGGTTGGTATAGCAACGTATTCGATTAAGCATGGAATTGCATAATCTAAAGATTTATTGAATTTGATGAAGTACTGTGGATTTTTTTAAATCTGATACAATGAAACCTGTCTATAAAGACCACTCAATGGAGAAAAGAAAAGTGGTCTTTATAGGCAGGTGGTGTTTAAGTACAGGTGCATTTAGGACTTGTTTCAATGTGAAACCATTTTCAAGGGAAACAACAAATTTGGTCTTTGTAGACAGGTGGTCACTAAAGCAGGTTTGACTGTACATGCAAATGCAAACGTGACGCTCGGGCAATCGAGGAATGAATCCTGCCAGGTTTACCGAAAATGTTTTTTTAATATTTTTAATTAACCATATCTCTCATTTTGTAATGTCTTAGGGAGCTGTTGAGGTGCTGGAGGAGAATGAAGGAGATGAGAATGTCGAGAGGGGTAACTGGGGTAGCAAGTTGGACTTCATCCTCTCCTGCGTGGGGTACGCTGTGGGTCTCGGGAATGTCTGGAGGTTCCCCTACCTGGCCTACGAGAACGGAGGAGGTGAGTTTATATCCGGGTTTCTTCCTCCCCCTCTCTCTGTCTCTCTGTCTGGGTCTGTCTCTCTCCGTCTGTATCTGTTTTACTATCTCCCTCTGTCTCCCTCTCTTCCCCTCTCCCTTCCCCTTTATTTCTCTCCGTTTCATTGTCCCTGTCTCCCTCTGCCCCTCTCTATCTCTCTCTCTCTCTATTTATGTCTTTATTTATATTTGTCTATATCTTTGTGTCTATCTCGCTAACTGTATCTGTACCTGTCTCTGTCTGCCCGACTCTCTCTCTCTCTCTCTCTCTCTCTCTTTCTTTCTTTCTTTCTCTCTCTCTCTCTCTCTCTCTCTCTCTCTCTCTCTCTCTCTCTCTCTCTCTCTCTCTCTGTCCGTCTATCTATGTCCCTTTCACCATTTCAGATCGTGATGTTTAAATTATATACATTTATATCAATATTCTGTTATATATTGACAAAGGAATCAACCTTTAAATTGCAATACTTGCACATTTTCTATCGTTAAAGATACACAGAAACTTTTCCAAACCACTTATCCTGACACAAGTTCATGCTTATATATATATATATATATATATATATATATATATATATATATCATATCATATATTTAAATTTGTCGATCAAGGTTGAGGTTCTATTTGTGTCGACCTTAATATAATTATGTAGACTAAATACACTACAGAACTCTGTTAACCAACGGCCTTTGAACAGATTTCATATATATAAAATGCCCATATCACTCAATCGTAAAGCTCGTAAACGTTTTGTATTTAGGAATATGAAGGAAAGAATTAGAAGATGTAAAACACGAAATAATACAAACGTTTAATCTCTGCTAGATAGCACAAAAGCAAAGTCATAAAAATGTTCTGTTATCTTTGTAAATAAATTTTTGGAATGACATACATGCCTAATCATGTTTTTATGATTATTAGTTTGATAGACCATTTCGTTTGGAGGACGACTCTGAATAAGAAAACAATTTGCGTAATATATGTCGTAGTCTATTTGTTAACATGAGACATTAAAAGGATTTTGACCTAATTTTATGTATGATATTTATCTAAGGTGGGCAAACTGTGTTTGTATTGTCAACTTTCTACTTCACTGTATTCATTTTCATACAGACATTGTAAGGTGGGTGTAATATGCCTGCCTCCCAAAACCTATTAGTTATCAGACTATGACAGAAATATATCTAGAGTGCAACCATAAAGCTGGTATTTGAAACAGTATGGATTTAAGTGCCTAGAAAATGAGAGAGACAGGGAGAGATAGAAACAGATAATGAGAGACAGAGACAGAAAAAGAAAAAGGGGAAAGGGGGGGTTGGCAATTATAAATACACATGTTTTTAAAGTTTAAAGTTGGTTCATCATCATAAAACACTCAAGTAACCTCTCGATAACTCGTTTGTAAAACTTAATTGCTTTTATTCACTTTTTTGTATTCACTTTTGTTTAAATTCAATATGAATAACATCAGGGAAATTACAGAAAATGTCTTAATACAGTAAAGAGGATACATGCACTAACCCGTCAAATAATTACGTAAGCATCAGATATACAATAGTGCAAGGTACAATACTGTAGGGAATCGAAATTAAAGACGATATATCATTTCTCAACACAGTGTGAATAGAACAAACGGGGATTCGTCACATCTAAGAATAGACCTACTACGAATACATGATCTAAGAAAGGGAAATGACGTTATCTTTCTTTTCATTAAAAACAAATTCTAGAAGAAATATGGATATGGATAAAATGAGCAAAAGAAAAACTGCTTTTGCACCCCTGTTGATTCTCATCATCTCGTACCTGTTCATTTCGATATAATTATGATTGTTCTTTTTCATGTTTGTATTTTTTTTATTACTTATGTTTTGTTTATAAGGTAGCTGGATTTAATTTGTGCAGAAGTGGGCATTTGATTCCAGGTGGATTTGGCGCCTTACAAATCACATATATTATTTTTATTAATATTATTATTATCGTTATTATTACTGTTATCATTATCATTACTATCATCATTATCATTACTATTATCATTAATATTATCATTACTATTATTGTTATCATTATCATTATCCAATCCTGGAATTTATAAAGCGCCAATATCTAGTTGCCTAATCAAAGGCGCTGATGAGACTGATAAAAGCTAACATTATAATTATTGTTATTATTATCATTTTTATTATTGTTCTGTGTCATATTATTATTTGTAATATAATTATCGCCATTTTTTTATGTTCAAGGTGCTTTCCTGGTCCCGTACATCGTGATGTTGGTGTTTGCTGGATTACCCCTCTTCTTCATGGAGGTGTCGTTCGGACAGTACTGCAGTCAGGGACCCATCACATGCTGGAGGGCCATCCCCATGTTCAGAGGTAAGATATGCTAATAAGAAGAAGGTATTGGGCCGAGGAGGGGAAGGGCCGAGTTCTGGAAAAGATGAAAAATAGTTCGTGGACTTTCCCATTCTTGGTATATGCCAGTTTGAAAGTTTCCGTACAATGCCTTACTGAACTAGGGCAGTTTAAACGCACCAACTTTTAATCGATCCTATATTCATTTTCTATGTCATTACAAAAATACAACATCGCTCTATCACCCGAGTCATGTAACGCCATTTCAGAGACATTCTTGCAGCACAATCTACAGATGTAATACATAACCACATTCTCAATAAAACCATTATCAATTCAATTAGATTCAATTCAATTCAGCAAACGAACGCTGTGGTTAAGGACAAAAATAGTTTAATGATAGATATAAACTCGAAAGTAAAAGTAAACTGAGCACGGTAACAATAAAAATAGATATGATGGTCTCATTTCAAATTAATACCAGCACCATCTTTCATAAAAGCTAGACATTGGTTTAATTGCTTCGTGAGGTCTATATGCAGTTAAACACACTAACAGATAGTCATACAGATGGGCTGGCAAAATTAATAAACATTTCGTGCAGTACCTTTTTATTTAATTACTTGACCCTCCGCCCTAAAAAACAACAACTTTGGGGTAGGTAAAAGACAAGGAGGGTAAACGGTTCACAGCACATTTTGTAAGGCGCCAAAGATGCTGTACAATAAGACAAAAATGCCGTAACCACATCTCTTTTTGCAAATCCATAGATCATATTGAAAAAGAGCCACAAACTTAATCAAAAGAGCGACAAACGTGATAAAAAAGAATCCTATTGTGTGGTAGAAGATCGGTCTGCAAATGGTGTTTACTCGTTTCTTTTCTATTGTGACGCGCTCGGTTGGAGGTCACAGCGCTTTGTTCAGCCATGGACCTATAGCTAGTAGGTCCGTGGTTCAGCTATATAGACGTACTTTGCATCTGTAGAACTCTCTGTATTGTCTCCAAACAATGCGTGGATTGCATCGCATGACTGGCTTTCACTGCTTCTGTACCTTCCCGTACCTCCAAACGAAAAAAACAAAAACGGAAGGACGAATACATGGAGGACAAGCAAATCCGAAACCATCCTGCTGCAAAAAGCAACGATAAGGAAAAACCAAAGAGATATCCTTGGAGAAAACACACCCAACGCCAACGTATGACTTATCAAGTTATCATTACGTACAGTCACCATTGCCCTTTGAGATGTAAATGTAAAACTATTGAAGAAAAGAATGAGAGGGAGGGGGCAAACGAGAATGAAGTTGAGCATTTGTAACAAGGGGAAAATAGGGTTTGGCTTTTACAAAGCACAAATGGGCTTTAATAATCATAAAGTTCTTTTTATAACTGTCATTATTGCCCTCATATTCCTCTTGAGTTTAATAAGGAGCGAGTGGGAGGGGCAAAGCGTGACTTAAAAGTCAAAGCCGTGTATTGGTAGAATGGAGGGGGAAAAAGGTAACGTACAATACACTAATCAAAGTATTGTTACAATACATTCACAATAAGTACAAAAGTTCAAACATCAATCAAAATATTTGACAAAAGTTCACATTTCGCACACTGTCGTTTTCATAATTTCTTGACATCAGCTGATGTTGGAATACTGTGCATACCTAAACTCACAAAAGAAACATGTCCCCCGTGAAGTTATCGGTCCCAGGATTGATGGACCTTCATGATTAATGAAGGAACGCATTTGCATATTAACAGTACGATTATTCAAGGAGTTGGTGACCTGACCGCGTTTTGTGTGAACTACTTGGCGGGCTATTACGTGATCAAAATTGGTTTCTAAAGATATTGATCCCACAAAGGCCACAACACAAATCGTCCATTGTACACATTCGCATATTGGCAGACAGTGCGACGCCTGTCAAAACATAGGATAGTTTCTTCAAGATTGTTGTATATATACTGCAGTGCGCTATCACTTAACATGGGCTTTCAAATAGTTTGCGGTATAGTTTTCAAACCATGTTTGTTGATGACATCTCACGCATTAGTGAGTCGTTTAGGACTACGCCTACTTAATAATATCCCGAGAGTACAATACACTTCATACATGTGTTATCGCATATTTTGTATCATTTAATCGGGAATTTATTTTGGAATGTATAGCGTCGGAGTACTGCATGATAAACAGAGAGAGGGGAAGAGGGGTTGGTTCCTTAGCTAATTGTTTGGTACCAGACAAGTAAATCAATGTAGAATAAGCTCAACAAACAATTTGCATTCGTACTGTAAAGACAGAATGACATCTTTTTAACCGTCAAATTTAATTGAATTATGATATAATTATGAGTTAATGAATAGTTCATGAGCCCTTTGTGGAAAGATATTTAGTGCAGCGTATGGATGGAATCAATCTTGTATGCTAGTTTATCAGACTTGCCTCTAGCAAACTTCCGGTTGCCATCACAACGTTTTTTGCAGGGATGATGCATAAACTTTGATTTATTAGTAAACTCTTATTAGAAAAAAAAACATCGTTCAACCGCGTTCGTTAGATGGTGCTTTGTCGGGTTCGCCTCTGGAAACTTTCAATTTGCAACAACAAATTTTGTCCCTAGAGTTATGTACAACATTTGAATAGATCAGTAAATTACATACGATTCAACCATGATCGAGGACCCCCCCCCCCCCCCCCCCCCCCCGTGTTTGTTACGCAGGGTCACATTCTGTTCGACTTTTATTTCATTTTTCTGAGAGCTATTGTGCGGTTTGGGCGTGTATTCATACCCTTTCCGTTCTCTGGAGTGAGTTACCCTTTGTCATACATAGCTGCTAACAAGTAATGCGACCAATGCAGTATTCGTTGTTTCGATACCGAGTGGGTGGATGTAGATGCAACAGTCATGGGTTCGAGCCCTGACACCGAACTTTTGCAACAAGGCACGACAATAACAATTAATTTGACATGTTCTCTTGACCCTCGTGTATGAAAATGGATATAAACCGTAGAACCTGATTGAACATTATAAACTATCTAACTGACTCCTAGATCCTCATCATTTAGGAACAGAGTTGAAAATACGTATTGTTAACATTAATTTCGATGAATGACAGAGTCTTTTCATATTTTCACATTGGTTTAAAGGAGAGCACGATCTGTATTCATGCTGAAAAAGTTTTTTTTGTTAAAAACGTTTTTCAACTTGGTTCCTATCCTTCCCAATCATACGATGTTGGTATCACTATAATGCGATATTTATCTACTTCGCACATCATTATAAACAAGACATTTTATAAACTGAATTATACCAACTTGTTGGAACAGTACTAAATAGTCTATCCATATCCCTGTGAATTTTGGTGATGCTAACATACAAGAAAGTTATCATTTCGTAATTTAGATATGACCTTATCTTCATCTTTTGCAAATATCTTATAATAACACTACCAGTGATTGCAAGCACTTTGATTCACCTCTATTTTCATATTCAACTAGATTTCAACACCCTATGTGTCATCTCGCGTCATCAATGAAATATTATTCTGTATGTACAGTGTTTTTCCAGTGTCTTAATGAACGTACAGAAGACAACTTTTAACTACATTCGCTTTACGTTGGTTTTATATTCATTGTATGTTCTTGTACATGGGTTATGATGTTCCAAAGTCCAAATCAATCCAAGAATTTACAACCAGAGGTCATAATAGTAGACCCTATATTTTTTACGGAAGAATAGCAGAAATTTGAATAACCTAATATAGTAGGCGTCCTCTCTTCTCGCATTTGGTATTCATGACTTACCATGATACTTTAACAAAATATAGATCAAGTTAATCTCATACAACAAACAAAACAAGGCCTATGTGTTAATCAGTTTTGTAGTTAAAAAACTGAATAACAAGCGTAGTCATAATGTTTAGCAAAATATTTGACAATTCGTTACATCAATAGCTTTTGGCTAGTTTGTTAATGTACATGCAGTGTGGATTGGTGGTAGTACTCGCATTAAACATATTTATACGTGTTATACGTGCAATAGTCCATGTGACCCATTTTAATGTTCTTCTATACGGTTGAATCAGATCGAGCTATACGTATACAAGACTAAATGAAGAGGATTTCTGATTTTGAAAAAAATGCTAAATGGAAGCTGCATTTTTATATGTGCCTGGATAAATATTTCCGTTTTGTTTTCTACCCCATAAGATTTAAGCCCCGATCCCAATTACCAGTTAGCTTCAACTATACGTGTAATTAAACTCACTGCTCGTGTTTTTGGCTGTTTAAGACTTATCCATCCAAAATGTTTTCGAAAGAGGTTGACCAATGAAAACGAAAATGTCAAGTCGTATTTTTAATCAAGATGTCACTTGTGGGTAATTTTCCAATTTTCTGCAGGTGTGTTACAAAACGCACTACTTGTGCTCAGAAAAAAAAGAAGAAGGAAGTTTTCCATTTTAAGGCAGTAAGCAACAATCATTTGTGATAAATCCTTCCAGGATGTTCATTTAAAGCCTGTCTGCACTAGTTTAGCCTGGAGGGACTATACCACCCTGCAAGGCCACTGACAAGTGGTTATCTCATCAAATCAGCTCTCAATTAACATAAGAAAAAGGGGATCATGGGGGACCAATGGGCACCGCATAGGCATTTGCGCAAGTAGCTACAAATGTGCAGTCCCGCTTTAAGATGTTTAAAAACACCTAATGCTGATTATACCGCAGAAAAATACAGTTTAGTAGGGCATATCCTTCATTAAGAAAATAGTCAAAATTTTCTTTTTGGACTTTGGAGAACCATGGGACCGGCTTTTTTCGTTATAGCCATCCCGATATTAACCGATTGCCTCCTACGCATGAAGAGGCATATTCATTTGATTTCATATTCACTTGATATCATATTCGCTTGATTTCATATTTTGTTTGCAATAAAACAAACATAGTCAGTCAAAGGAACGCCAATTCTATGGATGATAATATAATAGGTATTTATTTGCAGAGGAACGGCCCACTTTTAGGAACGGGGGCAATGGGAATAGAATTGGCACAAAGTTAAGCGCATTTCGTAAACATTCATCTACTCCTCTCAACATCTTCTGTCAGATAAGACAACTGCAGATATATACATTCTCTTTGCTACGAGCGCCGTTTCCCAGCTTTTATGAGAGCAATTACGACAAGGCTTCTATTCCCCAAGTAAAACAAAGTACAAAATAATTACCAGTATAAGTCATGAAATGATCATGGGTTCGAACCATTCACTCCACATTGGCGTTCAACCTAATTCGTTCTAATTTACTTGTCTTTAACCAAAAACTTTGTTGAGAAATACACACTGCATCATATAAAAGCAATTTGGCTTTTATAGCATTCTGCCAGTTAGTAATCGATGATTGGAGCTTGTACATTGCTTGTGTACATCGCCAGTTTAATACAGGATTATGCATCCATTTCTTTTTACATACACATTCCACGCCAGTAATCTTTTGTCAAAGGTTTGGTGTGTTTGTGAAAAATGCACCGGAACGGTATTGTAAACTTATTTTTTTCGGGTGATTGGTAGGCTGTGACTTGGAAAGGAAGGGAGACATGACGGGAAAAGAGTAAAAGAGAGCTAAGAGAGACAGAAGAAAGAGAGAAAGCCGGAGAGAGAGAGAGAGAGAGAGAGAAAGATGGTAAATTTGAGAAAAAAAGCGAGAGAGAAAAAAAAGGAAAGAATGAGGATGGGAAAGAAAGAGAGAGAGAGAGAGAGAGAGTGTGTGTGTAAAAGAGAGATAAGAGAGACAGAAGAAAGAGAAGAAGTCGGAGAGTGAGAGAGAGAGATGGTAAATTTTGAGAAAAAGAGCGAGAGAGAAAAGAAGGAAAGAATGAGGATGGGAAAGAAAGAGAGAGAGAGAGAGAGAGAGAGTGTGTGTGTAAAAGAGAGATAAGAGAGACAGAAGAAAGAGAAGAAGTCGGAGAGTGAGAGAGAGAGAGAGAGATGGTAAATTTTAAGAAAAAGAGCGAGAGCGAGAGAGAGAGAGAGAGAGAGAGAGAGAGAGTGAGAGAGAGTGTGTGTGTGTAAAAGAGAGATAAGAGAGACAGAAGAAAGAGAAAAAGTCGGAGAGTGAGAGAGAGAGAGAGATGGTAAATTTTGAGAAAAAGAGCGAGAGAGAAAAGAAGGAAAGAATGAGGATGGGAAAGAAGAGAGAGAGAGAGAGTGTAAAAGAGAGATAAGAGAGACAGAAGAAAGAGAAGAAGTCGAAGAGTGAGAGAGAGAGAGAGATGGTAAATTTTGAGAAAAAGAGCGAGAGCGAGAGGGAGAGAGAGAGAGAGTAAAAGATTGATAAGAGAGACAAAAGAAAGAGGGGAAGTCGGAGAGAGAGAGAGAGACGGAGAGAGATGGTAAATTTTGAGAAAAAGAGCGAGAGAGGAAGGAAGGACAGAACGATGAAGGGAAAGAAGAGATAGAGAAAGAGAGATATATACTGGCTAAACCATACAGTTCTAACGCGTCTCTACATGTATAGTACATGACTAGTGTGAACTTTAGTGGCGATAACTCTCTGACAAGTTATGAATATAATTTTCCATACAAAATCGAGACACTGAACCTATCCAGAAGTTTGTTACAAGGAAAGTATTTTTAACACATACATGCACCTCCCAATAATTTTACCTCCAATCTATGCATCCATTTTAACCTGTATCTACGTATACGCTGCACAGAAAACAATTTTACACGGTTTTCTCACAAAGCTGCGTTTTTATACAAAATGCTTTCATGGCTATCTTGACAATCAATTTCGTTGCGAAGCGGTCAGCTGCAACGACTTATACAGAAATTGAATAAAAATCTAATCTGGTAAACCACCATCTGATGAATAGTTCAGAACCAGAGTACATTTCTTTCAAAATCGACCAACCAAATCTTTGTACCCGTGCAGGTTATGCACAAATATTGTACCTGTGAATAGGCAAAGTTCAGAACATGGAATAATATCTTCGCCCTGTCACGCCCACTTATTCAATAATGATACATTCCAAAGTATTGTGATGACATAATGGGATAATGCAACGTTTTTGTATTCGGCGCTATCAATGAGAAAGACATATTTTACATAACATTTTTGCTTGTGGGAATTAAATTCTATTATCAACTTCAGATGTAAAAGAATCGTGGATATTAGTGCAAAATAGCTTGCCTTTTCTAGAACAAAATTGGTAATGCTCAACTTTTTCTAATTATAACCTCTCTCTCTCTCTCTCTCTCTCTCTTTCTCTCTTTCACTCTCCCCCCTCTCTCTCTCTCTCTATCTCTCTCTCTCTCTATATATATATATATATATATATCTCTCTCCCTCTCTCTCTCTCTCTCTTCCTCGCTTTGGTCTTTACTACAGGTGTTGGATATGGCATGGTGATCGCCTCCGCCTACGTGGGTATCTACTACAATGTTATCATCATGTACACTATCTACTACTTGTTCGCCTCCTTCACGAGTGATCTCCCGTGGACCCACTGTGACAGGTCGTGGAATACGATCTACTGTAGTAGCCTTTACGAGGCCTGTGTCGGAGAAAATACTACATTATCTGACATGGTTAGTTATATGGTCAATTCTATGCGTTACGAAATGAAATTTCATAGGATTAATTTTCAAAAAGGGCATATTGATGAAAGTGTACCCATTTTGGTAGCTCCTAATTAAGAATTCATAATGAGTATGACTTTAAAATCTATTTCATAATGAAGAGTAACTTATTTCCTGTCCAATGATATCATATTCAATATTTTTCTCACAGGTGACCGAGCACCAGGGTCCTTGAAAAGTGTTGTCGAAATAGCTTTGTACCAAGTTTGGGCTGATTATCGAATGTGGGTCAGGCCATAATTTTATGCATGCATGTGCTTCTTTGGTCTAAAATGCTTTTAAAAGTTAATTTTCGCTTCGTGCTTCAATGCTTTATTGTTTAAAATGATGCAATGTATCTAGGGTTTCACAGAACCGTGTTTCAATCAGAAGGATAACTTTTAATTATTTCGAAAAGCCTCCGTTCTTCTTGACTCATGATATCTCTCCGCTCATTGTCCACTGCACCAGTTAACTCGTGTATTGAGCATAATTTAATCATCTCGGATAGTAAGTTTATCTCGTAAATGCAAGAAAGAACACATATGGGTTATTTTTAAAGTGACAGTAGACTTTCATTATAAAAACATAACATCCCAAATAACGAAGGGTTACCCTAAACAAGGGATTCGAATAAAGTCAAGATTGTAATCATAACAGAGAGAGAAAGAAAAGGAAAAATTGCTTGCGATAAAAATTTCCTTGAGTTTGAGTGATATTAACACCTTTTCTTTTCGACTGCCTAATATTAAACGTGAACAATCATTTTTGGAATGAGATACCACAAATATAATGGCGTGTAACCCACATTCATTGCTCAAGCCCAAACTTGGTATACAAGAGGATTTTGTCAATACTTTTGAAAAGCATGCTGCTCAGTCATCCATGGCAGCACAATGATGGATACGATATTATTAGACAGGCTATTAGATACCATTTACCATGATATATAATTCAAGGTCACATAGGTTATAATATTTTAATTAGAAGCTACCAAAGCTGGGTACACTTTCTTTCAATACGCACTGTATAAACTGATAAGTTATGAGGTATTTTCTTGACAGTTGTAAAAGTTTAACAAGTCAAGTCAACCATTCATCAAATTTATGAAATATTTAGCTTTGCTCCAAATTGACCAAAAAATTACCTTTCCGTAACATACCTACAGCTGTCCCAGAGAATAATTACCTGTAAAATACTCACCCAACCCTCTCCCAGAGGGGTTAGTATTAACTTTAATTTCTAATTTTGCTGAAGAGTGATTGTCTGGGTCAATCTTGGGAAACTTGGAGTGACTGTGCAGTATATATTTTTTGTTTCAGGAGGTCAAATTTATGTTGGGGTATATAGAGTTAGGCTGGGTCGTCTTGGAGATACGGTATTTTAACATTTTTCTACCATGAAGTTCCATGGAAACATAAAATGATTAAACACATGTAAATATATTTCTCTTCTCACCTTTACCTTCAGATCATCATCAGCAACGGCTCATGCACCAATATCAGCGATCTGTCTGCTAGTGAGAAAACGGATTACGGTATCTCAGGATCTGGTCCCATGTATGATATCTCTGGATACACCGATCCTCTCTTGGCAGATCGAACCCGACCCAGTGAAGAGTATTGGGAGTAAGTAGCACAATCTGTGATGCCCGGCCGTTGCACAGGAGGCGTCATTCGCCTGACGTAAGATTGCGTCAATAGCTTGATGTAATACTGCGTCATTCGCCTGACGTAACACTGCGTCATTCGTCTGACGTAAGACTACGTCAAAGACTGACGCCGCTTTTCACCTCACTGCGTGGTCAGAGTGAAAGGACAATGAACAGTGCAACCAATGTTTTGAAACAACGGAATATGTACTAAGTACTGCTTTCACAGGCTTGTTAAATGTATGTAATGACGCAATCGGAATGACGTATCATGTATGCATCGGGCCGACAATCATTAGTTAATTGGTTGGAGGAGAGACAAATAATTGGGCATTAATCAAATATATAGTTGTAATCAAATGTAACATTCGGAGGTAGCGTCGACCTTTGCAAAGGGCTTCTCGTTTCAAATACCCCCTTCAAAATAATGGTTTGTTATCTCGATTAATCAGTAATCTTTTCTGTATTTCCAGGAACCCGTCTTACAAAGAGTTGATATCAATCGTAACTTATTTGCGACGCAATTAATCGCAACTATATGCATACGTGATAGGAGACTGCAAACTTGCAATTGATTGGAGGATTTGCGATTGATTTAGATCAATCATAACTCTTTGTAAGACAGGGCCATGTCCTAAATAACCAATTTGCATGTATGTATTGTACTTGGATCATGCATGATCCCAGACAGGCAAGTTACCTTACTTTGCAAGGGGGGGGGATCACCTTGTAACCACTCATTGGTCCAAACCTATGGTGGACTGCATGTGTCGGAACACTTACTGCTCAACTAGTGTAAAAGAAACACCAATCAACGTAATCAGGATTTAATTTACATCTGCTAGATAACCTGATCCAGGCACTCTTTCTACTACACTCTGCAATAAATTTTTAGTTTCCAAGATGAAAATTAAGAATTTAAGCTACGGTCACAAAGGTTCGTACGAACGATGTGTTCTGGTTCGTACGAATCTCCCAGTTTTTCCATGGTCTTCCGGAATTTCCATGGTCTGAAAATCGTTCGTACTGCGTTCGTAGCAGTTCGTAATGGCATTTGTGACCGAGGGTTTAGATAACTGTACCCCTACCCACGTTTATTGTTACCCTTACCCACGTTTATTGTTTGTTCATTGTACACAATAATAATGATTTCTCTTCTTTTGATGTGACTTTTAGGGAGAATGTGCTTCGTCAATCTCAGTCCATGAATGACACTGGAACAGTGAGCTGGCAGCTTGCTCTCTGTCTCCTCCTCGCCTGGATCATCGTCTATTTCTGCCTCGTCAAGGGAATTAAGTCATCTGGAAAGGTATGATCAATGTTCGAACCACCTCCTCTGGAGAGTGAACATGTAGTAAAAATAGAGTGAACATTCACTCTTTCCTTCTTAGAGAGCACTCGAAAATCAATCGATATTCACTCCTAACAAGTGATCCCTGACGTCACTCCCAAGATAGTGAAAATAGAGTGAAAATTCCCTTTTTTTTTTTAGAGAGAGAGAGATCCTAAAGAGTTGATCAGGCTTGGAGAAGAGACAATAGAGAAACGAAACGTCCAAGTTTACAGCGTAGGAAAAACGGACCGAAACGATGCTTGATGATAAGACGACGATGATGATGTATTCCATTAACGAATTATCAACAGAAGTTTATTCGCTCCTTTTTTTTCAGGTGGTGTACTTCACAGCTACCTTCCCTTACGTTGTCCTGGTCATCCTGTTGGTTCGTGGAGTTACTTTACCGGGGTCCTATGATGGTATTTTGTTCTTCATCGTTCCTGACTTTACTACACTCAGCAACCCTCAGGTATGCCCCATCCCCCTTTATCTTAAAAATAGTATCAATTAATCTTTGTTTCCTATGCTGATTATAACTCATAAGCATACGAATGGCATTACGGTAATATTTTAAAAGTTCATAGAAGACACAGATCACGGTCTACATTATTTTGTACTTAATTCGTCTTCCTGTCGGCAAGCCAGGTCGCGTGTTTAAGAAATGCATCTTGACTTCTACGAAATTAGAATATAAATCAAATCAGAAGCTTAGTGGTACAGCAGTGGTCTCTAACCCGGAAGGTTCCGGGTTCGAAACAAGTCATCCTGCTTGTGCCCTTATGTAAGGCATTAATACTCGTTCCCAAGTCTCTTGGGGAGTACCTAAAACCGTGGGTCCCCTGGTCGCTTACTTACAAACATACACATGCTTTCTCTGTAGTCGGGTAAAAAAAAAAATCAAAAAAAAAATCATCAAACCGTATTAAATTCGTGACTCAGCTCACGTTGCTCACACAAAATGGCATTCGATCACACCCTCCTTTGCCAGAAGACGCTATATATATTGACACATGGGTTCACATTATACTTATTCAGTTGCAACACGCCCTGGGCGTAAGATCACGTTTAAGAAAGTAAAGCTTAGACGACGGACTTATATGTACTTCCTTTGTTAAACCCACATTTGAAAAGAAGCAAGTTCAAGTTCAAGTTTTATTTATCTTTCTTTCATAACACACATTACAAATATGACATAAATATAATAAGGCTTGTGGAATTAAAGTTCATCATGAGTAGCTTACGAGTATGTCCTAAATGAACAAACTCGTCAGATAAGAACACTGCATACATTAAACTGAAGTTTAGGTCTGCTTAGAAGAATACGAGCCATAATTGTGATCATTATCTAATAATGCTTTGTCTATTGGCATTTGTTCCTGTAGGTATGGCTTGATGCCGCTGTGCAGATCTTCTTCTCCCTCAGTGCCGCCTGGGGAGGTCTCATCACCCTCTCATCCTACAACAAGTTCCACAACAACTGCTACTTGTAAGTACCCCCTCAAAGGTACCCCAACATTTGTTCCGTCATATTATGACGCGTTTCGATGCGTTTCAGACCAAGGTTCAGACAAACCTTGGTCTGAAACGCGTCAAAACGCGTCATGTGACGCACATACACCTATGTTTGTCGACAAACCTCCTTTGTGAATTCGGGCCATAATGTCAGGTTTAGAGTTACCGTTTGGTCTTAGTTTAGGATAATAGTTAGGTTATTGCTTGATGGAGGGTTGAAGTAGAAGTAGAATCCGGCTAGTGTACAAAATTGTCTACGGAGTAATCGTCACCGGAACATGTATCCTACGAACCCCTCAAAACCTTTCTCCGTTCCCCTTAAAAATGATGTATTTCTCTTTGGACGATACATGAATTCACATCGAGCTTAATACTTTTTCCAACTTTAAAGATTTCACCCCAGAACCTCTGATGACAAAAAAAAAATTCACATAGAGAACATTATTGAAGCTGATGAGGCTTCCCTGGACCGTAATCAACATTATCATCATTAAAATCATCATCATTAAATGAAATGTGTTTGTATGTATCTATCTTTCAGTGATGCTGTGCTTGTAGCAACCCTGAACTGCTTGACTAGTGTCTTCGCTGGTTTTGTGATCTTCTCTATCGTGGGTTTTATGGCCCAAGCTCAGGGCAAAGAAGTCGCTGACGTCATCGACTCAGGTAATTAATAACCCCGGGGCATGTTTCACGAGACCGTCAGAAGTACACGTTCGCCAACAACCCATAAATGAGTGCATAAAACCGTATACATGTTTCAATGGGATGTCGGGTAACTTGTATTTATGACCGTTTTGTGAAACCATGCCCTGAGATCCTGAGATGAATTTCGGTAGGAAATATGGATTTGCATGTTCATTTAGTGGCTCTACTGAACTTTCATAAGTGATCTTTTAGTATCCCAGATTCTTGTTCAACATATTGTGAAGTGCTTTGCAACTTTAAGGAATAGGTGCCATTCAAATTGAAAGCTCGCTATATGGTCATCATAAAACCATTGTTTTTACTCGCCACATTAAAGCCCCTCTGTACTACTTATAGCTACTTGCGCCCTCTATATAGCAATTAATGCCTAATCGGTGACCATTGGTCCCCCATGGTCCTCTTTTTCTTATGTTAATTGAGAACTGATTTGATGAGATAAGTCAGATAACCACCTGTCAGTGACCAGTGCAGGGAGGTTTAATCCCTCATGGCCAAACTAGTGCAGAGGGGCTTTAAAAGATGGGAGGAAAATCCAAAATCTGATCATCACACCATAAATATTGAAATTAAAATTCTCAGATACAGTCAAATATAACTTTGAAATTGATTTGAGAACTTGGCCAATTCATTGCACCCTTCGCAGCTCTTTTTAAGGCGGGGCTCATCTTTATACACTTTAGCATTATTGAATCTGATTTTGATAATTGCTTCTCGGCACTTTTTAATGGTAGAGGAACTCGAGGAAGGAAAAAAGACCCCGTTTTTCAAAATATTACTATGTCCATTATGCCTACCCATCTTGGACCTCAACTACCGCGTAAAAGTCACTCCATTGTGACAAGGGTAGCACAACTCTGCTCAAGAATTGACTATTTCGTGTATCCACTGACCTTAGAAACAGAGTACCCTGCCTCCAAAACTAAATGCTCTGTGAGGCATTTATCATAAACAAATCCCTCCAATATATGGGACTTAAAGGCCATCTGTACTAGTGTATAGGAGGGATTAGACCACCCTACAAGATCACTGGACACTCATCAACTCAGCTCTCAATTAACATAAGAAAAAGAGGATCATGGGGGACCAATGGTCACCGATTAGGCATTGTTTTCTATATAGAGGGAGGAAGTAGCTACAAGTAGTACAATGGGCCTTTAAGAGGAGCAGTTTTTTTTTAATTTTTTGCCTACATAAAGACATTCATGTATTGTTTTATAACAAATCGATAATACTACCATTAGTTTGGTTAGTTCCGAAACGATTAAGTATTCTGTAGGCCAGATTAATTTGTAGAAGCATTGAATCATTTTAAGTATAGAAATGCATGCGGATTAAAGGGGGATAGAGGGTCGCACAACCGGTCTGTGTCCTTATTTCAAATCCAATCTGGTCTACAAAAAATAGGCTCTTTTCCCAAGTTGTTATCGTTGGTTGTTGTATTTTTGGCGTTGAGTCAAATTTGACTATTTGCGCCTACTCTAGTTCTTGCGTCGACGTAGTCGAGTCGTAATGATTCCTAGCTTGGAAACTGTGTTCGCCTGTGCGTCACTAGTCCACTGCTGGGTATGTATTTTTAGTTGTGCTCTCATGCCCCTATTTTAAATTGTACATCCCCAAAACCATCTGAAAAATGTGGAAAAAGGGGGGTTATTGCACGCAGTACATCGTTACTACTTGCAAGATAGTAAGACTAAGAGTAGGTCCTGTACTGTAGAAGCTGTCAACTTATTTTGTCAAAATATCGGAGCTCACTTTGTCGAGGTTCCTAGGAATGGTATACACCTTATGGAATCCTAGGCCGGCCCGCCCCTGCATTTTAGATTTCCATATCTTAATGTGTTCTCCTTATTTGACTCTCCTCAGGATTTGGTCTTGCTTTCATCGCTTACCCCGAGGCCGTCTCCCTCATGCCCGTATCACCGCTCTGGGCCATCCTCTTCTTCTTCATGTTGCTCACCCTCGGTCTCGACTCCCAGTTCACCATCATGGAGACGGTGGTCACAGCCCTCGTCGACGAGTTCCCCGACACCCTCCGCAAGAAGAAGACCTTCGTCATGTTGGTCGGCTGCTGCATCATGTACCTTCTCGGTATCACGTGCATCACAGAGGTAACTAGATCTTAGAAAAAAATCATTCGGTCTATATTCTATTAATGCAGATAAACCAGGCCCTGTATATTTTGTAAGAATGCTTTAAACAAAGGAATTTTTTTTACCCGGTCAACAAAAGCATAATTAGTAGAATACGGCCATCATTTTCAGAATAAATCAGTTCACAAATTTAAGTCTTATTAATTACATTTAATTCATTTTGGTTTTATTCTTGACATTATCCGATTGTGCCGTCGCAACGGCTTGAAATGGAAGGGCACTCAGATCTACAAGATTCCTTATCAAAATACAAGAGAGATGTATAAAGTAACATAATGTACAGTTTCTCAGCACGACATGTGCATTGCCATTTTCTTGATATCGTAAGGTGTACTAAGCGAAGTCCTTTATCAAGTAAACTTATTCAAATTTATGGATTTTCCCACGTGTGTGTGTTGATGAAATATATTATATTGATTGAAGTATAATAAGAACGCACATTGCTTTAACAAGTTGGTGCTCTCCTTGGGTGAACGTTTACAATTTACGTTTAGAATACAACAAACCTCTCAGAATAACTAGTTCTTTTCTTGGGGTTAGGTTTCCTTTGATGAAGAGAAAACTCTACCCGTCTTACTGAGTGATTATTGATGCATAATACTTATTCTCATTTACTCCCTTCACTTATCATTAGGCTGGACCATACTGGGTCAGTTTGATGGACTCTTATGGAGCTGGTTTCTCCCTCATTATGTTCGGCCTTTGCGAGACCATTGGCCTCTCCTGGTTCTATGGAACCAGGCGTTTCACCAATGACATCCGTACTATGATCGGCAACGGCACCGTCGACTTTTTCATGTTCTACTGGTGGCCTCTTATGTGGAGCGCTGTTACCCCTGGACTGTTGCTGGTAAGTTCATCATCATCTAGAGGTTTGATACCCGGAATTGGGATTTGAGGGTCGTGGGTTCGAACCGTGGACGGTATTAATTGCCGCCTCCATGGTGCTTTCACGTTGACATTTACAGCATTGTAGCGAGTGGAGTGCACATTTTTTGTGTGAATGAACATTATGACGGGGAAAATTAATAATAAAAACGGTACTTTTTAAGCGCTTTCCACCGAAGTCTCTTTTAGCGTTTACTGTTTTCTTTCTGAAAATTTACCATGTAAAGCTTTTTCCTTAGATTAATAATATTCTGTATACATATCTTTCTCTTAGTCAGTAAGACTTTTCTTGATCTAAATGTTTACCCCCCCCCCAAAAAAAAAAAAAAAAAAAAAAAAAAAAATGGGTTTGTCCTCCGAAATGATTACTAAAATACATTTGCTCGCTTTCTTTTCTCCATAAATTATGAGTGACATGTTTTTGTTTAGATTAAGACCTGTCGCCTTATTTCAATGAAAATTCCCCTTTGTTTTTAGTATAATACCGTTTCCTGTTTTGTGTTCTCTTCCAGTTTGTGTTGATCTTCAACTGGATGAACTGGTCTGAGCCTGAGTACAATGGTCCTTACCCAACCTGGGGTCGTATCATCGGATGGTTAATGATCACATCCTCCATCATCTGGATCCCCTTCGTTATGATCTTTGAGTTCCTCCGTGCTGAAGGAAACCTTGCTGACGTAAGTAATACAGGGGCGTCGAAAGAAAACTTAATGTGGGGGGGGGGGCTTGATTGTTTGTCTAGAAGGGCTTGAGGGGTCTTGGAAGTTCTTCAGAAGTCCACATGGTCTTCCAAAATTAATTTAACATGCTCTTCGAGTTCCTCCGTGCTGAAGGAAACCTGGCTGACGTAAGTATTGCAGGGGCGTCAAAAGAAAACTTCAATGGGGGGGGGGGGGGGGCTTATTTTTCTGTCCTGGGGAGTGTTTCACAAAGCCTGAGATCGACTGTAAGTTGGACTTAACTATGGCAGGGCCATTCATACCACTGTTTGCTCTCACCATTGGCTGACAATGGTCCCTCAAGGGACGTACAAATCACGGTGACACATCTACAGAATTCAGCTGTATTGATAGTTCATTATTGAAGGAACAAATATCTAAATATCATAATTGAACGACCAATGGTGAGAGCAACCAGTGGCATGAATGGCCTGCCATATTTAAATCCAACCTAAAGTCGATCTTAGTCTTTGTGAAACACTCCCAGAAGGGCTTGAAGGTTCTTACAAGTGTTGACAAGGTTTTCAGAAGTCCACAAGGTCTTCCTAAAATTAATTAAACGTTATCTATGAGTACTTCTGTGCTTTAGGAAACCTTGCTGGCTTAAATCTATAAATCAGTACTGTGTGGGCGTCACTGAAACATTTTTCAATTGGGGGCAACACATGTATCTTAAAAACTGTTTCTGGTCTTTTAATTTGTTGGTAAGCAACAACAAAAGTCTTTATGATTTTCAGTTATATCTTCCTCCTTGTTAAAAGGGGCATCGGTGGCAGATTTTAACAGGGGGCTTATGTATTGGTCCACATTGTTTACAAGGACTTTCAAAAAAGTGAATTTATCATGATCTTTGAGTACTTCTGTGCTGAGGGAAACTTTGTTGACGAAAATCTCTTACTCAGTTTATGGGATTGGGCATCACTAAAATATTTAGGAATAACTTTAGACAATGATAATAATAATATCTTTGAAGCAAGACAGTATTTTGTATCCGCATTGACCTTTCCAGAGTTATTGTATTTTCAATCATTCTGAAATAAGAATTCAAGTACATGTATAATGCATTGTATGGTCAGATGAGCCAGACTATTTGTCTGACCTAGCAAAAAAACTAGTAATGCATTCAATGTGCATTCATAATATATTGAAATACAATTTCTCTGTATTATCTCTGTATGGGTGATTTTGTCTTCCTTCCCATGGTACCTAGTTAAACCCTTTTATATATCTTTTATTTATCTTTTATTTGACAGCGTTGGAGGGCCATGTCTAACCCGCGTGAGACCTGGGGACCCGCTCTCAAGAAACACCGAATCGAGGCCGCTGCAGCCCATCAGAGTCACGGAACCAGTTTCGGAGGAATTCTCAATTTTGGCACGGGACCCGAACCCTCCGTGGCCTACACAGCTCCCGATAACAACGGCTACGACCACCCTTTGTAAGGTCCCAAAGCAATGTTACCTCGGCTGTTTATGAGTACCCTCACATACAATAATATAAATCTTTGCCCTACCGTAGTTTCGCATTTTGTGGCTTAGACGTTGATTTCATCAGTAAAGAGTTGTATCTGTGTATTCAATTAATTCAATGCCTCTAATGTCAAACAAGCGTACTTATTGCTGAAATTTATTAGTCTTTATTGAGGGCTGTATGCGAGGATGCTTGTGTGATATCATGGGGTTTAATACCACATTATGAAGTGTAAAGCAATAGGATCTTTGCTTTGAATCTATATATTTGAGGTAATTTCAAAACTTGGGTCTCTTTGCAGAGTCCAAGCCCGATTAAAAAATGTATTCTAAAATACACTAACACATATCCGATGCTTTCCTTTATCGTGAAATCATTTTTTAAAGCATATATGCGATGCATTTTTAATGAACTTTTTAAATTGTTGTACATTTAATTACATTTTGATACTTTTGATCATAGAATTAAGATGGCAATGTATATAAGCACATTTGCATACAAGATTCGATAAAACATAAGAGAATCGCTATTTTAGCACCAATTAATGTTTCTTAAGACTGACACTTTTATATACATTATTACCCTCTTTCCCTTCAACTCTTTCCAATAATTCTCTTATCAGATGCTGTGTATTCTTTATTCTTAAATATAAATCATTTTCAACTCTGATATCTGTAATGTATTGACAGAGCCAATAAAGTGTGTATGAATTTATAGAAGTTGTAGAAGTTACTTATGTTTATTTTTTTTATTTTGTCCCAACAAAGTTTTTAATCCTTTTTTAGCAAGTAAGATTGAAGTAGGTACAGACAGCATGCTAAGTGCCAAGTCACCAAGATATTCTCACATCACTTATTCTTAATTTTGTGGGACGATTAGTGGAATCTGTCAAATTTCAAATGTTTCTTCGATTTCTCGTAAGGGGAGGATTACTGCGTGCAGTACATCGTAACTGCTTACAAGATAGTAAGACTAATTAAGAGTAGGTCCTGTAGAGGCTGTCAACTTATTTTATCAAAATATCGGAGCTCACTTTGTCGAGATTTGCTACTTTGCTTTTGTTTCTGTATATATTATAAATATCATAGACATGCTTTATCACATGTTCACGTTTGTCAGATGACTCTAAAGGTGTTTATTTGAGTTCTATATAAGTAATTTTCACTACATTCAAGACATTTTGATTTTAAAATACCTTTAAGCTGTCTCATTGTTTATTTTTGCTCATCTTGTTGATCTTGCAACCGCAGATGTATTGTGGCATTGTCTTTTAGATAGCAAGTGAAAACCTATTAACATACACTGTACCCCTGAAAATGAATGATCTTGTATATTTTGATGTTTTGCAGTAATTAGTGATGTCTTCCAGGTGATGTATTCCATCGATTTATCTGTTTTTGTTCTTCTGCTAATGATTCCTGCAATTCACTGGATGGTTTATTGTATGTAATGATAAGCACAATGAATGAATGAAGCGAGAAAAGACCAATAATTAACTGATCATATATATTCATGTTTGCAAGAGTTCTTAAAAGCTGCAATTAAAACAATATATATATATTTTGTCAAAAATTGTCTTTCAAACAAAATGTATGCAGAGAATTATCAGATTTTTTAAAAACCAAATTATATGAACCGAAGAATCAAACTATCTTTTATAAATGAATCTAAAAGAATAAAATAAGAGCAAAATTGTTAAGGTATGCAGGAATTGTATTGTGTATATATAGCAACGTGAATTTTATCTTTTTTACCGATTTGTTTACACTGTATAAAAATCTATTGCAATTTCTACTTACACAATCATGAGCCTAATCCCCCAAACAAAAAAATATACAGTCCTTTGAAAAAATTTCACTTGTGAATCGCTTTATGTAATTTCACTAAAAAACATACAAATTGGCAATTTCTTACTGTAACAATAGATGCAAGATCGTCATGTCAAATATCAGTACTTGGGAAGTTATTGTGTGTGAATATTTTGTGAGAAAAGCAAACAAATATTTGGATGGGTCACTCGAAAATTTCAAAACTATTGTACGTTTTCACAGTAAATCTTCAAAATCTATATATATATACCTAATTCTCACTAAGCAAGAAACAATGTCATCTAGAATAAGTTTAGTTAAATGTTTAAGTGTTGTATTTTTTTTTATGATTGAAGGTGTGTAGAAGTGATTTTTAAATCTTAATGTAATGTCAATTTTTTTTGTTTTTACTATTTTACAATAAATGAGGTTGATTGGGTATAAAAATGTGTATTTTGTTTATTTTATTGTCTTTGACCCTCTAAAACATGGATGGCATCTCAAAGCTCTTTGTTTCCAGTTGAGAAGGCGCTATATAAATTTCCTGTAGATCGTATCTGCACGTGTTGTGGCATGGTTGTCATTGGGTGTATCCTCGGCCTTTCCAAATGGCAATCATAGTGAAAATATTATAGGAGTTTGCCGGGAGGTATTGAAAGAACGAAAGTGAATAGTTATCTACTGGAAGCAAACTAGATAATAATAATACTCGCATTTGTATAATAATGATATTCGTTTCTTGTACAGCGCAAATCAAAATAAATCATCTCGTATCTCTCTACCCATCGCTCTTTCTCTCTCTTCTCTCCCCTTCCCTCGATCTCTGTCCCCCTTCCCCTCTATCTCTCTCTTCTCTCTCTCTCATTCCCTCCCCTTTCCCTTTCCCTCTATCTCTCTACCCCCTCCCCTTCTCTCCCTGCCTCTGCCCCCTCTCTCCCTTTCCCTCTCCCCCTCCCTCTGCCCCCTCTCTCATCCTCCCTCTGCCCCCTCTCTCATCCAGTTTCCTTTTCTTTCCTACCTCTCCCTTTCTGTTTATCTCTCCTTGTCTCCCTGCCCTTCCTTCACATTGCACTCTATGAAAACTGATCATAACTGAAACAAACTTAAAAGAGGTCATCACACAAATGCAGCTTATAAACTTTTATTATGCATTCTTACTTGCCTGCCACTCAAAACTGACAAGTGATAAGGCCATATTATCACTGACAAGTTCATACAATCTTATATAAATTAGAACATCTCTTATCTTAGATGCTTGTCGTTTCATATCATTATTGATCTTATTTTAAATGGTAATAAATAAACACGGTATATATCATGAAAACATGATAGCAGCCTCAATCATTCACAATATATGTTGAACAATCAATAATCTTAAAACTGTCCATAACACTGAAAAGTTTCCCTAGCACTAAAAAATCAGCAAATATTGGAGTCTTTACCCTGCAGTTGTAATGTTTATACATTTATTATATAATGTATGTTTCGTTTTACTTGTTTTGTAAATAGTCTATATGTATTTTGTAATGGAATAATAAAGTCCCTCTGAAGAGGTAAACAGAAGAAAAACATAATGTAGGAAACTAGACTGGGCAACTGAAAAACAAAATGACTTGCATCGGATGTGTTGGGGCGAAAGCTCTCAACACAGCAAAATAAATTTGTCAGGTTCATATTCAATCAAAAGCAATGCCTGGCCATGAAGGACAGAATTGAAGGTCAAGAACCAAAGGACAGTCTATCATCAACCTGTAGGTAGACTCTCCCAATTATGAATTCATGATTAAAGAGCTATTTTTGCATACATGGTGAGCCCTGTGACCTTTGACCTCGTGACCCCAGAACCTAATCAATTCATCGGCTCTGCAAAATACATACATGAACAAAGTTTGGCAGGAATCCATCAATTGGTTCTTCAGATAACGCGATCACGAGAACGGGACGTATGGACGTACAGACAGACAACCCAAAAACTTAATGCCTCCGGCTACTTTGTAGCCGAGGCATAAAAACAGAGAATACACATCCTACCAAACTAGTTATCTCACAAGGCACCTGCCCCTGGTGTGTTCGGCTTCACAGTCCTTGCGGAAGATAAAGAGACATTCAGTGATGCCTGCCCTGTTGAGTTCAAGAGATGGAGAGCCTCCGGAGACAAGAGCGTCTCTACGGAAACCCCTCCGACCAGAGGGATAGCGGATGGGATGCTCTCCTCGCCGCTACCTTGCATCATCCGGGTGCCATCGTCCACCTCTGTCACAACGATATCCCCCATGTTGGCTGGCGATGTTTGCTGGTTGCCACACAGGCTCTCGATGCTGATGGTGGTGGTTGGCCGGGTTGTACCCGAATCTGAAGAATGGCTGGCCAGATGGCCAAGACTCGATAGGTGTTGCTGGATAGTGCCTTGCAGGATGGTGGGAAGCTGTTGCTGCCGTGGTAGGACCAGGTTGCAAGCTTCGCTATCCTGGGTGGACAGAGGCATGACCACTTCTTGGAGTTGAACATTGACCTCCTCCACATTGACTGCATCTCCTCCTGCGATGGGGCCACCAGGGTGATGGAGAGTGATAGGAACCATGACATGAGAACTATCAGCTGCTTTAAGACGAGCCATGGACCCGCTTGCTGAGGTATTGACATAATGTGGCATATTACTGCTACCAGGTATACCGTGCCCATTGCTACTCAGCAACAAATTGGGTTGCAGGCTTGGAATAGTCTGTATGATGATCTGTGTCTGTTGTGAACCATCTTTCTGTGTCTTCTGCTGTTGCTGTGGTTGTTGTGGTGGTGGTTGTTGCGGTGGTGATGTCTGCAGCACCTGGGAGTTATTTGTTGCTGCAACTGCCGTGCTGTAGCTCGGGGGTTGACTGCTTCCACCACTCGGGCCCGGCTGCATCCCAAAGTTTATCAGCTGCTGCTGAATCTGCTGCGTCACCATCTGATTCTGCAGTTCTACAAGGATCTGCTGCAAGTTCTGCTGCAACAGCTTGGCATCGATGCCCTCTAGCCCTGCCACTGTAGCTGTCAGGGGATGTTGCTGTTGAAGTTGCTGCTGTTGTTGCTCTATAGTCATGCCTACAATAGTAGGCACATGCTGATTGGATGGCTGAGACTGTGTTGCCGTAGATTGGGCTTGCTGATTGGTAGATACAGGGGACTGTACATAGATACGGCCTTGCTGATCGGCTGTTAGAGGCTGCATCGTTAGAGTAGACGGATTCGTCCCTCTGTTTGTTGACATGTTCTGTAAATCAAACAAAAAGATTTAAAACCCATTACATACTGTGAATGATTGCAATATGTGTAATATCTTGTAGATTTAATCATACAAAATGCTAAATAGTAATAAAATAATAATAGTGTAAACTTATAGAGTGCACACACCGTCCAGGGACGCTCATAGCGCTAGCTCAGCAACAGTTCTCTTTGATACAAGTACAAGTAAAAAAAAAAATGTTTATTTGATAATAGAGTTAAATGATCCTTCTTATTTTTTTCTTCTGTCCCAACCTCCATATGTGCAAAATCGTGTATATTTTTCATACAATTATAATTTAAATCTAAAAAAATTACTAACATTTCTGAAAAGGATTCAAAGTTACAAAAAATATGAGGGTCGTTTCTCACCTGTGCTGTAGGATGGGCGGTAGCAGTATTGCTTGTACTTGACTTTGAGCTACCAGGCAAGTTTCCAGCTCGTATCTGACGTGTGACCTTCCTCTGCGCTTCAGCCAAGGCAGCCTAGGGAGACAAAAACAAGGCATTAATCTTCATTTGCCACACTCGACCCAGGTGAGGTAAATGGGTACCTGGTAGGAATTAATTCCTTGAAATGCTAGAGCGCTGTAATGGCAGCTAGGTTAAAGCCGGCCTGCCGGGGTAATAATAAACGCGCCTCGGAATAGAATTTTCTAGATAGACGGTGCTATAGAAATGCCTATTATTATTTTTATTACTAACTCAAGGAAATCCAACAAACACAAACAAATAAACAAGTGAAACAGCCTTCAGGTGCATATGGTCATAAAATCATAAAAAAATTCCCTTCAATACAGACTTCATGAACCATTTATATGTAGACTAGGTTTCACGGCATAATTATTGTGTCATGAATACTATACTATGCTTTTCTGTGGAAACAAGGTAAATAGTTATCTTTATCATCATAAATCTTAATTTACATGCTTCATTGCTTCCGCATCATAAATTTCTGTGTAGGCAAGTTGGATTACTTTGACGGTGTCTTAAAATTCTTGAGTTTACAGAATTTTTCAAATGTTCCCTTTTACATGCTTTCTCTTGATATTCTCAATAAATAAAGTATGTGATTTTTGTTTAAAGGCCGTCTGTACTAGTTTGGCCAGAAGGGATTAGACCACACAGAGTGGTCACTGACAGGTGGTTTCTCATCAACTCAGCTCTCAGTTAACATAAGAAAAGGAGGTTCATGAGGGACCAACAGGCACCGATTGGGGAAGTTTTCTATATAGAGGGAGCTAGTAGCTACAAGTAGTACAGTGGGGCTTTATGTCATTGCAACCAACCTGTTGTTTCAGTTGCCTGTTTTGCCTCAGCTGATGTTGTATTAATTGTTGCTCTACAAGTCTCTGCTGTTGTCTGACTTGTTGCTGCTGTTCCTCCAGTTGTTGCTGCAGTCTTTTCAACTGATCCTGTTGCTCTATCAGTTGTGCCTGCAAATTGAGGTATAATCATCGCAATGTATTGAAGGATTAAATACTACAAAGTTATAATGAAATAAATAAGATTGTGAATCATATTCCTGTTATATGTCTGGAAAAAAAAATCTTAAGTAGTCATTCATTCAGTATATAATAGCCATTATCACAACAGATACTTGTGTATGTTTAACTAAATCCACATTCATCTTTTAACTTACCGATGAAATTAGTAAATGTCATCCATTTCAATACACTTTCAATTTCTTAATCTAATAAGTACAGACCAATAGACAGCGCAACATTCAGAGTCACTTCCTTGAACTTATCCTAACTACTCTTGCAAGGACTAACTGAAATATACAAAACTAGACGTTGTGGCGTGCGCCTGTAATCCAGCTAAAAGTGGAAGTTACAAACTGATTCAGCCGAGGACGCAGGTTCGAAACTAAGTCACGTCTTTCGGATGGTGACGTTTAAAGGTTGGTCCCCAGACGTAAATAATCATATCTGATTGATACACGTCTGTAAAAACCCAATACACACACACACACAACGTGCATTGTCCCTCTTCATATCTTCCCTACAATATCTATGTGATACTACTACCAAAGTCATGAGAGAGACCTAAAATTATAGACAAACAAAAAGTTTGTTCTCATTTTTTTCTTTTCTATTCCTACAAGATACCTTTTCACCATCACAAGGGAGACATATATATTTTGTACAAAGTAGAAGATTATTTATAGAATTCACTTTATTTTCCTACAAAATACGAATCCTCAGTCATGAGAGGCCTAAAATGAAATTAATGACTTTACGTACAAACTGACAACATAGATTCTCTGTATTCCTGTTACAGTCAAACCTGTCTATAGCGACAGCCCAAGGAAAACACAAAGAGTGGTCTTTGTTGACAGGTGGTCACTAAAGCAGGTTTGACTGTATTTCCTTTTCTTCTGCTCCTGAGAGATAACTTACCACGGTCATTAGAGATCCCTGTGCTCCTGTCTGCCCAGCTCCAGCTTCCGCCGACCCCGCCCTGGAGCCCTGGAGCACCTCTCCATCCTCCCCGAGCAGACCCAAGGTCTTACTCCTGGGGTGGTTCTTCCAGTACTTCTTGAGGCCGTGCTGGGGCGGCTCCCGGTCCCCGCCCGTCTTGCACATCTGGTCCTTGACCCTGGCGATGGTCGTGATGCTGCTGCCTGTTACCATGGCGATGAAACGGGCGCAGTTGGATCCCTGACCTACAGTATAGAGTATAGAAGTCAGCTCTCATGGGGAATTGGACACCGTTCAGGTGTTTACCCAATAACAGGTGTCAATTACCAGGGTTAGCCTTCAGATTTATGACCATATGTAATGTTTCGCTTTTCCCTCACCCAAAGACTCTCCGAGAGACTAGGGGGTAGTTCTTGATGGGCCTACGGGATTGCTGTGTGTAGATTTGTACTCCAATTAATGGCATTTCCACCAAGTCTGGTGTCAACGAATTATGGCCTTCGGCATATGGAAACTTACGACTCACTCCCTTTAAGGTGAACTAAATTAACAAGTGCTTTGTCCACACACCATTCCAACACTCCTGGTAATTACTCGCCTCACCTACCATCCCAGTATAGCTTCCTGAGTGAGCTGCCAAAGGGATTACCCAACCAGGTACCAAGACTACATGACAAGATATTACAAGCATTTTCTATAAAATGGCTCTCACCACATCACTTAATAGTCACTATTTATAGTAACGATATCAGGCACCAACTACGACGCATTGACGTACTCACGGTGCAATGGAGGAGAAAAATAAAATCATAAAAATGCCCAGAACAACTTATAACATGCAAAGAGATTTGTGGAAAGAAATTTTAGCATATGATTGTTACAGAGTGCATTCAAGAGAGATAATTCCCCATTTATCATGAAATGCATTTTTATACAGGACACACAAAGTCTAAATCATTCTACAAGTGAATAATTTTAACAAGTCTTTCAAGCATTCTTGAAAACAAGAGATACATCAACAATCTGTAATTTCTGTATCAATTTGGCAAAATGCAAGAATTTGGTACAAAATGATCTGTTTCTGATCACAAGGCCTGTTAGAATTGATCAGAGGGCCTGAAAATCACCTAGAATGAGCTATTTTGTACACAAAAAAGGCCTAAACTATGGTCTGAAAATAAGTTGCCAGGGCCTGAAATCTGGCATCCCTGTGATCATGTACAGATATATGCTAAGATTTACTGCCATACCTGAAGGTGTGAGCATCTCAGCAAGAACTTTCCTAGCCTCCGTCTGCCCGGAGATTGCTCTGTCCCTCCACTGGTTCAGAAGCAGACTGTGTGTACGTGCCAACTAGAAAGAGAGAATTATGGAAATTCAAGAGCGGATACAACGGCAGTGTTATAATTGCAGTAGATCAAGCAACATGATTTCATGACATGTCTGACTTTAATACACCAGGTGAGTGTTTCACAAAGACTAAGATCGACTTTAAGTCGGACTTAACTATGGCAGGCCATTCATGCCACTGTTTGCTCTCACCATTTACAGGTATTGGTCTCTCAAGGGACGTACAAATCATGGTCATAAATCTACAAAATTTACATTTTTGATAATTCATTATTGAATGAAAAAAAAGTATCTAAAGATCATAATGGCGAAAGCAAACAGTGGCATAAACGGCCTGCCATAGTTAATTCCAACTTAAAGTTGATCTTAGTCTTTGTGAAACACTCCCCATGGTATCTGAACTTGACAAGGTTTTACCAATTAACCAAGTTTTCAGAGACTGGGGGTTCACCAAAAAGGGCACCAACATCACAGTATCTAAACTTAACATGGTACAAACAGGGGACGCGAAGGTTGTGGATCCTAGCCATATCATGCCACTTATGTCCTTTTAGGAAGACCTCTTTCCAGACGTTAGTAATACAGTGATTACAGTCAATCCTGTCTATATGCTAGGCCACCAAAGGGAACCAGAGAAAGTGGCCACTGTAGACAGATGGCCTTTCAAGACAGGTTCTACAACACTCATTTCCTTCTAGAGGGAGACAAAATGGTGCTCACTATAGAGAGGTGGCCACTAAGACACATTTTACTGCAGTTGGAAAACACATATTTTACTTCTGCTTCTATCCAAAGGGATATAAAACAAAATAGATGTTTGTTTGTATGTCCATACTATGCTTCTTTGAGCTTTAAAGCCCCATTGTACTACTTATAGCTCTTGCGCCCTCTATAGAGCAAACAGTGCCTAATCGGTGACCATTGGTTCCCCATGATCCTCTTTTTCTTATGTTAAATGAGAGCTGATTTGATGAGATAACTAGAGATAACCACCTGTCAGTGACCTTGTAGGGTGGTCTAATCCTTCCTGTAAACTAGTACAGATGGGCTTTAAAGATGCAAGTCTATGATTTGCTTTTTAAAGAAATGAGATCACCTACCAGCACACACTTCTCCAAGCAGCACGTTTGCTCAGATAGCTTCTCCACGTCCACAAGTTTGCCCAGTGCAGCCTGCCCCTTGGTTCGCTGCAGCCTCTGGGTGCGATTCTGGGGGTCCGTTTTCAAGCGCTTGTGCAGGAAGTTGTTGGAGTAGAGAAGGATACGCTGCGTTGCACGCTCGCACATCCGTAAGTCACCGCGAAGGATCTTCCTGTTTGCGAGCACAAAGTCCTCGTACTCCTTGGCTTTGCGATGACCGTTACCTAGACCAACCTTCCTTTGCCTGATTTTTTAAAAAGTCAATGATTTAAAAAAAAAAAATGATTTGGAAATTTAATGTAAGAAAGGAATTGGAATGTTTTCTCTTGGTAGTAGTAGTACGTAAATCCAAACAAAGCAAATGAGAAAAAGAAAAGATTGTTAGTTTGTTTTACCCGACTGCTACGAAAGCATTGCATACTTGTAAGTAACCAACCAGGGGACAGAGGGACTTAGTAACGAGGATTAATGCTATACCAAAGGGCACTAGCACATCCACTTGGTTTTAAACCCTGGACATCCTGGTTACAAGATTACTGCACTACCACTGAGCCATCACAGTTTTCTTTAAGAATTCTTTAACAAGGAGGAATGTACATGCAAACCATCATTGTGGATGTTTCATGGTATAGTGGTTTAGTCACTCGACTCTCAAACCAAGGGTTAAGGATTCAAATCCGAGCTCAGCACTACCATCCTTCGGCAAGATGTAAATCCACATTTGCCAATCTCCACACAGGTGTTACTGGGTACCTGGCAAAAAGATGGGGTAATAATAATTGCAGGGTCCATAGGTAAAACAGCATTGATGCTGATGAGGCTTCCCTGGCTACAAAAAAAATCATAATCATCATTATAGGAATGAACATACCCTTTGCCTTTGCTCAGAACCTCTTCTCGATTGTAGAACTTCTTCTCCCTGAGACGTTTGGCATCTTTAAGAATGCTCAGCAGCTGAATGGCTCGCTTCTTGGATTCTTCTCTGTCACCTGATTAATGAGAGTGTCGAGTTCTGGTTACAGGTGAAAAATCATTTTAGAGCGTCCCCATTTTTGTATACCTATGAGATCTATGGGGAAGAAAATCTCACCATGCTATAGATAGGATATTGTTATTGATCCTCAGAAAGGTGGTGGTTGTTATTTTTATTTTACCTGGCTGCTAAGAAAGCACAAATGCTTGTAAGTAAGCAACCAGACGGCCGACAGCTTTAGGTCCTCTCTGAGGAACCTGGTAATGAGGATTAATGCCTTACCAAAGGGCACTACCGCATTCCCTTGGTTTCGAATCCGGGTCACCGGATTACGTGACCACTGCTCTACCGACAGCTATCGTGCCTCCTCAGTTAGGTATAAAGATCTACTAAGTCATATATTTGAGAAAAAATATATTTTAGTCAATTTGTGTTTAGGAACATCCAAACAAATGGATGAGTTGTCCGACACTACATCAGGGTGACATCAACGATTTGCAAATTTGAAAACTCTCACATGATCACTTATTGCACCTTTTTACAATTCACAACTTTATTATACACTTTTGTTAGTTATTACATACAGTAAATATTGTTGCTTTGAAAGAAATCAACTGCATGATGAATAGTTTTAAATCACAGCGAGCCAGTTTATCTCAAAATGCAATTCAAGGATTCAAGTTCTATTGCCCATACAACATACAAAAATCCAACTCCCATTGGTATTCAAAACAACAGTGAATCACTGCCATAGCTAGCATTCGAAAGATTAATGGAGCTAGATATAATTCCCCCTCCCATTCCCCCAATAGGCATTGTATGAGGAAGGGGACAATTTTGAGCTCCACAAACTAACTTTGAGCACACTAACACATGTGCGGATCACAACTATCTTTACTCTACGAGCTATGATCGCTATCATAGCATATTGATAGAGATAGTTGCGACACACGGTCAAAGGTGAATTCATGGAGCTCAAAGTACTTCCTTCTCACATACAACCTCTAAGGGAGGGAACTATTTTGAATGCCCCATGACTTTGACCTGTGGAAGAGCGGGACTTGATATTGATATATTAAAATCTTTCTCTACTCTACGAGGTACAATCTCTACTGTGCAGCACCCTCATTGTTATCAGAATTCAAGATTGGCGTTAAAGTGACTCGGTAACATTGCCTCAGATTCTGAAACAAAATCCTGGATTTAGCTCATGCTGCAATGATAATTATAAACCTTTAGGTCAAGTCAGGGACCCATGACTTTTACAAACCGATTGCCTGTCTGATTATCAAGATACATGTATTTATGATTTGAAATTGAAACCAAATTTTGCATTTTCTTTTCTTTTTATAACACTACAGTCTATTGGGGAAAACGAGTATGGTAAAACCGGTCACTCAAAGATTTTTACTTTTTTTTTAGGGCTTCAATATTACACCATATCACAGACACTGATAATACGTAGGGCCATGCATCTCAGATCAGATTTAACATTGTTAAATGATGCCTTTAATGTTCATCCTGCAAGTGGATTCTTTCCAGGGCTCAAATTAATTTTTTGTCCACGGGGGCTCTTCCCCCCAAAAAAGAGCCCCCCGTGAGCCTTCTCACGGGGGCTCTTTTAGTACTGACGGGGGCTCTTTTTTATACAAATATCCATTGAATTGGTACCTACGATACTCCTCAATTAATTGCTATTTCATCATCATCAATCAGCATTTTCCCTCTTACAAATTTACAAGCTACATAGCTGTTACTGGCCTGTGTATATAATATATACGCATACAACACTGATCTTTATGATGTCTTTAACGTGACATATCTTCTTCTCCCCTTGTAAACGAGAAAGAAAACAAGGTCATTAAAAGGGATTAAGCGACAAATAATGATTGTGATTCAAATTGATGCGAATATTTGTTTGAATAAGCACTGCTATTCACCCGAATCTTCTTTGCAAAAACAACTTTTACAAATCTCAGCCATGCTTACTGAGTTGAGACGTTCCATTCAATGTAAAATACTCATTAAAGAATACACTTCTCCTAATCTGAAAGAGATCTTACAACACAGTGGCAGATTTGCATGGCTGAGATTTGTAAAAGTCGTTTTTACAAAGAAGATTCTGGCTTATTCAAAAAAATCCTTGCATCAATTTGAATCACAATGAATATTTGTCGCATGATCCTTTTATTAAATAACCTTGTTTTCTTTTTTGTTTGCAGGGGGAAAGGAAGCTATGTCACGTTAAGAAATCCTAAAGATCAGTTGTATTATGCGTATATACATTATGATACCAGAACAAATGTTGATTATCAGAATGTCATTTTGGAATACCTCTATACAAATACCACATTGTCTTTAGCCCGTATCAGTATTAGTATGATCCAATATAAAGCTATTATTCTTTATTAATTAATTCAGTATAATGCTTTTCCTCAAAAATAGTTTTGCTATTTTGTTAGGGTTGAGACGCTAAGAAATGGTTTCAAATGTACATTACACGAACCCTCATCCATGCTTTCTGAGTTGTGACGTTCCATTCAATGTAAAATACTCATTATAGAAGACACTTCTCCTAATCTGAAAGTGATCTTACAACACAGTGGCAGATTTGCATGGCTGAGATTTGTAAAAGTCGTTTTTACAAAGAAGATTCTGGCTTATTCAAAAAAATCCTTGCATCAATTTGAATCACAATGAATATTTGTCGCATGATCCTTTTATTAAATAACCTTGTTTTCTTTTTTGTTTGCAGGGGGAAAAGAAGCTATGTCACGTTAAGGATCGTAAAGATCAGTTGTATGTTGCGTATATACATTATGATACCAGAACAAATGTTGATTATCAGAATGTCATTTTGGAATACCTCTATACAAATACCACATTGTCTTTAGCCCGTATCAGTATTAGTATGATCCAATATAAAGCTATTATTCTTTATTAATTAATTCAGTATAATGCTTTTCCTCAAAAATAGTTTTGCTATTTTGTTAGGGTTGAGACGCTAAGAAATGGTTTCAAATGTACATTACACGAACCCTCATCCATGCTTTCTGAGTTGTGACGTTCCATTCAATGTAAAATACTCATTATAGAAGACACTTCTCCTAATCTGAAAGTGATCTTACAACACAGTGGCAGATTTGCATGGCTGAGATTTGTAAAAGTCGTTTTTACAAAGAAGATTCTGGTGAAAAGCATTGCTTATTCAAAAAAAAATTCCTTGCATCAATTTGAATCACAATGATTATTTGTCACATGATCCTTTTATTAAATAACCTTTTTTCTTTTTTGTTTGCAGGGGGAGAAGAAGCTATGTCACGTTAAGAAATCATAAAGATCAGTTGTATTATGCGTATATACATATGATACCAGAAAAAATGTTGATTATCAGAATGTCATTTTGAAATACCTCTATACAAATACCACATTGTCTTTAGCCCGTATCAGTATTAGTATGATCCAATATAAAGCTATTAATCTTTATTTAATTCAGTATAATGCTTTTCCTTAAAAATAGTTTTGCTATTTTGTTAGGGTTGAGACGCTAAGAAATGGTTTCAAATGTACATTACACGAACCCTGAACCATTGCAAAATGATGGTGGTTCTCTCTCTCTCTCTCACTCTCTCTCTCTCTCTCTCTTTATTTTAAACATGCATTATCAACTACATATAAAGCAGCAACCAAAAACTTAGGGTTATCTGAGATAGGTGAAAGTAAGAGTTAAAAAGAAAGTCATGCTAAAACGGCGCTTCACTTCCCCCCCCAAAAAAATAAAATAGATTAGTAGTCCTCCTCTCCAGCATCTCTCTCCCACCCCCCCCCCCCCCCCGCTTTAATGTCACATTTTCACTTGGCAGTCCAAGGGGGCCGGGAGGAGGGGGTTAAACCCCCTAACCCCCCCCCCCCCTAGATCTGCCCATGTTACCATATCATTCCACGACATCTTGGTCTTCCGCTTCTTCTCAATACGGACTTTTAGATTTGCGTGGACGTGGACGTGTTACGTCCTTTTAAGGCACTGGCAGCCACACGTCACGTCCTTTTAAGCACTGGCACTGCCTTAAAAGGAGGTCACACGTTGCAGTCCACGTTCTCATCGTGCAAATCTAAAAGTCCCTAATATTGATTTACTGGTCGAGTTTCATTATTTGCTGGTCATTTGAAATCACCAGATTTCAGTGGGTTAACGCTTTCACAAGAAAAACTTCTCCATGACCATGTTTCTGCCCTTGCGCGATCGCCTCCAGCTCCAGCAGACATGGCGCGGCAGCGTGCACACGTACCGCTACTAATGGCGCAGTAGGCCTATAACCACTGATGACGGCAGCACTGCACTGCGAGCTGAATCGGAAATAACTAGGCCTACTCATAAAACAAGAAATCTTGCACGCTAATCTAAGTTCCATTTCATTGGTTTAAGGTTTGAAAATTGAAACTCAATATTGTGTTAAAGTTATAACAGAAAAGATAATCTTTATATTATAATTCCACGGGGGCAATTTTTAATTTTGCAATCGCCCCCGTGAGCAACCTGACGGGGGCGATTATGTAGCTCACGGGGGCGAATCGCCCACCGCCCCCATGTATTTTGAGCGCTGATTCTTTCTGCTAGGTACGTACCTTCTCCAATGATGAACTTTTGAATGCAACCACAGGGTTTGGTGTTGTAAACTGGACACGTCAATTTTTCAGCTGCAATCAAATGAAAAGAATCATAATAACAACGACAATAATAAATGGTATCTATAAGACAAACAAGGAGAAAAAATAGAGGTGAAAATAAGAGCGTCATATTCTCAAGTTAAGAATTGCTAAAAAAGATTACATGTATAATGTAGTTCAAGAAGGGCAACATGAATAGGGGTAAATGAATAACATGTAATGGCATTCTAATGACGGAACTACTTTTCTTCAAGAAAAGCAAGTATACATGTATATTCCTAAATGTATGCAGTGTATATCATTTCATAGCAAAAAAACAGACTGAATATATTCTTTTACTTTCACAATGTGCCGCACAGATAAAGCAAAGCAAGGCTAAAGTCAGGAATGCCTTTTTCTTGAAATACAATGTACATGTCATTTTAACATTTTTTTCTCTTCTCACCTATTCATGCCCTTCTCACAGGCATGCAACAATTTTATGTACTGCAAATGCACTGAAAAGTGTGAGACAAGAAAATGTATCGCACTGAATGGGTTAAAGTGACTCGGTAACATCGCCTCAGATTCGGAAACAAAATCCTGGATTTAGCTTATGCTGCAATCAAAATTATAAACCTTTAGATCATCAGGAACCCCATGACTTTTACAATCTGATCGCCTCTCTGATTATCAAGATATTTATGATTGGAAATCGAAATTTCATTTTTTTGTTTTTTATTACACTAGTCTATTGGGGAAAACGAGCATGGTAAAACCGGTCACTCAAAGATGCTTAATTTTTAAGGCACTTCATGATCATGTTGAAGCGCAATTTTTTTAGGGCTTCGATATTACACCATATCACAGACACTGATAAAACGTAGGGGCGTGAATCTCAGATTTAACATTGTTAAACGATGCCTTTAAAGAACATACCGTCTGGCTCCCCAAGCCCTTCGACCAACGAAGCTGCAAAGTGTTGTGCGCTCTCATAGTAACGCTGCTTGTCCTCCACCGACGGGGGCGGGTCACGAGGGGGCGCCCTACTCTTTCTCTCCATTTTAATGCCTAGACAGACAAAAGGGAAAATGTGAGAAGAAAAATAGAGAATAGTTATAAAAAATTATAAGATGAAGACGTGGATCCTAATAAAATGATTGGTTGAAAGCTTACACGTAACCAGGCATTTATTTTTCCCAGCACCTAATTTGGATAATGACCTGTCATTATCAAAAGCATGTTATTAAACATCATTTTATAAAACAAATAAAACATAATCTTATATACCAAATAATACACATAATTTTGTTCGGGCATTAGTAAAATTACTTATGCCCTCACTGATGTGTATTATTTGTATACTGCAAATGGTTCCACAAATTCTAAACGTACTGCATGACTTGTTTATATTTACATGTATTGAACTAGGAATGTTGTACCACTGCTGCTGCTGCTACTACCACTGCCACCAATACTACTACCATCACCAGTACTACTACTACTACTACTACAGTACATGTAATAATAATAATTTTCTATTCATGTATATTACATTATCATATCACATTATGATGCACTTTTATTACCCCAGCTTGAGCTCCAGCAAAACAAGTGCTCATGTTTTATTTTTTTCTTCAGAACATACACGTACTTGAACAAGGTGGTGTACTCTAAATTTCATCATTTACCCTCAAGGTACATTTAGTATTAAAGTTAAAAAACCGACATTACTGTAAATGAAGAAGATGAGGAAGAGAAGGCTGACAAGCAAACAAACTTGAGAGTAATTGATTTTCTTACCACATGCATTGCAGAGAGTCAGGAGTTTCTGGCTCTCCTGATCTACCACATAACGAGGCGTTGCCTTGCCCTTGGAACTCTGACCGGGTTTACGTCGAAGTGGATTCACAACAAATCGAGAACCGCAGCTGTCACAACAAAAGGGTTTACCTAGATGGTATGAAGAACAAAAAACTTTACTTTACAAAGATTTTTAGTCTCACACTAGAATTGCAGCTAAATCAATTCATACTGCAACAATCATTTTGAAGACAAAAAAAGAAGATTCTTCACTAGACGATTGAACCTACTGCAATACGATGTTCAACAATAGACGGCAACCTTCCTCCCGCACTGCGCAAGTCAGCACATGTGCAGATACTGGGCAAGAAGATAAGACAAGCTTTCTTCCGGCTTCCAATCCCTTCCATAGAGAATGCACAGCAGTGTCATTTTCAACTAATTCCTTTTTTTACTAAATTATTATTGGAACTCCCCCAATGATTTGATGAGATCTATGTAGGCACCATCATAATCTTTTACTTATAGTTTGTCGGTTCTGAAACTATTTGTAATTTCTATCGGACTTTCCAGTTCTTGACCCATTGTATTTGTATGGAAACCAAAAGTGCCTTTGCCAAATATACACATGGCCAATGTTGCCCTCAATGGCTAAATACCATAGTTGCGGTACATGAAGCAAGAACTATTACCTTGGTCATGAAACTTCTAAAGTAAGTGCTTGTAATCTCTCTGTGTAAGTCTGCTTCATTTTCTAAAGCCTGAATTATTTTCCTTTAAATCCAAAACTCTGGATTATAACTCAAGTCTTATTCTTAATGTCTCTCTTCCCAATGTTTTTTAAAGCAGGATGAAGGGGGAGAAGACTCTGTGTAATATTACATTTTCAAGCTTCAGATCTCTACATGTGTGTGTAGTCTTATGTATCCTTTTCTATATGCAGTTCTTCAGGGGAGTGTTTCACAAAGACTAAGATCGACTTTAAGATGGACTTAAATATGACAGGCCATTCATGTCACTTGTTGCTCTCATCATTGGTCTCTCAATTATGATCTTTAGATGAAATTTTTTCCTTCAATAAGGAACTATCAAAAAAGCTAAATTCTGTAGATGTGTGACCATGATTTGTACGTCCCTTGAGAGACCATTGCCAGTAAATGGTGAGAGCAAACAGTGACATGAACGTCCTGCTATAGTTAAACCCAACTTAAAGTCAATCTTAGTCTTTTTTTTTTTTTAGTTTCGATTTATGGCGCTATGCCTGGCAATGTCGCATATGTTTTCTATGTTTTCTATAACAAATGGTGTACCACAAGGTTCTATCCTAGGTACTCCATTATTAGAAAGATAGAGGATGCTATTCATATCATGCATGACTATTGATGTTTGGCATAGAACACAGAGCTTCTGCTAGGTGATGTGAAGAGGCTGGTGTGGGACACTTGGTATCATGAAGCCTTAGACTGTTGTTACTATTATTTGTGACAAGTTCACAACTTCTACTGCACCTCGATGTAAAATGAAGGTCCTTCCCCGCGTGGGTTTTCGGCAACAAAACAACAACAACAACAACAAAACAAAAACGAAAAATAGGGGTGCGCCTTATACACAGGTGCGCCTTATACACGGAGATTTACGGTATCTCTCACTCTCTCTCTTTTTCTCCTCTTTACTGAATTTACCTGTTGCGTTTTTCACCTTCTTTGGTTTTGGCTGTGGAGAGGTGTCTGTTTCTCTATCTGCACGAGTGATTTTCTTTCTCTTCCTGGTACCCTTTCTCCCAACCTACGATAAAATTAAAAACGAGAAATTATGAAACATAACCTAGTACATGTGTGAGTGCTTTTACACATTCATACACAGCTAGACCGAAAGCTTCAGCCTCTGATATTGACGGTTGTTCCACTGAGACTACTGTACGTCTGGCTCCACTGAACGCCTCTACATATATATACAGAGACTGAGGTACAGTACATCGTATGGGGTAGTGAGAGGAGGGAATGGGTCGGTTCGGCTGAACAGAGATGAATGAGATGCTACAAGGTTTTTTACCCTTTACGTCTTCATCATATCTACTTTAGCTTATACATGAATATATATTACATTAATTGAAAAAATTAATGATATAAAATTATGTGTATGGGGAAGGTTGACAAAGTTCAGTTTTATTTAAGAATCCCCCCATACCAGACGGTTACAAACATGTACATGTATATCCTCCTACTCCTTAAGCCTATTCCACTTTCTGTTCAGACTGGCTTTTACCAAAGTGGGCTAAAGTTGGCTAACCCTGCAATTGCAGTGCCAAGCAAATGAATGAGAACTGAAACAACAAATAGTCCGGTACTACGCAATGGAGCATATCGCAGCTGGCCAGATGCGAAGTATGTCCAATCATAACAGCGCTCAAAATACACGGGGGCGGTGGGCGATTCGCCCCCGTGAGCTACAAAATCGCCCCCGTCAGGTTGCTCACGTTGGCGATTGCAAAATTAAAAATCGCCCCGGTGGAATTATAAAATAAAGATAATCTTTTCTGTTATAACTTTAACACAATATTGAGTTTCAATTTTCAAACCTTAAACCAATGAAATGGAACTAAGATTAGCGTGCAAGATTTCTCGTTTTATGAGTAGGCCTATTATTACCGATTCAGCTCGCAGTGCAGTGCCGCCGTCAGCAGTGGTTATAGGCCTACTGCGCCGTTAGTAGCGGTGCGTGTGCACGCTGCTGCGCCATGTCTGCTGGAGCTGGAGGCGATCGGGCAAGGGCAGAAACATGGTCATGGCCTGGAGAAGTTTTTCGTTGGCAGCAAATAATGAACCTCGACCAGTAAATCAATATTAGGGACTTTTAGATTTGCACGATGAGAACGTGGACTGCAACGTGTGACCTCCTTTTAAGGCACTGCCAGTGCTTAAAAGGACGTCACATGTGATTGCCAGTGCCTTAAAAGGACGTAACACGTCCACGTCCACGTCCACGCAAATCTAAAAGTCCCTTTTGAGGAGAAGAGGAAGACCAAAATGTCGTGGAATCAGGGGCGGCGGTTTCTGTTAATGACCGGGGGGGACGGAATGCGAGGATTGTTATGCCCCCAAAATCCCCCAAAATGTCATTTTACCTCGTGTATATCCAATTTTAAATTAGGCCTAGGCTATAATACATTGGTTCCACTTACTTACTTGATTGAAATAATCCGTTTAATGGTCCCTTTTAAGGAAATTATGGGTCAAAATCGACATCCATGTTGAAAATCTTGCAAGCCGTGTTAAACTCTCGCTGCCGTCAATCTCATCCCTTCTAGTCTACGCCGAAGGCAAAATGATTATGAAGGAAAAACTGTGCGCCATCTACACGTTCGTAATGGCGTTATCACAGTTTTTCCTTCATAATCATTTTGCCTTCGGTATTATGTATTATAGCCTAGGCCTAATTTAAAATTGGATATAGAGGTAAAACGACATTTTGGTGGATTTTGGGGGCATAACAATACGGCCGTGGCAAGTTTGTCATGTTTGTGGGAGGGGCCTAACGGCTAAAATCTAGCCGTGATATCTTCAACATACGATGGTATAGGCGATCGTTCAGTCTCTATAACCGGAGGTCTAGTGGAGCCAGACGTAGTCTCAGTGGAACAACCGACGATTTATAGAGACTGAAGCTTTCGGTCTAGCCTACTGTCTACTTTCGGGCGATATAATGTCGTATTGCCCTGAAGGCAGTCAATATCACTTAATTATTACCTAGCCCTTAATTTTTTCTTAACGCTAGAAATATTACATGTAAGATCTACTGACAACAGTGAGTGACTTAGACCGAATTTTCCGTCTCTTTCGTTCGTTAGCCTCTTATTGGGGTAGGGTCGGCCGGCTCTCTCTCCGAAGGCAAAATGATTATGAAGGAAAAACTGTGATAACGCCATTACGAACGTGTAGATGGCGCACAGTTTTTCCTTCATAATCATTTTGCCTTCGGCGTAGACTAGAAGGGGTGAGATTGATTTAGATGACTCCGGCAGCGAGAGTTTAACACGGCTTGCAAGATTTTCAACATGGATGTCGATTTTGACCCATAATTTCCTTAAAAGGGACAATTAAACGGATTATTTCAATCAAGTTAGTAAGTGGAACCGATGTATTATAGCCTAGGCCTAATTTACATTTTTTTTTATTATACACGAGGTAAAATGACATTTTGGGGGATTTAGGGGGCAATTGCAAAACGCTACGACCTGAAATGGCCGTGGCGTTATTCAAGTAGGGAGGCCAATGCCCAAATCTAACTTTTTAATTACTAATTTGTTTATACTAAAACTAAGATTAAAAGAAAGCATTTACTTTCACTAAGAAAATCCACCCATCTGCCGACTCCAGAAGTTCCATCAAATAGGAGATATCCAGCTAGTTCCTATGAGGTTCCTTCTACGCCTTTCCGTACGTAAGAGCCTTGAAACAATTATATTTCATGTCGCAAAGTTACGTTCATAATTAGACAGGCCCGAGGGACAAAGTTCACGATGAAGTTTAAAACTTCGCGCGAAAGTGCAATCACTCAACAGCGGCTAGCCTTGAATCGGTCGCACACGTACACACCTTCTTCTTCTTTAGTTGATCCCACCACCGACACAGGCAAGCCCCGATGCAGGCTGAAGTCCAGCCATCAATGTGCGAACGATTACATCTTCTACTACTACGAGCCGAAGACGATGGTTCAAAAATGAAGAATAGAAATATATATAATTCATTGATATTTACCTTAGATGTGCATTCCAATAATTTGATTTCCTCATGAGTATTCCTTATTATCAACGATCGAGAAGTTACGAGGTCCAATTAACATCCATCTTGCAGCAAACACAATCATAGCGCACATCCATGCATGCAACGTACGTGTACTAATATTTCTCTCACTCTCTCTCTCTCTCTCTCTCCCTTTCGCTATACGTAACATACACACTCACTAACCATGTATCATACAACACACACCTTCAAATCATGGCTTTCATTTCAATTCTCAATTGGAGTATAGACTGCTCACGTAGACTTTTTTTTTTTTACTGAAATATCTTTTTTAACACTTCTCATACATTACTGCACGACACTCGTATCTAGTGCTGTGAGAATAAGGTACTAGGGTCTATAAATAAGACTACGCTTTGCGCACGATCTGACCGGAGCTCAGATTATGTCGCAATACCCTTTATTTTTGGCGCGAACAATGACGTCACTGTTCACTGTTTTCCTTCTCATTTTGAGATGGATGTAGCTATAGGGCTCAAACCAACGCACGATTGACAGAAACATCGTACTCTATCTACTTTCGAATGTTCAGTTTGTAAAAATCTGTATTTAAAAAGATATAATCTTTTTTCTTTATATTTTCTAGTTGTAAGAAGTGGCAATTGTGAACATCTGAAATGTTGATCTCTATCAAAAGTTCTTTACTCAAAACGGATCCCATATTTTTAGGGTCTACCTTCTGCCAATGAGAAGGTTTTTAGTGAGCAAACCTCTACGCCCTCTAGGATTTTCTTAGTCGGTGGTGCGAGTGCGTCAAGGTCGTCTGCAACCACAATTATTGGATTAAAAAACGTCAAAATCTGCAAGATTGTCAACAAATGGTGAAAGACTGTTACAGATCCGTGATTATAGGTATGTTGTGAAATGTATAATTGTATTTTCTTTTCTTATTTTCTTCAATTTTTATTTTTACATCATTTTTTTCCCTTAGCTAATTTTTTGAAGTGGGCGACGAGCGCACAAATCGTAAGTGTAGAACTGTCTGATCGCGCACCCAATGTTGTGTGCTAAAACCCTTCCCATAGAGATTGTACGCTTCCCTATGTGGTCTACGTGCATTGCGCGACCATCCAAAATTGGTCAATGATTTTATGAAAAAATTTGAAATTCAAACCTTTATAACAAATGATCCTGAAGGTGAAACTCAATAAATGAGGTGTCATATGAAAGAGCAGGTTTTTCTCCATATTACCCATCGGGGGCCACCCCCAGAATTCTAAAAATATCTTGGTCAAAACAGCGATTGAAATGTTGTTTGCATCCTAGCTCCAAAATTTGCCACTTTCCTGAGCTGCCGCCCCGCGGCTTAAGCAGGGCTAGACGTAAGGATAATATCCAGATGCTTTTTTTTTCGCTAGCCCCAAGGGATCATTTGTTATAACAGTTTGATAATACCCTTCCCACATTTTTGGAATCAGCTAATTAGGGAGGCGTGAGCTCCGCTCAGTCCAAACCATGGTTACATCGCGTAACATGTGCGCTTATAGTGAATGAAAGTAGGGGTGGCCGTTCCCGCCATAGAACCCGGAAGTGAATACACGTTGTAGTCAATGGCAATATCGCGGAGACAGTCTCCGCGATATTGCCATTGACTACAACGTGTATTCACTTCCGGGTTCTATAGCGGGAACGGCCACCCATACTAGTCAATGGCACATATCGCGGAGACAGCGTGGCTCAAGCTTGCAAGTCGCGCATTGGCTGAGCAACTTGCGTACGATATGCATACGCTTGCATATCGCGCGATACAGCTGTTTGGCTAAATTTAGCAAAACAACATAACTCTGCGTGTACGTCTTTTTCGTCGATTCTGAGCAAAATGCTATGAATATTTCAGCATTTTGAAGGGGCTGTATCTTTTGATAGAAACATCGGCGAGACTTGAAATTTGAAATGTATTATTCTGATTACATTTTAATTCAAATATCAAACAAAAATGGTGAAAAACGATCCCAAATTGAAAATTGAAAAATCGTTCAGACACCCTAGACTAGAAGCCTTACGCCAGGGCATTGGCCTCCCTAATTCAAGGGAATGTGTATAGACGGTTTCCGTCTCCAAAGAGAGAGCCGGCCGACCCTACCCCAATAAGAGGCTAACGAACGAAAGAGACGGAAAATTCGGTCTATGAGTGACTAAGCTACATGTAAGTTAGCTGGTTCCCATACTACCATCCCATATCCATCACGACCGTGCCGCACCAAACACGTACCGCCACAACTCAGGCGTTGTGGAGGAGCGACGCGCGGTGGACCAGGCCCTAAACAATATCGAGTGGAAGTAGACGAAATGCAATGACAAATAATAAACATAACGCACGTTAAGAATTGTTAAGTATTTACCATAGATTCTATAGAAGTTGATGAACATCCTCCTGCTTCTTGTAGGGTTTCCATTCCAATAGTTTCCAATAGTTTCTCCATGATCCGAGACTCCGAACGATGGCGATGCACCGACAGTAGTCGGAGAATTAGTATTCTGTCGACAATATAATATCCGAAGTAAACAATTTGTATGTACGGTATCTGATCCAGCCCGGATATATCGGATCTAATATCTCCCCTGAAAATCTCTTTTTTTTCTCTCTTTTGTTGCTGATGACTGATGACAACATAGCCTATTTTTGTAGGGCAAGTGCTCAATGCGTTACATCATTCGTCATTTCGTGCACATTGGCGGATGAAAGGGGAGGCTTAGGGATTGCGGGGCGGTACCCCCTCGCCCCCCCCCACCATACATAAAATAGGCCTAAATTCTTTTTGGCATACGTATGTGCTATGCACATGGCAGAACTTTTTAATACTAGAAGCCCGGCTAGAAGCACTTCTCAGTTGAAGAATTTAGCGAGATTTTCCCGCCTTATTATGTTGAAATTTAATCAAAAAACAGAGAAAGAAGATAGTTCAAGCAGTTCAAGAAGTACAATTAGAGCTGAACCTACACGTACTCGTAGCGGTAGGATAGTGAAACAGCCTACTTTGTTCACTATTTAGCTTGTAAATAGACTGCATTATACTTATCCTTTTATTATTGTCAGTTTGTCACTATCTACATTCATTGTACATGTACCTGTACATATATAATTTGTGTTTACTAGTTGGTTCATTGTTCATGTTTGTACTTTCATACACTATATACCTAATATCGTTTTTATCTTTGTGTCATTATCTATGTATAATATATATGTGAATTGTATTCATAACTCATGCATTGTTATTTATACTTTTATGTTTGTTTGTACTCTCATACCCCGAGAGGGGGTCAAAGAGTCAATAAAATTCTACAAATTCTACAAATTCTACGGTGTGAAGTATGACACGAATCATATGATCACGATACGTTTTTACTTTGTAAACGTAGTAAGCCTCTCCATTTGTACTAAAAGTAGTACTAAGATACATAATAATATATTTCCCTTCCTACTTTTTAAGTTGTATGTAAATAAATCATTACAAACGATGAAGTCTTGACTACGGGGGAAAATGGGTCACCCGCGGGATGAAACGATGAGTGCTATAATAGGGGTGAAGCGCATAAGGGAGAAGCGGGACAAACAGTGCATGCTATACATTAATTATTATGCTCTTGTAATATGTTCAGGTCTTCCCTGATCATCACGATGTCGATGCATGTGCTTATCACGTCAGCTACCCCGTTTTTTCAACACGGTCCAGTGACACCATTACTGCCTTCCCCGATCCCCCCCCCCCCCCCACAGACGCCATTATTATGACCCAATTTTTTTTCTCCATTCTGTTTGAATTTCCCCAAACTGATTCCCACAAATTCACCGACAGTGGTAGCAATATAATGCAACGCCCCAACACCACCACGTCCCCTCCCTGCACACTCCCCTCAACTTCATGTTCTCAAGTAGGAGCTTAATTTGCTTGAGACTATATACATAGAAAGAAAAAAGAGAGAAAGAGGTGGTGGAGAGAGACAGAGAGAGAGAGAGAGAGAGAGAGAGAGGAGAGAGAGACAGAGAGAGAGGGGAGAGAGAGAGACAAATATATATAAGAGAGAGGGGGAGAGAGAGAGAGAAACAAAAGTGGTCTAACAGCAGCCAATCATTTTGTATAAAATGTGTTATTATTTTAATTAACAAATTGAACTCGGACGAAGAAACTCCACCCACATTGTCTAACGTTTTGCTCGACATTATATTTTCGTTCTTCATTTACCATTTATAATATCCGACGTAGCAAGTTGATATAGATCAAACAGCGCCCCCTATATAATAACTATAACAACCAAATAAATAAATGAATGAGTGAATAGAGAACTACCATAGAGATTAGTAGTATATTATCTCTATGAGAACTACAGAGAGAAAAAAGTATTTGATGCGACCGCCGAATTTCTTGGTTCATCATTCCTGTGCTATTTCTGTTTTATGATTTCGAGCTCCCAGCATGATTGTATCACCAACCAGAACGTGAGCAATATTAAAGTGATAATGCGGTCATGGACGTTTCGTCAATTTGTAATTGCATACAAATTATAGGCCTATCTCGCAAAATATTTCGAATTAGAGGTAATATTTTTGTAATCCTCTAGCAAATAAAAAAATCATTTGAGTTCTAAGTTCACCATGCAACCAAATCCGCGACGTGACTGAGCAATATTTGACAAGTGATAATGGCGCGTTCATGGATGTTTAGTCAATTAGTAATTGCATATAGGCCTATCTCGCAAAATATTTCGAGTTAGGGGTATATTTTCGAAGCGCCGAGTAAATAAGACAATCGTTTGAGTTCTAAGTTCACCATGCAAATGCAACCATGCAACCAGGACCGCGATGTGAACAATTTAGAGCTTTTAATACAGCTGTGTTGAGCGATAGAAACACACACTATGCAGGCGCGGATCCAGGGGGGGGGGGGCCAAGCGGGCCTTGGCGCCCCCTTCCCCCCCCCCCCCCCCCGCAAAAAAAAAAGGAGAGAGAGAGAAGGAAAGAAGGGAAAGGGAAAGAGGAGAGAAAGGGAAAACAAGAAGAGGAAGAAGAAAAGAAATGAGGGAAGAAGTAGATCGGGAGGAGGGCAAAAGGACTTGCCTCCCAGACTGTTGCCCCCCCCCCCCCCCCAATCAAAAAATAAAAGAGAAGGAAGGAGGGGGGGCCAAAGGAAGGAAGAGAACGTAGGAAAAAAACTGAATTTAGACAAAGATTAAGAGTCGATAACGACACAACAAATCGTCTTCTTTCTCTAATGATTTAATGAAACGTAAGCTTCCGCTTAGCGCGGGAGGGGGAAAACTAAATTCAGACGAGGATTATTTTTGGGGAACGACACAACAAATCGTCTTCTTTCTCTAATGATTTAATGAAACGTAAGCTTCCGCTTAGCGCGGGAGGGGGAAAACTAAATTCAGACGAGGAATATTTTTTTGGAACGGTAGCCTACAACAAATCGTCTTCTTTCTCTAATAATTTATTGAAATGTCAAAGCTTCCGCGTTTCGCGGAGGAGGGAGGGGAAACTCGCCCCTCCCTGCACCCATCCACCCACAATTACGTCACTGCTGGTCACCATTACGAACCAATATTTGGCTCGCATAATTTCAAATTTTGCCCCCCCCCCCCCCCCCCCCCCTAAGAAATCCTGGATCCGCGCCTGACGTATATACAACGGCAACAGTTTCAATATAAAATGTAAGTTCTTCTTACTTAAATCATTGGTCTGGAAACAATTATTTGCCCATTGTTGTGTATTGTATTACATTTTCACTGACAATGAATTCACATTGTAATGCAATTTTCAAGTTTCCAAGGCTTATTTAGGAGAACAGAAGATTAATATTGTTAAGTTGTACGATAACATCACTCAGTTTGATTTGATTGGAGATATATTAAAAACAGAGTAAAGGCTATACAGTATCAAACAAACATACACCATTAAACTTCAAGCTCACTCACACATGATTTATTGCGACACTTTCAAGGCTACTTATTATTTCAAGTTCATGTACATACAAAGGGCAACAGCTTCAATATTAAACATAATTTAATCATTGGTCTGGAAAATGTTAATGCCCATTGTATTATTATACAACATTTTCCATAACGATGAATATACATTGTATAATGCAATTTTCTGGGAAAACCATACTTGTCATTACTGTTATATTTGTTATGATACTAAAGCAAATCGTTTCGCTTATCGATAAGATAAATCAATGTGAAGTACGTGTCAATAATGAAATCATTACGTGCTATTTTTAACCGGACTAGACATTTGAAATGTATAAAAAAAATGTATACACTATTGACAGCAAACAAGTTTTTTAAACAAAGAATTCAGAAATTGAACAACATTGCACATTTTAGTCTACACGGCATGCTCTACACCCTTAGTTGGACTGTAAACAGTTGTCTTCTTAAGTCTTCCATATAAATATAAATTTAAAGGAGGTCAATAATCATGAAAACACCACTCTCGTTAGGTTGACACATCAATATATATTGTGCACACATGTAACAATGTGATAATATTTTTTCTTTGGGGGGGGGGGCGGGAGGAGGGCAATTCAAAAAGGGACTGATATGTGAACATTAATATTGATAGGTCGCTTCACAAAAGGGGCATACATAGTCCTTTTTTGTGGATAGTTTTTTGAGCAAAACACAAAATAGGTGGAGCCAACGTCCACACAGGTCACATCGCACCCATGGAGGTTTTGGCCCGAATTTACAAAGGAGGTTTGTCGACAAATCTAGGTTTATGTGCTTCATAATGACGCGTTTCGATGCGTTTGTCTGAAACGCTTCATATAATTATAACGCACATAAACATAGGTTTGTCTACAAACCTCCTTTGTGAATTCGGGCCTTTGGGAATTCGGGCCTTTGTGTCTGTGTCCTTCCCTGGCTTTTCACACGACACATTTCCCCCCATGTCTTTTGCGAGATGCCCCACATTCCGAGAATTTATTCTCTTGGACACAACTAGAGCGTTCTGCAATTGAAAGCGAAATGTGCGAGTCAGGGGCGGCGATCCCGGGGGAAGGACGGGGTACACGTCTTCCCTCAATTTTCTGAGGGGGATCGTCCCCCATGGATAATTTGAAAAAAGTGCACACCAACAAAATGTATAGCAAATACTGACTAAAGACTGTAACACGCTTTAAAGGTACTATGTCCCTTTTGCATCCAACCTCAACTTTGCAGGAATTATGAATATGTCATGTACTATGTCCTATTTGTGAAATTTAAACGTTAGCAGTGTCCTCATATTCAAATTATGCAAGGAAAACCGTTTATTTGCTATATAGACTTCACTGTCAGACACTATTAAGTGACTGACTGGCTTTTTTTCTTCTTTGGTAATAACATACATAAAATGAGCTGTAGAGGGCACCTGAGCATTTGTCTAAATCAATAACCTGTAGAGGTGTAGTGGACGAGTGGATATGTCACCGGACTGTGGATCACAAGGTTCGCGGTTCATGTCCCACCGCGGCACTATAATGTCCTTTGGCAAGACATTGATCTACATTTGCCACTCTCCACCCAGGTGTTAAATGGGTACCCGGTAGGATGCGAAAGCTAATGTGGTTAGATTAGCAAGTGTGCGCTTGTAAAAAAAGACGCCTGGCTGGAATGCTCCCCAGGGAGTGGAGAATGTGCATACATTGTGTGCGGGTAAGCCTGAATCCTATGACCGGGGTAATAATATATACATCTGTAAAGCGCTTTGAGAGGGCCTCCGGTCCTGAAAAGCGCTATATAAGAACTAGCTATTATTATTATTATTATAACCTACTTCTTGTAATGGCCAAAATTAAACTGATTGAATCTTTACGCAGCAAAAAACGTTCGACCATTCGGTACAATGGTCTGAAAATCAGACTATTATTTATACTGGCTCTATAGCTCTTAAGTCGATTCGATAACTAATTGTCGTTATTTTCCCACTTAAAGACATTTTCAAGCCCCCCCCCCCCTTTTTTTTTAGGGAAGTTCTAAATTAGTGTTATATTTCAAATGCCGTTGGAATTTAACCTTTTCATTTTTTGGCCTCCAAAGGGGACATATTATAGTACCTTTAAGATTTTCCGAATGATTCCGTATTTTCCTTAGAGGTAATACAAAGTTTTGGTATTGGGTCATGAATTTGGTTCAAATGAACATATTGGAAGCATTATGCGATCCTATATGTTCAATGATCGTTGTCACGGTTGAAATCGAGTCTGTGATGAAATTGTTGAATAATAAACTCTTTATGTTGTAAATTAGCTACCTCTCAAGATTGATATCACTTTAGCTTTAAAATAATGTCTCTTGACTACAATCGACGATTTTCTATTCCCATTTGGAAATTATATATCAGAACTGCATATTCCGAGATTTTCATCGTCGCAGCTACCATTGTATGGCTGTATAGGCGCTATTTGAAATTTACCGGGGGCACTATTAATTTGACATTTTAATTTCTCGAAATCCTTAGCGTTTGAGAGCCCAATTTTGTCAAAGTTGCTTATTCTAACACTAGGTTTCACAATGGTAATGCAATTAAATATCATAATCCAATCCTTTTGAGATATCACCAGAACTTTATATTACATTGGCTTTACAATAATGAAACTGGGAGAATTCTCTCTCGGGCCATCCGGATTGGCATGCCCTGCGGTCTGGACTGGCTTATAGAAAGATATACAAATAAATATTGATGATCATTGCATTTCCAGGAATAACGGATTCGATGCGTTTCGTTTCAAGTATGCTAGTCTACATTTTTTTGTGTGTGTGTGTGGATATTTAAACAGGGTGACTCATTGATACCATAATGGTAGTCTTCCATGAGGCCCTGTTAAACATAATAAGAAACAATAGTTTTAAAAACAATTCATGAACATAAATGAGTAAGAACATTAGGACGTTAGGGATACCAACATTGTTATAAACATATTCACAACAAAAAATATTACAGGATAGTAAATTACTGAAATTTCCCTCCCTTTACATCATCGAGTTACTATGCTTTACAAGTCTAGACTCCTTACATAAAGGAGTATTCGTGCAATATGAGCCACGCCCCCTGTCACTCGTCTTGTTGACTTGTATCATTACGCAACATATAGATACTAAATAAGAAGCTCGTTGAACTGATTCACACGCGGCTGTTTGTTTGGTAATTTTGGGGAATTCGATTACTTGGGATTAATTGCACTGAGTCTCGTCTCGTCGGAGAACGTTTTCACAGCAACGGCAACTTTAGTACCAACTGTTTTCTTGTGAATCACGAACCGCAGATCAAATAAGAGATTTGTTCGACAAAATACAACTTGTTTAGTCTAATTTGTTGATCAATTTAGAAGTCGGTTGCAACACTCCATGCATGGCTGGCATGAGCACAATCATCGCCTAGGCTAGCCGCTGAGCCGAGGAGTTGAGCGCATCGTGCATGTCGGGTGAGGAGGAGGAGGAGCTAGGATCTGCTAGCACAGTGCACAGCTCAGTAGCAGTCCTGAGAGTGAGTTCAGTATACATGTAAGGGCTAGGGGGCCGGCCGGGGCCATGGTCGTTCGTATTTGTAACTGCACTTTTACAGTTTTAATAATGTCTCAAACTGGATGCAAAGTTATTCTTATAGTCTTACATAGATCTAGTGTTAGTAATCAGTAATTCAGCCTGAGCTGTATCAAGCCAGGTGTCTTGACTCTTGTGTTACCGAGGATCGGATTCTAAATTCTTTTAAGTTCTAGATCGATCTAGTTCCATTCGTGATTCAGCAAGCTGGTATGACAAATGCAAAATTAATCATGATGTAATAATATTAAGTAATAATTAAGACGGAAGAAGAATGATGTGAGACCGAGAAAAATCAGTCTACATGTGTATGTCATTCAGGGATATGTTTCGCTCATACTACGTCTGGCTTCACAGATCTCTCTGCATGAGCTGAGAGCGTCGTAAGACAAAAATATGTTTAATAAATCTTCCAGTTACTTGAATTAGTGAACAGATTTTTCTGTCAAGTACTAATGAGTAAGAATGGTGTGAGTGTGCTAGAAAAAAGGAATTGTTTAACAAAGGTAAGGTCATTAGGTCAATCCACTTAGGCCAAGGTTGCTTTGGTGTATCCCAGACTATACCAAAACCCTTTGATACCGGCCTGTAACTTTAAAGGCAGACATTCTAGACTTGAATACCAAAACTTCTGGAAGGAAGCCGACCTTCCAGATCTAACTTCAAGGGGGGGGGGGGCGGGGATGTCTTAGCTTCCGGGTATTGCACCATGGTCATTTTACATACTGTACACTGTAGGTCTGTATCTTGCTTGCTGGGTCATATGAGAATTGTCATACAGACTGTAGTTGGTTTCATTTTGTTTTCTGGGATTTTCATCTCAGTGATCTCACTTATATCATAAACGACTCTTGGATAACCCCGTATGGCACTTAACCTGGTACATGTACTACACAAAGGTACACATGGGTGACTTCTTGTAAAAGGCTTTCTTTTCTTCCTCTTTTTTGGTCGACTTTTGCGAGGTCATCTGGCCATTGTAAATAAATGTTTACTATCCCATTTTCCTAACCCTTGACTTGAGTGTATAGGATTATTAAATGAACAATTCACTCATTTATTTTCATTCTGTCCAATTTTGTTTGTGTTGCTGCTGTAAGTGGGGGAGGGGGAGGGGGGGGTAGGGGTAGGGGGGGGGGGGTCTGTGTCTGTAAAGGGTATTTAGTGTTTATAATTGTTTTGTATCTCCATTGTTATACCTTGAATACCTTGAATACCAAAGCTTCTGGAAGAAAGCCATCTCCAGCTGCCAAGCTTCCAGGTCTAAGTTCAAAGGGGGGGGGGGGGGGTTGTCCCAGCTTCCGGGTCTTGCACCATAGTCCTTTTACATCTGTATCTTGCTTGCTGGGTCATATCAGGATTGTCATAACTGGAGAGTCAACTGGGAGAAGGGTGAATGATATTGCTCCTTCTTCCAGTGTTCGTCAAGTCTGGCTTTAAAGCTTTTTACTGAGGTTGCAGATACCACCAACTCAGGCAGGGAGTTCCAGTCGTTTCAGTGTTGCCTGAGTTTGGTGTTGAACCTATGATATGTTCAGGTGCCTCCTGTTTTACAAGCCTTGTGCTTTTTTTTTCAAGGTATCCTTTTATCTACTTTTGACCTTTTGGTGTATTTATGACTGTTATGTTTTTACATTGTTGGATGATAACTAAATTGACCTAAATTGAAAATTGAATTCAGTCTGGTAGGCCTGCCCTTAAAAATACAGACCAGTTCTGGTCATGCGATTGCATTGTGAAAGAAACGTTGTGGAATCGATTAGAAAAAAGTTCTGATCATGTAGCATGTAAGTATTGGTGTGTACTGCAAGGTTCTGGAGTTATCTAAATCATAAGAAATCTGGCCCAGTCTTGGTAAAGTAACAACTAACAAGTGCTGTACACAGAGAGATGCACATAGGACTACACAAATGGTGTGGGGCTACTAACCTTGATTTCCTTATCGTTCTATGCTCATTACTCAGCCAGTGTACATTTCCTACCAAAATTGTTTGGCAAATTACACTTTTTTGTAATCTTGATTATTCAGTTTAAGTTTCGTTTGATTCTGTGAGAAATCACTTTTTTTTTAAAACCAGAAATCAAGTTTATCTTTAATCTGAATCTGCAAAGCGATATTGCTTCCTGGGTTCGTATCCTACATCCTGTTTGTGGTTTGTGCAAAGTTACGAACATTGTTATTAGCTGAACATGTGATGTGAACTGCATGCACTTCCTGGGCGACTCCGTACCAGGGCACTGAGGGAAATTCCCTAGTGGGCAGTTCCACCATTTAACTTTTAGTTTTTAGGTTCACGTCCATTAACACTTTGATTTAACTTGACTAGAAGTCACCCTGCTTTTCAAAGTATTCTAACTAGTACATTGCATATAATTGTAAATTGGTCAGTGGAAATTGTGAGAGATATAAACATGAAGGTAATGACAACAAAAAAGATGTTAAGATGACAAAATGTTTGTAAATTGTAACCTATACAAAAAGACCCAAATGCAGAGAAAGTATTTTGAGTGACATATTGGTATCTTTTTCTTTAAAAAAAAATGTAACTGGTGTGGAAAAGAACCATTCATATCAACATAATTACTTCTTGACAAAATAAAGAAAATCACGGATAGCCAGATTGTCAAACATTAGACATTTCACTCTGATACTCGCTGATACTTTACACTGGGATGCCCCGCTCTAATGGGCAAAAGAAAATATTTACAAATATACAAGGAATATGATTTTTTTAAAGTTGGAAAAATCCCTGCAAGTTGCCCCACTTTTAGATAGTGGCCTTAAACTTTGGTTACTATTATCTTCAGAATAATACCTCACTAATTTTGTCACCTTATAAAAGGGAAAATCCCAGATGTAAAATCATAGAAATAATTTGTGTTTTTCATCTGAGGTCCTCGCCAAAATGACCCTTAAAGATGGTTAACTGATAACCCCCCCCCAACCTTAGTTCCCCCAACCCTAGTCAGATCAAGTATCTTTTAGATATGATTAGATGATTCAATATATCACAATAAGAAAGAGGCAAATGAAATGTGTTGTTCATTTACAACAGTATATGAATATTAAAGGTAATACAAAGTTTTGGGAAATTTTGAAAATTGGGTGGATAGTGAATCTTACCATTTTGATATATTTAGATATCCCTGTGGATGTATTATAAGCACTAAAAAAATTAGCCCTTAAAACACTTCTGTTTTAGAGAAAAATTGAATATAAAAATTTACCGGTGCTCCCGGTAAATTTGGATAAATTTCAAATAGCGCCTATGGCCGTACAATGGTAGCTGCGACCATGAAAATCTCAGAATATGTAGTTGTGATATATAATTTACAAACGGGAATAGCTAATCGGTCGATTTTAGGGCGCGTTCATCCTTGGGTGGCCTTCAGCTGGATTCGCAAACCTGTGTGCGCATGCTACGTAGACCCACTAGAGGTCAGTGCGTTGACCCCATTTAAACGCGTTTACAAATTGTAAACGCATCTTTTTGTGAGTTTACGATCGACGATCGTGATCGCCGTTTTTCGGTGATTCTACAAAAGTGAGCATGAACGCAATCGTGTTTTAAACTAAACGCGTAACAGATGCCTGATTCTGGCCGTCAAAATCAAGCATGAACGCGCCCTATGTCAAGAAACATTGTTTCAAAGCTAAATTAATAGCTTGACCTTGAGAGGGAGCTATACAACATAAAGAGTTTATTATTTATAATTTCGTAACTTCAGACTCGATTTCAACCGCCACAACGATCAATGAATATTGTAGGAACGTATATGCTCCCAATATTTTAATTTGAACCAAATTCATAACCCCATACCAAAACTTTGTAATACCTTTAAAATGGATAATCTAGAAAAAAACGATATTAATGAAAGAATGCTGGAAAGAGAAGCAGGGAATGGGCAACGCTACACGTATTTGCAAAGCCTGAACAAAGGAGCTACCACAAATGAATCCTCAATACTAACTTTCTAAGAGTAGCGGATAATAGACAGAAATGGATTGGAGGGCTATGACTGTGGATGTCTGTATTAACGTGGCTCTAGATTATGATAAAGGTATGTTTGCATTCAACAATTAAAGTCAAAGTCTAAAAGACATGATTCCCTGCATGAGTGATTCCAAAGAAATGAACAGATAGTCCCGACCAACCCCTTTTTCTCTGGGGCTAACTGTGTATAATGAATGGATTGCGGATTTACACCGATTATGGTTTCTTCTTGTTTTGTTAACATTGTTTCTTCTTAACATGCTACTTCTGCAGGAGAAGTGAGTGACTGTGACATTTTTATCAGGCTGTTCCTTTGTGTTTATGGCTGCAGTTTGATCACCTTTTCCCAGACAATTGTTGAGTGTTGACTGAACAAGATAATGCATTGTCTCATGTAGCATAGCATTTAACTGTACGGCTGTGGAAAAAATGTACAGTAGTAGAGATTAGAGAGCAAAAAAGATCATTTGAATGTATGATACTGTACATACATGTACATTAATAAATCACTCCATAAAAATGACACAGAAGCTCCTCCTTCAAAAAGAACTCCTGTAAAACTAACATTTTAATTCCATGGTCATTTAGGGATGTAGGGCAAACATATAAATTCTTTTCTGTAAAAACATGGTCAGATTACGGAAATGTTGTTTTCAGACATTATCGCTGTTTCCAAAAGTAATGATAAATCCTCAGATGAACTTATTCTCATTGATTGTATAACTTGTTCTCCTACTTCTTTTGTAACGCGAACATACATGTACATAACTTCACTGAAAAGCTTGACACGTTTGTTGTTCTAATAATAATAATAATAGTGGGTTCTTGTATAGCGCTCATGTCAGTCAGATTTGACCCTCCTGGCGCTCCCGATTATTACCCTGGCTTTAGCACGGCTGCCATACGGCGCTCTAGCATTTCAAGGAATAAATTCCTACCAGGTACACCCATTTACTTCACCTGGGTGGAGTGTGGCAAATGTAGATCAATGTCTTGCCAAAGGACATTAGTGCGGCGGCGGGACTCGAACCGCGAACCTTGTGATCGACAGTCCGGCGACGTATCCACTCGACCACAACACCAATACCATAGCCCTTACATATAGATGCATTGGGATTGAAAAAGGACCATTTACCGGTAATAGGCCTACCGTATATAAAATGACCTTGTCCAACACCCTTTTGAGCATAATGGTGTAGCAGATCATGGATTGTGAATGATCACAACTTCAAAAATTCATTTTGGTACTTTATTATTTTTCATTGGATTTTGGTCAAAATTTCACTTATCTGTTTCTCTTGTTTTGTCTGCTTCTAATTAAATCAGGGTGGACTTTCTCTTTAATAGATATATACAAACATCCTTTTGATCATAATGGTTTTGCAGATCATGGATTGTGAATGATCACAACTTTAAAAATTCATTACCTCATTATTTTTTTATTGGATTTTGGTCAAATTTTACTTGTCTGTTTCTCTTGTTTTATCTGCTTCTAATTAAATCAGGGTGGACTTCCCCTTTTATAAATAAATACAGTGTGTACAGTAAAAATGATAAAGTATCTAATAAGTCATATGCAAAATTTATTTCAGAAATCATGTTATTTAGCAGGAGAATATTCAACTGAAGCGAAGGCAAAGGGTATTTGGGGAGAAAATGGCTCAACCAGGCAACCCCCCCCCCCAAAAAAAAAGAAAATGGCAGAGAAACATAAACAAGAGATCTGGAGTTTCTATTCCATAGTAAAGAGGACAAATCACCTCCAAAATAAATCGTTTGTATTGTTTTAAAACAATTATTCATTCTTATTATGCAAGTGTGGAAGAACATCAGTTAAGACATGTTCCCTGAAAAGCATGGCTCTTCAAATGCCTTCATATTCTAAATATGCATGTAACATCGTAAAAATCGAGGGGGGGGGGGCGGCTTTTTACGCCACGTGTTGGTGTAGTCCCATATACATCTTTCTGTGCAAGTGTTTGTAACTTTACCAAGACTTGGCCAAATTTCTTATCATTTTGATGATTCCAGAACCTTGCAATACACACACATTCTTATATGCTAGATGATCAACCTTTTCTGGTTGGTTCCACACCGTTTTTTTCACGATGCAATCGCATGTCCTGAACTCAACTTCATCTTTAAAGAGCTTACAGGGAATATAATTTTGTTATAAAAACCTTCACCATTCACATGTGGTTTTAAATTAGATATCAGGTTTAACTGAATTAGTAGAATACAAACCATGAATTTTGGATCAATAATTTTGTGGTCTTGTGCAACAAGCGAACAAATCCTTTCATAACTTTCATCAGCTGTTATCCTAAGGTTGGGGAATCCCCTTGTGAAAGGCCACATGACTCTTGTTTCACCATTGTTTCACTTTTCTAATGACTAACGACTTGGCAAGATTTTCGATGGAACTTTCCCATTTCCTGGCCAATAATCGAACAACACATCAAACTACTGTACCACGTCACTTCAGTGCATGAAAAACACTTGTATTGTATAGAACTAGCTCAAATCTTGGAAGCGTCACTACCTTTCTTTTTGTCTATTGTTCTGGCGAGTCTGATCACTATTCTGCATGAAGACAACCCTTGAATTGTACATGTACATGCTTACAATGTATATCCAGTTCTCTCTTATTATAATAACATGTAGGGGTTGAATTTGTCACTCTTCTTCCAGTGTACAGGTAAGTGCTGCTTCAAGGTGATGAAGATAAACACACTCTTTAAGGGCTTAATTCTAGAATTGGGAGTATTAAACATCCATTTAAAGAAGATATCGAGATGCATTCATGCGCTAAGAAGTGTATCTAAGTATATTCTTTGTTTCTCTCTTTGCTTTTCAGATTCTTCATGCTCTGCCATGCAGTGACTACATGTATATACAAAATGAACTGAATTAGGTTCCTTTGCACTTAAATCTATTACCCAGATTCATCACAGAGGTTGGATACTCTGAAGGTGGCCATCTTGATTCTTGACCAGCAGAGAGTGGCTGTTCTGCAGTGACTACAGTATATATTCAAACAACGTGAACTGAAGGATTTTTGGCACTTTGATCTGTGATCCCGATTCATCAAGGAGTTTGGATACTCCAAAGGCAGCCATCTTGATTCTCGACCAGCGGTCAGAGGGTATCCAAGATGGAGGACGAGGCCGTCCAACGACCCCGGGCAAAACCCAATCGCCTTGCAAAAGCCAACCCTATCTCAAAACTCTTCTTCCAGTAAGTATGCACTTTCATTCTACAGGAATTTCAGGAAATAATAAAATAGTGTACCATAAAATGGTGACTCGATCCATGCAATTTGTCCTTTCAACATGTAATATCTTTGTGTTTCATTCCTAAATGAAAAATCTCTTGACATGACTGAATTATACCCACCATTATTCAATGGTCACATCAAAAGACTCTTAATGTTTGGATAAAGTATGAGGAAAGGATACATGTCTTGTAGGGCACGTACATGTATTGGCATTGCCCCAAACCAAAAAGTAAATGCATATCCAAAAAGCATTGATCACGATCCTAACGATCAAGATTCATGCTGATATGACACTAAAACCTTTACAATTTGAGAAGACATTGTTAACCATTTGTGAAAGTTTTTGCGTTTTTTTAGGAAAGCCTTTATTTTTAAAACCATCGGGGCATTCGATCAAGTCAAACAAATTGAACCCGTTTCCCGCTGATCTATAGCACTAGCGGGTGGAGGAGGTGTCCCATGCCGGAGCTATCAGATTTTCCAATTCAAAAGAAGTGAATTGTTTCTTCAATAACATTCTTGCTACTGTGATGATCTCAGGACTCCTTGTAGCCGTTCTTTGAACCACTGAATGGCTTGCAAGTGGGCGGGTCCTTTTGTAATGCTCTGGTAGTGGGAGTCATAAAGGCTTAGCTTGTGTAAGTTTTGATTTACCACAACCACTAATTTTTTTGCCCTAGTTTCCCTTTGCTTTATGTGTGAGCTTCCTCTATGATAAAGTCCCATCTGGTCAGAGGTCCATTGAAAGGACTACATGTATTTATCAGTATCAATTGAATGAGATTAAAGGGATCCGGTAACTTTGTCTCACATTCTAAAACTCAATCCTGGATTTGGCTCATGGTGCAATGATAATTATAAACCTTTAGATCAGTCAGGAACCCCATGAATTTTACAAGCCGAGCGCCTGTCTGATTATCAAGATATTTATGATTGGAAATCGAAACCAAATTTTTTGTTTGCCTAACGGTTTACATAACATTACAGTCTATTGGGGGAAACGAGTATGGTAAAACCGGTCACTCAAAGATTTTTACTTTTTTGAGGCACTTCTTGATCATTTTGAAGCTCAATTTTTTTAGGGCTTCAATATTACACCATATTACAGACAATGACAACACATAGGCCGTGTATCTCAGATAACATTTTTAAACAATCCCTTTAAAGGCTTTTGACTTGTTGTGAGGGTAAAAATATACGTCATATTGGCGACTTGGCCTACTTCGAAGTTCGAGCCAGTGAACCGTTTCTCAGAGTCTAACTTTTCAGACCTCCCATTATTATTATAATAATATTACATTCATAAAGTGCCTTTTTTAGAGTTTGATTTGATTTAATTTATTTTCAACTCAAATCAAGAAATACTTGCAAACATACAAAGAGAGATAACATTATCATACAAAGCTTACATTAATTACAGAGAGGAGTATTACAACAAATAAGAAAAGATGTGTTTTCTGATATCTCTTGAAAAATGTGTCCTAGAAATAATATACTCTTTGTATTTTGCAAGATTATGACGTTGTCGAGTTGTCTTTTTTGTTGTTGTTGTGGGGGGGGGGGGGGGGGGGGGGGTTGGTGAGGGAGATGCAATATTTTCTCTGGGCTTCATGTACACAAACAATCATACTATACCAGCAAAATGTAATGCTCATATAAAATTGTAATAGAAGTAACAGTGATTTTTACCATAAGCACACTTTGAAAAGATGCTGGTAATTAGATTGTATCACTATACATGTATATTGTACAGGAGGTTTCCATACACACGCGTGACAGCATGTGTGTGTGTTCTGTTGATTCACATGTTGTCCAGATTGATTTAAAGGGGAAGTCCAAACAAATAAGTAAAAGTTTGAGCAATATCTGATTAAAAGTAGGAAATGTTTATAGTTTGTCATCAGTGTAACACAAATTGGCAACACTGTGACGTACCTTGCAAGGTCCTCTCCAATTTGCTGTACAGAGAATTTTGTAAAGTTGCATTTTCTTAGGTTTTGATGACGGAATACAATGTAGATTGTTTTTATATATAAGGGTTGTAAAAAAATATTTGCAATTATTATATTAAGGGTGCATGAGCGGTAGATAATTAAATTTAATAGGGAAAATTAGAAATTTCTGGTTTTTTTTTTTTTAGTATCTAGAGCAAACGGATGGGAACCTCACAAATACATTTATACCTTGGAAATACCTTGGAAGTAGGCATTTAAAGTTAAAAACTTATTTGCCTCTCGTTGACATTCGGATGAAGAATCCATATTTTGACACATGTTAAGTGGCGCTATACAGCAATTGACGAACATGGACAAGCGAAGGACTCCTCTGGGTCAAATTGATCTTTTCTTGACGACCAAAATTTCAACAAATTGGATTTAAAGCTGTTTAGTGACTTGCTCTCCACAACTACAGAGGAGAGGTTGTTCCATTCATTGATACATCTCTGTGAAAAATGATCCATGTCTAAGCTTCGAGTAGACTTTCTTCCTAACGATCTTGTATCGATGGCCACGGGTTCTATTATCAGTTGGATGGTCAAAGAAGTGTGCTAGATCCAGTTCATCTAGGCCATGCATTATTTTGTATATCTGTATCATTTGTACATCAATGAGTTGCCAATTTGTGTTTTATTGATAGGAACTTCAACCATTCATAACTTTCTTATTGTTAATCAGAGTTTGCTCAAACTTTCATCACTGACCAGTTCCTCTCATTTTTCTGCTTCTATTAAAAACAACTTAATATCTTTTATTAGGGTGGACTTCCCCTTCCATAGAATCATACAGATTGAGTGTTTTCCTAAATGTGGAGAATATTTGCAGATTGAGCAAAAATATTCCACTTCCTTTACATGTAGATATTCTAAGAGGCCATCTTTATATAGTGTAACATACAGTGTTGTATGCCAGATAAAATGGTGGAAATTAAACCTTTACTATTTTATAATGTCATGCCATAAAGCTGGGTTTATACAAGTATATGGCAGTATAACATGAATTAAAAATACCTACTCTTTCACGAGATCTCATGCTTTGACAGTTTTTGTTCCATTTTTACCTACAATGTACAAACATGCAAATGGAAAGTGGAACCATATATCTGTATCCTGTCCGTGAAAGGAAGGATATTGTATTATTATGAAAGTTTTTCAAAGTTCAAGTATTTTTGTTTAGGTTACCGACTGTATTATAACCCTTTGAGGATGTGATTTAACTTTATGGGCTAATAAAAATTGATCACATGCTCTTCTTCAAATTAGCAACAATAACATTTTTCTTTATTGCTACATAAATCAAATAAAATGTATTGTCCCAAGGCGTAAAATCTAGGTGTAGAAACTTAGTTAAAAAGTTTTTAATCAGTTGCCAATTCTGATTGTTGCCGATTTAAGGAACTTAAAGCTTATTTTCCTTTTTAAAATTCCTGGCATCAAACATAACATGGTCATGCTAGAAAAAGGGATGCGGTGTGTTCAGATTTTTCAATCTTTTTACTGATGCATCAGGGGGGTGTTTCACAAAGATCCTAAGTTGAACTTATGGACTTAACAATTATGGAAAGCAGTTAAGGCCCTTTTACACTTTCACGGATCGCATCACGGATCATCCCGGATCGTCGCTCCGGGATCATCCGTGTTATCTCCGGCATTACCGTGTATACACCGGGGAGGCATCCGGTGTGATCCTTGGCGTACCGGCATATCCGGGGAAAAAATTAAGCTTGCTTAATTTTTCATCCTGGAGTTCACGGATGAAACAATCCGTCCTCTTCCCTTTAGGCACCGTGTACCTCCGTTTAGCCGCCGAATACATTCGGGACAGTCCATGTAGACACCGGGAGGTCCGTATTAACACCGGTTTTATCTGGGTTTGAAATTCCGTATATCAAATGAGCGCCTACAAGCTCAAGTCACCCGTCAACATTCCGGAGATATCCCAATAGACAACGTACACCTCCGTGTAAGGCCCGTAAAAGTACCCAGTAGCCTCCGTGCTCTTCCTTGAAATCCACGTTAGCTCCGTATGCGTTTCCGGCGTGGTACGCGTTGCTACCTTGTCTGTCCGTGTAGACACAGTTCGGAACGTATCCACACCGGCATCGAGAAGAAATCGTGGTGTCGCACGCCGGAACACCCCGGATTAAGATCCAGGATGATCCGTGATGCGATCCGTGAAAGTGTAAAAGGGTCTTTAGCATCTTTGAAAATATTCTGTAAAAGTTATTTTAAAAGGCATAAAATATTGATTCTAATCAAGTAATCATTCATATTTTCTTCTTATTCATACAGCTGGGTCAGTCCTGTGTTCTACTCTGCCTTCAAGGACAAGACGGTACAGACCAACGACCTGTATGAGATCATGGAAGAGGATTCCTCCGACTTCCTTGGCAAGAACTTAGAAAAGTATGTGTATCTTCAAATCAGGGCACATCCAAGCTCTTTATGACTCGGTCACACCTTTGCGTTTTTGGCTTGCGTATTGCTGCGTATTTATGGCAAGCGGTTTTAACATTTATTCCTATTTCTTGATATCAAGAAATGATTTTCTGTTGTAAGCAATGGTAATTCTTGATATCAAGAAATAGGAATAAATGTTAAAACGGCTTGCCAATTTGCCATAAATACGCATCAATACGCAAGCCAAATACGCAAAGGTGTGACTGAGGTGTTAGTCCCAGACGATACCAATGACATCCAGGATATTTAAATAATATGGACTGGCCTTGAGGGAGATACCACATAATATTTCCCAAACTAGACTCATATAGCCCCGAGTCAAAGACGAGGGCAATATGGTTCTTGTGAGGGAAATATATGCGGTATCTCCCGAAAGTTAAGCCATTCAATATCGTTATTATTATCTAAATCAGACATCTAGAGCAAATACATACATGACAATCTCATAGAACTGGAAAAACTTTGTCAAACCAGCACTGTGCATCCCAGCTGCTTGACAAAATTGTTGATTCACTGCAAACAGTGTACCCAATTTGGTGTGATTATTATGTCACAATAGAGTACGCGCAAAGTGCGCAGGTTCTCGTATGCATAATAGATGCGCAATGAAAATGACAAAATACGGCGCGGTGAATATGGTCTTATATTTCCCGATTAGCTCTTTTAGGATTACAAACAAGTGTAATAATATGATTTTGTAAAACCACTGCTCAGATGTCTGATACGGGTAATAATATCTTATATATCTCATCATTCAGTAGTCTGCGGTCACAGACTCTGATTTGACAAGTTTACCACAGCTCCCAAAGCCTTGATCAGATCGAGCCTAGAGCTCTGTCAGTCTGTTGCTAGCTGTGTCCAGAGCACCTATAGTAGGCTACAGAGCCTGTTATACTGCCAGTCTAGTACAGGGCCTGTTGCACAAAACTTACCATTGATGGTAACTTTGCCATCAATGGTGATTACCATGGAAACCTTGATTCTGATTGACTGTTGAGCCCTGTTACCATGGTAGTTGCCATTGATGGCAAAGTTACCATCGATGGTAAGTTTTATGCAACTGGCCCTGGTCCTGATTTAGATTTTAGGCGACCATGTGTCCCAGGCACCTGTTAGTGCCAAGCCCTGCATATTTCTTAAAGCCCCACTGTACTACTTGTAGCTAATTGTTCCCTCTATATAGAAAACTACCCTAATCAATGCCTGTTGGTCCCCCATGATCCTTCTTGATTGAGAGCTGATTTGATGAGATAATCACTTGTCAGTGACCTTGCAGGGAGGTCTAATCCCCCTGGTGAAACTAGTGCAGATTGGCTTTAAAGGGTTATTTTGTACCAGTGGATTCTAGTTTATTTCTCAGTTCTTCTTCCTCTAGACTGTCACACCTCTGGGTCTATATATATTTTTTTCTTTCTCCCCTTTCTGTTTCGCCTCTCTCCTTTCTGTTTTGCCTCTCCCTTTCTCAGTCTGTTTCGGTCCTTCATATCATTGTATGACTATGAAATATGTATAGATTTGGAAGATATTTTTTTTTGTGATTTTACTTTGTAAACTCCATACATCTGATCTGTGATTAGAATGAGAAGAGACGTAACTCCCCGACTCGTTCTCAACTGATGTATTTGTCAGAAATCGTGAACTACTGGAGTGATTTCGAATAATCCCAAGCACTGGCCCCATCTAAATTATCCTGCTGCCAGTAACCATGCATTCAAAATCATTTTTAAACATGTATTTTAAAAAGGCTTGACACACCATGAATTCTTGTTTTGATATCCTTGACAGGAACTGGGACAAAGAGGTCACAAATTTGAAAGAAAAGGGGAAAAGGCCAAGTCTTGTCCGGGCAGTTATAAAGACCTATGGATGGATCTATGCCCTTTATGGTATTCTCTTTATTTGTGAGGTAAGACAGGTTTTGCTATGGTTTGAAGTTTATTAACAACAACAAAAAGTATGTACATCATAAAACAAAGTATGCAAGTCAAAACAATGAAATACGAACTGTACATAATGTACAAAACAATGAATTACTGCAAAAGTTTAATTAATGCTTACATAAAACACATATATACAAAAGTTTAAGTTGTTGCTAAAAGAAAACAAAAAGTTAGCGCAAGTGCTAGTCGAGATCGGTTTTCTCTGTTCACTATATATATCGACAGTGTATCTTTTCATTACTATTTTATAGCATTATACTAGTTCTTACAATTATATTGTATACATTCAAAATACAAAACATTACTAACTGCTAACATAACAGATAATTTATTTGTTCATCAAATAAATTGTGAGGGTATTACAAAATGAATATCTTGTTTGTAGATGATACTTTTGCAGCTAATACAACGCAAAGATGTCCAAACCATTGCTTTGTCTAGCCAGATGTGTTGTATAGCGACCGCCCAAGGGAAACACAAAAAGTGGCCTTTGTAGACAGGTGGTCTTTGTAGACAGGTTCCTTTAGTACATGATTCAATGAGAAACTATTTTCAAGGGAAACAACAAATGTGGCCTTTGTAGACAGGTGGTCTTTGTAGACAGGTTCCTTTAGTACATGATTCAATGAGAAACTATTTTCAAGGGAAACAACAAATGTGGCCTTTGTAGACAGGTGGTCTTTGTAGACAGGTGGTCACTAAAGCAGGTTTGACTGTACTTGTATAATACAGTCAAACTTGTAATAGTGGCCATCTCTCTGTAAAGGTTACCTGTCCTTAGTGGTCACTGGTCATGACATCCATATTCTCTCCGTCTAGAAGGAAATGTGTGTTGAAAACCTGTCTCGAAAGGACACCTTTTTACACTGGCCACTTTTTATGTTTCCCGTTGGTTGCCCCACTAGCCTGGGCCCTGTCTGACATAGAGTTCAGATTGATCCAAATCAATCCCAAGTCCTCGAATCAATCGCAAGATTGCAGTCTCCTATCTCTTATGTATACACTGTAGTTGCGATTGATATCAACTCTTTGTAAGACAGGGCCCAGGATTGACTGTATGACTTGTACTCTCACTCCTCCTTGGCCTATCTTTAATAATAATAATAATAAAAATGTTGCTTATAAAGCGCTTACCACCGAAGTCTCTAAGCGCTATGCTTTCCATCTCTCCATGCTTGTTGTAGGAAGCCCTGCGTCTTGTGCAACCCATCTTCCTTATGAATCTCACCTCCTACTTCTCGCCAAAGAATGACAATGGCGGTCTCATGTCAAAAGAGGAGGCCTACTACTGGGCCATGGCTCTGGCCCTGTCCCAGTTTCTTCTGGCCCTGGTCCACGGACCAAACTTCTTTGGGATCCAGCGGCTCGGGATGCAGGTCCGAGTTGCACTCTGTACCATGGTCTACAAGAAGGTAGGGAACATGATGTATCGTAAGAATCTACATTTACTTGAAGTAGTATTTTCCCTTTACATAATCTATATATGTATACATGTATATGTGTGTATGTTTGTACGTACATGTATTTACATAGAGTAGTGAAGTGTGACGTCATCAAAAATCTATTTTTAGAATTTCTCAATTTTTTCTTCATATTCCGAAAGAACATCAAAAATAATGTCCAAATGTCGAAAAACCAATTGAATATGCTAAGTATTGGCTGAGATATGACCATCTGAATGAATATATGTCCTATGGGAACTCAGTGTTATATGCTCTGGATTCTAACCACTAGGAGCCAGAGCATATAACACTGAGTTCCTATGGGGAGTCTATTTATTCAGATGGTCATATCTCAGCCAATACTTAACATATTCAATTGGTTTTCGACATTTGGACATTATTTTTGATGTTCTTTCAGAATATGAAGGAAAAATTGAGAAATTCTAAAAATAGATTTTTATGACGTCACAGCTTAGGTACTCTATACAGAGTAGTTGTAGTAGATGTGGTAGTTGTAGTGGTAGACTGGTAGTGGTATGGTAGTGGTAATACTAGAAGTAGCAATAGTTGTAGTGGTAGGGAAAGTGGTAGTGGTAGTATTACTTAGTACTCCCTAAATTTGAATTGACAACTAATGGTCATTAATTTCCCACAAAAAGGCATTTACAAGCCCTGTTGTTTTTTAGGGAAATTCCAAATTAGTATTATCTTTCAAATGCCGTAGGAATTTAACGTGTTCATTTTTTCTGGCTGCAAATGGGACATTGAACCTTTGAGTAATTCAATGTCTCAGTGTGGGTCAATTTTACTGACAATCTGATCCTGAAACTAGTCTGTACTTCCTAGCCTTTTCCTGTTCATACATGTATCACCTCCTTCTAATCACCTGCTAATCACCAGCTATTTTTATCTTTCCATGGCAGACGTTAAAGCTGAATAACAATTCCCTTCGAGTGACCACTGCTGGACAGGTCAATAATCTGATGACCAACGATGTGAACAGATTTGATCAGGTAAAATCTTCAACCCTTGGATCTATTCTGTCCTTGATATCTCTCTCAGTTTTTACTTTGCCTTTCTATATATATCTCTCTAAAGTTTCATCTCTCTTCTATTCTTATCCCTTTTTTGCTTTTCATGTTCACTTTTTGGAGCCAGAATGGCATTAAGTCAATGCAAAAAATGATTTTAGTTAAAGATAAACTCCAGTACTGGTAAAAAAAAAAAAAATAATTCTCACAGAATCAAACGAAACTTACACTGAATGTTCAACATTACAAATAAATGACATGTGCCAAACAATTTTGGAAGAAAATGTATACTGGCTGAGATATGAGCATAGAAAGACAAGGAAATCAAGGTAGTACTAGCCCCGACACCATGTGTGTTGTCCCATATATAGCTTTCTATGTGAATGCTTGTTACTTTACCAAGACTCGGTCAAATTTATTATGATTTTGACGACTCCAGAACCTTGCAGCGCACACCAATACTTACATGCTACATGATCAACTGTTTCTGATCCTTTCCACACCTTTTCTTTCACAATGCAATCGCATTACCAGTACTAAAGTTTATCTTTAATTCCCTTATGGCCTCGTTTCATAAAACTTGCTATCAATATAAACATTTCTATGACCTAATTTGCGCTCAAGCAATCAATTGATACGATTTCAGCAGCTTATAGCAGTTACTGTAACTTGTTATTGATAACAAGCTTTATGAAACAGGGCCAAACAGTTGATAACCTCGTTAAAAATGTACCTCTTTTCACTGTACACATGCATGCATTACAGCTTACAAATCATGTACAAAATTAAAGTAAAGCAAAATTCTCACATTTAAGTATACATACATTTGCCAAATAGGATGTATAGGTTGTCTGAAATGAACAACCATTTCTCATTCTTTATGAATAATTGGTTGCCTGACGATGTAGTTTAGTGACCCTGGGCCACTCATAGTATTAAGTCCTGGTTTCAGGTTGCTAGGCTCTGAACCAGGATGGTGATCTTTCACAAATCCAAATCAATTGTAAAGATCGTGAACATTTTGAGTTGTTGTTCCATTCATGAAATTCATCAATGCTTGATGCATGCAATAGTTTCTTGGTTTGAACAGCATTTAAAGGTATAGACCAGTTTTGGAAATGCCCCCCTCTCAAAAAATGAAATGGAAGCTCTTATTACCAAACATGTGAAAGAATATGTTTTGACTAATATGTGATGATACAAATTTTGCCAGGAAACCGCCTACTAATTGATATATTTGGTAAATTATCATATCTATACAATAGATATCGTGTAGTCTCATGTACATCTTTCTGTGTACAGTGAAATCAAGGTAGTACTAGCCCCCGACACCATTTGTGTTGTCCCATATACATCTTTCTTTGATTGTTAGTTTGACAGTGATTGTTACTTTACCAAGACTGGGCCAAATTTCTTATTATTTTGATAATACCAGAACCTTGTAGTACACACCAATACTTATATGCTAGATGATGAACCTTTTCTGAACAATTCCACAACGTTTCTTTCACAATGCAAATGCATGACCAGAACTGGTCTATACCTTTAACCTTTCCTTGTTTCTGTCCATACAATGCACAGCTGTTTGTCTTCCTGCATTACATCTGGCTCGGTCCTCTTCAAGGAATCGCCGTCTTCCTGCTCTTGGTCTTCTACCTTGACCTTGGCTATGCGGCCGCTCCTGGATTCGGCATCATGATCTTTCTCATCCCAATCAATATGTGTTTGGGAAGACTGTTCTCCGTTCTGAGGTATGTCGGTGGCCACCCCTTCTTTCCTAAACCCTTAAAGATAAACTTGAGTACTGGTAATGCGATTGCATTGTGAAAGAAAAGGTGTGGAATGGATCAGAAAAGTTGATCATATAGCATGAAAGTAATGGTGTGTAATGCAAGGTTCTGGAGTCATCAAAATCATCATAAATTTGGCAGAGTCTTGGTAAAGTAACAATCACTTACACAGAAAGATGTATATGGGACAACACACATGGTGTCGGGGCTAGTACTACCCTGATTTCCTTATCTTTCTATGCTCATTACTCAGCCAGTATACATTTTCTTCCAAAATTGTTTGGCACATGACATTTATATGTAATCTTGAACATTCAGTGTAAGTTTCGTTAGATTCTGTGAGAATTCATTTTCTTTTTTTACCAGAACTCAAGTTTATCTTTAACCCATAGTCTACTAAACTCTTGAATTCTCACCCTGATATAAAGTTCAGTGAAACCTTCTACAAGTAAATAAATTGCAATGGGAGGGGGTGAAAAGAAGTAGCTGCGTGCATCGATGGCCCCAAAGCGTACTTATATAATATTGGATGGCTTTGAGTGTGATACAAGAATATATTGCTCGAGCTATGACAATATATTCTTATTTTTGTATGACACAAAAACAGAGCAATACAATATGATTATTATAATCTACATCAGGCTGACTAGCGAAATAACAAAATTCGATAATCAAGCAATATTGTATCGACAGTTGAAGTTCATGAATGACAGAGCAATACAAAAATAGAAATGATCTGTCATCCGGGTACTGCGCTAAAGATAATAAATACATTGATTTATTGTCCCATTTGGAAGCTGTATATAGATAATAATCACTTATATTCATGTTTTAAGATGCAGGAATGTGAAGTGCAGTAGACGTAAATAATTTTAATTTGCCCCAGTGGTTATTTGAGATGGTTCCCCACGTCCATGAACAAAGTTTTAGTTCTAAGGGATTGTGTATGCATAGTTTTTTGACACTCCTCTCTTTCCTCGGCAGGAGAAAGACGGCACAGTTCACCGACCAGCGGGTCGCCGTCATGACGGAGGTCATCACTGCTATGAGGGTCATTAAGATGTACGCCTGGGAGAACCCGTTCGCTATGGTGGTCAAGAAACTCAGATCGTAAGTTAATGTCAGAAATCACAAAAACACAATCTGGGCTGTGTCTCACGAAGCCGTCATAAGTAAAAGTTTGGCGACATCCCATTGAAACCTGTGTTAAACTTAATACACGCATTTCAATGGGATGTCGGTGAACTTGTACTATTGACGGTTTCGTGAGACGCAGCCCAGATAAACAAAGAAATCATTATATGAAGTATTCTTTACAGGGTAGCATAGGTGTAGAAGTAACCTGATATTAAAAGATTTCATATGTTTTAAAGGATATCCCAGTATCCTTGTTTCTCTACATTTCTTACATAATGAACATTGATTTAAATATACTCATGAACCCATAGCAAATTCTTTGCCAACTTGTTTTCAACATATTATTTCAAATGTTTGTTTTAACATTATGTTCTTGCAAAAACTTGGTTTTCCAATTTCATTTAGCAACATGGGCAGCCTCTCACAAGACTGTCATAAGTACAATGGGATATCAGTGAACTTGTACTTATGACGGTTTCATGAAAGGCTGCCCAGGGGTTTATATACTGTATGTTGATCTCCGTCATTTTCATTCTCTCTGTGCCCCAAAATCAGACTCGAAATAAGGAAGATTGTGACGGCTTCGTATCCTCTGGCCGTCAATGTGACCCTGGCGCTGTTTGGTAATCGTCTTCTGGATGTCGGGATGATCATCGTCTACACCCTGACGACGGACACTATAGAGACAGCCACCATCTTTGCCATAATCGCCTTTTGTAACGCACTACGCACATCGTTTCTCCGTATGTTCCCACGTGCTATACAGTTTCGCTCCGAGTGCACTGTTTCTCTCAATCGTATCGAGGTATGGATGCATATTAGAAGCTTTAATCTACCGGTATAAGTTTTTTCCCCCATGTTTTGTTTCTAAACAGAATTCAATGAGAAGGGTTCTTCAACATTTTTATTAGTCTTTTGGACAATCACTGTAACTAGTTCAATGATTCAATTGATCAATTTTCTTTATCATCAAATAACACAATGACAATGATATATATATATATATATATATATATATATATATAAAGTGTAAGATATACAGAGTCTGTACAAATATGTGATTAAGAAAAATGGAAACTAAAAAGTTTGCTAAAATCTTGTAAGGCATAGTTCCCAAAGTATACTCAATACAAATTATTAATTTATTTTTATTGCAATTGTATGTTTTGTTCATACAGGTTTCTATTGCATAATATTTGTTTTATAGGACTTAGATATTTGTTCAAAATTTCTCATGTCTGCACCATGGATCAGAAATGGCCTTCTGGGCCCCATTTCACAAAACCTGTCATCAGTGACAAATGACATTTTTTGTTATAAGCTAGTGAAATCCTTGCTTCTGATTGGTTATCAGCCGATCTGTTACTGATTTTTTTTCTTCATTTGTCATTGAAAACAGGCTTTGTGAAACGGGTCCCTATTCTAATCATTACCCAGATAGCAGTAGATGTTTCACGAACATACTTCTCCTCGTTGGAATAATTTTTCCTGACTATTCTGTTATGCAGATCTTGCAGTGAACACTTGGAGTTCCAGAATAGTTCTTTTCTTTAAAAAAAGAAGCAATTCATGCTAATTTTCTGATGCAGACTTATAGGGATATTTGGAAGATTATGGTTTGCTATGGGTCAACATCAATTCGAGGGGTCAGTGACACAAAGACGTAACTCCATTTTGGCCATTTTGAGAAAAAGTGGTTTATGTGTCATTGACTTCGATGGGATGTTGGGTGGAGTTAAGTCTTTGTGTTTCCTGGAAAGCCCACATTTTTCTGAACATTTTGATATTAAATACTCATTTTGGCAAGATATGGAGTTACGTCTTTGTGTCACTGAACCCTCGATTTGGAAAGTTATGGTTTGCTATGGCATAACATTATGGTTCTTATTTGTATCAACAGAAATACCTACTGCTTGAGGAGAAGGAGAGAGTCGAGGGAGGAAACGATACTCAAGGGATGGAGAGAGATGATGGGATAGTTGCAGATAATCTTACTTGTTCGTGGGAAGAGGTAAGTGTAATTTAGCAAGTTAAATAATAATAATAATAATAGCCTAATAGTCCACTCCAAATTTTATTAAACCGAAACGGAAATTTTTTTGCCCAATTGATCGTGAGCCCGGCAGCCACTGAGCAGCGCCAGATCGAAGTTGCTCTATCCCTTATTGTTGAACGCCAAACAAGGTAGCAACAACTCCCATCTTTTAACGTCTTTTGGTATGACGCGGCCGGGGTTCGAACCCATGACCTCCCGGTCGTGAGGCAGATGCTCTACTGACTGAGCCAACACTCCGGTATATGTCCTAATGGCTCTAATGGATACAGTTTAAGTGATGAACTATTCTATCAAAGAGTCAATACAACATCACTTGTTCTTTTTAAGCCCCACTGCACTACTTATAGCTACTTGCTCCCTCGATATAACAAACTATGCATAATCGGTGACCTTTGGTCCCCCATGAACCTCTTTTTCTCATGTTAATTGAGAGCTGATTTGATGAGATAACCACCTGTCCAGTGACCTTGCAGGGTGGTCTAATCTCTCCTGTACAGTAGTACAGATGGGCTTTAAAAGAAGATGTCATTCTTTTGCTTGTAGAGAGCCAGAGGGACATTATCTCTGTATTTATAAAGTATGTGAGTTAAAGACCGTCAATATTACTGGGCCAGAAGGGATAAGACCACCCAGCCAGGTCACTGATAGGTGGCTATCTCATCAACTCAGTTCTCAACTAACATAAGAAAAATAGGATCATGGGGGACCAACAGGCACCGATTGGGGAAGTTTTCTATATAGAGGGAACAGGTAGCTACAAGAAGGACAGTGGGGCTTTAAGGGATGGAGAGAGATGATGGGATCTTTGCAGATAATCTCCCTTGTTCATGGGAATAGGTAATCCTAAGAGAGTTAATGCCTTTATAGCTTTCAGAGGGCAATTTCATAATGGATACATTTTGAGTGATGAACTAAACTATCAAAGAGTCAATACAACATCTCCCTTGTTCTTTAGAAGAAGTAGAGCTACTTTCTTGACCAGAATTGTGTTTCAAAGTTTGAAACCCACTTTTGGTCAAGAAAGGTGAAATAATCCATCTGGATAAAAAGGATTAATCTCTTGCTGAATAGACACTCTGGCTATTCATTGTCACCTATCTTTGCTCCAGTGATCTTGAGGCAGCAGACAGCAATAAACTGTGAATAATCACTATGCTGGAGAAAGACCAATGCGCCCTAAAAACGATTTTCAACGTTAATTTAAACGCTGCTATTTTTGTGTGTTTAATTTTTCGCGCTGAGCGACCCCAAAACATATTGGCTGGTTCTTAAATACGCGTCACACCAAATTCAGCTCATTCAGAACACGCATAAGAAGTCATGTTTATATTTTTGCAGGTTCTAAAATTTGCGGACACCGACTTTAGTGCGAAATCAGTGAAAATTAATGTACCACAAATATTTCTGAGTTTACAGTAACTGATGACTTAAGGAAGTATGCTGAGCATATCTCACTCTTCTTATTATTCTTCTACTTTTTCTTTCCTTCTCTCCATCACAGTGCATAGGGACGTGTTTGTAATGTGCTATTATAACTATGGTAAATTATTGTTATTATTACTATATTTACATTTTCTTGTGTTTGTGTTTTTGTTTTTGTGTAGGAAGAGGACACAAGTCAGCTGAAAGACATCACTTTCAGAGTCAAGAAAGGAAAGTTATTGGCCGTCATCGGTCCAGTTGGAGCTGGGAAGGTAGGAAAACGAAATACTGCAAATACAAAGCTTTTTTCTTGGGGGGGGGGGGGGCGGGGGTTTAATCATAAAGTCAGTAGGATCGACTTGTAAATGTATTATGAATGACAGGTACATCTAATTGCAGATCTGTTTGTAATGATTATTTGAATAATTATTATCAAACTGCCTTAGATTGTTTATTAGTAACCTAGTAGTGGGATTCTCTGACGTGTTTGATTCGTCACAGCACAAAGCACACACACTGTCCACTTTACTGGGGAGCATTCTCGCCAGTCACTGTTTTACTGGCACACAGATGCTTATCAAACCACAATGATGTTTGCAGACTCCCAGGTTGCAATCTAGGTATTGAGTTGCAATGTAAATAAAATGCCTTCCTCAAGGACAATGTAAATGCCATGCCTGGGCTTGAACCCAGGACCGCCTTTACATGTCGCCATCATCATCATCTTCTTCGTCATCATCATCACCATCATCATCTTTTCATTATCCTCATCATTCTCATCATCATCGTCAACATTACCATCATCTTCTTCTTCATTATCCTCATTATCGCTCTCATCATCATCATTATAATAATCCTTTTCATCATCATTGTCATCATCATCATCCACATCATCATCATCATCATCATCAGCATCATCATTATCCTTATTGTTAGTATTAACTATTTTACTTCATAATTCTCGTTCGAGAATATACGACAATTATTAAAAAAATAACGATCAAAGTTCGAACTTAAGTTCTTGTTTAATCTTTCTATTATACCAATGACCTCCATTTCACAATTCCCTCTCTCTCTCTCTCTCTCTTTGATCCTGTAGTCGTCTCTACTGATGGCTGTCTTGAAGGAGCTTCCCGCCCTCAGAGGATCGATACAGACCAAGGGGCGCATCGCCTATGCTTCTCAGCAGCCTTGGGTGTTCGGTGGGACGATACGAGAGAACATCACGTTTGGAAAACGCTTCTCCGATACCAAGTATCGTAGCATCGTTAGAGTCTGCGCACTCACCAAGGTATGCGTATATAATTTTGAATGCATGTGTGTGTGTGTGTTCGGTTTTTACAGATGTGTATTAATTAGATATGATTATTTACGCCTGGGGACCGACGTTTAAACGTCACTATCCGAAAGGCGTGACTGAGTTTCGAACCTGCGTCCTCGGCTGAATCAGTTTGTAACTTCCATTGTTAGCTGGATTACAGGCGCGTGCCACAACGCTTAGTTATTTAACTGTTAGCATTTAAATGTTAGCTATTTATACTATTCATGACTCGACAGTTCAAAACCACCTATATATTGCAAACCTGACAACCAGAGTAAATGGGGATAAAAATGTGATTCCTTAATTTGAATAAATGTTGTTGATTATTCTTAGTACAATATGTTAAGTTGTTTTGAATGGTCTTGACAAGTATTATACTTGAACATCATCAAAATATGTGACATCTCTAATCTTGGAAAATATACAAAACAAGATATTGATTCTACCATTTTCTTGTGGATTTGGAGCTGGTGTGATTGTAAAAGTGGGAAGCTCTGCACACTGAAAAAGTGAAATCAAGTAGGCTTGTGATTTCTTTTTTCAAGATTGTTAAATCCTCTGTGTGTTATGGTAATCAGGATCTATATATGGAATTACCCATATAGAGCCTAGGCTGACATGATACTCAACCCCCTCTCCCTCACCTAAAAAAAGAAAAAGCGATAATAAAAGGATGATATGAAATATGCAAAGAGAGCAAATTGATAATCCAAACTCTTTAATGTTTCATGAAGAAAGAAATAAGATAGCTAGGAAGGTACCTCTTTTGAATGCTCCATCAATATTCACATAATGTGTATGTATGCATACGTATGGGTGTGTTATTTTTTTAGTTAATGGTAATGGATAGTATTCTCGAAAGCAGACTAACTTAAGTCCAAGGTTTTATCCACCGACTAAGTATGGAATGCCAAGTGTCCATATGAATATATTTTTGAATAATTTAATTTGTCACTAAATTAAAATAAAATGTAATAAAATAATTATTAAACAACAATATAAATATGATATAATTATGTTATCTTTTTAATTTGGGGACATATCAAATTATTCAAAAATATATCCTTATGGACACTTGGCATTTCATACTTAGTGGATTAAAACATGGACTAAAGTTAGTATGCTTTCGAGAATACCACCCAATGATAATTTTCTAAGGATGTTTGTGGATGATAAAACATATCAATATTATATATGCCTCCCTCTTCAGGACATAGAGCAGCTTCCTGACGGAGACATGACGATGGTAGGAGAGAGGGGCGTGACCCTGAGCGGAGGGCAGAAGGCAAGGATCAACCTGGCGAGGGCGCTATATGATGACGCAGACATTTATCTTCTGGATGACCCTCTCAGTGCCGTGGACAGCGAGGTCAGCAGACACATCTTCAACAAGTGAGTGGTCAAGTGGAAATTTCTATTAAAAGATTTTTTTTTTTAAAGATGTTTATACATGTAATTTTATAAATGGGTTATCTTGTCTGTCTGTCCCCCTCTGTAGCTGTCGTTATATTGAAAAAAACATTATTACTTTTATAATATACTTAATGTAATTTATGTAAATTATAGCGTTGATTTTTCCCCCTTTTTCATTAGTCCACCTCTCCCTCTCCTTTCTCTTCTCTGCTCTCTGTCTGTCTCTGTATGTCTGTCTCTCTCTCTGTATCTCTCTCCCTTCTCTCCCTTCTCTCCCTTCTCTCTCTCTTCCTTTTCTCTCTCTCTCTCTCTCTCCCTGCTTTCTCTCTTTAGCCCCCCTTCTTCCTCCCTCCCCCTCTCTCTCTCCCTCTCTCTCTCTCCCTCTCTTCAATTTCTCTTTGCTTTGTTCTCATCTTGTTAATTGCTCCTTTTTTCACCCTTCCTTTCTGCATTATTTTCTGTATTTTTCTATCCATGCTCTCTCTGCATGTACTTCAATTTATGGATATGTCCTGAAAATTCTGGAATTCGTCAGAGCATTGGCAATATTTTAAGTCTTTGTAGTCTGCTATTTCTATGATACCACTTATTCTTTGATGCTAATATAGAGTACCGAAGCTGTGACATCATCAACATCTATTTTTTAGAATTTCTCAATTTTTTCTTCATTTTCCAAAACATAACATTAGGAACCAGAGCACTATAACACTCAATCCCATAGGACATATATTTATTCAGATGGTCATATCTCAGCCAATACTTAATATATTCAATTGGTTTTCGACATTCTGACATTATTTTTGATGCTCTTTCGGAAAATGAAGAAATTTTTTGAGAAATTCTAAAAATAGATTTTTGATAACGTCACACGTCACACCACCTTATAAATGTTCATGATAAAGATTAAATCGTTGATCAACGTTTTGATACAGTGTATGAATTTTTTTTCCCTTCTCAATCAGGTGTGTTATGGAATACTTGGCTGATAAACCACGCATCCTGGTAACCCACCAACTTCAGTTCCTGGGCCAAGCTGATCAGATCTTGGTCCTTAAGAAAGGGGTAGGTTTTAGCGAACCTCATTTTACATACCGTAATTAACGTTGTATTAACCGCACCCCTCTTTTTCGCTTTAAAAAAAAAAAAAAAAAAAAACACTTTCATTTAACTGCGAAGTGCAGTTGAATGTGTAAGATCATTAATGTAAATTAAAAAACAGGACCTAGGATAGAACCTTGTGGTACGCCGTGTGTAGGAATTATTATTATAGACTACATATTGAGATCTATCAGAAAGATTACTTTCAAACCAAGATGACAGACAAATTTGAGTGTTGTTCTAGTTTCTGAATGGTGAGTCAACACACTGATTACTTTTTTTTTTTTTTTTTTGTTGTTGTACCTGTTTATAAATTGAATTTGAATTTTTTTGGCGGCAAAAAAGTGTGGTTAATACACCATTAATTATGGTAATAATAATAATAATACATTGAAACCTGTATATAAAGACCGCTCAAGGGAAACATGAAATGGGTATAGGCAGGTGGTCTTTATGAAGGAACTTCAGTACAGATTTCAATGAAAAACCATGTTCAAAGGAAATCACACAAAAAAGTTCTCTTAATAGACAGGTGGTCTTTCTATACAGGTGGTCGCCAAAACATATATTTGGAGTGTAAGAAGAACACAAGCTATATTTACGATCTTGTTTTAAAGCCTGTCCGCACTAGTTTGGCCAGGGGGATTTATAGACCTCCCTGCAAGGTCACTGACAAGTAGTTATCTCATCAAATCAGCTCTCAATTAACATGAGAAAAAGAGGATCATGAGGGATCAACAGGCACCGATTAGGCATTATTTGCTATTTAGAGGGCGCATATAGCTAAAGTAGTGCAGTTGGGCTTTAAAAGTAGATATGACCATTACTCTTTTGTTCTTTGGATCAGGGTCAAATGGAGGCTGTGGGAACCTTGTCTGAGCTTCACGAGAAAGGCATCGAGTTCTCCAAGTTGATGGAGAAACCTGAGGAGGAGGAGGAGGAGGAGGAGAGCATCGATGATGTCGATACAGATGCAGTTTCTCTTGTCAGACTGGCGTCAGGGTCATTCAAGAGGAGTGGATCAGGACGAAAGAGTTCTACCAAAGTAACGGTGGGTATTGCACCTTTTTTTTCCCTCACGAGGATGAGTTTAAATTAGATAAATCATTAATATAGTTTTTAAAAATATGAGATTTGAATATTACAGGCCTGATAATTACCTGATATAAATCGTTTTCCTGATTTATTTATTTTCCCGATTCCTGATTTTTTTTTTCTTCCCAATTTTACCCCTTTTTTCGCTATTTTTCCCTATTTTTCCCTATTTTGTCCCAATTTGTCCCAATTTTCTACTCGAAAGGGGGGGGGGGGGGGGGAGGGAATGTTGTACAGTGCCATTTTTCTTCCCTGAATCCTTTTTTTTTTTTTTTTTTTTTTTTACTCAAGGGGGGGGGGGGGAGAGGGAGTGGGGTGGTTAAGGTGCTCACTATCACTCCTGATATGATATAAGTAGAAGATTAGAACACCCAGAAAATAATATGAGTGTTATTAAACTGAAAATATGACAAGAGAAAGAGAAGGAGAAAAACATGTAAGCTAGAATATTTCTTGTCCTAGACTATGTCAAGCTACATGTACATGAATTTGTGATTGATTGATGTTTTTTTTAAAGATGTGTAGAAATCGATTTGTGGAGGCAAGATAGCTCAGTCGGTTGAGCAGTGGTCTCATAATCCGGTGACCCGGGTTCAAAACCAAGTCGATGCGCTAGTGCCCTTTGGTACGGCATTAATCCTCATTACCAGGTCTCTCGGAGAGGACCTAAAGTCGTCAGCCGTCTGGTTGCTTACTATCAAGCATTTATTCTTTCTTAACAGTCGGGTAAAATAACCACCACAACTAAAACTGGTAAGCTTTTCAAGAAGGAGACCACTCAAACAGGAAGCATCACCTATAATACATACATCAGGTATTTCCGAGCCGGTGGAAATCCTTTCGTTCTATTCTGGATGATCCTGTTTCTTCTAGGAGCACAGGTATGTGGAAATATTAACAAATTACCAGTTTAACGTTGTATTAACTTATTGACTACTGAATTATCGTATTTTGATGGCAAAACTTCAACATAAATTCGCAAAAAAGCAGAAATATTTGCCAAAATGTTCAATGTTGAAGTGCATTCCCGGTATCTATCCAGGCCGGATCGATATGATCATTTACCAAATATATCAATTAGTAGGTGGTTTCCCAGCAAATTTGTTATCATCACATATTAGTCAAAACATATTCTTTCACATAATTGGTAATCAGAGCTTCCATTTAATTTTTTGAGGGGCGTTTCCAAGTCTATACCAGAGCATGCTGAATTAATTGTTTTAATATGTAAGTCAATTTTATTCAATATATCTTATCCACAAATGAATAAAAATGATGATAAGAACATAACAACTATAACGTAGCAATGCAGTAAATTTAAAAAAAATGGAACATCAATAAAAGGTGTAGAACAAAACTACAATAGATATTGTTAATCACGATACCCTTTTGTTTATTTTCCTTTGAAGGTTATGTATCTGTTGGCAGACTTCTGGGTCGGTTATTGGGCAGACTTCGAAGAAGCTAATCATGAGCCGGTGAGTTGAGATCTTTCATTCATTCCAACACTTCTGTTTCAAGCGATAAAATGGTATTTATTTAAAATCAAATCTTCAGTCCACGGCACCTGTATGACTGTTTCAAAGCTTATTACTATTTTACTCATTTCATTTTTATTTATTATCCTTTTTTTTCTTTTTCTTTTTCTTTTGCTTTGTATAAATCACATAGCTTTGGTTTGTCTTTTCGTTTCATTGTAAAGTTTTCATTATCTTTACCTTGTATTTTTTTCTGTTTTCTAATTAATTTTGTAATATTTTTTTCATAGCAGGGAGCCCTTTTGAATCAGGCCCTCTGTGGCATTGAATGGTTCTACCCTGCTTTTGAAAGAAAACATAAATAAATAAATAAACAACATACGATGTTTATGAAAAAGCAATAGAATCGTAGAATATAAATTAAAGTTATTTCTGCAATCTGTCATTTCTGTATTTCTTTTTAGAGCTAAAAACAACTCCTAATAGTACATAATATATAATTACTATGTATGAGATATATGTACTTCTCCAAAAAGTACTCTCATTGCAGAAACATTTGAAGTTAATTCTATGCCCTGTTTTTCCTTTTTTGTTTTGAAGCTGGACAACTTCTACTACGCCATCTTCTCCAATTTGAACCTGACTGTAGAGCAATCTGCCGGTGTCTACGGTGGTTTGGTGGGCGGCACCATGCTGTTTGGAATCATTCGAGCTTTCGTCACATTCCAGGTCATGATCAACGCGGCAAGGACCCTCCACAATCGCATGTTCGGTTGTGTGACAAGAGCCCCCATTCTCTTCTTCGACACCACCCCTACAGGTATGTTAATCAGACTATTACTTAAGTGATTACAATCACTTAAGGTCGATTCAACAACTAATGGTCGTTATTTTCCCTCTTGAAGCCATTTTCAAGCCCTTTCGTTCTGAGGGAAGTTCTAAATTAGTATTGTCTTTCAAATGCTGTTGGAATTTAACCTTAAAAAAAATTTTGGCCTGCAAAAGTTTATCTTTACGTATCCCTCATTTTCTTTGTGTTCTATAGGAAGAATCCAGAATCGCTTCACCAAAGACATAGGGATCATGGATGACCAGCTGCCGCTTACATTCTTTGACTTCATACAGGTAAAATAGTCGTTAATGGAATGAAACTAATTTCCTCTTCATGGCTTCAGGCTTTTGATATATCCTCGTGTCAACAGAATTTTCTTCCATAAGCAGGTATCATTGGCGAAAGAATATGTCAACAGCCTTTTCAGTAAGGCTACTACATGGTTTTACCAAAAGCCTTCAATCATGAATAGTCGCTCACCGTGGGAAAATACCCAGAGAATATCTTCTTTCCAGTTGTTCTTTTATTTCTTCCATTATTCTTTCAGATTCTTTCCTAGAATTCTGTCAAAGTTATAGGTTTATTCAATTAAATTAAATTCAAGGTTTATCAAAAACATGTGTCGCAGCCCAATGGCTGGATTGGTCATGTGTACAATTAAAAGGCTCATTGCATATTTCATACATAAAACACAGTTAAAATTGATTTATCAATATTGGAATATATATAGTTAATATGGTATGGTTTAGGGTTAGAGTAAGGGTTGTACGTTGACTTCATTTTAGATTCAGGGTTAGGTATAGTGTCTATTCCAGGGTTGAAGTTAGGACTTTGGTTTGATAGTGCAGGATATTGAACTCGGAGCAATTGTCCCTTGAGCACATGTACATGCAGTACAACTGTACATGGAGTACCTGCATGAATGTGGAATATTTGTGAATGTTTATGAAATATAGCCAGTAGGTATGTATTCACAATGTGTTGAAATAAAATCAATATGTAGGCCTATGCCATGTACGAGTGTCTTGACCAAGTGGTATGAAGTGCTTGACTGGAGATACAAAGGTCGAGGGTTCGAATCCTGACACGGCACTAATATCCTTTGGTAAGATATTAACCTGCGTTTGCTACTCTCCACTCAGGTGTTAAATGGGTACCCGGAAGGATGCGACCGTCATTGTTGGTCAAACAGTTTTTGAGCATCAAGTAACGCCTGGCTGTAGGATTGTGCACACAGTGTGTGTGGGCAAGTATTGAATCCAATGACCAGGGTAATGATCTATTTGTAAAGCACTCGGAGACATCATAGAAGTATTAAGCGCTATATAAAAGCAGAAAATTATTATTATGCACGATGAAAATCATATTATTATCTGTGGCATCCTCTTTTTTCCCCTTGCAGATATCTCTTCAGATTCTGGGTACTGTGCTGATCACCCTAGTGATGGCCTGGTTCACCGTCTTTGCAGCGCTGCCTCTCTTCATCATCCTCATGCTACTCACCAAATATTCCCTACGAGCTACGACTGCTGTCAAGAGACTCGATGGAACAAGTGAGAATTCTTTCTCTCTGTCTTTTGATCTATCTATCAATCTGCCTGTGCCAATAGCCATTCTATTTGCAAGGGGGGGGGGGGGGGCTTGGTGGTCACCCCACCCCCTATTATTCTTGATTATAAGTGAATTTAAGCAAGGCACATTTAAAGCTTATCTGCCGTAGTTTACAGGAGGGATTAGACTGCTCTGCAAGGTCGCTGGACAGGTGGTTATCTCATCAACTCAGCTCTCAGTTAACATAAGAAAAAGAGGATCATGGGGGACCAATGGTCACCGATTAGGCATTGTTTGTTATATAGAGGGTGCAAGTAGCTACCAGTAGTGCAGTGGGCCTTTAAAAAAAAAGTTTTTCTTGTTGAGCTGAGCCTGATATGTTGATTGATCCATTTATCTTTTTTTTCCTTGATCAAAATGTGTGGATATGTTTGTGTTTTAAATCATATATTACTACAAGTAATATCTTTATTACTTGATCAATCTATTGATTTATATATTGATATATCTATCTATATATCTATCTATATATCTATCTCTCCATTCGCAGATCTATTTGACTATCTATCAACTTTCTGTATATTTAGCTGTCAATTAATCTATTTATTGATCTATCTATCGATCTTTTTTTGTGAGTGATCTATTTATCTATCCATTATCTACTTGGTTTCGTCACCTCTTCTTTATATACCTCTATCTGTATATCTAGCTTTCAATTGATCTATTTATTGCTCCATCTATTGATCTATCTTATCTATCTATTTATTTATTTGGTTTGGTCTCCTCTTCTTTTCAGCTCGGAGTCCAGTCTTCTCCCACACGACTGGCTCCCTCCAGGGTCTCTGGACCATCAGGGCCTACAAGAAAGAGGGGGAGTTTGTGCATCAGTTCCACACATATCAGGACCATCATTCCGAGGCCTGGTTCATGTACATCGCCACCAATAGATGGTTCGGCCTTCGTTTGGATCTCCTCGTTGCGGTCTTTATTTCATCCGTCGCTTTCATCTGCGTTGGTTTGCAGGAATGTAAGTTACTGCCCAGAAATCATTTGCAGACATAAAATTACCAGCCCCCCTTGGCTCAGTCGATAAAGCGTCTGCCTGTCGAACCAAAGATCTTGGGTTCGAATCCCAACCAGTCAGATGACTGAAGCCTGCGTTGTGTGTAAACGTGCCCCTCCCCTTGTTTCATAGTTGCAGGCTATGTTAAGTGGAAAACACTCTGTCCCTCAGATAGGACGTTAAATGGAGGCCCCTTGTAGAGAAGAGTCACTACCTTTGCACGTTAAGAACCCACTGCACTATTTGTATATGAGTAGGGGAAACCCCAGTGTAGTGGTCCACCTGCACACCCCAGTTATAGTACGACAATACTCTGTAAAGAGGGATGTACTCAAATGGACGAAGAAGACTCAAATGGAAGAAGAACGGGTTTAACAACGTTCACACACACACTTTTGATATGCTCTTTTCAGATCTGAATTTGGACGGTGGTCAAGTGGGTCTCATCCTGACCAACTGTGTTGCCCTAGGAGGTGTCTTCCAGTTCTGTGTTAGACAGAGTGCTCTTGTAGAGAATCAGGTAATTCAACAAGAATAATCCAGAGAGAGAGTCGGTGCAAGACTACTAAGAGGCTATATTTGAGACTTTTGTTACAAAATAAGTGAAATTTCTTTCGTGCAGTTCTTATGTCTTTTCATATCTTTATCCATGCTCCTTAGTATTTAGGATGAATGAACAGAAGAGGCTGTGCAAAAAAGGGAATTTTCTTGTTGTTCACAGAAGCTTTTTTTAAAGGCTTGTGTAAACAAGAAGGGGGGGGGGGATTAATTCTTCACTTAATTTTTCTTTTAAAGAGAGATAGAGAGCTCCTTTGCAACTTTCCAAAGTCTTTGCTATGTTTATAGTTGAATAACCTGTCGTATATCTTCAGCAATATAATGGTTAAATAAGAAATAAATACACTTTTTAAGGTAGCTCACCGATTGAAATGGCACGAAAAGACATATTGGTAGACAAATACATGTAATGCATAATCATAGAATCAAATTCAAATTTCATGGCATAGAGATAAAAACATATCACTGTGATATAGACCGAACGAAATCCATCTGCAACCTTGATTATCGTAATACTATCAAAGCTGTCATTCTGATGTGTCATGTTAATACAACTTATTATAATTCACTGCTATCGCCAGCAATTACCGGTATGCCTTTCGCTGACCAGATGCATCTTTTGTGCCACTATATTTTGTAATTACCTGGGACCCGTTTCGCAATGCCTTTTTTCAATGACAAATAACAAAAATCAGTGACAAATCTGCTGATAACCAATCAGAAGCAAGCATTTCAGTAGCTTATAACACAAATTGTCATTTGTCACCGATGACAAGTTTTGTGAAATGCACCCCTGATGATTGAATGTGTATTATTATCATTCAGATGACGTCTGTGGAGCGCGTGGTCGAGTACACCCAGCTGGATCCTGAGGGACCGCTGGAGAAGCCTGACGCTAAGCCTCCTCTCGGCTGGCCATCCAAGGGAGCGATCTCGTTCGATGATATGTCTCTGGCCTACTCCAAAGAAACCCCCAAGGTGCTCAAGGGGTTCTCGTGTGAAGTCCATCCGAAAGAGAAGGTTAGTAGACATTTCGATTCGTATGATGGTTACAATGATGATGATGATAATGATACAGTCAAACCTGTGTATAGCGACCGCCCAAGGGAAACACAAAAAGTGGTCTTTGTAGACAGTTGGTCTTTGTAAACAGGTTCCTTTAGTACATGTTTCAATGAGAAACCACTTTCAATGGAAACAGAAAATGTGGTTTTTGTAGACTGGTGGTCACTAAAGCAGGATTGACTCTACTACTACTACTAATAATAATAATTAATAATATTAATGATGATAATGATAATACAACAACAACAATATTAATAATAATAATGAAGAAGAAAGAAAAGAAGGAGAAGAAGGAGATGAAGAAGAATTTGGTTTACCCATGGAAGCCTCTTAGCATATATTCGAACTACAGTTGGAGCCTTGGTCAATAAAATAACTACAAATGATATTTGCTCGCCGCTACTGAAATTGATTAATTTCCAAAGCTTAAATCATTTTTGATTGATTGATATTTGTAAATACAACAACAAATTGTATTTTAAAGGCCCTCTTTCTCGCATACAGTTTTCTATTTATCCATTAAGTGATCCAGAATTTTGTAGCGTGCGAGTTACAGCTGTTATGTACCATTTTACATAAAATTCACATAAAGTACCTTCGCTCTCTAAGTTTGGATATAAATTTGTTTCTTACGATACTGATGCTACACTGTATTTAAAGCTAGTTTGACCAGGGGGATTAGACCTCCCTGCATGGTCACTGACAGGTGGTTATCTCATCAAATTAGCTCAATTAAGATAATAAAAAGGGGATTATGGGAGACCAATTACACACACCGATTAGGCATTGTTTGCTATAAAGAGGGTGGAAGTAGCTATAAGTAGTGCAGTGGGGCTTTAAACCATCAACATGTCTTAATGAGTTTACTTTCTTTTGTTTTCTCCTCTTTTATTTTAATCTTTAGATTGGAATAGTAGGCAGGACTGGTGCAGGTAAAAGTTCTCTGATCACAGCGCTGTTTAGGCTCGCAGAGCCCATGGGTAGTCTCCGAATCGACGACATAAGAGTCACTGATCTAGGCCTGCATGAGGTCAGGAAGAACATCTCAATTATTCCTCAGGTATCTATAAACTTTGACCTTCCTTTACTCTGCCAATGTTTAATTCTCTCCTTCTATGACTTTTCTTCTCCTTCTTAAAAGCCCTTTACTATAAAGAGTTGTGATTGATTATAAACCAACTGCAACTTTAAATCAATCACAACTGTGTACTTAAGGAATAGAAGTTGCAATTTATTTCAAGTCCTGATTGATTTGAATCAATCGCAACTCTTTATAAGAAGGGGCCCAGTTTTTAAAACAAAAATTACATCAACTTTTTTTTCTAGGAAATCCCACACTTACTACCGTGAATCCAAAAAGAGTTTGTCTATATCCTGTGAAGATTATTACAACGAGAAGTCTCTACATTATTTAATATTCAACCTCCGGCACCTCACAACACACAACCATCAAACAGCAAAAGTCTTTGATATTAAAAAACACACAAAGCTTTACCCATGACTGTGTTGGTTTATTGAACCTCCCATTCACCAACTGATGGATACGCATACATTTACATAATCATGAATATGTATGTAATTAACAATAGCTAAGGGTTGTAAAACAAGATATAAAGGAGTGTGTCCTTTCTTCATTTCTTGACACAACTACCTGGATCACATATTTATTTATTCATTCTTCACCAGGATCCTATCATCTTCACTGGATCTCTCAGAAGAAACCTGGATCCTTTTGGAGACCAGTCAGATGCCATGCTATGGAGTGTCCTGGAAGAGGTAAGCCTTAAAGGTACTATGTCCCTTTTGCAGCCAACCTCAAATTCTGTAGAACTTTGCAGGAATTATGAAAATGTCATGTATGTCCTATCTGTGAAATTTAAACGTTAGCAGTGTCCTCATATTCAAATTATGCAAGGAAACCCGTTTACTTATTAGACTTCACTGTCAGACACTATTGAGTGACTGACTGGCTTTTTTTCTTCTTTGGTAATAACATACATGAAAAGAGTTGTAAAGGGTACATGAGCATTTGTCTACATCAATAACCCACTTCTTGTGATGGCCAAGATTAAACCGACTGAATCTTTGCGCAGCATAAAACGTATGACCATTCAGTACAATTGTCTGAAAATCAAGACTATTACTTTTGGGCTCTATAGCCCTAAAGTCGATTTGACAACTAATAGTCGTTATTTTACCACTTAAAGACATTTTCAAGCCCCACCTTTTTTAGGGAAGTTCTAAATTAGTATTATCTTTCAAATGCAGTTGGAATTTAACTTTTTCATTTTTTTGGCCTGCAAATGGGACATAGTCCCTTTAACACCTTCACGGCAATCATTCTACATTTTGTGATTTGGTTCAATAACTTTTGATTCAGACCCCTAGAAAATATATCACATGGGGGGTGTTTCACAAAAATCCTAAGTAGAACTTAACACTAAATTTGACTTAAAAATTATGGACAGCCATTGGAGCCTTAAAATGAAATATACTCAAAAGCAGAAATTCAAGTATTTTAGACATTTTATAAATTCCACAACAAGAATATGAAATCTCCTTAATGATAGAAAATATGAATGATTTGAATAAACATTTTATGCCTTTCAAAAATATTTTTACCAAATATTTTCAAAGATGCTAATGGCTTTCCATAATTTTTAAGTCCAACTTAGAGTTAAGTTCTACTTAGGATCTTTGTGAAACACCCCCTGGTAAAGTAGACAGGAAATAAAGGTTCTGCACACACAGCGTCTATCTTTGTTGAATGGACATATTGCTTTTGATGCTCGGAATTTTGTTAATGAAAATAAGCATTAAAATCCTTACATTGGCAACATGTTAAGAGGTTCAAAACAATCATCAAAATTTGCCATTTTCAACTTTTCAAATAATTTCCTTCTCATGCATTTGTTTTTAAGTGAAGAACAACATGTGATCAATTTAGCTCTTAAGCAGGACTGCACTACTTGCGCCCTCTATATAGTAAACAATGCCTAAGTGTTACCCGTTGGTCCTCCTTGTTCCCCCTTTTCTTTAATATGTTGATTTAGAGCTGATTTGATGAAATAACCATCTGTCAATTACTACGCAGGGAGGTCTAATCCCTCCTGGCCAAACTAGTGCAGATAGGCTTTAAAATGAACCCTGTTTTGAAAGGGTTAAACATCAAGCTCATAATGTCCATCATTATGTAACATAGTTTCGCTGGTACCAAGATATTGATTCTTTATGCAACTCCTCTGCAATCAAGGTTCAGTTAGAGCGTGCGGTGAAGGAGAACCCCGCCAAGCTAGAGATGGAAGTAGGAGAGGGTGGGTCAAACTTCAGCGTGGGGCAACGTCAGCTGATCTGTCTGGCCAGAGCCATTCTCAAGAAGAACCGTATTCTCATACTGGATGAAGCCACTGCCAATGTAGACCCAAGGTCAGTTTTCAAGTTTACCACAGCACTGTTTGTTTGTTGCTGTTTTTTTTTTTTGGGGGGGGGGGCGGGGGGGAGTGGGATTTACATCGTCACCGTGACAGCTAGTATTCTGAATATAAAGGGATTATGTAACTTTGTCTCAGATTCTGAAACAAAATCCTGGATTTAGCCCATGTTGCAATCATAATTATAAACCTTTAGATCAGTCAGGAACCCCACGACTTTTACAAGCCTGTCGCCTGTCTGATTATCAAGATATTTATGATTGGAAATCGAAATCAAATTTTGCGTTTTCCTAACCGTTTTCATAACACTACAGTCTTTTGCGGAAAACGGGTATGGTAAAATTGGTCACTCAAAGAATTTTACTTTTTTGAAGCACTTCTTGATCATTTTAAAGCGCAATTTTTTTAGGGCTTCAATATTACACCATATCACAGGCACTGATAACACGTAGGACCGTGCATCTCAGATTTAACAAGTTGTTAAACGATGCCTTTAAGTTTACCACAGCATTTTATTTGGTGGGGTGGGGGGGGGGGGGGGGGTTACCTTATCACAGCTAGTATTCTGAATATCACTTCAGCATTAAATGTTAAAGTATTTGTTCCTTTATTTCGTCTTTATCATTGTAAACTAGAACTGATGCTTTGATTCAAGAGACCATTAGGACAAAGTTCAAGAACTGCACCGTCCTAACCATCGCTCATCGTCTCCATACCATCATGGATTCAGATAAAATCATGGTAAGTCTTCACCCTAATACCTTTGCCTTGAGCACCAAAGAAATTAAATAATGGGCTGTTAATTCTTTGAGTGATTAATAGGCCTATATCTGGAATTGGGAAATACGATAGGCGGTGTCACACAGAGGCCAAAAATCCGGATTTTAGTTATCCTCTTAATTGCTGTCTGTCATCAGTTATCTCTTCAAAAATCCTCTAACGAAGCAAGAAAATTCTCCCTTGAAAGGATTTTTCAAGGGATTTTTCAAGGGATTTTTCAAGGGATGTTTTTGTGTTACACTGCCTGTTGAATGAAATTTATTCGTTCAAAATACATTGAATGCCGATTGTAGTGATGAAAGAATTGGCTGAGACTAAGAAGAATATGACATTCCAAATCATTATCAATGTTTGTAAATTGAGTTGGAGAGAAGGGAGAAAGATAGAGGGGTGGATCAAAATAAGTTTAACAGAGGGCTTGAGAGATAGAGAGAATACAAAAGAGGGAGACAGAAGTTAAGAGAGATGGGGGAGAAACAAAGAGAGAGGGAGAGAGAGAGAAATAAAGATTAATAACGTAATGTACAAAATGTGTAATGGAGGGACCTGTCTGGAAGATGGCAGTGAAAAAAGTCTACATATTTAAAGCGTTTTGTTTTCCAGGCCTATGTAATGTGCTTTTGTCAGTTTCAGCTATAAGAAATGAACTTTGATTTAACAGATTCAAATTTGTGTAAGATAACTCAAAAGCTCAAAATTCTTGTGAAGAAATACTCAACTTTTGAATACATGAGGAGAGAGTATGTTGGCAAACATTTGTGTTCAGTTTTGTCTAAAATTAAAGGTAAAGACCAGTTCTGGTCATGCGATTGCATTGTGAAAGAAATGTTGTGGAATCAATCAGAAAAGGTTGATCATCTAGCTTATAAGTATTGGTGTGTACTGCAAGGTTCCGGCATCATAAAAATGATAACAAATTTGGCACAGTCTTGGTAAAGTTACAAGCACTGTACACGGCAAGATGTATATGGGACTACACGATATCTATCCAGTCCGCATAGATATGATAATTTAATACCAAATATATCAATTAGTATGTGGTTTCCCGGCAAAATTTGTATCATCACATATTAGTCAAAACATATTCTATCACATGATTGGTAATAAGAGTTTCCATTTCATTTTTTGAGAGGGGGGCGTTTCCAAAACTGGTCTTTACCTTTAATGATGATTTTTCTTTTTTCTTCTTCGAGCACAGGTCCTTGATGCTGGTGAACTGGTAGAGTTTGATCAACCGTATGTGCTACTTCAGAATCCCAACAGTACTTTCAGTAAGCTTGTAGATCAGACAGGGAAGGCGGAAGCTGCAAAGTTAGCCAGGATCGCTCTGGAGCACTACAACGCAATGTAAGACCATGCAGCTGTGACCCTTGATACCCAATTCAGTTGAGCTTCAGGGGGGCATGATTTCTTGGTGTTGGGTGGGGTTGGGTGGGATGGGGGTTGGGTGGGGAAGGGTGGGGTGTGGTGAGGGTGGGTGGGGTGGGGAGAGGAGACAGTATGTTTCTGTAAGTTTTTGGATCAGACAGGGAAGACCAAAGCTGCAAAGCTAGCCAGGATTGCTCTTGAGGAGTACAACACAGTGAAAGCCTATACACATGTTCCCTTTAAATCTGATCAGAATGGTCCATTTGAGAGCAAGCTTTCTTCAGAATTCCAGCTATCCTGGAAATCTGGGAAAACAATGAATGAATCTCTTTTTCCAATCATGGAAAAGTCAGGGAATTCAAGAAATATCACCTAAATGAGGAAAATATACAGGAATTTCATTGGCTCAAAGAAATAAATCGGTCTTAAAAAAGGTGATCGTGTCCAAACAGCGTATCCAATGGGTCTATACACATGTAGCTATGATGGCTTATTACAAGTCATTGAGGACATTCAAACTAGAAATAACAAGAGAAAAAAAAGGAGGAGAGGGGGGAAAAGGAAGCATGAAACCTGGTAATATGGTCCTCTTCCACACCCTTCCTGGCAGGAATTAATTCCTTGAAATGCTAGAGCACCGTAATGGCAGCACAGCTCAAGCCAAGTAATAATCTCCAAGTTTGGAAGTGCTTAGTGATTAATAAGGGCTATATAAAAACTGATTATTATTATTATTATTATTATTCCTTGAATTAGTCAGCTTAAATATTGGTATTTCATCCAGCAAGTAAGTCCACTGTCCCCTCATTTTCTGGACCCAATTTTGGTGCCATGTGAATCGTGTAATCCTTGATTGTTGCCTGGTATAATGTGTATGTTTTGAGATGTAATTCTAGTTTTTGTTCTACTATTTTCCTCTTCACAGTGTAGCTGAGAACACCTCAAAAGTTGAACCCAAGGTAAGATATATTGTCTGGTGATATGCTTCTTATCTTTTTCATAATTTGCACTTCAGGTGCAAACAGGACAATTTTGGTTGAAAGAAGCAGCTTCAGTACAAGAGTTGTAAATAGGCTGTTTAGGCTTAAGTTCCTAACTCTGTACATGTAGACTGTCAGTGTGAAAAAAGTCCAGTGTGGCAAACCACAGCTTTGTTCCATGAGTTAACCAAAGCAGAGAAAGAGTTCAATTTAAAACCAGAAAAATTATTGGGATATGTTGTCAAAGCAAATGTCTGGAAGAACCAGGCAAATCTTCAGAGATGCCAACCAGTACGATTAAATTGTATTTAGTACGATAATAATTTTTAAAACCCATAAAAACAGCGGAATCGCCTAGAAACATGTACAAGTAAACCACTGCAACCCCAACAACAACTTTGCTTTATAATTTTCTCATTAAATTTTAGTAAAAGAGCAAACATTTTTTTGTAATTTTACTGGCCCGGGGCCGACGGGCTAGTGGTAAGTGTCGAGTTTTCGTGAAAATCTGATTTTTTTTAGGATACTCAGTCTGTTTTTTTGTGTCGAGAGGTTGGAATATCTGAATCTTAAGTACTAGTGAGGCCCCACCAAAAAGATCATTAACGTCATGTACCATTATATCATGTGGGAAATTTGTATTGGTTTCAGAAAGGATATTTTATTTTATAGGATCTGATAACTATCCAGACATATTATCAAAAGCTTCCAGAATGCTGAAAACATATATTGATAATAAATTTACTATCATTATCGTAATTATTATTGTTTTGATGTTTTGGTTTTTTTTGGTGTTTTTTGTTGTTGTTGTTATTGTCATTTTCTTGTTATTAATAGTAGAATTAGTAGTTGCTGTTGTAGAGGTAGATATAAAATTGTTACATAATGACTTGCTGTTTAAAATAGCAGACGCAAAAACTGCCAGCTGTAAATAGTTGAGTTTCCTTAATATGTTCTTGTTTTTGTTTGTTTTCAGGATGCTGTATGTGACTATCTGGTTATCGTGCTGAAGAAATCAGAGGAGGGTTTTGGTTTCTCACTGAAGGGAGAGTACGGCCCTGTCCAAACACCTATCACCGTGTCAGAGGTCATGGAAGGGGCACCTGCTGGGCAAGATGGAGGACTTAAGGTAAGAGAGAGGGTGTGGGGAGGGAGGGAAGAGGGAGGGAGGGGGAAGGGTTATCAATGAAAGTGGAGTATGGTCAAGACACTTATCACTGTGTCGGAGGTCATGGAAGGAGCACCTGCTGGGCAAGATGGAGGACTCAAGGTGAGAGAGAGGATGGGAGGGGAAAGGAGAAGGAGGGAGGGGGAAGGGCTCTCAATAAAAGTGGAGTATGGTCCAGGCACCTATCACTGTGTCAGAGGTCATGAAAGGGGCACCTGCTGGGCAAGATGGAGGACTTAAGGTAAGAGAGAGGGTGGGAGGGAAGGGGGAGAGAGGGAGGTGGGAGGGCTCTCAATAAAAGTGGAATATGGTCAAGACACTTATCACTGTGTCAGAGTTCATGGAAGGGGCACCTGCTGGGCAAGATGGAGGACTCAAGGTGAGAGAGAGGATGGGAGGGGGAAGGAGAAGGAGGGAGGGGGAAGGGCTCTCAATAAAAGTGGAGTATGGTCCAAACACCTATCACCGTGTCAGAGGTCATGGAAGGGGCACCTGCTGGGCAAGATGGAGGACTTAAGGTAAGAGAGAGGGTGTGGGGAGGGAGGGAGAGAGGGAGGGAGGGGGAAGGGTTCTCAATGAAAGTGGAGTATGGTCAAGACACTTATCACTGTGTCAGAGTTCATGGAAGGGGCACCTGCTGGGCAAGATGGAGGACTCAAGGTGAGAGAGAGGATGGGAGGGGGAGGGCTCTCAATAAAAGTGGAATATGGTCAAGACATCACTGTGTCAGAGTTCATGGAAGGGGCACCTGCTGGGCAAGATGGAGGACTGAAGGTGAGAGAGAGGATGGGAGAGGGAGTGAGGGAGAGAGGGGGAGGGGGGAGGGAGGGGGGAGGGTTCTCAATGAAAGTGGAGTATGGTCCAAACACCTATCACCGTGTCAGAGGTCATGGAAGGGGCACCTGCTGGGCAAGATGGAGGACTTAAGGTAAGAGAGAGGGTGTGGGGAGGGAGGGAAGAGGGAGGGAGGGGAAGGGATGGAGGGAGGGGGAAGGTTTCTCAATGAAAGTGGTGTATGGTCCAGACACTTATCACTGTGTCAGAGTTCATGGAAGGGGCACCTGCTGGGTAAGATGGAGGACTCAAGGTGAGAGAGAGGATGGGAGGGGGAAGGAGAAGGAGGGAGGGGGAAGGGCTCTCAATAAAAGGGGAGTATGGTCAAGACACTTATTACAGTGTCAGAGTTCATAGAATGGGCACCTGCTGGGCAAGATGGAGGACTCAAGGTGAGAGAGAGGGTGGGAAGGGAAGGGAGGGAGGATGGGTGGGGGGATGAGATAGAGGGAGGGAGGGAGGGAGTGAGGGAGGATGAGACGGAGAGAGAGAGGGAGGGTGAGACACAGAGTGGGAGAGAGGGAGGGAGGGTGAGACAACAGAGAGGGAGAGAGGGAGGGAGGGTGAGACACAGAGAGGGAGAGAGAGAGGGAGGGTGAGACACAGAGAGGGAGAGAGGGAGGGAGGGTGAGACGGAGAAAGGGAGGGAGGGAGAAAAGAGAAGAAGGGAGATAGAGGGGGTTCTCATTGTAAGTGGAGTATGGTCCAGACACCTACCACTATCAGAGTTCATGGAAGGTGCACCTGCTTCACAAGTTGGAGGACTAAAGGTGAGAGACAGAGAGAGAAAGGGGAGAGAAGAAGAAGAATATATTCACGTTGAATGCCGTGGGAAAGCAATACCCCCAAAATAAGCTGTCATCACGAGTCCAATGATGACTCTGGCCTCGGAAAATAATCTTCCACTCCTTCCTTCTTCATACGTTCCAGATTGGTGACGAGGTGCTCTCTCTGAACGGGACGAGCAGACGAGACTTGACACCAGAAAACATCACGGATGCCTTCGGAGCAGACACCGCCCAAATGGTGCTCATTGTTAGAAGGATGCCCTTGCAGCCTCCAGTCTCTCCCAATGCTATAACGTTGAGCGACGATGATGGTGACTCCAAAAGGCCCTCCAATGGTGCACCTGGGGTGAGTTTCTCTTTTTACCTTCCTCTCTCTTTACTTGTTTATCCTCATTCACACTAAACAGCCCCTTTTCAGGGGGGTGTTTCACAAAGATCCTAAGTTGAACTTATCTCTAAGTTGGACTTAAAAATTATGGAGAGCCATTTGTAGCCTTATAATGAAATACATTCAAATGCAAAAATTCAAGTATTTTAGACTTTTCATAAATTCCACATCAAGAACATGAAATCTCCTCTGATAATAGAAAATATGATTGATTTGAATCAACATTTTATGCCTTCTAAAATAACTTTTACAAAATATTTCAAAGATGTTAACAGCTTTCCATAATTGTTAAGTCCAACTTAGAGATAAAATCTTTGTGAAACTCCCCCCAGGGCTCCCCTCCTTCCACCCATAAACCTCATGAATTTTTAATACATCACAATTGAGACCTTGACTTTCAAGGATCACCCCTGTTTCAAATCACTTGTGATGGCTGTTCGTATGCTAATTGCCACAGTGAGAATTATCCTTCAGGCCTGAAAATTACCTGATTTAAATCTGATTTAAATTTTTTTGGATTTTTTTTTTTTGTGGATTTTTTTGGAATTTTTTTAATAAATATTTTTTCTTCCCGATTTTTCCATATTTTTCCCTAGGGGGAGGTGGTTGAGGAAACATTTTTTTTTTTTTTTAGTACTCACTATCACCCTTGATCCTTGTCTTTGCAATGTATTTGATTCTACCTCATGAGCAGCCTTTCCTTCCCTTCAAAGGAAAAACTGTGGGCCAGATTACATGTTAATACCTTGCCATTTGATCCAAGGCTCTGACGATTAAAGATGTAACTACTCACTGAATATTTCACCGTATTATGAATTCATGTTCACCTCATTGTGCAAAGAACATGAAAACAAACCATAAGTCTCTATATCTGTTCCTCTCTTTGTATTTATGTTTATATCTAATTCATATCTGCTGTTCCAACTTATAGATTACCTTTAATGTCGGGTTTGCTGGGTACAGACACGTTTCTTCTGCCGAGAGTTTGCCAAAATGTCGAAATAAACTCGAGACATAGCACGTTTCTAGAAGGGGAATGCATATCATTTGTAATCACATTCTTCCCACGTTTCAAATTTTTACATTTATTGTGTGATCATTTCCTTGTCTATTCCCATCCCCCTTGTTTTGTAGTAGAAGTCGAATGGAGCCTACATATAAAGAGCCATGAGAAATAGCGCTCTAATTTGGTTTAAAATTACATGTAGAACTCTTACATCCTTTATCCTTTAACTGTCATTTCATGTTCCAAAGTTCATGCCAAGAATGATCCTAAGACCACTCTCAAGAAACACAAGAAAAGTAGCCTTTCAAGACAGGTGATCAAAAGTCCCTCAGTGAGGACTTAAGCCATCAGTCCCCTGTTTGCTAACTTACAAGCACATATAGTACATGCTTTCTTAGCAACTAGGTAAAGCAATCCTCATTATACTTGTTTATAAGGCTCCCTGTATTTAATAAAACATGTTTTCAAAAATGAAACAGTACTCAATGGAACGATGTAGTCTATAATCCAGTGGCTGTTAAATTCCTGGATTTAGCTCTTGCTGCAATCATAATTATAAACCTTTAGGTCAGTCAGGTATCCCATGACTTTTACAAGCCAATCGTATTTGATTATCAAGATATTTATGATTGGAATTTGAATTTCAAAAAACGTTTTTCCCAACATTTGCTGGGATAAATGAGTATGGTAAAATTCGTCCCTCAAAGATGTTTACTTTTTTGAAGCACTTCATGATCATTTTGAAGCGCAATTTGTTTAGGGCTTCAATATTACACCATATCACAAACACCGATAACACATAGGGCCATGCATCTCAGATTTGTAAAACTGGAAACATCTTTAAACGATGCCTTTAAAGTAGGTTTGACAACACATGTTTTATCGTTATATACATGTATGTTGAGTGTTTTGTTCTTGTGATCTTTCTATTTTCCTAGACATCATATGACATGAGATCAGACTTCTTTCATGATGATGAAGATTATAATGATTATGATGATGATGATGATCCAGGTAAAAGATTCTTCAAAAAATCTGCTGACAAGTCCACCGCTACGTTCTCCTTAAAAATAATGCATGCCTTTTTCATGATGATGATGATTATTCACAGTATTTGTGTTGAACCACAAGTCTGTTTAACACATTTAAAGGAATAAAGCATGGCACGGCATAGTATTCTGACACATTTATCGAGGGTGACGATAATGTCACGGTTCGTTACAACTCAACAAAAATATGAGACTGTAGTCTGCTCAAAGGTTGAATGGCATTAACTCATTATCATATATTAGGTTAACCCTTTCTAGCTCTCAAACAAAATGATTAATTCGTCGGCTGTCCGTAAGAAGGCTCTTACTGCCATTGGCAATGGGCAATTCCACGGTAACGGAAGGACACTCAGACAAGATTTTTGAACTTCAGGTTCATACTAAAAGAACTGTTTTATTAGTATAAGATGTGAAACAGTACAGATATAATACCTATATAAGTGCCTTTAATTCTCCCCCAAAAAATTGTCATTATAGTTAAGTAGTTAAAGAATGTGCATATTAATTATCTCGGTAACGGAAGGACATAAAAATGGACATGGTTTTTCCAGTTAATTAGTGTTTATCCAAACTTTGTGAAGTTGATGAAGCTTTCCACTTGACTGAAACACATTTTGTTCCCCATAGTTTAATACATACTAATAAAACATTTCTTTTAGTATGAACCTGAAGTTCAAAAATCTTGTCTGAGTGTCCTTCCGTTACCGTGGAATTGCCCCAATACATAGCTCTTATGGGTACCTGGTAGGATGCGACCGTCATTGTTAGGCAAACAGTTTTTGAGCATCAAGTAACGCCTGGCTGGAATGCTCCCCAGGGAGTGGAGACAAGTATGGAATCCAATGACCGGGGTAATAGTATATCTCTAAAGCGCTTAGAGACATCATAGATGTATTAAGCACTTTATAAAAGTGAAATATTATTATTATTATGGGCCTTCATGCGGACAGCTGACGATTTATCCTTCTACTCCTACCTTGGTTCTTGGTAGATCTTGCCAAGTATTTGAACATCACATTCGATGTATCAATTTTTCATATTAAATAAGAACTTTGAAACTTGAAAAACTATAAAAAAATGAAATAATAGTATGGATGTGTCAGTGATATTATGCTTGTTGCCTTCGCTAAAAGAATGCTGAGAAGAACAAAAAATTTATGGCATGGAGGTAGCAGGTTGGACTTGTCGGTCGATTCTTGACAGGCACTTGCATGTTTGCTGGCAAAGCACTTCATTACGCAGACGTTACGCAATACGTGCACTATGGATCCAAGGCTCTCAAACAGAAACATGTATTAATCCATTGACTCTTGGATCCTCTCAATCCCATAGTCTTATTACAGGGACCGCCCAGTGTCAGTAGGCAAGGGGTTAAGAGCATGATGCCTAAAGAGTACCGAAGCTGTGACGTCATAAAAATCTATTTTTAGAATTTCTCAATTTTTTTCTTCATTTTCAACTTCCAAAAGAGCATCAAAAATAATGTCCGAATGTCGAAAACCAATTGAATAAGTTAAGTATTGGCTGCGATATGACCATCTGAATAAACAGATGTCCTATAGGAACTCAGTGTTATATTCCTCTGGCTCGTAATGTTATGAACCAAAGCAATATAACACTGAGTTCCTATAGGACATTTTTTTTTATTCAATTGGTCATATCTCAGCCAATACTTCATATTCAATTGGTTTTCGACATTTGGACATTATTTTTGATGCGCTTTCGGAAAAATGGAGAAAAAATGGAGAAATTCCTGAAATACATTTTTGATGACGTCGCACTTCACCACTCTATTATGCTATATCCATGATATCATCTGCTGAGAGCCAGAAGGGCATTAGTAAACTCTGTGTTAAAGAATATGAACTAATGCCCTTCAGGCTCCAACCGGTCGATATCATACGTTGAAATGTTTCATTGTTCCATTTTGCTGTCACACGAGCTTGCTTTGACCATCCTTTTATTTCGCTTCCAGATTTAAAAGATTTAAACATACAATATTATTCCAAATGATGTTGAGCTTGGATTCGTATTGGTAACTTTGTTATTTTACATGTAAGTCATTATTTCAGGGTTAGCTAATGCCCATCAAGCTCCAAATGGATGATGTCATACGTTGAAATGTTTCCTTTTTTATTTTGCTGTCACACGAACTTGCTTTGATCATCCTTTTATTTCGCTTCCAGATTTAAACATACAATACAATACTTTTGTTTAATGCTGTTGATCTTGGCCTCGTATTTGTAACTTTGTTATTTTACATGTAAGTCTTTCTTTCAGGGTATCATATAGTTATAAACAGACCTATATTATTAAAAACATGTTGATTGATATCCTGCTGATGAATGTGTTGACTAGAATGTGATTGAAAAATGAGAGTCAAGTCAATTTCATAAATATTCAAGTTTCAACAAAACACCCATGTTTCAAGTTTTGCCTTCATTGAGGGTGCAACTAGATTTAGGTTTGCCAGATTGGCAGCTGCAGTTTGTATATAACTTGTCCTTTGAATGCCATTTTTATTTGCTTTTTTACTTGCCTTACGAAACACATGCAATTTTTAATATTTCATTCATTATTAAGATTTTAGGTTGCTCTTGATTGCTTACATTACACCCAGCCTATTTTGTTATTATACATGTACATGTGGTATTTTCTGATTATATTTGCATAAAATATTAAGTGTATAGAATTGTATTCATATGTTTTTTAAATTGTCTTTTTTAATTGAGTGAAGCTATGGTCACAAATCAGAGCAGCGACCGACCGATCAGTAGCCTGCTCGGTCACTGCTGGAATTAGGCATCGCCCAGCGATTAGGTCGGTGCCCGGGCGGCGACCGCCCAGGCACCGAGCGTATTTTGGGCGGCGAGTGAAAAGTGAGCAGGCGCCACCCAAATTTTAACTCTGCGCTAAAACTTCAGCGGCGACCGAGCGATGCCCTAAAAACGAGCGGTGCCTGGGCGGCCGCCGCTCGGTGCCCGGGCAGCCCTCGAGCAGAATTGGTTAAAAACTCGCCGCTCGGTCGCCGAGCAGGCTACTTTTGGGTATGTGACCATAGCATAAATGTAGTTTCTGCTTATCTGAAAAAATAATAGTCGTCACACTGTTATGATTTAATGCAATTTCACAAGTTTTGTTTTTTTATTTATATTTGATTTCATTAGTTTTGTTTGCAAATCTGACTCTCGTATTATCAACAGGTTGAAAGTTAACGTTAAATTTCAGTCCATGACACAAGATCCGCTCTAGATTTAGCATGCAACAAAATAAAGAAAAGGAATACTTGAGTGATATTATAGCATTCAAGCACCTTGTAACAGATTCGGGCGCCATTTAGACTTTTTATTATTTTCACTTGAAAATGTTGAATACAGTTAACAGTGCCTCATTCTATGCATGTACACTATTAATGTCAACTTTGCTTTCATCATTTGAGTTCATGAGTTATTTTGTTTTGCTTTGATTTGATTTTTGTTCATATATGATGTGCAATCTTACCTGTTACGAACACCATCGCTTCAGCACTCGAGAGTCAACTAATTTTGGCAATTTATTCCGTCAGATCTTGCTGACTTGCTGTTGTATATTATTAATTTATCATTCATCTGCCCTTTTCATGTAATATGTATTTTACTTAAAGAAGCAGCAGCAGCAGTCCTCCCATGGATGAGATATGATTTTGGAATACTCTTATTTTAAATGTAGCATCATAATCATATTGATTAAGATTTTGCTATATTTTATTGAAAAGTAGAGGTGGTATGTATCATTCATTTTAGAACATGGTATTGTTAAAGGAATAAAAAAAAATTAAAAAACTGTTTACTGTTTGCTTTTTTACAACCTCTTTTTTTCTCAGATTTCCATTATTTGTTTTACCGGTATCTCACATCTATTTCATTTTTATCTTTATTCCTCCCTATTTTCTCTTTATTCTGTTCTTTTTCTCTTTCTCTCTCGATTCTCACTTTTCTCTCTTATATTCACATAGAGCAATTTATATATTATACATTGCCTTTCTCTCTCCCCCTATCTCTCCCCATCCATCTCTCTCTCTCTCTCTCTCCCTCCCTCTCTCCATCTCTCTCTCTCTCTCTCTCTTTCTTTTTATTTAAGACACTTTATGCTAGTATGCTTGGAAATGCTTATTTATTCTCAATACATGCATTATGCAATTTATTAAAAAGAATATTGTGTATGTTTCTGTAATATAATTTACGTTACTTCATGTGTTGTACGAGGACAGATCTTAAGCTCACACTGTACATATTACTTTGCAATTTTAAAAACTATATATCAGAATGCTAGCCAGCCCAGCTACAGAACACTGTTAAATGCCTTTGATTTGGAAACCCATTAGCTTGATCAGAACGTGCTTGAATTATATAAATTACAAGGCTTCAAAAATTGCAAATAGCTAGATATTTTTTTTCATTCATTTTCTTGATATTTGTCAAAACATTTGTATATATGTTATGAATATTGATTTGTAAAGGTTTCGTTCCATCAAATTTATACCAGACAATGCCCGTGCCTCCTGTAAATGTACATGAAATACCTATAGCAATTATCAACTGTGCAATATATTTAATTGATGACAAGTGATATTGATAATGAGCTTCTTTTCATATAAATATCTGTATGCCTTATAAAAGACATTTATATTTTCAATGTACGATCAAAGAAACATAAGTTTCCTTTATAAAAAGAAAAATGTACTTTATGTAAAGTTTAGGAAGCTTTAAAATACATGATTAACAATCTTGCTTAAAGGTAATGCAAAGTTTTGGGAAAATTTCAAAAATTGGATGGATAGTAATTCTTTAAAATGTTGATATATTTGGATGCCCCTTTGGATGTATTACAAGCACTAGAACATTTGGCCTCTAAAATACTTCTGCTTTTGTGAAATTGAATAATCAGAATTTACTGGTGTTCCTGGTAAATTTCAAATATTTCAAATAGCGCCTAAGGCCATTCCATGGGAGCTGCGACCATGAAAATCTCAGAATATGCAGTTCTGATATATAATTTCTAAACGGGAATAGCAAATCGGTCGATTGTAGTAAAAAATTGTTTCAAAGCTAAAGTAACATCAGTCTCAAGAGGGAGCTATACAACATGAAGAGTTTATTATTTACAATTTTATCACTTTAGACTCGATTCCAACCGCCACAACGATCATAGAATAATGTAAGATTGCATATGCTTCCAACATGTTCATTTGAGCCATATTCATGACCCTATACTTAAACTGTGTATTACCTTTCATTTGATTTTTAATTTATTGATGACTTGTAAAACAAGATATGATGTTTAGTCTCCTTTTCCTTTCAACTGTTATTGTGATAACAGCACGGAGCCTACTAGGTACCGCTGTATCCAAAGCCATCCGTCTGTCGTCATCTCCAAACAAGACTACCGCCAGTAGAGGGCCGAGAGATTTCTTGAAACGGGCGTTGCATCGTCCTTCTAAACGCCACCGTTCGGCTGGTGGCCTTTCGAAGGAGGAAACTGATTCGTTACTATCCGGGTGATGATTGCGGGACTCCTCCTTTTTAAGGAAAAACAGAGTTTTCAATATTAATGTTACAAAAGCAAAATAAGATAAAGTTTACGGTATGATAGTATTTGTATGTTTGTATTTTTGTAGATGGGGATATATATCAATAATTGTATTGTAAGTGTACATGTAATTGTTTGATGTTGTTTGTATCACAGCAATACTGGAATAGTATAATTTGTAGATTTATACACAATCCTGTAATAAGGTACATGTGGTCACACTAGTATCACAAGTTCTCAAACAATACCAGCTGATATATCAACAACTATCATGGTATATGTTTCAATGTTAGCCATGCCACACTATTTTATGTACTTAGGAAGAAAGCTGGTGATATTTGATGCCATTGTAAGCATGTGCACCTATTTTACAGAAAGGTTTCTAAATTTCCTAATTCTCAGGTAACTTACCAATGAACTATGCCTATGACTGTTTATTCATAAATGTATTGTGTGCCTGGCAGTAGGTGGCAGTAGGATCCACAAAGCTTGGTGGGTTTCCAATTCTAAATTCTTAATAAAAGAAGAGAAAGAAGCTCCAACAGATTGGGCCTATCGTGGTTAATGATAGAGATGGATACACCAAAGGAAGTTAGTTTTGAAGATTAGTAAAAACAAAAAATTAAAAGAAAGGTCCAAACTTTTTATCTGTACAGGCTTTGGTTTAACTAAACATTGGACAGCCACGGTCGACTTTTGGTACACCTACAATTATGTATGCATCACGTTCTGTGGCCATCCAGGGTTCTGCCTCATGGCTAGTAAAAAGTTAAAGGGAATATTTCTGGGAAGGGTACATCTAGCCTAGGGCCATGCATCCATTCACAAACTTTTGTTAAGCACACAGTGATCTGGATACTACAGTTTAGAAGGTAATGTTGTAGTTCATTGATGTATAAGTCACACCACTTTCATAATGCTAATACCTAAATCACACCAAAGGACTGATACCAATCCGACGCTAGACTGAACACAATAACACACAACCCTCGTCAGGCCAAGATTCGGTCGGGAGTTTGTGTAGGTTTGGTTTGGTGGTGTGACTGAGAATGAGCCACCACTATTGTTAAGCTGATAATCATTCCTTTCATATTTGATGCGGTTATTGGAAATTTTGGCTATGGCCTTTATCTGGGCCTCTGCATAAAGTGTTCATGTTCTTCCAATTAGAGCTCTCGCCTAATGTTCAAGTTTGTCTCGTTTCTTATTACAGCAATTGACATCTCAGAGTCAGCCAGACTCCTCGAATAACAACCAAGAGATCTTCACGATATCAGATGAAGGAATAGGACTTACGGCAAGCCTGAAAGTAGGAGATACAGACACCGATGGCATTGAATTACGCCCCCTAGGACAGTAAGACGACAGATCTGCCTGCAGGACAGACTGCAGGACTACCTTCAGGAGAGATGACAGAGCTACCACTATGCGAAGCATGCAAAACCCTCCATTTGCAACTCTCCCCAAAATGTGGAGAAGGTGCACATGTTGCTCAGTGACAAAGGTAACGAGCACTAGGAGGTATTTTTTTTGTTTACACATAAATGAATGGCAAGCGCATGCAACAAAGGACTTGCATGTATTCACTGAGCGCTGTTTAATAAGATACAGAATTTCGAAGCGTAGTACATTTTACATCATCACAGAAAAAAACGCCACGGTTTTGCTACATCATATCTGAACGATCCTTTATATAAAGTGTTATATATATATATCCAGAATATTTTTGTTATCATTAAGTGTGTTTTTATTTTTTATATTGTGGTTCATATTGTTGATGTGAATATTATTCATGTGCACGTGCATGTAAATTTTATTTAAAATGTTTATATTGTACATAAATCATACTCTGTTAAATGTATTGCATAGGCTTTTGTCTTGTTGCTTCAAAGCAATGTCCTTAAGCAATGCATTTTATCTACATTGCTCCCTTCCACTCGGTAAGATGCGAATCTCTTTGTGGTTGGATTAGCATGTGCGCGCCTTAAGAAGGTGACCATCAGGGAATGCTCCCTGGGGAGTGGAGAGTGTGCACTGTAATGTGCAGAATAGCAATTTAATCCAGTGACCGGGGTAATAATAATCATGCAAGTGTGTTGGTCAATGAATGATAAAGTACTATATAAGAAACCGGTATTATTATTACAGTTATTATTAACTAAGCAATAATGAAGGCTACTGATATTACTCAATTTATTGAAAAGTATTTAAAAATTGTTTCGTACTTACTTTCAGAATTCAATGTTTTCCACCTTAAAGTGATATTGTTATGTTAATTAATCACTTTAACCAAAGAATTACATATTGGATTGTTTTTGTATTAAAATGTTTTGATCATACATGTATAAATACGTATTTGTCATTTTGAAGACACATATTTTAAATTTTTATTGCAGAAATGATAATGGTACTTTGTTGTTCATGTAAACGGCCCTTCAATTTTAAGGTACATCACATGTTCATATAAATGTTCAGAATCTTATGAGAAAGTTTCTTCTAAGGGCAATCCGTCTTGAAAACAAATTGTTTTGACCTAAAGCAGTAGGTCAGATTGGTGACAATTTGAAGAAGAAAAAAAAAAAATAAAGAATTTATGTGTTAATGTTGAAATCACTATTTTGTATGAAAATCTCAAATTTTTTAATCGGTCTTTTAATTCAGACAGCTCTCCCATTTGTTTATACTTGTACTCCTAATAACATGTTTGTATATTTACATCAATCTCCGGTTATCTCTTGACTGATATATCCCTTGAATGCTACTCACAATAGCATGTTCCTATACATACTCCGAGAAGAAGGAAACCCTGCTCAGTCCGTCACAAATAAAAATGTACTTTTTGTTTACAGTGGCCCATTTTTTTCTTCAAACTTCCACCAATCTACTTCTCCTATCTCTCTGCTTTTGTTCATTTGAAGCAAGTTGTTAATAGAGATGGATTGCCCTTTTACATTGTAAATAAATGAATGTGAACTTTATATGAACAAAAACCTCACGAGCAAATTTTTTACAAAGATTTCAGACGTGCATTATAGCAAATTTTCTTTTCAATGTAAAAAAAAATGTATAATTTACACTGCACGATATTTGTGTGCTTAAGAATGACAGAGGTGTTAACTAATGTCTACTGATAATTATTTTGATTTTTTTTTTTAAAATAATGGTGCTAAAATTACTTGGATATATTTCTTAAGAGTCGCAATGAATATTTTTACATTCCTCGCCTTTGTGTACAATTCAAATGTAGTGCTCATTCTTCATTTTTGACAGGAACAATACAGACGTTTTTCACATTATACATTTTTACTTTTTGCATCGTTCCAAAGACTTAAAAATGGTGCTTGATAAAAGGTACGTCATTGCTATGCTTAATGGACAGAGAGAGAGAGAGAAAACAGTTATTGTACATATTACTTAATTTTGTAAATGGTAAATGTTATTGAGCTTCCCAGGTCACAGATTTGAATTTTAAAAGCTGATGGGCGATGCTTTTTTTCTTTCAAGATATGGAGTAGAGAAAGTGTAAATAGAAAAAAAGAAGACTTTGAATGTGACGCTTCCTGGGGAAATTGATTTGTTGAAATTGATTTGTTGTAGAGAATTCTTTGGCTGGTACCTAGTAGATAAGGACTGCATGCTCGATCTTGTAATTGAAAACAAGTCAGACAAAAATCAGTAGACGCCAGGTTTAAATCCAGCCGGTTCCAAGATTTTTTCCAATTTCTTCTGGTGTTAATTACAAGATTGAGCACGCGATCTTTATCTTCTTAGTGCATGCCAAAAATTTCTGTAAAAAAAGAAAAAAAGAATTGTAAATTATTATCAAATGAAAGATTTATCAAAAGGAATGTAAAGTTTTCAAGAAATGGTGAGTTGTAGTACTTAATTGTGTTAATCTAATGAAACGTACCTACCTAATCATATAAATAACAAGCTGTCTACCATTACATGGCATCAGGCACGTAGCCAGAATTTGATGTTGGGGGGGGGGGGGCACATACATGTAATCGATTGAAGTAAAAAAAAAAAAAAAAGGGGTCTAAAAAAGTTCAACCGATCTTGAAAATTTAGGGGGGGGGGGGGCACGTGCCTGAATGGCATAGATGTAAAATTCCATCAAAACTAGATGAAATATATGAGATTGAAGGGTTGAAGAGCATAAAGGGAAAAGAGTTATATCAACAGCCACTCAACTGTTGTGCAAAGGCTAGTTATTCTGTTTTCTCTCACCATTTACTGGCTTTGGTCTCTCAAGGGACGTACAAATCATGGTCACACATCTACAGAATTTACATTTGTTTGATAGTTCATTATTGAAGGGGAAAATATTATCGAAAGATCATAATGGTGAGAGCAAACAGTGGCATGATTGGCCCGCCATAGTTAAGTCCAACTTAAAGTCGATCTTAGTCTTTGTGAAACACTCCCCGGGACTTAAATTAGCTGACGGACCCAATGTGCATGACCTTGCCTTAATGATATGTGTGTGTTTTTTTATAACTTAGTAGACGTCTTTCAGTTCAAAGAATTTCATTACTACAAAACTGTTTGGAATATATTGCTAACCACAAGAAGAACATTTTTGTCAACAATCAATTCTTTGCAAGTTCTTTGAATGCTTTTGCTGTTTTATTTCCTTGATGTTATTGGTCTTGAAGAAAATGTATGCGAGATATTTCTACCTAATACGAGGTCACACACTTCTATACAGATATTTATATATTTCATATATTCAATAACAGTGTATGGGAAAGTATGCCTTGGAATTTGATGTGTGTATTAATTATATATATAGCTTCAATGGAAAACTGTTGACTACTTGATTCTTACATTCCCATAGGCTTAATACGGGAACCACCCGGTTCTAGTATGGAATGGGTTAAGTAGAAATGTAATCAAGAATGTAATTGAAGAGGAAGGAAATGACTGGTGAACTAACTGGGTATGTTTTGTAAATTGCAAGAATAAATCCTATACTTTGCTGATTTATATACATGTATTACATATACTGCAATATAAGAAGACTTTGCTAGGCAAAACTTCTTAAAACTTGTCAAGATATACCAAATAGACCCTATTTATAAGCGATAGAATTGAATTATTCTACGTCATATGAAAACATCAAATTTGGATTCTCTCCATGAAGATGGCATAGTTAGCAAAAGGCAGAAAGTACTTAATTAAACTATGAAAATTAAAGAGTTGATCTATGCAAATAACAGCCACACAGTGTTTTTAATCTTAATTATTGCAATAATTCCATTATATTTTACCATGTAAATGTAAATGTAATGGTAATTTACCATGTGCCTATAATGTATTGTGATAATTGACCATGTAAATGGTATTTTTATGCCTCCGCCACCGAAGGTGGTGCCGGAGGCATCATGTTTTCGGGTTGTCCGTCCGTACGTCCGTCCGTCCGTCCGTCCGTACGTCCGTCCGTCCGTCCGTACGTCCGTCCGTACGTCCGTCCCGTTTGACCGTTATCACAATATCTCAAGAACCATTTAAGATTTAAACTTAAGACTCGGGAATAGTATTTATCACCATAGGAAGACGATCTGATTAGATTTTGGAGTACGTAGGTCAAAGGTCACAGGTCACAGAGGTCAACTTATGAAATTCCTTGTATTGAGTTGTTAGCGCGATATCTCAAGAACCATTTGAGATTTAAACTTCAAACTTAAGGATAGTATGTATCAACATAGGAAGACGATCTGAGTAGATTTGGAGCACGTATGTCAAAGGTCAAGGGTCACAGAGGTCAACTTATGAAATTCCATACATTGAGATTGTTATCATGATATCTCAAGAACCACTGGAGATTTAAACTTCAAACTTAGTGATAGTGTGTATCACTATAGGAAAACAATCTGATTAGATTTTGGAGCACGTATGTCAAAGGTCAAGGGTCACAGAGGTCAACTTATGAAATTCCATACATTGAGATTGTTATGATATCTCAAGAACCACTGGAGATTTAAACTTCAAACTTAGTGATAGTGTGTATCACTATAGGAAAACAATCTGATTAGATTTTGGAGCACGTAGGTCAAAGGTCAAGGGTCACAGAGGTCAACTTATGAAATTCCATACATTGAGATTGTTATCATGATATCTCAAGAACCACTGGAGATGTAAACTTCAAACTTAGTGATAGTGTGTATCACTATAGGAAAACAATCTGATTAGATTTTGGAGCACGTATGTCAAAGGTCAAGGGTCACAGAGGTCAACTTATGAAATTCCATACATTGAGATTGTTATCATGATATCTCAAGAACCACTGGAGATTTAAACTTCAAACTTAGTGATAGTGTGTATCACTATAGGAAAACAATCTGATTAGATTTTGGAGCACGTAGGTCAAAGGTCAAGGGTCACAGAGGTCAACTTATGAAATTCCATACATTGAGATTGTTATCATGATATCTCAAGAACCACTGGAGATGTAAAAACTTCAAACTTAACGATAGTGTGTATCACCATAGGAAGACAATCTGATTAGATTTTGGAGCACGTAGGTCAAAGGTCAAAGGCCACAGCGCACATTATGAATGCAAAAAACAGCTTGTGATCGCGTTATCTCAAGAACCGATTGATGGATTCATGCCAAAATTAGGTCATGTTTGTTACTTGCAGAGCCAATGAACTGAGTAGATTCTTGGTTCATAAGGTCAAAGGTCAAAGGTCATGGGCCCATTATGTATGCAAAAATAGCTTGTGAACGCATTCTCATTAGAACTGACAGATGGATTACTATTTAACTCAGAACATCTTGCAGAGCCAATGAACTGAGTAGATTTTATGGTCATGAGGTCAAAGATCAAAGGGTCATATATGTATATGAGAAATTGCTTGTAATCACAATATTCTGAGAACCTGTCAATGGATTACCATTGAATGTGAATTCAATTTTTTTTTCTGTTTTGGTTTGTAAAATTGCTCTATAACGGAGGCATCATTTTCGACTGCGCGCAGTCGAATTCCATCTAGTTTTTATTTTTAAAAACATTGGACAATATACATGTAGTACATAAAAGCTATGTATTAAACAACAATTATCTATGATGATGTAATATACATTACATGCAGTTCATTTTGTTTTGTCCTTTATTTGAACTGATATACATGTTAAGCAGTATAATTGTCAGATTTTATTATGGTTCATTGTTTCATATTCCGAATGCCAAATTAGACAATGGGAGAGGAAGGCAGTAATATGTTACACATGTACCTTCAGATGAATTTACCTGCAAAAGAGAACAAGGGACAGTTTTACATTGTGATAAGAAAAGCAAACAGTTGCTACTGTCAGTTTTACTTCTGTGACAAGCATGTTAAATGGCCTACTGGTGTAAATTTGGCATTTGAAGAAAAAAAAAGGCACGATAATTGATAGAGATGACAAAGGGAGAGAAAGGGAAGAAAGTGAGAGGAAAATAGATGAGAGAAAAGATAAGAAAGGGAGAGGGAAGGGAGACAGGCAGGCGTGGATCCAGGATTTCTTAGGGAGGGGGCCCAACTTTTTTTTTTTTTGCTACCGAAATTTGAAAATCGCGCCGGCCGAAAAGTTGCTCAGTGGGGGGGGGGGGGGGGGGGGGGGGGGGGGGGGGGGAGGGGGGTAGTGAGCACAATTTTTTTTTTTGGTCCTCGAAAATTTTAAAATTTGCACCCACCCCCCTTGAGCGCCAGGGGGGGGGGGGGCCCAAACCCCCCAAAAAAGGTAAAAATCACGTGATTTTGAATGATTTTTTTTTCAAGGGGGGGGGGGGGCCGGGCCCCCACCCCTGGATCTGCCACTGGAGACAGGTATGAGCCTGAGAGAGAGAGAAATACGGCAATGAGATTTGGCGCTTCAAGCTTTGGAATTCAGACACGAGATGGCGCTATTTACTATGCCAACTTTTTACACTATGCCAACTCTAAAGCAGATGACATTATTTATCCAGTCAGCGTCAACTAAACCTTCAATTACATGAGTCATCACGTGACCCGCTCTAAACTTGGGACCAATCACAAATGTTGGATATTTCGAAAAGGGGTGTGGCAATGGAATTATGCGTTTAGCTCATCTATGGTCTGAAGGAAGTGGGCTATTTTCGCCGAAAGTTGTCTCACATAGAGAATATGGCACTCCCAGGAAATGTGATTTTGAACTTGTTAACGCACTCCTTGGCCACTGATTATTGAATAGCGTATGTGAACCCTAAATAACACTGAGTGGTGTGGGGGGGGGGGGCAGGGGCGGATCCAGCCGGCGGCAAAAGGGGGGGGGGCATATCTTCAGAAAATATATAGCGGCGAATCAGCCAGCCGGCGAATGAACGGGGGGGGGGTGGATAAGATCACAAATTTTGTTTTGGGGGGGTCTAGTTTTTTGGGAACATTTTTGCGCCTACTCAGCCGGCCGGTGAATATTAAAGCGGGAGGGGGATGCTGGAGAGGAGGACCACTAATTTTTTTCGGGGGGGGGTGTGAAGCTCCGTTTTAGCACGACTTTCTTTTTAACTCTCACTTTCACCAACCCCAGATTACCCTGAGTTCTTTGTTGCTGCTTTATATGTAGTTGATAATACATGATTAAAATAAATAGAGAGAGAGAGAGAGAACACCATCATTATGCAAGGGTTCAGGGTTTGTGTAATGTACATTTGAAACAATTTCTTAGCGTCTCAACCCTAAAAAATAGCGAAACTATTTTTGAGGAAGAGCTGAATAAAGAATAATAACTTTATATTGGCTCATACTAATACTGAAACGGGCTAAAGATAATGTGGTATCGGCATAGTAAGATCGGGTATTTGTTTAGAGGAATTCCAAAATACATTCTGATAATCAATATTTTGTTCTGTTATCAGTAATATACGCATAATACAACTAACCTTTATGATTTATAGCTTCTTCTCCCCTGCAAACAAAAAAGAAAACAAAGTTATTAATAGAAGGATCATGCGACAAATGATCATTGTGATTCAAATTGATACAAGGATTTTTTTTTTGAATAAGCAATGCTTTATACCAGAATCTTCTGTTGTAAAACGACTTTTACAAATCTCAGCCATGCAATTCTGCCACTGTGTTGTAAGATCATTCAGATTAGGTATTCTTTACTGAGTGTTTTAAATTGAATGGAACGTCTCAACTCAGTAAGCATGGCTGAGATTTGTAAAAGATGTTTTTACAAAGAAGATTCTGGTGAATAGCAGTGCTTATTCAAACAAATATACGCATCAATTTGAATCACAAAATATTTGTCGATTAATCCCTTTTAATGACCTTGTTTCTTTCTCGTTTGCAAGGGGAGAAGAAGATCAGTGTTGTATGCGTATATATACACAGGCCCCGCGGAACGTTTATCAAAGTGGGTGGCTAAAGTATTTAAGATCAAGTAGAGGGTAGCAAGCGTAAATTGGTGTGGGGGTTCAGGTAGCGGAAACCCCGGAAGCTCAGGAGTTTTAGGCATTTAATTACGGTCAGAGAAGCACAAATATTTTGATGCCGCATTTAAGTCACTGGCAGGTCAGGGGGGGGGGGGTTGTGGGGTTTTTAAGGTAAAATTTACGTTACTATCCTATTTTTTTACCGTTTGGGAGGCTAGGGGAGTAAAAGACGGACAAACCCACCTTTACTGCACCTTACTTGACTTTATTCCATCAGCAAAATTCATAATTTTCTTTTATCAATTCAAAACTGTATAGCAAATTAAAGACATCAACACAATCGCAACTATTTTCGAAAACTCAACTCAAGGGCAATTTTAATACCCTTTTGTAAATGGTAACCGTATTCTGGTTACGTAATACCTCATTGCCATGTTTACACATTGCAATAAGTGGCTATTGAAATTGCTTTTGATTATTTTTGCTATCGTGTTCAATGGGCATTGATTCCTTACTAAAAACTGAGCGATAAAAACAAACAACCAAAACAAACACAACCGCCAACAGCAGAATTAGAATGCAAATACTACTATTTTGTTTAGTATAAAACTAATGTCCATTTTATTCTGACATAGAAACATTCCACAAGATTCCACAAAGAGTTGGGCATCACCAGGTCTCGAGTTAGTAAAAGTTTACAATACGTTAATAGTTATTGAATCCAATGACCGAGGTAATAGTATATCTGTAAAGCGCTTAGAGATAGCTGTATTAAGCGCTATATAAAAGCGGAATATTATTATTTTCATTATGATTGTACTATTGGTGATTAAAATTAGTAATACTAACATGGTATATGTTTACATATAAAGAAAATTATTTTATTCATACAAACAAAATGATACAATTTTATCGTAGTTATGAGTTGAAAAACATAGTCATGGCATACACAACATACGGAAATGATGATAAGAAATATTATAAATATAAAATAAGCACACTATGTTATTATGTACAGATATTTTTTCTAGACCATTGTTTTGAAGTTGGGTTCTATAGTTTAAAGTTTCCCCCCCCCCCCCCCACCCCCCCCCCCCAGCCCGGAAAAAAAATCTTTGGATGGAAGGGTAGTATTGTGGTCAACAAGGCACCTGAAAAAAAAAACATAAGAATTTCTTTTAAACTGTCTTTGTTTTGTTTTTACATATCGGACATTTTTGGACATGAACCTCCCCACGCCCCCTTCCAGGAACTCCCTTTGGATCTCTCACTGGGAATCAAATTCATATGAAAACTAGTTATGAGAAATAACAAATGTAAATGTATTAACATAGTGCAGTAGATATACTCTATTGTGTTTTATACAAGTACATGTATCATTTTATGGCGCCACAGCATTAAAGGCATTTCTTTCTAGCGTGTACCTGGAGGGAGAGCTCAGTTGCACACGTAGTTTAATGTCTTGCCAAATGACATCAATGATGTGGCAGGGATTTGAACCGCAACTTGTTACCCACATTCCGGGGACTCATCCACTAGTCCACCTCTACACCTTCACTGTTTAAGTTAATTTGATTAAATTTAATCAAGATTTATTCAACATGAGTGGCATTCACTAACTAAAAGTGTGCATCATTTTTAAAGTAAAATATAATATTTATAAATCATAACAATAAGAAATGTTAATAGAATGTAAAAATGACCAAAATAAATTACAATAATATTAAATAATATATTTTTTTTGAATACCTCAGAACCTGTTCATATCAAAACTGAACAATTTTCTTTTTCGTCGTATGAAATTTTCAGAGGAGTTCTTTCGTTTACCTCCTCTTCTTTGTCCTCATTTCGATTAGTCTCGTGTTTCGGTTTTGTATGATCTGGAACCAGCGAAACCCGATGGGTATGAATAGTAAGACGACGCCGACTCCTACGAGTGTTGCAACTAGCACTGTCATCGCTGTTCGCAGGCTCGTTATGGATGATACCGGGGTAACGGCCAGGTTAACAGTACCGCTATGGAGTTAGTGAAGAAGTAGGTGATGGCAAAGACTCCTGTCTTGCAATCATGTGGAGTTAGATCGGAGAGGATGGCTTGAAGGACAATCGCGAACCAACTGTAGCAGCAGTAGTTTATACAAAGTATAATCACTAAAGCTGTGAGAGGTGTTTGGTAAATCAACGTCGCGGTAACGAACCCGACAATCTGGAGATCACAAAAAGCAAACAGATGTACTGATTAATGCTTTGACAATCACTTGGTGTTTTTCTTTCTTTTAATCATGCCGGCAATATGCCTACTTGAAGCCTAGTTGGTAAATGAATTAGAACACCGTACAAAATGGAAAACAGTTTGGAAAGACGCGCTTTCATTTAAAATAAAGCTTATTTTGTTTCCATGTTCTATGGCAACAGTATACTGATGAAGACCCGATAGAACTAGGTTCCGGTGAAATTGATCACAAAGATCCTAAGTTGAACTTATCTCTAAGGTGGACTTAAACATTATGGAAAGCCGTTAGCATCTTTGAAAATATTTTGTAAAAGTTATTTTAAAAGGCATAAAATGTTAATTCAAATCATTCATATTTTCTATTATCAAGGAGATTTCATGTTCTTGATGGGGAATTTAAATGAAAAGTCTAAAATACTTGAATTTTTAAAGATAAACTTGAGTTCTGGTAAGAAAAAAGAAAATGAATTCTCACAGAATCTAACGAAACTTACACTGAATGTTCAAGATTACAAATAAATGTCATGTGCCTAACAATTTGGAAGAAAATGTATACTGGCTGAGTAATGAGCATAGAAAGATAAGGAAATCAAGGTAGTACTAGCCCCCGACACCATTTGTGTTGTCCCATATACATCTTCTTTGTACAGTGATTGTTACTTTACCAAGACCGGGCCAAAATTATGATGATTTTGATGACTTCAGAACCTTGCAGTACACACCAATACTTACATGCTATATGATCAACTTTTTCTGATCCATTCCAAACCTTTTCTTTCACAATGCAATCGCATTACCAGAACTCACCTTATTTTAAGGCTACAAATGACTCTCCATAATATTAAAGTCCAACTTAGAGTTAAGTTCAACTTAGGATCTTTGTGAAACACCCCCAGCCTGGGGTGTCGCTAGACCTTTTCAGTGGGGGGGGGGGGGGAGTGTAGAGGCCAACGATTACCGACAAAACTAGCCATCAATTACCGACAAAATTAAATGTCCAATATCTACAAATTTAACCATATAAACCCGGGGCCGAAGGCTAAATTATTTTTCCTATGGACTATCTATAGTACATGCGTATGCGCTAATGGTCATTTTCCTCGACGACATAAATATATGAATTATTTCGTCAACTAAGTCAGCATCATAGCTATATGTTAATATCTTAAAGAGCGCGCGAAACGCGTTCATTAGGGGGTGGGGCGATAGGCCTCCCGCGCGAAGCGCGAAAGCTTAAACGTTACCTTAAATTATTAGGAAAAGAAGACGATTTATTGTACCGTTCTCGACTGTTAATCCTTGTCTGAATGAATCCCCCCCCCCTCTTGCGCGAAGCGCGAAAGCTTTGACGTTTCATTAAATTATTATAACAAGAAGACGATTTGCTGTACCGTTCTCAACTGTTAATCCTTGTCTGAATTCAGTTTCTCCCCCTCCCGCACAGCGCGGGAGCTTGACGTATCATTAAATTATGAGAAAAGCAGACAATTCAGTGTACTGTTCTCGACTCTTAATCCTTATCTGAATTCAGTTTTTCCCCCTCCCGCTCGAAGCACGGAAGCTATGACGTTTCATTAAATTATGAGAAAAGGGTAGACGATTCAGTGTACTGTTCTCGACTCTTAATCCTTATCTGAATTCAGTTCCCCCTCCCGCGCGAAGCGCGGAGGTTTTGGCGTTTCATTAAATATTAGAGAAAGTAGACGATTCGTTGAACCGTGCTCGACTCTTAATCCTTGTCTGAATGAAGCTTCCCATCCCGCGCTAAGCGCGGAAGTTTTGACATTTCTTAAATTATTAGAGAAATAAGACGATTCGTTGTACCGTTCTCCACTCGTCTAAATGAAGTTTCTCTTTCGCGTGGAAGCTTTGACGTTTCCTTAAATTATTAGAGAAAGAAGACGATTCGTTGTACCGTTTCGACTCTTAATAAGCCATATTGTCTGCATTCAGTTTCCCCCTCTCGCGCGAAGCGCGGAAGCTTTGACGTTTCCTTAAATTATTAGAGAAAGAAGACAATTCGTTGTACCGTTCTCGACTCGTCTAAATTAAGTTTTCCCCTTCCGCGCGAAGCGCGCAATCTTTGGCGTTTCATCACAATATAGAGAAAGGAAAACGATTCGTCGTACCGTTGTTGACTCTTAAAGGGATCGTTTAACAATGTTAAATCTGAGATACACGGTCCTACATGTTACCAGTGTCTGTGATGTGGTGTAATATTGAAGCCCTAAAAAAATCTCGCTTCAAAATGATCAAAAAGTGCCTCAAAAAAGCAAAAATCTTTGAGTGACCGGTTTTACCATACTCGTTTTCCCCAATAGACTGTAGTGTTATGAAAACCGTTCGGCGAAAGGTTTTCAAAATTTGTAATTCCAATCATAAATATCTTGATAATCAGACAGGCGATCGGCTTGTAAAAGTCATGGAATTCCTGACTGACCTAAAGGTTTATAATTATTGCAGCATGAGCTAAATCAAAGATTATTTCTAAAGGATCTCAGACAAAGTTACCGGATCCCTTTAAACCTTGTTTGAATTTAGTATCCCCGAAAATTTTAAACCTCTGATTTCTTTAGCTGATATTATAGGAAAGTGAATCTTCGAGAAAATACAAGTATTGTAGTTGTAGTCACTCTCGAAGTCGTCACAGCGGATAAAAAGTCACAGTTCGTAAGGAAAAAAACTTGTCGGCCGACCGACAATATCTCACCGACTTCAAACTTCTGCATTGATATTAGTACACGAGGATCGAGCAAGAATACCGACACAGCTGACCCGACACAGCAACATATTTGACCGTGTCTTTCTTGCTCCCTCGACGAGACGACTCCACCCAACAACCCCCTTCTCTCTTTTACTCCCACTCCTCTTCTCTCAGGCTCTTACCTCCCCTCTCTCTCCTCTCTTCATCCCCCGTTTCTTTTGTTTCTCTTTTACTCTTTTTTTTTTTTTTTCCTTTTCTTTCTTTTCTTTTTTTCCCTTTCTTTCCTCTCCTCCCTCTTTTTCTTTTCTCTCTCTCTCCTTCTTCTCTTTTCTTTCTTTCTTTTCCTTTCTTTCCTTTCTTTTCCTTTCTTTCTTTCCTTTTCCTTTCTTTTTCCTTTCTTTCCCTTTCCCTCTCTTTTTTCCCTCCCCCTTTTCTCTTTTTCCCGACGGCAGCGCAATTTTACCGACAAAATCCTGAGAGATGGGGGGTGTCGCACCCACCCCCCCCCCACACATCCCCCTTTGGCGACGCCCCTGCCCCCAGGTGTCTTGAGAAGGTCAATCCCAAGCGTTGCGGTATTCGATTTCCAGAGAATTCTCCATTTTTGAATATTATAGACATTTTGCTTTTAAAAATCTACAACTTGACGATAATTATGGTATATTAACTGATAGGAGGTTTTCTCACAACATAATGGGTTTGTTATCAACCATTCATCAAAATAATTCAATAATGAATTTTATATAAGTACGTTACGGAACGATGTAGACAGTCATTGTTTTGCACGTTCGTAATATTTATTGTACATCAAAAGGCAGGAACTCATCTCGTTTATCAGAATACCCACACGTATTCTTTGGGGTTAATTCTCCTTTAATCAACTTATTACAGTATTTATTGAACTGTATTTTTTCTTCTTCCAAAATTCTATGGAAATGTCATTCAGTAACGTTTGGAACTGACCAGACATATATTGAACATGTGGTAATTTTCCCTCTTTAGAGGCAGGGGGAAGAAGGGAGAGGGAGGGACCGGGAGGGACGGGGGGGGGGGAGGGGTGTACAGATAGTTTATGCCGTTATAATTTACCTGCAGAACAATGCAGAGTCCAATTCTCGCACGTATTCCAGAAATCTTCCGCAGACGATCACCCATCCACCCGCCAAAGATGGAACCAATGAAGCCTGCGACTATTGTAATCAAACCTATCACACTGACATCAAACTCTGGAAAGTACTCCGCCAGATAGATAGTGATGTTGTAGGATCCGACGAAGGTCGCTGAAACACTCGCTGTGAAGCTCAGGATAACGCACATTACACATGGCCATGCTATCTGTCTCAAACTGGAGCGCTGCTGTTTCCATGACGATACCACGCTGTTTATCTGAAGATGGGAACAAAAAATACGATGTCCATGATTCGCGACAACGTGACATTACTAATATCAGTCTTATCAGTTAAGCACGTTTAATTACAAAATGAGCAAAATCACTTGCTTTAGAGAAAAAGATAAGTAAGAAGAAGCCCTCAGATCAGAAGCTCCTGAGTGATTTTTTTTCTTCCTCCGTCATGTAACAAGAATATAAAGTAAAAAGAAAATAACAACAAATAACAAAACTTATCAACACATATATACAGTTACATAAGCAAGACAAACCATGTGGCACTAAATTGAAAAACAACAAGAGAATGTACAGCGAAAAACAGACGGCTTGGTATCCCATTTCGGTGCAGCCAGGCGCGTACGCAGGGGGGGGGGGGGGGGGGGGGGGGGGGGGGGTTAAAACCCCTCGTTTTTTTCTTTTTGCTCAAGGGGGGGGGTAGTGTGTTGATTAAAAATGTATGCTCCTTAATCACCCCCCCCCCCCCCCCCCCGCCAACGGAGCGGATTGTCGGTCGGCGCGATTTTCAAATTTCGAGGGTCAAAAAGATTTTTTTAAATTATTGCTCACTACTGATTTGAAGGTAGCCAGAATTTTTACGATCGCCATGCACAAACTGCCGTTTTGGGGCGATCGACGCGTCGTAAACAGGGTCAGATAACAATAGCTTTGGGTGTATAATGGAAATGATTTTAAGCCATTGACGAATTTATTCACCCCTTTAATCAACAAACCTTGTCATGGGGGCGTGGTCCTTTTGGATTTGCCATGAAACATGATGCTAAGGCGAGGAACAGACCCGCGGCTCCACAAATTATATAACACCATCTCCAAACGAGGCTGTTCGTCACGTTGACAAAAAGAAAGGAGGCGCCAAATCCCAACGCGTTTCCGTAGTGTGAAATACCAAAGACGATGGTGTGTACTTCCTGTCGGTAAAGGGTGCCAGAAACAAGAATTCAACTTTCAAATCGTCATTATTTTTTAGCGGAGGTGGAACAAAAAAAAACAACAACGGCAGCGACGAACACAACAGTAACAACAGAAATAGGTCAATGTCCCGTGGGACTGGGACTGCATGACTTACGGTGGAGGCAAATTATGACATATTGCACAGTATGGGAACATGTATACTGTTGACACTTGACAGTAATAATATGGATCCCTTAAAAATTTCCCTTACTGTATTTTGGAGTAAAATACACCCCCAAGTAGTGGATTCCACTCCAGACGAAGTGATCCCTTATTAAACATGATGACCCCCATCAGTGGACTTCTACTGTACATTAATTGGAGAGAAGGCCTAAACTGTCCATAGCTTCCTAGCCAAGTAAACACATCTGCACCAGACATGGATTGGTGTACTGTGATGTATGGTGGTCCTGAAGGGACTGAAGGCACGTAGCCACGAGGGGGCATGGGGGGGGGGGGGCACGTGCCCCCCAAACAATTCCAAGATCGGTGGAACTTTTTTAGACCCCTTTTTACCTCGACCGATTACGTGTATGTGCCCCCCCCCCCCCCCCCGTCCCCCCATCAAACATCAAACTCTGGCTACGTGCCTGGAAGGGACATCGCGAATAGACGAAATCGCGAATTATTCACGACGAAATTGGCGACGAAATTCACGATATCGTCAATTTCGTCGTGAATAATTGGAGATAAAATTCACGACGTCGCCAATTTCCATAGTGATGCCAGATGACAGACTCACTTACCGTTGGAAAGATATGGGCGAGGTAAGCAATTTTCAGCGAATTGATAGGGCCGGTGCTGTAAAGAAAATGTACTCTCAAGTCAAAATTGAAAGAAGAAAAAGTGATTGGACTTCCCCTTTATTTTCCCGTCGTCCCTCTGAGTCTTTATTCAAATTTGAATGATACATGTACATCTTGTGATCAAGATGATTGTATTTTATTGTATTGTTTTTATTTTCCGTCAATTAAAAAAAAAAAAAATATTATATATACAATTACAATCATAAAGACAAACTAATAAAAGGAAGACGGAGGGATGGCCCTACTTAGCGATGTTTCCATAAAAACGATGTTTTACAGAGGGGTCCCTATAGACATAAAATACATGTAAATATATTAAAATATAGTACAGGAATAAAGAAAACTTACAACAACAGAAAATGTACAATAGTGGCAAGAGCAAAATGGAGTTAAACAAGAAAAATGAGAGAAATATCAACAATATATACAAGAGAAAAAGCTAAAAAAGTAAATTAAACAAAAAAAAGCGCTTATAATAATAGGATTACAGCTACAAGAAATCTGGAATACTACTGTATTGTTTAAATACTTTCTGAATGTGTTAACAGTTTGAAGTAATTTATAATTGATAATGATGCCTTTGGGCTTATTGACTCATTTCACTTAAACAACCAATAGATATTTTCTTCTCTTTCGTAACATTATTTGCGGCAAAACGGGATATTAATCGTACATTTGGGGGTCGAGATGGTGATGGTGTTGTTGGTGATAGTGGCTGCGACGGTGGAGGCGGTGATGATGATGATGATGATGATGATGATGATCATTGTGGAGGCGGTAAGGGTGGTGATGGTAGGGTGGTGGTGGTGGTCAGGTATGGTGGTGGTGGTGGTGGTGATGGCGGTGGTGGTAAGGATAGTAGTGGGTAATTAATGATGGTGGTGGTGACAGGGATATAGTTGTGAACGTAGTCACGGTTATGGTGGTTGTGGTGGTCGTGGTTATGGTGATGATGGGGGTAGTGGTGGTGGGAATGACTACATGATGGTGACAGTGGTGTATGCGTGTGTGTGTGTGTGTGTGTGTGTGTGTGGGGGGGGGGGGGTTGGTAGAGTTGCTGTTGTTGCTGTCATGTTTTTGTTTTTAATTGTTATATATGACTACGGTGAGCGCTATTTTTTATATTGTGTGACCCCTTGCAATATAATTACTTTTGTTTAGTTAAATAGGAAATTTAATAAATGATGTAAGGCTAATTTCTTACAATATGCCAAATAGGAACCGGAGCAAGGCGACGGCCCAGTAGTCGTTAACAAAGGCTGTAAGCAGGGTACAGAGTGTCCACAACACAGTAAACATTGCAATGGATAACGGTGCCCTCATGGAAAGTCCTTGAACCAAGCCTATAAGTGGCACAGTTGTAATTCCGTGTATGATGAGGTAAATAGGCCATTTTCGTAATGTAACCAAATCTAATGCATAAGTGTTTGTGAAGTGCCTCAATACAAATTATTTCATTCACCTGATAGGAATAATAGTATTTCAATAGTCAGAATGCAACTGCATATATTAAGTGTTGCTAGGTAGGTCAAGCCATAACGCTTGTCCAACCTGACAACAACTAATGTATGCAGTTTGCATTCTGTCTATTGAAATACTATTATTCTTATCAGGTGAATGAAATAATTTGTATTGAGGCACTTCACAAAGACGTATGTATTAAATTTGGTTACATTACGAAAATGGCCTATTGGTCCAGCTAATACGTCATAGAGTGTACCTCGTCCCGTGTACCGTACCCCACATACATCTGGTAAGAAAAACGTGCTGTTTTCAGAACACCTTTTCAGATAAAAAAATAAATAAAAAATAAGATAACATAAGAAGATGAGAATGATTGAAAATGAGTGATTTGTTATTACTCCATAATAAGGCGGTGTCACACAGAAAAATCCCTTGAAAAATCCCTTGAAAAATCCTTTCAAGGGAGAATTTTCTTGCTTTGTTAGACGATTTTTTAAGGGATAATTGATGACAGACAGCAATTAACAGGATAACTAAAATCCGGATTTTTGGCCTCTGTGTGACACCACCTAATGTTTGTTTCCATCGTACACGTTGGCCAAGCCTTAATTTTAAACATTTACCCCGAAACAATTAGGAAAATGTCAGGTATCGCAATTAAAGGGCAATCTAACTTTTGTAACATTTCGTGTTGTACGAAAAGAAAGAAATTCGACAAAACATAATAAGGAGTTATGAATGTTTGAAAGTTGCAATCTCTGAATCTATGTATGAATCACAAGTGAGGAATTTACTTTGACGTATTTGGTAGAACTTTTTAATTTACTGTGCATTAAAATCTCTTCTATTTTCATATGTATATGCTTTCATAAAATTTGTCAAGTCCTTCATATTTTTGCTTTGTAAAGCAAAATATTGATCTACAATGTCACCATGTTTCATATGAAATAAATAGTTACAACACACCTATTCATTGTTATGTTAACTCTGTCATGAGTTGTCTTTTCCCCCATTAAATCAATGGAAGAAGAATTCTTTATTACAATGACAGACGAATAAATAAGTTCCTTTAAATTCGATCCTACCTTCCTGCCTCAGCGCACAATTCCTCCCCGGTCATGTTGAGATCACCAATATAGTCACGTGCTGCTGTTCCGTTGATCACCTGACATTCTGTTTCTCCGAACTTTAATTCTTCAGCCATTCCAAATATTGTTACAACAAGAAGGTACCTGATTATATAAGGGTTCTTGAATTAACATTCCAAATTAAAAAAAATATATATAAAAACGGTGCTTATAAAGCGCTTACCACCGAAGTCTCTAAGCGCTATAATAACAAACAAAATACAATGATAAACAATTACATACAAATTATCAAACAGAACAAAAAAGTGAAAATAAATCTACAAATTACAATACATATGAAATATACATTAATGTGAACAGAGTAAGTTAATCATCAAAAGCAAATTTGAATAAATGTGTCTTAATGCCCATCTGTACTAGTTCGGCTAGGAGTGATTAGACCAACCAGGAAGGTCACTGACAGGTGGCTATCTCATCAACTCAGCTCTCAATTAACATAAGAAAAGAGGATCTAGGGGGGCCAATTGTCACCGATTAGGCATTGTTTTCTATATAGAGGGAGCAAGTAGCTACAAGTAGTACAGTGGGCCTTTAAGACAAGTTTTTAGTTGGTTAACAGTTTGACAGTTTTTTAACATTTAAAGGTACTTTCTTCCAAAGTTCAAACACCCTATATACAGCATCGTTCAATGACAATGATATCGGTCAATAAAACTGATTGGTATATCCGTGATAGTTTAATTTTAATATCGTTTTATTTAACACGATGAACAGATTTCACCTAGTAACTGTTCATCAAGATGTCTGTGTATAACATTTTTCTTCTTCCATTTAGCATGATACATAATATTCAGGATTATGTCAATGATAGGTCTTTGTAAATCTGAGCTACTTTGTACGAAGCTCTTTTTATTCTTTCCTTTCGAGTGGTGTTGATATCTGAATAGCAACATGCCAGTAGCTATAATTGTTTGGGTATAATTTATACAAGCTCACAAATTGCTAATTGTGTGTCATGAGAAAAAGAGAGAGAGAGAGAGAGAGAGAGAGAGAAAGAGAGAAATTCCTCTTGCCAATGAATTGTGTGGTACCGCAGTCACACAAGCCACTCCGAACCCACTCCGAACCCACTCCGAACCCACTCCGAACCAACCAATTCATAGTCATTCGTGGTAATGTGATTGTTTGTTCGGTCCGTTGTTGGTCTCGTCAATATGAATGGGGTATAAGGAAATCAAACTTACTCCTGGATAACTTGCATCACGGTAATAAGTGTGAAGATAGTCAACCCAAAGACCCTCCATCCTATACCCACCAGCGTCTCATCGTCGCGATCGGCGGCCTTCGTTCTCCTGATCGTCAACACTTCGCAATTTTCACCGACATCGTCGCCCTCATCGATCATGATATCATCCATGGCGTGATTGTATGGAAATCGCCGACCAGCTGGTAATGAGAGGATAAAATGATGTTTGAAATAATATTGCCTCATAGAGATACATGTAACGCCTATCTGGCTCTCAACACGTTCACATTTGTGTTCAGCAATGCAAACTGAGGCTCCGAGCAATAAGTATACGACAAAAGCCTTACTAGAAACAATAATCATTACGGTTCAACAGGAAAAGGCAGGGGCGGCTTTATTATATAAGGTATCAATAATAGTCATCTTATAAAAAAATGTCTGTCGCTCTATTTCACAACTAGTAGTAATTATATCCTGCATCAGAATTTGTTGGCTTTTGATTGGTTGAGAGCTCGTCACATGACCAGAAATATTTGAACTATTTTTAGAAAGTACTATAATATATGAAAGTACTATTTGGGAGTTGAAAAAAATGTTGTTGTTTTTTTTCTTCTCATATTTACATTTTTTTGTTCTAAAAATTTTTTCTTCCCAAAAATGTTGTTTTTTTTAATTTTTTTTTTTTATAAAATAATTTTTTGATGCAGGATATAAAACGAATATACCATGCCTTCTATTCGAGGTACTGCATGTTAAAACTATGGGCCTCGGTGACTCCAAAAGTACCATTTGCTTCGGGGCTGCCCCTCTCAGCAAATATTACTATTAGAGTCACCTCTTGCGTATAGTTTTAACCAGAACCTCTCAAGACAGTGTATATTTGTATACTATACACTTATAGCAGTAGTTATCCTAGATTCAGCCGATTGGTCATGTTGATTGTATACATGACATCAATATTCTTACCACCACCCCCCCCCCCCCCCCCCCTCTCTCTCTCTCTCTCACTCTCTGCAGTTTCCAACCATCATAGTTTGTACCAGCCGGCTCTTCCAAACTTACTGTACAACAAGAGAGTTGTCGCGAAACACAAACTAATCCAACAGCTTTTCAATGCATTGAACTCATACAAAATAATCGTTGTCAAACTACATGGAATGACCAAACTTTTACTGTGACCATACACATATCATTGTCAGTGAAATATACAGCATATTCTACATTTACAAGTTTGCAGACTTACATAATTTCTTACGACGATAAAAACCTCACTAACCTTAATTTCAGCATTTGTCATATCGATCTTGTTCTTTAATATCAATCAGAACACCAGAGAGTATCACTGGAAGTACATTTATATTGAACATTTATTGGAAGGTACATGTATAAAACGTGGGAAAATGACCACTCAGGCTCTCGCTTCATCGATACAGGACAATGGTAATTTCTCTCCATCGCTCTGTGGCCTTTGCTTTTGTTCTGTCCCTTTAAGTCTGAAGTTTTGTCTGTTTATCTCTCTGCTTCGATCGCTCTGCTTTGTCCTCTCTCCCTCTTTATCACCCTCTCCGTTTATGCTATGGTCACATTACCCAAAAGTAGCCTGCTCGGCGGCCGAGCGGCGAGTTTTTAACCAATTCTGCCCGGCGGCTGCCCGGCCACCGAGCGGCGGCCGCCCAGGTACCGCTCGGTTTTAGGGCATTGCTCGGTCGCCGCTGAAGTTTTAGCGCGGAGTTAAAATTTGGGCGGCGCCTGCTCACTTTTCACTCGCCGCCCAAAATACGCTCGGTGCCTGGGCGCGGTCGCCGCCCGGCACCGACCTAATCGCTGGGCGATGCCTAAAGTCCAGCAGCGACCGAGCAGGCTACTGATCGGTCGGTCGCTGCTCTGACTTGTGACCATAGCTTAAGTAGGAACTTAATTATGATGAATTTCGCAAGTTAATCCATTTCCAAGTATATTATATAATCACAGTGTAATGCACATTAATTAAATAAAGATGGAGCCAAAGTTGGAAGTCTCCTCCTGATTACATAACAACACCCCTCCCCCTCTCCCACCCCTCTCCCTCCCCTCCCCCTCTCCCACCCCTTTCCCCCCCCCCCCCTCTCCGCCCCAAAAAGTAATATTTTGTTAGTGCTTCTCGCTTAAGATTACATGAATTGCACACAGTAATAGGACTACTCACAATTAATGTTTGTTTCCTCGATCCATCTATTTTTGTTGTTAAATTTTGAAACAAGAATGCATCTAAGGGTTATTGTAGACCGAAACATTAATCTACTATTTCGTTCGGGGATATATTCCGCGCTGTTTATATCATAATAATAATACTATTGGTTTCTTATATAGCGCACCTATCGACCTTGCAAGGTCCTAAAGGCGCTCCAACATTACCCGGCTATGCTAGGCTGCCGATTTCGACGCTCACAGCATTTTGGTGGTTTATAGTTTCAAGGCACACTCTCTTTTCAGTCATACAATAATGCGTAATAATGTAACTGTGATACATTGTAGACTGCACTGTATAGCTCGTCATGACACAGCCAGAGACGGTCAGAGTTAGGCTACCTCACTAACCTCAGACATTATTACTGTCCTCATTCGTATAATTTTGCGTTAACTGTAATACAATTTATGTAAAAAGTTAACATTAAACTCATTCCTACTTGTATTTGTCACAGTTACTATTTGTTTCTCTAGTCTTTTCTTCCATACATATTCATTTCACATCATTTGCATATTCATTTCATCCATTCATCTCCACTACATACCAACTCTTAAAGCAGGTGGTATGTTCTCTTCTCATTTACATATTTCCACTTCTTATTTATCATTGGTTGTCTTCTCTTTTTCCTTATGAATATTCAGTTTTATTCTTAAATCCTATTTTGCTATTGGTTGATAATATAGTTTTAATTTGAGTATTCTTTGCACAAGGCTGCACATGGACAGCATGCTACATGTACAACAAAACACATGCAGAGCTGGACTGGACTTAATTACACTGTGTGAGATATTAATTTGGAGCTCTGTTAAAGCCCCAGTCCCATATAAAGCCGGACCAGCACGGACGAGCACGGACCACTCCGGACCATCCCGGACCATGGTCTGGGGTGATCCGGGATGGTCCGGGATGTTTTGTTAAAAAAAGTGTGATGCTTTTAAGCTACAGTCCCATATACGTCCCGGACCGTCCCGGACCATCCCGGACTCCATCCGGGGTGATCCGGGATTCGGTCCGTGTTGACACCGTGTTGGCACCGGGGTGGTCCTGGATGGTCCTGGATGGTCCTGGGCGGTCAATAACTCACTCCCGGACTGCCACGGATCAACACGGACCGCCCCGGCGCCACTACGGATGACCCCGGACCCAGCACGGTGGCTACACGGATCAACCCGGATCAAACTATTGTCCCGGACCGTCCCGGACCACCCCGGCAGTTTTTGACCGTCAAAAACATCCGGGGTCGACTCCCGGACCGCCCAGGACCATCCAGGACCATCCAGGACCATCCAGGACCATCCAGGACTACCCCGGTGCCAACACGGACCATCCACCCTGGATGGTCCTGGGCGGTCCGGGAGTCGACCCCGGATGTTTTTGACGGTCAAAAACTGCCGGGGTGGTCCGGGACGGTCCGGGACAATAGTTTGATCCGGGGTGATCCGTGTAGCCACCGTGCTGGGTCCGGGGTCATCCGTAGTGGCGCCGGGGCGGTCCGTGTTGATCCGTGGCAGTCCGGGAGTGAGTTATTGACCGCCCAGGACCATCCAGGATCATCCAGGACCATCCAGGACCACCCCGGTGCCAACACGGTGTCAACACGGACCGAATCCCGGATCACCCCGGATGGGGTCCGGGATGGTCCGGGACGGTCCGGGACGTATATGGGACTGTAGCTTTTAAAGCATCACACTTTTTTTAACAAAACATCCCGGACCATCCCGGATCACCCCAGACCATGGTCCGGGATGGTCCGGAGTGGTCCGTGCTCGTCCGTGCTGGTCCGGCTTTATATGGGACTGGGGCTTTACCTTTACTAAGGAGAGAGGATTTGTGAGTTGGGCAGTGGGCAGTGGTTTGTATGATTGGTGTTTAATGCAGTGATTGATTGGCAAGATCGAGATTAATTATTAGTTTACACTACGTTATAAGACTACATATTCTACTACACCCCTTGGGCTCTGTTCATGACAGTCACAGCCAGAGACTGAAAGAGTTAGGCTCAGCTCAAAACTCAACTGTATTGTTATTAGAGTGTCAAATTAGAGTCTGCGCCTGCAAACTAACAGTGGCTAGACTATAATACCTTGGTCAGACCGCCAAATCGACCATATAACCGACTCCACACGTACGGATCCCTTTAATGCTCGGTCTGGTGTCGGTCTGGTCCGTTGGTATGACTGCGGTTTCGGAGAGCTTATGAGTATAAATTTCTATGATATAAGAAAAAGAGAAAGGGAATTGAGGAAATAGGAGACAAAAGGAGGATAGAAAGAAGGATAAAGGTAAAAATGAAAATCAATAAAGGTGAATGGAAGGTGAACACCGAAAGGGTAAAGGAGTCCTTTTGTTGACTATCATAGCTTGCAGGCGCGCGGTTCGATAGAAAAATACATTCGGGTGAGCTTGGTGGTGGTGGGGGGGGGGGGGGGGGTAATTATTAAGGTTCATTTTAACAAGTATCATGCTAGAAGAGGGTGCATATATTTATAAAAAAAGATTTGAATTGACAAAGAGTTCATGACCCTATATCTGTTGTGAAAATTTATTGAAAATTTATTTATTTTTACCCTTGAAATTAATGAACGGTAACCGTTATAACATATTTGTGATTCATCACATATTGTGATTGACGATTGACGATTGACGATTAATTCACTTAACCAAAAGACACCATTGACGAATGAATAACACAGCGACACCCTTTTGTGATACCAAGACTCCAAACTGGCAGGTGCAAGGTTCAACCTTTAATAAAAGATAAAAAACACAATCATAAGCATTACTAGAATAATGCATCCAATATGCTACTTAGCATAGCTGATATGACAATCAAATAATCTATCCAACATTTGTTTATCTTATCCAGTCAAATAATAAACAGGTTTGTAAATAACTGTAAATAAATGGCATAATATGAGTTAGGAAATATCTTTACATTTTTCTGCTAAGATGAGTTCATAGCTCCTTTGATACAACCTATTGACTCACTATTAATTACCAAAGCATAATAGGCCCAACATATCATTTAGTGGTAACCTAAATCTTAATAACAGGCTGCACGAAAGACTACAAATCTATAATGACCCCTGGCATACCTGACCTACTTTCTGTCAACTACTCTTTATAGAACATTTTGTCTTTCATACTAATCCAAAAACCAACTGAATATTGGACAGCTTATACTGTATACATTTCTAACATAATCCACTGAAACTAATAATAATACAACTTTTCTGTCATATTCATATCTGTCTTCTTTACGTTTACCGAAATTAATTCTAACCCAATGACTTTATACACAACTGCATGCCCACACACAACGTAAATTTACGTACGTGAGTAACAATTTTCTTACTTAATTTTACACTATTTGCATTTCTTCATTTTTATCACCAATAGCATCAAACACAACAATAGTCATCATATTTCAATAAACAGAGGTAAATAAATACTCACAACATTGGGCTTGTGTCAAAATACCAAAAAATGGTGCACTTTCAGTGCCGATAACTAACTGCAACAACGTGTTTTAGTTTCCCTAACAAATTCGCAACTGCCCTCTATGGCTAAACCCAAAATAACCAAAACTTCGCTTCTGACGTCATAATACCCCACATCGTATGCAACATTCCGGCCCCTTAAATGTGAACATTCTATGAACATTTACATAACTTATCCTATCATACAACCCTTTCATAGAAATTGTATTTCGGTTAATAACACAAACATCCCATTTAAATCTGTTAACATACTATGAAAAAGCACATAAATGTAAAAATAAAACGTACTCCACTATTTATACACATATAAATCAAACCCTTTCATCTACGGTAAAGGTATTTCTTATGCAAATAACTTCCATCGTGTATGTAACTGATAATAACATTTTCTAAATCTTCACTGGCTGTACTTAATCATTTTCTCCAAACTGTATCAAGTTTATATTAACATATATACATATCTTTGAAATTTCAGACAAATTTTCCTTTCCTTTTACTCCTAATACAAACAGTAGCTTTGGATACATTTTAGGATTTAACTACTCTTGATGAAAATTCCTTTTCAGTCTCCATATGTCACCATATGGATTATGTTGTCAAGCAGATACAACCTGCATATAAACATAACATAGAAATTTCTGCACATGTGAAATAACTGCAACCCTTGTCATGTTTTATTTGTTTGTTTTTGTTTTTTTTGTTGTTTTTTTGTTTTGTTTTCCTTTTATAACCCCAAATCTGATATTTGGCCTCAATGCACAAAAAAAAAAAAAAGGGAAACAACAGGAGTTGCATGTATTTCTACCAATATCTTATGTATACATATTATAAAACATATTTCATGCATGGATTAATATTTAAATATTCAACTATCAGTCCTTCCATGGGATATATCTCCAACAATCCTTTTTCTGATTGTCATTGTTCGATGTATCAAATTTCACTCTTATAGTGTTTATCAATCTGAATGTTAATGTTTCTTTGCGAAAGCGTTCAATCTCGGTATGGTCAGTTCTCCCTTTTGTGTCAGAAGAAATCCTTTGCGATGTAAGACCGCGATAACGAAGACCGCTAAATTACTAAACTTGAGAAACTTACGGCGAGTGACTGAATCCATCCAATAAACAGCGGTCCACTAATATATCATAAAGGGGAGGCGTTGCTAGGCTCGCACTTCTAACACTTATTTTAAATTACACCACAAATATTGCAGATCCATGTGCCATCCAATGAACCATGATCCATTATTATGATATCACCTTAACGCGATTTAACACATAAAATCTCAGGAATCCACTTCCAGGAGCAAACAGAGCTTAGCGATAGGTCTTCGAAGTGTGCTAGTTTGCGTCTTCACTTCGCATTGCCGAACGTTGCCTTCTCGGTCTGGCATGGTTCGAAGCACTCTTCCTATCTGCCAGCAGTTACGTGGTGCGTGCTCATCAACTACCAAAACTAGATCGCCGACCTGAATATTGCGTCGTGGAGTAGCCCATTTCTGCCGCTCTTGCAACCGTGGTAAGTACTCCTTCACCCATCTCGACCAAAAGGTATCCGCTAAAAGCTGCACCTGGCGCCATCTCCTCCTGGCATAGTTGTCTGCTTCACTGGTAGTTGTGGGAGGCAGTGGTGATTTTGCATTGAGTAGAAGCAGATGATTCGGAGTTAAGGCTTCCACATCATTTACATCACTGGACACCTCAGTGATTGGCCGGCTGTTCATGATGCTTTCAATCTCACAGAAGAGTGTATGCAATGAATCATCATTCACGGTTTGCTGCTTAACCAAGGAACACAGCAGCTTCCTCACAGTTCGGATCTGGCGTTCCCACACCCCTCCATGATGACTAGCTGCGGGTGGATTGAATGTCCATTTGATATTCTTCTGCAACAATGTATCATGTATCTGAGCCTGGTTCCAACTTTGTATTTCGGTCCTCAGTTCTCTCTCTGCTCCAACCAAATTAGTGCCGTTATCAGATCTAATTTCTCTCACATTTCCCCTGCGTGCAATGAAGCGTCTGATAGCATTAATGCAAGAGCTTGTGTCAAGGGAATCTGCCATCTCAAGGTGCACTGCTCTCACAGTAAGACATGTGAATAGCACCCCATATCTCTTTACGACACTCCGACCCCTTTTCACTTCCAACGGTCCAAAATAATCAATTCCAACTCTTGAAAAGGGGGGCTCATCTGAAATAAGCCGGTCAACTGGCAAGTCCGCCATCTTTTGCTCAAGAACCTTCCCTCGCTGCCTTCTGCACACAACACATCTAGTCAGTATCCTTCTGATCACAGAGCCAGCAGCAGGAATCCAATATTTCTGGTTGAGGCAAGACAACATATGATTTCTGCCACTATGTCCCGATGCCTCATGGATTTCACTCAGGATAAGCTTGGCGACATGACTATCATTGCGAAGTATAATTGGGTGCTTCGCCTCCTCTTGCAACATTGCCTTGCCAAGCCTTCCTCCTACCCTCAGTAGGCCATTTATCATCCTTGGGTCTAGCTTGTAGATTGGACTTGTCTTCTTGACCAATTTACAGCTCTGTTCTTGGTGTGCACTGTCATTCTGCTCAGCCTGCAAGGTTGACATCTCATGAGGGAAGCTGACTGCTTGTACATATTGCAGAATTTTCTCCTCTGCGTCCTTCATCTCTTCCACCACCAAGCTTCCATGCAAAAGTTCAGCTGAAATGCCTTCAGGACCCTGTGTACATTTACATCTCAGCCATTTCAAGTACCTCCGTAGCCAGCAAACTGCTTTCTTCAACCTGTGCCACGAGGAGTAGTGTTCAAGAAGTTTGTTCATTAAGGCAGTTTCTTCTGAGAGAGTTGTCATATAAACCCCAGCCTTGTCCTTGCTCTTAACTTCAGGGTCGCCATCTAGACTGACATCATTTAAGACTTGACTTGCAGGCCTTGACTCATTTTCACACCATAAGAAGCTGGGTCCACTCACCCATCTCTCGCTGGTTGTTAACGCCTCAGCTGTCATCCCTCTTGAGACATCGTCAGCCGGATTCTGCCGAGTGTTGACGTAGTGCCACTGCTTTGGGTCAGATCCTTCATGGATTACTGCAATCCTGTTTCCGACGAATGTGTGGAATCGTCTTTCCACATTCTTGATATACTGGAGCACTATAGTGCTGTCACTCCAGAACACAGAGTCACTCAGGGTGAAGTCTAGCTCACGTCTCAGCATACCATCGAGTCTCACAGCAAGCGTCGCTGCCATCAATTCCAGTCTAGGTATCGTAACTCTCTTCAGCGGAGTGAGCCGAGTCCTGGCCATTACTAGACTGCAATAGACCTTGCCCTCCTGGTTCGTCACTCGGAGATAAGAGGCCACACCATATGCCCTCTCTGAAGCATCAGAAAAGTGGTGCAATTGGTACTCCGTCACATCTCCGAAATCATGAGGCTTTAGGCACCTGCTGATGTTGAAATCCTCCATAAGCAGCAGATCTCTCTTCCAGTTCAGCCAGCTCTCACGCTGCTTCTCTGGCAATGGCTCATCCCAATCCAATTTCATAGCCGTGAGCTCTTGCAAAATGATCTTGGCATTCAACACATATGGGCTTGCAAATCCGTACGGATCATATACCGAGGAAACCTCACTCAGCACTCCACGACGGGTACAGGGCTTGTGTTTCGGGGTGATTCCATACGTCATGGTATCTAGTTCAATGTTCCATTTGACACCCAGGGCCCTCTCAATCGGTAAGGTATCATAACTTAAGTCGAGTCCTTCCACTTCCTTTGCCCTGTCATGAGCAGGCACAGACTCCATTACCTTTGGGCTATTGCTTAGCCACTTTGTGAGGTTGAAACCTCCTCCTTTCAGCATTCTCTTCAGCTCATCTACGAGTTGAACTGCTTTATCTTCTTCCTTCACTGATACCAGGCAGTCGTCAACATAAAAGTTGCGTTTTACCACGTTTACTGCGTCTGGGGAGAATTCTTCGGCTTGGTCTTCAGCGGTATGCCTCAGTACAAAGCTGCAAACACTGGGACACCAGGTCCCTCCAAAGAGGTGTACACACATCCTGTAGACCATTGGCTGTCTCTCAATATCTCCTTCTGGCCACCAGAGAAACCGCAGCATATCTCTTTCATCAGGCGGGACTTGTACTTGATGGAACATCGCTTGGATGTCCCCCATAATGGCAATCGGCTCCTGTCGAAACCTCAAGAGAACACCCAGAAGTGTGTTTGTTAAGTCAGGGCCTTGCAAAACTGCATCATTGAGCGATCTTTCCTGGTATGTAGATGCACAGTCAAACACAATTCTTGTCTTGCCCGGCTTGTTAGGGTTCTCAACAGGATGGTGAGGAAGATACCAAACAGGTTTGCCTGAACCTGCATTCCTTTCTTCTACTCTCTCTGCATATCCATCCTCCACCAATCCTGACATAGCCTTGGTATATCGTCTGTGTAGATCCTCATCTCGCCTCAATCTCCTACCAAGACTCTGTAGCCTTTTTTCTGCTACATATATGTTGTCAGCCAGTTCTTGGGGTCTCTCTTTGAAGGGTATAGACAACTGGTAGTGATCACCCTTCTTCTGGATACTATCCTCCCAAATTCTCAGAGCTCTCTTGTCATTGACAGACATACACTTAGATTGTTCTGCTAGCGACCCTGATTCAAGTGACCAGAACCTTTCCACTTGAAGCTCCAAATTAGCATCACTGGAAATAAAGCTTGACGATATGTCATGGTCTCTGTGCCGGTTCCCAACTGGTCCATTCACGGTCCATCCTAATGCCGTCCTCACAGCATAAGGTTGCCCGGGTTCGCCATACTTAACGTCCTTTGGTACCAATACTTCTGGCACATCTTGTCCAATTAGTAGCATGACGTCTTGAGGTCTAGCAGCCGGTAGATTCAGATCTGCAAGGTGGGCAAATTGGCGAATGTCACTTCTATCAGCAGCAAGTGCACTGCTAACATTTATCTTCTCTTTGGCTAATACATGATGGAGACTGACTCTATATTGAGTTGACAGACTTTCAACTTCCAGGTTGACTGCTTTACACGTTGTGACAATCCTTGACTTGTCTAGAGTCGACATGGAAAGGCTCTGCTCTGTGCCTTCAGCCCCGATCTTACGCGTCAACTCCAAAGTGCAGAATGTTGATGTTGAACATGTGTCTAACAAGGCATAAGTGTCAAAATACTCCTCTTTCCCTCTAGCTCGTACTCGAACGGGAACAATAGGTAGCACTACTTTACTACCGGCCCCTATGACACTACAACTTTCTTCAGCAACATGAGAGGATGACGAGTGATGAGTAGTTGCCTCCGTTTCAGATGACGTTGGTGAATTCCTGGCATCACTTGATGACTCTCCGATATCCCTCCGAGACTCCGTGCTATCAGTCTGTGAAGGCTGTCTGATAAGGTGTAGAAACTTGGTGTGTTTCCTGTTACACCCACTTACTGAGCATGTCCTATTTAACTTGCAGTCCCTGGTCATGTGACCTTTCTTCAAACAATTGTAGCACAATTTTTCCTTCTGGGCCAGTTTAAGCCTGTCCTCAATCTTGAGTTGCTTAAACTCACTGCAGCCGAATAAGGAATGCTCTCCACCGCACTGAATGCAGCTCCGTGTCTTGCTGCCTTCAGCATCTGTACTAGTAGTAAAGACCCCTCTCGATGTCTTCCCAGACTTCTTAAATGCTGACATCTTACTGCCTTGATCTCTAATTGTCAGCCTACCGAAGACAGGGTCATTCTCTTCATCTGCAATCTGTTGCAAGAATGCAACCAAATCCGTAATAGCTGGAAGTCGACCCTCTTTTCTAGCTCTTCCTACAACTTTTAACCATCCTGTCCTCAGATGGTATGGTAGCCTCTCTACTATCTTCAGCAGAACATGTTGAGAAGTCAGCTCAGATGCCTGACCTACTGCTTCTAGCGTCTGCACACAAATCTGGATTTCATCCGCCATTTCAGCTAGTCCATGTTTGTCTTGTGCAGCAATGTTCTTTCCTTCAGTAACCTTTCTAAGCCAGGCATGAGCAATCATTACTGGATTTCCATACTTTTCTTTGAGTAGAATCCTTGCCTTGTGATAGCCCTCTGTAGGCTTCATAATCATACATGGTTGAAGCAACTTCTTAACGTCGCCAGCACAATAGTGCAGGAGGCGTGTCAGCTTGACAGCGTCGTCTACTGAAGTTTGGTCAACACTGTTCTCAAAGGACCTCCAAAACTCATGGTACTTCAGCGGATCACCTTGATAGGTAGACAGAGTGGCATGAGGAAGGGATACAGACTCTAACAGCCCCCGCTGTTGTCGTTGTCCTTGCTCCAGTAATTGCAGCAGCAGCATTTCCGTCTGTGTGTGAGGAGAAGGTACAGTTTCGTCCTCATCTGGCTTCATCATAACAGGTTTGTAGTTATTCGTGATTGAAGGCACAACGGATGACCTTGCGGGAGTAGGTCCACCTGTTCCTGCAACAGACTGTGCATATGGAGCATTATCTTGCTGATACACCCTCTCTTCAGCTTGAGCAACCTTTAACTGGGTTTTCAGCAACAGCTGGGCTTTGCGTTGCTTCAAGCGGAATTCTTCCATCTCGAGCTCCTGTTGCTCTCTTAAGGCTTCAGCTTCTGCCTCAAGAGCAGCCCTTCTCGCCATAGCCTTTAGCCTTGAGGACTTGGATGACGTGGAGATAGTAGTGCTTCCCCCACATTGGCTCACTGAATCATGCGGTGTGATGTCATCAACGTTAACAGCACCACCAAGGCCAACCAGCTCGTCACTGGACTTCACAGTCTCATTATTACCATCTTCACTGATGGTATTCATCTTGACGTTCTTGACTTGTAGCTCTCACTACCAAGCTGTTGTTGAACTGATGTGATTGACGATTGACGATTGACGATTAATTCACTTAACCAAAAGACACCATTGACGAATGAATAACACAGCGACACCCTTTTGTGATACCAAGACTCCAAACTGGCAGGTGCAAGGTTCAACCTTTAATAAAAGATAAAAAACACAATCATAAGCATTACTAGAATAATGCATCCAATATGCTACTTAGCATAGCTGATATGACAATCAAATAATCTATCCAACATTTGTTTATCTTATCCAGTCAAATAATAAACAGGTTTGTAAATAACTGTAAATAAATGGCATAATATGAGTTAGGAAATATCTTTACATTTTTCTGCTAAGATGAGTTCATAGCTCCTTTGATACAACCTATTGACTCACTATTAATTACCAAAGCATAATAGGCCCAACATATCATTTAGTGGTAACCTAAATCTTAATAACAGGCTGCACGAAAGACTACAAATCTATAATGACCCCTGGCATACCTGACCTACTTTCTGTCAACTACTCTTTATAGAACATTTTGTCTTTCATACTAATCCAAAAACCAACTGAATATTGGACAGCTTATACTGTATACATTTCTAACATAATCCACTGAAACTAATAATAATACAACTTTTCTGTCATATTCATATCTGTCTTCTTTACGTTTACCGAAATTAATTCTAACCCAATGACTTTATACACAACTGCATGCCCACACACAACGTAAATTTACGTACGTGAGTAACAATTTTCTTACTTAATTTTACACTATTTGCATTTCTTCATTTTTATCACCAATAGCATCAAACACAACAATAGTCATCATATTTCAATAAACAGAGGTAAATAAATACTCACAACATTGGGCTTGTGTCAAAATACCAAAAAATGGTGCACTTTCAGTGCCGATAACTAACTGCAACAACGTGTTTTAGTTTCCCTAACAAATTCGCAACTGCCCTCTATGGCTAAACCCAAAATAACCAAAACTTCGCTTCTGACGTCATAATACCCCACATCGTATGCAACACATATTATTCTTTCATTTCCATCATAGATGTTTAAAGATGTTTTCGGTAAATTGTGGAATAGTCTTGGGTCCAAAATAAAGAATCAACCTTCCTTATCTAGTTTTTTTTTAAATATAGAAATCCAATCTTATTAAATCATACACCCTCTGAGTCTGTAAAGCGGTACGTTTGCCTTGTTTTTTCTCTTTCTTCCTGTTGTACCACTTATTAAGTGGCACTTAATGTATATTTAATTACTCATATAGTTTAGGGACAAGCCTTTGATAGGCCTTGGCCTTTGTTTGTCCCCTCACATTTTGATATTTTTGTTCTTTTCTGTTATTTGATGGAATTGCCCTTATGGAACAATCACTGTGTACCACATAGCCAAACACAGTGTGGTACCACATGTGGGCCACATGTGATTTTAGGACATGTTGTAACGGTGTGGTGTATTATGTGGAACGTACCACAATGTGGTAGACTATGTGGTTGATACCACAGCGTGTTATGACACAGCGTTACCATATAGACGAGCAAAACTGTGGTACGCACCACATAGAACACCACGGCGTTAACACACGTCCCAAAATCACACGTGGCAGCACGCTCTTGGACCAACCACATAATCACCACATAGTCTACCACATAGTCTAACACACTGTGGCACATACCGCATTGTCTGGTACACTGTGGCATCCACCTCATAGTATACCACACCCTCCAATGAAACAATTAATTAGTAACTAACGCTTTAAGAAGCAATTATACTAATTAATCTTGCCTAGGGCAACAAGTAACACAGTCTGGTTTACCCGGTTCATCTGTAATTTCTAATGTAATGGCATTGGTTATATGTTTCGTGTCACATGATTTCCATATAATTTTATTTTATTGAATATATTTTAGTTCATAGTTAGATTTCCCTTACTCATGTTTAATTAAATGTAATTTTAAAAAAAGTAGTGAAACGTCCTAATAATTGACAGTTTTTAGTTTGTAGTATTTTCGAAATAAATATATAACTCAATCATCAGTAATTAAGAAATATGCTTTAAATTCAGATTAATTGTATAAAAGCATAGATCTGCACGCACCCCATATTAATTATGCAAATTAAGTGGTGTCAACTGATTAAACTAAACCCCCTACGGACCAGTTTTCAACTGGTTCAACTGGAAATAAGCCCACAGACCAGTTATCAACTGGTGCAACTGGAAATATGCCCACAGACCAATTATCAACTGGTGCAACTAGAAATAAGCCCACAGACCAGTTTTCAACTGGTGCAACTGGAAATATGCCCACAGACCAGTTTTCAACTGGTGCAACTGGAAATATGCAACTAGACCAGTTTTCAACTGGTGTAACTGGTCATGAAGGACTGGTTCCCGTTAAATGAAATGCAGTCGACCAAATATCCGCTTGATATGCATTATATGGACCAGTTAGAATCAACTGGAACCAGTTGCCGTCAACTGGGAACCATTTTAATTTATAACTGGAACCAGTTGGAAATTTGAACTGGTGGTAACTGGTTTTTCCTTCTGGGCTGCCGCCATACGGCGACATGTACAGGTATAGACTATATGAGACTCTGTGGTAAGTGTGTGATTAAGTAATTTAGGAAGATCGCTCTGTAGAAATTACCCTGTGAATAAACAATTTTCACATATTTTAAAATGCTGGGAGAAACCAAACTATGACAAAAATATGAACAGTATTTACTCTTATGACACAATTTTGTAAACATGTGGCACTGTGTGATAAGTATATACAAATATGTGAATATTACGTTATGGTTAAACCACATGATCTAAAAATCTCACACTGACAGTAAACTGTGAACACAGAGTTTACACATAGTGATACATACCATAATTGTGGTAAATATGTGTCACACTGTGTTAAAAAGGTACGACTATGTGGTAAACCACATGATCTAAACCCCACACTGTGACAATACTGGGATCGCAGAGTTTACACATAGTTCGATACATACCACACTGTGGAAAATATGTGTCACTCTGTGTTAAATACCATGTGAGTCATAAACAAGTTTACACCTAGAAAATGGACTTGCGCCAAAGTGACGCCTACAGCATGTATTATGTTGGGATTAGCGGAGTGAGAGAATGAATTGAATGTATCAAATGAAATGCATTGCATATGCTTTTTGCAGAAACAAAGTCACACACTCACACACACACACGTGCGCCCAAATGTTCGTCGATATTTGATATTCGATATTAATATGTGGGGCATGATTTTGGTAGAAATGTTATGTGGATCTGCAAAAACCGATTTAATACCCAAAACACAATATTTTTATTTAAACTTCACATAAGCCACTTTGGCGCAAGTCGATTTTTGCACTCTCGCAAACAATGCCTCCTGTTCATCCAGGCGTGAACACATACCACACAAAAATTATACCAAATGATTTGGGATAAAACACTCCTTTATAAGATATATAATAATTAACTGTTCATAGATGATTTTTTAAATAATTAGCAATTTTCTAGGTGTACACTTTTTTTTTCGACTCACACTGTATGTAGGACTGTGTGGTAAATCACACGATCTGAACCCCACACTGTGACAATACTGTGAACACAGAGTTTACACATAGTTCAGTACATATCACACTGTGGTTAACATGTGTTACTCTGTGTTAAATATGTAGGACTATGTGGTAAATCACATGATCTGAACCCCACACTGTGACAATACTGGGATCACAGAGTTACACATAGTTCAATACATATACCAATGAGGTAAATATGTGGTACTCTGTCAGTTTATGTGGATATTATGTTGTAAACCACATGGTCTTGAAACTCCACACTGTGATAACAATGTGAACACATAATGTCCACACAGTGTACACATATAGTTGACTTTGTAAACATAGTGTGGCAACACTGTATTAGAGTGACTTTGTATTGTGTATGTTTGTTATTGTTTCTTTTTCATCAAATGTGAAAATAAAATAAATTGAATTGAATAGAATTGAATACATATCACACACATTTGGGCACCTTTGACATTCTTATTCTTTGTTTATGTATGCAATTGATTGCTCGACATTTCATGCAAAACACTCAAGGTCCTCGATCAAAGTCTATATTGAAATAGATCTACGTATACCCTGTGCCAAACTCATTCTACAGTCAAATAGTGAAAACATGGGACTGATTTGAGGACAGAATTGCCCAAATTCCTGGGCATCCTGGAACCTGGTATTTCAATTTAGTGCAAAAATGAGGCAAAGAGTTTAATTTAATTATTACATAAATGATGTATATTTTATACGAAACATAGTATGCTAGAGATACAAGTTAATAGGTTCGATGTTCGCTTCAATTCTTATATGTGCATAACATATTTTGAAGATGATGATAAATGTATACAAAATGGTCATATATAAAAGGTAGATTTGTAATAATTGGATGGAAATCAGGATTTAAATGAATATAGAAGATTCAGGTTTTGTTTAATGAAGAGTGAAGTTGTATGGATGTCAACGTAAATGACAATAGGGACTTTTAGATTTGCGTCTACTGATACGTGTGACGTCCATTCAAGGCAGTGCATTAAAAGGACGTCGATCGTAGCGATCCCCATTGTCTTCGTGCGAATCTAAAAGTCCCTATTGTGCCACTATGTAGGTCAGCACCAGGTCAAACTGCATGTATAGTTTAAGCACACTTAGTCACTTTTTAGACATAAAGTAGTGTTGATAGCGAAAGATATGTTGATTTATGTCAAGCAGTTAGATATTTCATTTATCTAGATGTTTATGACAAGAAATGTAATTTAGCTCTCTGAGTCTGCATGGGTTTCTAGAAAAATGTCAGAACGTCTCAACATATCAAATATTACTGCATTGAAAGGATACTTATTGTTGCTTAATACTTATTTAATATACACTAAAAACAGAAGCAGTAGCAAATGTTTGGATAGATTATAACTGATGTTATTAACTACAGATATTCATGATGCTTAATTTCATTTGTGTCTTTCTTATTGATACGGTTTTCACTGAGTAAAATGAACGAAACAACTGATGCGAGAATAATTAATGTTCAACAACGCTCCCGTAGAAACATTTGTCTAATGTTTATTTTCCCCGGGCTCCAATTCAGTTACACAATCAGTTTTATCAAAGTACAATGTTTGGTAGCCGGACGTAATCATTTGGGATAGCGGAAGCAAGCAGTCATTACGTCGAGGAGTGATGAGGCCATCATACAAAAAAATTCATATTTCGGAGCGTTGTAATACACCCTATGCACGCTGATCATCGAACATAGTATTGAGTATGGCTCGGGCGAGTTCTGCATGATTTTATTTCACACCAATCTGTCTTCTATCTACCTGTGAGTTGCCATCTAAGCAGCGCTTCGATTCGTTTTTAGAAAAGGAGATTATTCAGTTCGTAATACACGATGGCAAGCCTCTTCGACGCACTGGGATTCAAGTGCGAGGAATGCGGCAATGATGGTGTTGACGAAACACAAGGGTACAAAGTTGTTGAACAACGCCATTTATGTCCAACATGTGCCCGCAATCTGGCCAGCGCCATTCTGGCTGATATGTCTCATGGAGCTTTAAAATGGCCGTGTCCACAACACGAGAGCAAAGAAGTAGAACTGCTCTGCTGCAAATGCAAAGTAGCAGTGTGCCACACATGTGCCTTGACAACTCACCATGGGCATCAGATGCAAGACATTGAGAAGTTCTTCGCTGAGAAGAGAGAAATCGTGAAAAAAGATGTCGAAGAGATTTCAGCGAAGCAGAATGAGACGCAGAGTTTTCTGGACAAGATAGAGAGTTGTTCGCGGGAGATGGATGGTCATTTCATAGACATCAAGGAAAAGGTATCCGTCACATTCCAGACAAAGTCACAAGACCAAAAGGAGCGAAACACTGTACAAGTAGCCAAAGTAAACGCAGAGGCAGAAGAGCTCATAAGACAGATCAATGAAAAGCGTCGAATGGAACTTGCAGAAATTAATGAACAATACGATAACGAGCATGAAACACTAGTGAAAGACCGAGACAGAGTTCTTGCAGAGTTGAAGGTTATCGTAGACATTGTTTATCGAATGACTTCAGAAGCTAAAGCATCGGCAGAGACCACCGGTGAGGAGTTAGAGAGCACAGCTGCAGTCGCAAAATCCATCATGGTCGATTGCGACGGGAAAACCTTCCACAAGAAGGTCGCCAAGTATCACGAGATGGGTATGGACAAGTTACCATGTTTAGATCATGATCATCTGGATAAGCTATCAACAGTGGCAGAGAAGATACGTTTCAAGAGGGTGGATGACGAACAAAAGATTGGACTCTTGACCGGGAAGAATGCTTCCTTTGAGATGGTCAAGACGGTGAATATTTCTTCAGATATCCAGGAGCCATTTCTTCTAGGGGCGATAGATGAGCAGACAGTAGTCTTTCGGAACGGCAATGGATCGGCACTGTACTCAGTAAACGTAGAGTCCGGGTCCATGGAAACATTGTTGACCGACAAGAAGACTAGAGGCATTTGGGATTTAGCAGTCCTCCCTGACAAGGGTTTTGTTTACAGTGATTACAACGCCGGTTTGCTGCAGATCTGTGACAGAGACGGAAACGATGAGAGGTCTTTAGCTTTACCTAACGATGAATCGCGGTTTGCCTTTCTAACTGTAGACAGGAAGGGGAAACTTCTCGCTGCTAGCCATAACAGTGGCGAGATATATGTGAGCGACCCTGAGACAGGGTCACATCTTCGCACGATCCATGATATAGAATGCAAACCAATGATGGGTATCGGGACACTTGCAAATGGGGATATCATCATTCGCTCTGGAAACTTGGATATTTGCAGAATCTTTCGAGCGACTGGAGAAGTCAAGATGAAGTTTCCACTGGCGGACTGGAGCAGACGACTCAATTTTCATGTCGGTGCAGATGACATGATCTACGTTACATATCGTACGGGAATGAACCAAGATTACATTGGCTTTGTAAGTCTCCTCTCCCCTAACGGTGATATGCGGAGAGAAAAGGTCATCGAGTTTCCAACGTCGTATCTCTATCGCTATTATCCAAGATGCGTCGTTCCTGTTCCCGGTACTGTCATCATCCTAAATGGAAATGCCCTTCTTGTTTATAAGGAAATACCTGGAGTCTATGATCTTCTTAATTGATCAGAAAGTGCCCTTGCAGGAGAGACGGGAGACGGTCCAGGATTCATGCAGGGGGAGGGGCCAAAAAGTTAAAGATAAAGACAAGTTATGATCATGCGATTGCATTGTGAAAGAAACGTTGTGGAATCGATCAGAAAAGGTTGATCTTTTAGCATAGTATTGGTGTGTACTGCAAGGTTCTGGGGCATCAAAATGATAAGAAATTTGTAAAGTTACAAGCACTGTACACGGAAAGATGTTTATGTGACTACGCAAGCGTGCACGACACATGCGTTTATCTCTCACATACCAGTAGATAAACTTATTTACAAATATATCAATTAGTAGGCGGTTTCCCAGCAAATTTTGTATCATCATGTATTAGTCAAAACATATTCTTTTACATGATTGGCAATAAGAGCTTCCATTCCATTTTTTGAAATTGGGGCGTTTCTAATACTGGTCTTTATCTTTAAGGAAAAAGAATAGGTTTTTAACGTTATCACTTTGGGTATATCATTAGTGCCAGTGCACAAGCAGATGGCACATTACATTTTAAAACTTAAGGTGTGGTGATGTTATTTCAGATAAATTTGCGACCAAGACCCCTCTTTCTTTCTTCACCACCACCTTCAGATTTTTTTTCTGACCCCAAGATCATGCATGCACGTTGATCCTGGAGTTATGGCGAAGTTGCAAAATAATTAAACCCACCTCTAATAGTACGATATTTGAGTGAAGAAACCTTCCAATCAATGGTTAGGCACTACTCTCCATTATTGCACAAGTCCTCAAGCGTTATGACAAATATTCGAGTTAAAAAGTTCATTATTTACTTTTTAAAAGTTGTATATTTGTAATAGATTTGAATATACATGTACTATTTACAAGATTAGATGTCATGTCACGACTAACTGAAAATAATTTGTCAAAACAAAAGTTATTTCTTTAACTGACGTGATAGTATCAATGAAAGTAACTGAATCATTATTACACAGCAATGTATATATTCCATCGCTAAGGGAACCATGACTACAATTTTGCTACATCATGTAGCTAATAATCCTATTCATTTTGTAACAAAAGTGAAGAGACTATTTTGTTTGCGCTTTTGTTCAATTGACCTGGTCAAATTTGAGCTGTGGCTATCTCGCGATAATATAAAGTTGAAACTTGCGAACCTTATTAGAAACGTTACTGGCTTATATTGTATTACGGTAGTAATAAGAAAAGAAAACAAATCAGTTAATACCTTAAGCTATTTACCAAGTTTGAAAATATCATGTCAGTGATAATTTTGTTATTATATGCCTGGATGATTTTAAATGTGTAGCTAAAACAAATCTAAAAAAATAAAAAAATAAAAAAACATGAAAAGGTGTTTAGAGGTGGTCGAGTGGTTTATTCACTTGACTGGAAATGCAAAGGTCATGGGTTCGAGCCTCGGCTTGGTACATATGTCATTGAGCAAGGCATTTTATCTATATTACTCGTCTCCACTCAGATGCTTATTGGGTACCTGATAGGGTGCGAGAGTCAGTGTGATTGGACGAGTATGTGCGCGGACGCAAAAGTCGAATAAATATAATGCTCCCCAGGGAGTGGGGAATGTGCACTGTACTATGCGGAATAGTAACTGTCCAGTACAGTGACCGGAGTAATGACAGTCTATCGGTTGTATCTGGAAAAGCGCTTTAAAAGAAACAGCTATTAATATTCTCTTTTGTTTCAAACAAATTTATAACATTTTTATAGTAATATAGTACCTATTTCTTTTGTATATGTTCAATCATGACCAAGGTACAAAAATATAGAATCCTGCCTGTATGTGTGTTTTTGTATACTAAATCGTTTATGTATGATATTATAAAAATATGATAAAGGACCATGTTGGAGGGTTAAAATATAACTTTAAATGCATATCTGCTTGTATAATGTAGAACGTCATGTTGCCAATTGAATATTTATTATAAGTACAGAAGACTCAGAGAACGAGGTATATTAGCTGATGATGGTACTGTACATACAATTGATACATTTCATCATATCAGAAAAAAAAACAAGCACTGGATATTTGTAACTGGTCTGGCTATAAGCTTGAGTTGAGCTGCAAGTTGTAGTCTAAATTTCTAAGTTTTTTGGGTGGTGGTGGGCGTCGGCCGACTATATCCTTTGCACGATAAGCCCCAATTGAATTCATACTTCTTCTTTTTTTTAAAAATTGATTTATTCATTTATTATTGTTATATCATATATAAATATTTTTATTGGGGGATGTTGTAACGTTGGACACATATGCATCTGACATCACAATAGATAAGTATTTGCCAACTGATGAATGCAAAAGTGGATCCAGGAGCGCGTTTTAAATAAGTAAGAATAGACAATATGGGAAGGAAAATTCCTTTAAATTGTACACGGGTATTCCCTTCAACCCCCTTCCCCCTCCCCACCCCCTCCGCGCCCACCAATGATCAATTGATGTGGACGCTAGAGGGACAATTGAACATAAAATTTTCTGGGAACTTTTAGTGGACTTTCTTTTTCCAATTATTTTGCACCTCCCGTCTGACAATATCCTGGATCCGCTCGTAGATGCTGTACTTTCGATGGTTCTTCTTAAAATCTGCCATTCTGATTAAAATTTGATAGAATGTCGAGTACTAAATGTGGTGTGGGCGACGGTCCTTGCAGACTTTAATATTACTACCACGAAGCAAACACCTGTGAGGTTTACAAGCGTTGATCACAGAAACACAAGAATATGTGTGTGCGAGTGGGTGTGCGTGTGTGTGTGTGCGCGCTCACACACACATGATATAATATAATGATATTTCAAAGTTAAATGAAGACAATAGGGAAATCTGTGAAGGTAAATTAACTAAAGATGAATGCTTGAAAGTTTTAAAAGAAATGAAATTGAATAAAACCCCGGGAAATGATGGGTTAACAGTTGAATTTTATTATACTTTTTGGCCAGCTTTGGGTGATTTGTTAGTAGAAGTATTGAATGAAACATACGAAAGGGGGGAATTAACGGCATCTTAAAAACAAGGGGTAATTACCTTAATTGAGAAGGAAGCGAAAGATACTCTCCATATAAAAAATTATCGACCCATCACGCTTTTGAATGTAGATTATAAAATTGTATCTAAAGTTCTAGCAAAAAGAATGAAAGAGGTTTAAATGAAATAATTCATTATGATCAAGTTGGATATATAAAAGATAGAAATATTGGGGAAGCTGTACGATTGATAGATGACATGTTATTTTATTATATGCATTATGGGGAACAAGGGAAAGGGTTTTTGTGTGCAGTGGATTTTGAGAAAGCTTTCGACTCTGTATCTCATAGATATTTATTTCAAATATTGAAATTGTTCGGTTTTGGAGATTCATTTTGCTCTTGGGTAAAATTATTGTATAAAGGGATAAGTAGTTGTGTTGTGAACGGTGGTCACTCCACGGGGTATTTTGAAATAGAAAGGGGAGTAAGGCAAGGGGATCCATTATCGCCATATTTGTTCTTGGTTGTCATCGAAATTTTGGCGTATGCAGTAAGGAGGGACAACGGTATTAAAGGGATTACATTTGGAAAATCTGAAATTAGGCAAGTGTTATATGCAGATGATATGACAATATTTTTGAAGGATATTGATTCGGTTAGAAGGTTGCAATATATTTTTGAATCATTTGAACAAATTAGTGGTCTTAAAGTGAATAAAACAAAGACACATTTTATGTGGATGGGTGAGGATGAGAACAAACCTGATGGGCCTTTATTTGGAAATTTGGTTAAGGAAATACATATTTTAGGGGTTAGTTATTCATTAGATCGAAGATTAAAAGATGATTTGAATTATAAAGACATTCTAAGTAAAATTAAAAAAAATGCTTGTATGGTGGAAACAAAGAGACTTAACTATAATGGGTAAAATACATTTGCTAAAAACTTATGCGCTTTCAAAATTAAATTATATTTCATCTCTCGTTATTGTCCCTCATTGGGTATATAAAGAAGTTGCAAAAATTTCATTTGAATTCATATGGAGGGGGAAAGATAGAATTAAACGGGCAATAATGTATCAGGATTATGACTTTGGAGGATTAAGAATGATTAATTTTGAAATGTCCGTTAAAATACAGCGCATAATGTGGATAAAACGTCTTTTATATGGAGAGAAAAGTTTGGGATGGAAATTGTTTTTTGATCATTGCTTACAGTTTGTGGGTGGTAGATTTATTTTTTTATGTGATTATGATTTAAAAAAGATTAAACTCGTTTTAGATATTCCAACATACTATATGGAAATGTTGCAAGCATGGCAAGAGACAAGTAATTTAAGATATTTGGAGGGTTATATTAATCCAATTATTTTTAATAATCAGAATATATGTATAAATGGAAAAAGTATATTTGATAGATACTTGTTTGAAAGAGGGATTGTTCAACTGAATCATTTGGTTGAGAAAGGTCATGTTAAGTCTGTTAAATATTTTATGAACCTCGGTATGAAAGGTAATAATTTGCTTATGATTATTGATATTTATGATGCGATACCCAGGTTATGGAAGGATGATTCAGGGTTAATAGAATTCCTCGAGGTTGATTTGATAAGCTTTAATACTTATTTCCATATTTCTAGTAAAAAAATACAGTTTGTGGATGTGGGTTCAAGAACAATCTATGATTATTTTATCAAAGCACTGCAACAAACGTATGATTTGCAGGTAAGGGATGGGCAAAATGATTATGATTTTATAGATAAAGAATTAAAAGAAATATTTGTTAGACCAAGAATTACTATACTCATTAGAAAACAACGTGAATTTCAATTTAAATTATTGCATGGAGCCATATACACTAATAAGCATCTTCAATCTATTAGATTTGGTTTTGTTGGTGATAATTTATGTTCGTTTTGTAAGCAGGAAATAGAAACATACAAACATTTATTTTTATCTTGTGGGAGCGTTCAAAGGATATGGCAGGCTTTAATACAACTTTTTGAGTTAGATGAAATTAAAGATTTAGAATGGCGAGATATATTTGTTGGGTTGGTAGGTAGTTCATATAGAATAAAAATGTGTAATACCATCATTTTCATGGTGAAGTATGTAACATTTATGTCAAGATCGGGGGGGGGGGCGAGTACTCACTTTAGAAAAGATGAAAAAAAGCATTTTTAAGTATAGGGATGAGGAAAAGAAAATAGCAATTAAAATGGGAAAGCTAGGATCACATTTCTTAAAGTGGGAGCAGCTTAAGATTAATTAAGATTTGCTTTCTTCTCCACCGTGAGCCTGTTAAAAGCGTAACTCGATTTTGCGGCCTGGATAACTTATTTAGTATATTTTTCTTGAGTTGAGAATGTTGGCAGACATCCACTGAGTGAGTACTGTGTGTGTGTGTGTGTGGGGGGGGGGGGGGTGGGTGGGTGGGTGGGTGAGTATGTGTGTGGGTGGGTGAGTATGTTTGTGTGATAGAGGGTGAGTATGTTTGTGTGATGGAGGGGGCAGGGAAGGGGCAGGATTGTTTCAGTAAAATTACCTCCAGATTTGTTTAAGTTTTTTGTTGTTGTAATATATAAGTAAATAACATTTACAATTGACATAATATGTTTAGGTACTTATACGTTTACTTTGTTGCTAAGTTATATTATACTGCAAATAAGTTTGTGTTTAATTATGTTTATGTCAAAGCATCAATATTGAACACGTTTATTTTATTCAATTGTATGTCATGGTTTGTATTACACATCTGGAAAAATAAAACAAAATTGTTAAAAAAAATAAAAAGTGTGTGCGATGACGTGTTTGTGTAGTCCTATATTCCCTGTTCTGCGTGCAGTGCTTTTAATTGTGATTTTTTTTTTCAAGCAAGATTAGTCACTTCCGTTTCAATTTTTACGATTCCATAACCTCAGATACTCGAATCCTGGTGTAATACACAATCAAATTTCAATGTCTTTCACAAACCCATGAACCGTACTCAACAGAAGACGTTCCTCTTGTTCAATACATCAAAGCCGGTCACGCCATTTATCTTGATGGTTCTCAGAACGACAACGTTCTCTATATGTCCCATTCTCTTTCTCTATTTGTTTTCTTCCTGTCTTTGTCCATCCATTTGTTTGGACCCTTCGAATCCCGTACCATGGTACTCTCTGTGTCGCTGTTCCTCTCTCCTTCTCTCCAAGTCTTCCTTGATAACACGCTTGACGACGCAGAGGGAGACTATGACTATTTCATTTCATTTTGAATTTTGATCACGATGTCCTGTTATGGTTTGATTCGTTTTTCATGTTCAATATACAAGATCGTGAAGGTACAAGCATTTACTAAATAAAACTGCAGTAAAAATCGCGGTACATTTCGCATCCACAGGGGTATCCAAAAATATCGAAATTGTGAAGAATCACTATCCACCCAATTTTCAAAATTTCCCAAAACTGTATCACCTTTAATGCTAGGTCTGGGGAGTGTTTCACAAAGATCCTAAGTAGAACTTAACACTAAAGTTGGACTTAAAAAGTATGGACAGCCATTGGAGCCTTAAAATGAAATATATTCAAAAGCAAAAATTGGAGTATTTTAGAGTTTTCATCAATTCCACATCAAGAACATGAAATCTCCCATGATAATAGAAAATATGAATGATTTGAATCAACATTTTATGCCTTCTAAAAAAAAAAATTACAAAATGTTTTCAAGGATTCTAATGGCTTCCCATAAATTTTAAGTCCAACTTAGAGATAAGTTCAACTTAGGATCTGAAACACCCCCCTGGTGTCGGTCTGGTCCGTTGGTGTGACTGCGGTATCAGAGAGCTTAGTTATGAGTATAAATTTATAATGTTATGAGAAAAAGAGAGAGGGAATGGAGAAAATAGTAGACAAAAGGAGGATAGAAAGAAGGATAAAAGTAATAAAGAAAATCAATAAAGGTGAATGGAAGGTGAATACCGAAAGGTTAAAGGAGTCCTTTTGTTGAGTATCATAGCTTGCAGGCGCGCTGTTCTATAGAATAATACATTTGGGTGAGCTTGGTGGTGGTGGTGGGGGGGGGGCGTACGTTGGGGTAATTATTAAAGTATCATGCTAGAAGAGGGTGCATATATCAACAAAAAAAAAATGAAGTGACAAAGAGTTCATGACCCTATATCTGCAGTGAAAATTAATTGAAAATTAGACTTATTTTTACCCTTAAAATTAATGAACGGTTATAACATATTGGTGATTCAACGCATATTATTCTTTCATTTCCATCATAAATGTATAAATATATTTTCTGTAAAATTGTGGAATAGTCTTGGGTCCAAAATAAAGAATCGCCCTGCTTATTTAGTGTTTTTTTTAAAGATATATAAATCTAATCTTATTAAATCATAGGCCTACATCCTCTGAGTCTGTAAAGCGCTACGTTTGCCTTGTTTTTTTCTCTTTCTTCCTGTTGTACCACTTATCAAGTGGCACTTAATGTATATTTAATTACTCATATAGTTTAGAGACAAGTCTTTGACAGGCCTTTGGCCTTTGTTTGTCCCCTCACATTTTGATATTTCTGTTCATTTCTGTTATTTGTTGGAATTGTCCTTATGGAACAATCACTGTGTTACCAGAAAGCCAAACACAGTGTGGTACCACAGTGTGCTAACACATGTGGACCACATGTGATTTTAGGACGTGTGGTAACGCTGTGGTGTACTATGTGGAACGTACCACGATATGGTAGACTATTGTGGTTGATACCACATTGTGTTATGGCACAGCGTTACCACATAAAACTGTGGTATGCACCACATAGAACCCACAGCGTTAACACACGTCCCAAAATCACATGTGGCCCGCATGTGGTAGCACGCTCTGGGACCAACCACATAATGACCACATAGTCTACCACATAGTCTAACACACTGTGGCACATACCGCATTGTCTGGTACACTGTGGCATCCACTTCATAGTATACCACACCCTCCAGATGAAAACATTAATTAGTAACTAACGCTTTAAGAAGCAATTATACTAATTAATCTTGCCTAGGGCAACAAGTAACACAGTCTGGTTTACCCGGTTCATCTGTAATTTCTAATGTAATGGCATTGGTTATATGTTTCGTGTCACATGATTTCCATATAATTTTATTTTATTGAATATATTTTAGTTCATAGTTAGATTTCCCTAACTCATGTTTAATTAAATGTAATTTTTAAAAAAAAGTAGTGAAACGTCCTAATAATTGACAGTTTTTAGTTTGTAGTATTTTCGAAATAAATATATAACTCAATCATCAGTAATTAAGAAATATGCTTTAAATTCAGATTAATTGTATAAAAACATAGATCTGCACGCACCCCATATTAATTATGCAAATTAAGTGGTGTCAACTGATTAAACTAAACCCCCTACGGACCAGTTTTCAACTGGTTCAACTGGAAATAAGCCCACAGACCAGTTTTCAACTGGTGCAACTGAAAATGTGCCCACAGACCAGTTATCAACTGGTGCAACTGGAAATATGCACACAGACCAGTTATCAACTGGTGCAACTAGAAATATGCCCACAGACCAGTTATCAACTGGTGCAACTGGAAATATGCAACTAGACCAGTTATCAACTGGTGTAACTGGTCATGAAGGACTGGTTCCAGTTAAATGAAATGCAGTCGTCCAAAATCCGCTTGATATGCATTATGTGGACCAGTTAGAATCAACTGGAACCAGTTGCCGTCAACTGGGAACCATTTTAATTTATAACTGGAACCAGTTGGACATTTGAACTGGGGGTAACTGGTTTTTCCTTCTGAGCTGCCAGCCGTACGACGACTTATACAGGTATAGCTATATGAGACTCTGTGGCAAGTGTGTGATTAAGTAATTTAGGAAGATCGCTCTGTAGAAATTACCCTGTGAACAAACAATTTTCACATACACTGTCGCTCATAAAGTTGGAATATTTTTGTTTTCCTCAACTTATGGAATTATTTTAAAAATAATTTTAAAAAATAGATCTAGATAATAGTATACATTCTTAGATTGTACTGAATAATTATTTGACAATGTGTGTTTTGCGTGACTGATAAAGCATGTGTATGCTACTATACTTATCAACTAGGTAACCTACGCCCTTAAGTCATAAATGACAGTAATGAGGATTAATGCCCCACAAAAGGACACTAATATAGCACATCGACACGATTTTGATCCTGGGGCCTCACAGTTACGAGGCCATTGCTTTGTCACTGAACCATGACTGTTCGCAGTGGGGGCTAGGGTAGGGGGCAGTTTCCATAAATAAAAAAAAACACAGAAAATGCAATAAATTTTCAATAAGTTATTGCACTTTACCTCGGTCCCCAACATAAAAAAATCTTCTTGGCGGTCATGCATTATGGCTCAAGGCATGGGCACACAGAGGATTTTTTTATGTTGGGGACCGAGGTAAAGTGCAATAAATTATTGAAAATTTATTGCATTTTTTTTATTTTTTTATATTTATGGAAACTGCCCCCTATCCTAGCCCCCACTGTGTACAGTCACGGTTCAGTGACAAAGAAATGGCCTCGTAACTGTGAGGCCCCAGGATCAAAACCGTGTCGATGTGCTCTATTAGTGCCCTTTTGTGGGGCATTAATCCTCATTACTGTCATTTATGACTTAAGGGCATAGGTCCCCTAGTTGATAAGCATAGTAGCATACACATGCTTTAGCAGTCACGCAAAACACACTTTGTCAAATTATTATTCAATAAAATCTAAGAATGTATACTATTATCTAGATCTATTTTTTTTAAATTATTTTTAAAATAATTCCATAAATTGAGGGAAAACAAAAATATTCCAACTTTATGAGCGACAGTGTATTTTAAAATGCTGGGAGAAACCAAACTATGACAAAAATATGAACACTATTTACTCTTATGACACACTTTTGTAAACATGTGGCACTGTGTGATATTATATACGAATATGTGAATATTACGTTATGGTAAACCACATGATCTAAAAATCTCACACTGACAATAAACTGTGAACACAGAGTTTACACATAGTGATACACACCACATTGTGGTAAATATGTGTCACAGTATGTTAAATATGTACGACTATGTGGTAGATCACATGATCTAAACCCTACACTGTGACAATACTGTGATCACAGACTTTACACACAGTTCAGTACATATACCACATTGTGGTATTGAGCACACTGTGTCACAGTGTGTTCAGTATGTACGACTATGTGGTAAACCACATGATCTGAACCCCACACTGACAATAGTGTGAACACCGAGTTTATACATAGTTCAGTACATACCATACTGGGGTAAATATGTGTCACACTGTGTTAAATATGTACGACTATGTGGTAAACAACATGATCTAAACCCCACACTGTGACAATACTGGGATAGCAGACTTTACACATAGTTCGATACATACCACACTGTGGAAAATATGTGTCACTCTGTGTTAAATACCATGTGAGTCATAAACAAGTTTACTCCTAGAAAATGGACTTGCGCCAAAGTGACGCCTACAGCATGTATTATGTTGGGATTAGCGGAGTGAGAGAATGAATTGAATGTATCAAATGAAATGCATTGCATATGCTTTTTGCAGAAACAAAGTCACACACTCACACACACACACGCGCGCCCAAATGTTCGTCGATATTTGATATTCGATATTAATATGTGGGGCATGATTTTGGTAGAAATGTTATGTGGATCTGCAAAAACCGATTTAATACCCAAAACACAATATTTTTATTTAAACATCACATAAGCCACTTTGGCGCAAGTCGATTTTTGCACTCTCGCAAACAATGCCTCCTGTTCATCCAGGCGTGAACACATACCACACAAAAATGATACCAAATGATTTGGGATAAAACACTCCTTTATAAGATATATAATAATTAACTGTTCATAGATGATTTTTTAAATAATTAGCAATTTTCTAGGTGTAAACCTTTTTTTTGGACTCATACTGTATGTAAGACTGTGTGGTAAATCACACGATCTGAACCCCACACTGTGACAAAACTGTGAACACAGAGTTTACACATAGTTCAGTACATATCACACTGTGGTTAACATGTGTTACTCTGTGTTAAATATGTAGGAATATGTGGTAAATCACATGATCTGAACCCCACACTGTGACAATACTGGGATCACAGAGTTAAACATAGTTCAATACATATACCAATGAGGTAAATATGTGGTACTCTGTGTTAAGTATGTCAGTTTATGTGGATATTATGTTGTAAACCTCATGGTCTGAAACTCCACACTGTGATAACAATGTGAACACATAATGTCCACACAGTGTACACATATAGTTGACTTTGTAAACATAGTCTGGCAACACTGTATTAGAGTGACTTTGTATTGTGTATGTTTGTTATTGTTTCTTTTTCATCAAATGTGAAAATAAAATAAATTGAATTGAATAGAATTGAATACATATCACACACATTTGGGCACCTTTGGCATTCTTATTCTTTGTTTATGTATGCAATTGATTGCTCGACATTTCATGCAAAAACACTCAAGGTCCTCGATCAAAGTCTATATTGAAATAGATCTACGTATACCATGTGCCAAACTCATTCTACAGTCAAACAGTGAAAACATGGGACTGATTTGAGGACAGAATTGCCCAAATTCCTGGGCATCCTGGAACCTGGTATTTCAATTTAGTGCAAAAATGAGGCAAAGAGTTTAATTTAATTATTACATAAATGATGTATATTTACGAAACATAGTATGCTAGAGATACAAGTTAATAGGTTCGACGTGGATCTTCGTGCAGCAAGTGTAGATTACATGACAGTACATTGTAGGCCTACGCTTCAATTCTTATATGTGCATAACATATTTGAAGATGATGATAAATGTATACAAAATGGTCATATATAAAAGGTAGATTTGTAATAATTGGTTGGAAATCAGGATTTAAATGAATATAGAAGATTCAGGTTTTGTTTAATGAAGAGTGAAGTTGTATGGATGTCAACGTAAATGACAATAGGGACTTTTAGATTTGCGTCGACTGATACGTGTGACGTCCATTCAAGGCAGTGCCGGGCAGTGCATTAAAAGGACGTCGATCGTAGCGATCCCCATTGTCTTCGTGCGAATCTAAAAGTCCCTATTGTGCCACTATGTAGGTCAGCACCAGGTCAAACTGCATGTATAGTTTAAGCACACTCAGTCACTTTTTAGATATAAAGTATAGTGTTGATAGCGAAAGATATGTTGATTTATGTCAAGCAGTTAGATATTTCATTTATCTAGATGTTTATGACAAGAAATGTAATTTAGCTCTCTGAGTCTGCATGGGTTTCTAGAAAAATGTCAGAACGTCTCAACATATCAAATATTACTGCCTTGAAAGGATACTTATTGTTGCTTAATACTTATTTAATATACACTAAAAACAGAAATAGTTTAGCAGTAGCTAATGTTTGGATAGATTATAACTGATGTTATTAACCACAGATATTCATGATGCTTAATTTCATTTGTGTCTTTCTTATTGATACAGTTTTCATAGAGTAAAATGAACGAAACAACTGATGCGAGAATAATTAATGTCCAACAACGCTCCCGTAGAAACATTTGTCTAATGTTTATTTTCTCCGGGCTCCAATTCAGTTACACTATCAGTTTTATCAAAGTACAACGTTTGGTAGCCGGACGTAATCATTTGGGATAGCGGAAGCAAGTCCAAAGTTCAATCTACAAAGGAGGCGTTTTACATAAAATGCACTGCCCCGTCTATGCTATTATGATTCATATACGTATAGGATTACTGACATACAGTCATTACGTCGAGGGGTGATGAGGCCATCATACAAAAAATTCATATTTCGGAGCGTTGTAATACACCCTATACACGCTGATCATCGAACATAGTATTGAGTATGGCTCGGGCGAGTTCTGCATGATTTGATTTCACACCAATCTGTCTTCGATCTACCTGTGAGTTGCAATCTAAGCAGCGCTTCGATTCGTTTTTAGAAAAGGAGATTATTCAGTCCGTAATACACGATGGCAAGCCTCTTCGACGCACTGGGATTCAAGTGCGAGGAATGCGGCAATGATGGTGATGACGAAACACAAGGGTACAAAGTTGTTGAACAACGCCATTTATGTCCAACATGTGCCCGCAATCTGGCCAGCGCCATTCTGGCTGATATGTCTCATGGAGCTATAAAATGGCCGTGTCCACAACACGAGAGCAAAGAAGTAGAACTGCTCTGCTGCAAATGCAAAGTAGCAGTGTGCCACACATGTGCCTTGACGACTCACCATGGGCATCAGATGCAAGACATTGAGAAGTTCTTCGCTGAGAAGAGAGAAATCGTGAAAAAAGATGTCGAAGAGATTTCAGCGAAGCAGAATGAGACGCAGAGCTTTCTGGACAAGATAGAGAGTTGTTCGCAGGAGATGGATGGTCATTTCATAGACATCAAGGAAAAGGTATCCGTCACATTCCAGACAAAGTCACAAGACCAAAAGGAGCGAAACACTGTACAAGTAGCCAAAGTAAACGCAGAGGCAGAAGAGCTCATAAGACAGATCAATGAAAAGCGTCGAATGGAGCTTGCAGAAATTAATGAACAATACGATAACGAGCATGAAACACTAGTGAAAGACCGAGACAGAGTTCTTGCAGAGTTGAAGGTTATCGTAGACATTGTTTGTCGAATGACTGCAGAAGCTAAAGCATCGGCAGAGACCACCGGTGAGGAGTTAGAGAGCACAGCTGCAGTCGCAAAATCCATCATGGTCGATTGCGACGGGAAAACCTTCCACAAGAAGGTCGCCAAGTATCACGAGATGGGTATGGACAAGTTACCATGTTTAGATCATGATCATCTGGATAAGCTATCAACGGTGGCAAAGAAGATACGTTTCAAGAGGGTGGATGATGAACAAAAGATTGGAATCTTGACCGGAAAGAACGCTTCCTTTGAGATGGTCAAGACGGTGAATATTTCTTCAGATATCCAGGAGCCATTTCTTCTAGGGGCGATAGATGAGCAGACAGTAGTCTTTCGGAACGGCAATGGATCGGCACTGTACTCAGTAAACGTAAAGTCCGGGTCCATGGAAACATTGTTGACCGACAAGAAGACTAGAGGCATTTGGGATTTAGTAGTCCTCCCTGACAAGGGTTTTGTTTACAGTGATTACAACGCCGGTTTGCTGCAATTCTGTGACAGAGACGGAAAGGATGAAAGGTCTTTAGCTTTACCTAACGATGAATCGCGGTTTGCCTTTCTAACTGTAGACAGGAAGGGGAAACTTCTCGCTGCTAGCCACAACAGTGGCGAGATACATGTGAGCGACCCTGAGACAGGGTCACATCTTCGCACGATCAATGATATAGAATGCAAACCAATGATGGGTATCGGGACACTTGCAAATGGGGATATCATCATTCGCTCTGGAAACTCGGATATTTGCAGAATCTTTCGAGCGACTGGAGAAGTCAAGATGAAGTTTCCACTGGCGGACTGGAGCAGACGACTTAATTTTCATGTCGGTGCAGATGACATGATCTACGTTACATATCGTACGGGATTGAACCAAGATTACATTGGCTTTGTGAGTCTCCTCTCCCCTAACGGCGATATGCGGAGAGAAAAGGTCATCGAGTTTCCAACGTCGTATCTCTATCGCTATCATCCAAGATGCGTCGTTCCTGTTCCCGGTACTGTCATCATCCTAAATGGGAATGCCCTTCTTATTTATAAGGAAATACCTGGAGTCTGTGATCTTCTTAATTGAAACAGAAACTATCCTTGCGATGGGGATCCGGAAAACTATCTTGCCGGGGGGGGGGGGGGCCAAAAAGTAAAGAGAAAGGAATAGGTTTTTAACATTATTACTTTGGGTATATCATTAGTGCCGGTGCACAAAAAGATGGCACATTTAATTTTAAAACTTAAGGTGTGGTTATGTTATTTCAGATAAATTTGCGATGAAGACCCCTCTTCTTTCTTCACCACCACTTTCAAATTTGATTTTATTGCATAACAATTAACCCACCTCCAGTACAATATTTGAGTTCAGAAATGTTTCCAATCAATGGTCAGGCACTACTCTCCATTATTGCACAAGTCCTCAAGCGTTATGACAAATTTTCGAGTTAAAAAGTTCATTATTTACTTTTAACAATTTGTATATTTGTAATAGATTTGAATATACATGTACTATATACAAGGTTAGATGTCACGACTAACTGAAATTAATTTGTCAAAACAAAAATTATTTCTTTAACGGATGTGATAGTATTAATGAAAGTAACTGAATCATTATTACGCAGAAATGTATATATTCCATCGCTAAGGGAACCATGACAAAAAATTTGCTACATCATGTAGCTAATAATCATATACATTTTTTAACAAAAATGAAGAGACACTTTTGTTTGTGCTTTTGTTCAATTGACCTGGTCAAATTTGAGCTGTGGCTATCCCGCGATGATATAAAGTTGAAACTTGTGAACCTTATTGTACGCAGATGACAGCGTACTACTCTATTCAAATCCTGATCCTAAATATATTGAGGAAAAGCTCAGTGAACAGCTGTCTACGTGTGTCGATTGGATGACTGATAATAAGCTTTCTTTACACTTGGGAAAAACAGAAAGCATTTTATTTTGTTCTAAAAGTAGTTCTAAAAAGTCATTTGAATTCAAAGTGACACACAATAATCAAGCAATCAAGAGAAAAGAGTCTGTGAAGTATTTAGGCATTGAGTTGGCTAGCGCAATTTCATTTTCATCTTTAGTAGAATCAGTTGTAAAAAAGCAAATTCTGGTCTGAAATGTTTGTACAGATATCAAAGTTGTTTGGATTTAAAAGCAAGACGTACACTCTGTTTTGCTCTTATTCAATGTTTATTTGACTATGCTAACCCTGCATGGTATAGTAACATAAACAAGTCAGATCAAAAGAAGTTGAAGATTATACAAAACAAAATGGTGAGATTTATCAACTGTTCTTGTCCAAGAACTCATGTTGGCTACAGCGAACTTTCTAAAGCTGGTTTTCTTGAAGTCGACCAAAGATCAAAACAACTCGTATTGCATCACGTGCATAAAATATATAATACTAGGTCGAATCATTATATTCGATCCAACTTCGATCTTGTTACTGACGTACATGATTATAATACAAGAAATAGCCGATTCAACTTTAACTTACCAGAAAGAGTAGGTAGTATTGGAAATTCGTTTTATTACAATGCCATAAAACATTGGAATTCCCTTCCCAATGGTGTAAAAGAAATAGGAAACTATGATCATTTTAAGAGGAAGTTAAAGGAATACCTGATACTTGACAGTCAGAGAAGAGAAGTGAATGACATGTTATATGATTGAAATTTTTATTCTTCTGTCAGTTCATACTTTTTTCATGTTGTATATACTTATGTTTTCGTACGTTATAGAAATTCTACAAATTCATCATTATTTTCCTCTTCTTCCTTCTCCTCTTTTTCTTCTTTTTCTTCTTCTCTTTCTTCTTTTTCTTCTTGTACTTAATATCATTTCTATCATCAGTTTAATGTTGTTATTATTATTATTATCTTTAATAAGTAGTTCTTTTAGTTTTCTTATCTGTCTGTAAATATTACTATTTTAACTTATTAATTTTATACATGTCTGTAAGGGACCCCACTGGAAATAAGCTCTCGAGCTTTCGTGGGTTATCCTGTTCAAGCTGACTTATTTTTGATCTGTTATTATTGTATATTGTTGTATGTTGGAAGCTTGTCGAATAAAAATCAATCTATTAGAAATGTTACTGCCTTCTTTTGCATTACGGTAGTAATAAGAAAAGAAAAGAAATCAGTGAATACCCTATCTATTCATCAATGTTCGAAAATATCATGTCAGTGATAATTTTGTTATTATATGCCTGGACGATTTTACATGTATAGCTCAAACAAATCTTTACAAAATGAAAAACATGAAAAAGTGTTTTAGAGGTGGCTTGGTCGAGTGGTTTAATCGCTTGACTGGAAATGCAAAGGTCATGGGTTCGAGCCTCGACTTGGTACATAAAATTATGTCATTGAGCAAGGCATTTTATCTATATTGCTCCTCTCCACTCAGGTGCCCGGTAGGATGCGAGAGTCAGTGTGATTGGATGAATATGTGCGAGGCCGCAAAAAGTCAACTCGCTGGAATGCTCCCCAGAAAGTGGGAAATGTGCACTGTATTATGTGGAATAGTAACTGTCCAGTACAGTGACCGGAGTAATGACAGTCTATCGGTTGTGTCTGGTAAAGCGCTTTAAAAGAAACATCTATTATTATTATGCTCTTTTGTTTACAGACAAATTTGTAACATTTGTATTGTAATATAGTATACCTATTTCTTTTGTGTTCAATCATGACCAAGATACAAAAATATAGAATCCTGCCTGTATGTGTGTTTTTGTATACTATATCGTTTATGTATGATATTATAAAAAAATATGATAAAGGACCATGTTGGAGGGTTAACATATAATTTTAAATTTTGTTAGCGTAGCGGTTCCCGGCCTGCATATCTGCTTTATATAACGTAGATCATCATGTGATCAGAGATAGATTTATATTAGCTGATGATAGTACAAACATCTTGATACATTTCATCATTTCAGAAAAAAAAAACAAGCACCGGATGTTTGTAACTGGTCTGGCTAAGCTTGGGTTGAGCTGCAAGTTGTAGTCTAGAATTTCTAACAGTTTTTTCATACTTCTTTTTTTTTTAATTTATTTATTCATTTATTATTGTTAGATTATATATAAATATGTTTATGGGGGGAGGGGTTGTAACGTTTGACACATAATGCATCTGACATCACAAAAGATAAATATTCGACAATGCAAAAGTAGATCCAGGAGCGCGTTTTAGATAAGTAAGAATAGAAAATATGGGCAGAAAATTTCCTTTAAATTATACACGGGTATTCCCTTCAACCCCCCCCCCCCCCCTCCATCCGCGCCCACCAATGATCGATTTATGTGGAGGCTGAATGGACAATTGAACTGACAACTTTCTGGAAAATGAGTGGACTTTATTTTTCCAATTATTTTGCACCACCCGTCTGACAATATCCTGGATCCGCTCGTAGATAATGTACTTTCGATGGTTCTCCTCAAAATCTGCCATTCTTATCAAGATTTAAAAGAATGTCGAGTACTAAATGTTGTGTGGGCGTCGATTCTTGCAGACTATAATATTACACTGTACTACCAAGAAGTTACTGGTAAGAAGAAGTTGCTGGTAACTTCTTGGTACTGCCACGAAGCACACACAATGGGAGGTTTACAAGCGTTGATCAAAGAAATCAAGAATATGTGTGTGTGAGTGGGTGTGTTGTGTGTGTGCGCTCGCGTGTGGGCGATGACGTGTTTGTGTAGTCCTATATTCTCTATATTTCTGCGTGCAGTGCTTTTAATTGTGATTTTTTTTTCTTCAAGCAAGATTAGTCACTTCCGTTTCAATTTTTACGATTCCATAACCTCAGATACTCGAATCCTGGTGTAATACACAATCAAATTTCAATGTCTTTCACAAACCCATGAACCGTACTCAACAGAAGACGTTCCTCTTGTTCAATACATCAAAGCCGGTCACGCCATTTATCTTGATGGTTCTCAGAACGACAACGTTCTCTATATGTCCCATTCTCTTTTTCTATTTGTTTTCTTCCTGTCTTCGTCCATCCATTTGTTTGGACCCTTCGAATCCCGTACTACGGTACTCTCTGTGTCGCTGTTCCTCTCTCCTTCTCTCCAAGTCTTCCTTGATAACACGCTTGACGACGCAGAGGGAGACTATGACTATTTCATTTCATTTTGAATTTTGATCACGATGTCCTGTTATGGTTTGATTTGTTTTTCATGTTCAATATACAAGATCGTGAAGGTACAAGCATTTACTGAATAAAACTGCAGTAAAAATCGCGGTACATTTCGCATCCACAGGGGTATCCAAAAATATCGAAATTGTGAAGAATCACTATCCACCCAATTTTCAAAATTTCCCAAAACTGTATCACCTTAAATGCTAGGTCTGGTGTCGGTCTGGTCCGTCGGTGTGACTGCGGTATCAGAGAGCTTAGTTATGAGTATAAATTTATAATGTTATGAGAAAAAGAGAGAGGGAATGGAGAAAATAGTAGACAAAAGGAGGATAGAAAGAAGGATAAAAGTAATAAAGAAAATCAATAAAGGTGAATGGAAGGTGAATACCGAAAGGTTAAAGGAGTCCTTTTGTTGAGTATCATAGCTTGCAGGCGCGCTGTTCTATAGAATAATACATTTGGGTGAGCTTGGTGGTGGTGGTGGGGGGGGGGGGGGGGGGGCGTACGTGGGGGTAATTATTAAAGTATCATGCTAGAAGAGGGTGCATATATCAAAAAAAAAAAAAATGAATTGACAAAGAGTTCATGACCCTATATCTGCAGTGAAAATTAATTGAAAATTGTACTTATTTTTACCCTTAAAATTAATGAACGGTTATAACATATTGGTGATTCAACGCATATTATTCTTTCATTTCCATCATAAATGTATAAAGATATTTTCTGTAAAATTGTGAAATAGTCTTGGGTCCAAAATAAAGAATCGCCTTGCTTATTTAGTTTTTTTTAAAAAGATATATAAATCTAATCTTATTAAATCATAGGCCTACATCCTCTGAGTCTGTAAAGCGCTACGTTTGCCTTGTTTTTTCCTCTTTCCTCCTGTTGTACCACTTATCAAGTGGCACTTAATGTATATTTAATTACTCATATAGTTTAGAGACAAGCCTTTGACAGGCCTTTGGCCTTTGTTTGTCCCCTCACATTTTGATATTTCTGTTCATTTCTGTTATTTGTTGGAATTGTCCTTATGGAACAATCACTGTGTTACCACAAAGCCAAACACAGTGTGGTACCACAGTGTGCTAACACATGTGGACCACATGTGATTTTAGGACGTGTGGTAACGCTGTGGTGTACTATGTGGAACGTACCACAATGTGGTAGACTATGTGGTTGATACCACATTGTGTTATGGCACAGCGTTACCACATAAAACTGTGGTATGCACCAAATAGAACCCACAGCGTTAACACACGTCCCAAAATCACATGTGGCCCGCATGTGGTAGCACGCTCTGGGACCAACCACATAATCACCACATAGTCTACCACATAGTCTAACACACTGTGGCACATACCGCATTGTCTGGTACACTGTGGCACATACCGCATTGTCTGGTACACTGTGGCATCCACCTCATAGTATACCACACCCTCCAGACGAAACAATTAATTAGTAACTAACGCTTTAAGAAGCAATTATACTAATTAATCTTGCCTAGGGCAACAAGTAACACAATCTGGTTTACCCGGTTCATCTGTAATTTCTAATGTAATGGCATTGGTTATTTGTTTCGTGTCACATGATTTCCATATAATTTTATTTTATTGAATATATTTTAGTTCATAGTTAGATTTCCCTAACTCATGTTTAATTAAATGTAATTTTAAAAAAAGTAGTGAAACGTCCTAATAATTGACAGTTTTTAGTTTGTAGTATTTTCGAAATAAATATATAACTCAATCATCAGTAATTAAGAAATATGCTTTTAAATTCAGATTAATTGTATAAAAACATAGATCTGCACGCACCCCATATTAATTATGCAAATTAAGTGGTGTCAACTGATTAAACTAAACCCCCTACGGACCAGTTTTCAACTGGTTCAACTGGAAATAAGCCCACAGACCAGTTATCAACTGGTGCAACTGGAAATATGCCCACAGACCAATTATCAACTGGTGCAACTAGAAATAAGCCCACAGACCAGTTTTCAACTGGTGCAACTGGAAATATGCCCACAGACCAGTTTTCAACTGGTGCAACTGGAAATATACAACTAGACCAGTTTTCAACTGGTGTAACTGGTCATGAAGGACTGGTTCCCGTTAAATGAAATGCAGTCGACCAAATATCCGCTTGATATGCATTATATGGACCAGTTAGAATCAACTGGAACCAGTTGCCGTCAACTGGGAACCATTTTAATTTATAACTGGAACCAGTTGGAAATTTGAACTGGTGGTAACTGGTTTTTCCTTATGGGCTGCCGCCATACGGCGACATGTACAGTTATAGACTATATGAGACTCTGTGGTAAGTGTGTGATTAAGTAATTTAGGAAGATCGCTCTGTAGAAATTACCCTGTGAATAAACAATTTTCACATATTTTAAAATGCTGGGAGAAACCAAACTATGACAAAAATATGAACAGTATTTACTCTTATGACACACTTTTGTAAACATGTGGCACTGTGTGATAAGTATATACAAATATGTGAATATTACGTTATGGTTAAACCACATGATCTAAAAATCTCACACTGACAGTAAACTGTGAACACAGAGTTTACACATAGTGATACATACCATAATTGTGGTAAATATGTGTCACACTGTGTTAAATAGGTACGACTATGTGGTAAACCACATGATCTAAACCCCACACTGTGACAATACTGGGATCGCAGAGTTTACACATAGTTCGATACATACCACACTGTGGAAAATATGTGTCATTCTGTGTTAAATACCATGTGAGTCATAAACAAGTTTACACCATTATGGTTCAAGGCATGGCCACACAGAGGAATTTTTCCTGTTGGGGGCCGGGGGAAAATGCAATGAATTTTTGACAATTTATTGCATTTTCTTCGTTTTGGGGGATTTGTGGAAGGGGCCGCGTACCCTAGCAAACACTGCGTACAGTCATGATTCAGGGGCTAAGCAATAGCCTCTTTACTGTGAGGCCCCAGGATAAAAATCGTGTCGATCAGCTATATATTAGTGCCCTTTTGTGAGGCATTTATCCTCATTACTGTCAATTATGACTTAAGGACGTAGGTCCCTTAGCTGATTAGCATAGTAGCACACATATGATTAAGCAGTCACGCAAAACAAACACTCGCAAATTAATATTCAATAAAATCTGAGAATGTATGCCATTATCTAGATCTATTAAAAATAAATAATTTTAAAAAATCCTTCCCTAAACTGGGGTAAAAATAAATACTCCACCTTTATGACCAACAGTGTATATAAAAGGTAGATTTATAATATATATATTATATAATAGGTTGTAAATCAGGATTTAAATGAATACAGAAGATTCAGGTTTTGTTTAATGAAGAGCCTGAAGTTGTATGGATGCCAGCGTAAATGACAAGGTTGCACTATGTAGGTCATCACCAGGTCAAACTGCATGTATACAGTGTGAGTCAAAACAAGTTTAGGCCTACACCTAGAAAATTGCTAATTATTAAAAAAATTATCTATGCGCAGTAAATTATTATACATCTTATGAAAGAGTGTTTTATACCGAATCATTTCGTATCATTTTTGTGTGGTATGTGTCCACGCTTGGAGGAACAGGAGGGTGTATGCGAGAGTGCAAAAATCGGCTTGCGCCAAAGTTGCTTATGTGATGTTTAAATAAAACTATATGATAATGAAAACCAACTGAACTGAACTGGATTACGGGTATTAATTCGGTCATTGCACATCCACATAACATCCCTAACAAAATTAATCATGCCACACATATCAACTATAAATATCAACCAACATGTGTGCGCGCGTGTGTGTGTGAATTTGCTTCTGCAATGCATCTCATTTGATACATTCAATTCATTCTCTCACTTTAATCCCAACATATCGCATACTGTAGGCATCACTTTGGCGCAAGTCGATTTTTGCACTCTCGCAAACAATGCCTCCTGTTCATCCAAGCGTGAACATATACCACTCAAAAATGATACCAAGTGATTTGAGATAAAACGCTCTTTCATTAGATGTATAATAATTTACTGTTCATAGATGATTTTTAAAATGATTAGCAATTTTGTAGGTGTAAACTTTTTTTTGACTCACACGGTAGTTTAAGCACATCCAGTCACTTTTTAGACATAAAATAAAGTTGATAGCGAATGATATGTTGATTGATGTCAAGCTGTTGGATATTTCATTTATCTAGATGTTTATGACAAGAAATGTAATTTAGCTCTCTGAGTCTGCATGGGTTTCTAGAAAAATGTCAGAACGTCTCAACATATCAAATATTACTGCCTTGAGAGGAGAATTATTGTTGCATCCATGTTTATTAGTAATTGGCGGCCATGCATTATGGCTCAAGGCATGGGCACACAGAGAATTTTTTTATGTTGGGGACCGAGGTAAAGTGCAATAAATTATTGAAAATTTATTGCATTTTTTTTATTTTTTTTATATTTATGGAAACTGCCCCCTATCCTAGCCCCCACTGCGTACAGTCACGGTTCAGTGACAAAGAAATGGCCTCGTAACTGTGAGGCCCCAGGATCAAAACCGTGTCGATGTGCTCTATTAGTGCCCTTTTGTGGGGCATTAATCCTCATTACTGTCATTTATGACTTAAGGGCATAGGTCCCCTAGTTGATAAGCATAGTAGCATACACATGCTTTAGCAGTCACGCAAAACACACTTTGTCAAATTATTATTCAATAAAATCTAAGAATGTATACTATTATCTAGATCTATTTTTTTTAAATTATTTTTAAAATAATTCCATAAATTGGGGGAAAACAAAAATATTCCAACTTTATAAGCGACAGTGTATTTTAAAATGCTGGGAGAAACCAAACTATTACAAAAATATGAACAGTATTTACTCTTATGACACACCTTTGTAAACATGTGGCACTGTGTGATAAGTATATACAAATATGTGAATATTACGTTATGGTTAAACCACATGATCTAAATATCTCACACTGACAATCAACTGTGAACACAGACTTTACACATAGTGATACATACCATATTGTGGTAAATATGTGTCACACTGTGTTAAATATGTACGACTATGTGGTAAACCACATGATCTAAACCCCACACTGTGACAATACTGGGATCGCAGAGTTTACACATAGTTCGATACATACCACACTGTGGAAAATATGTGTCACTCTGTGTTAAATACCATGTGAGTCATAAACAAGTTTACACCTAGAAAATGGACTTGCGCCAAAGTGACGCCTACAGCATGTATTATGTTGGGATTAGCGGAGTGAGAGAATGAATTGAATGTATCAAATGAAATGCATTGCATATGCTTTTTGCAGAAACAAAGTCACACCCACACACACACACACGCGCGCCCAAATGTTCGTCGATATTTGATATTCGATATTAATATGTGGGGCATGATTTTGGTAGAAATGTTATGTGGATCTGCAAAAACCGATTTAATACCCAAAACACAATATTTTTATTTAAACTTCACATAAGCCACTTTGGCGCAAGTCGATTTTTGCACTCTCGCAAACAATGCCTCCTGTTCATCCAGGCGTGAACACATACCATACAAAAATTATACCAAATGATTTGGGATAAAACACTCCTTTATAAGATATATAATAATTAACTGTTCATAGATGATTTTTTAAATAATTAGCAATTTTCTAGGTGTACACTTTTTTTTGGACTCACACTGTATGTAGGACTGTGTGGTAAATCACACGATCTGAACCCCACACTGTGACAATACTGTGAACACAGAGTTTACACATAGTTCAGTACATATCACACTGTGGTTAACATGTGTTACTCTGTGTTAAATATGTAGGACTATGTGGTAAATCACATGATCTGAACCCCACACTGTGACAATACTGGGATCACAGAGTTACACATAGTTCAATGCATATACCAATGAGGTAAATATGTGGTACTCTGTCAGTTTATGTGGATATTATGTTGTAAACCACATGGTCTGACTGAACTCCACACTGTGATAACAATGTGAACACATAATGTCCACATAGTGTACACATATAGTTGACTTTGTAAACATAGTGTGGCAACACTGTATTAGAGTGACTTTGTATTGTGTATGTTTGTTATTGTTTCTTTTTCATCAAATGTGAAAATAAAATAAATTGAATTGAATAGAATTGAATACATATCACACACATTTGGGCACCTTTGACATTCTTATTCTTTGTTTATGTATGCAATTGATTGCTCGACATTTCATGCAAAACACTCAAGGTCCTCGATCAAAGTCTATATTGAAATAGATCTACGTATACCCTGTGCCAAACTCATTCTACAGTCAAATAGTGAAAACATGGGACTGATTTGAGGACAGAATTGCCCAAATTCCTGGGCATCCTGGAACCTGGTATTTCAATTTAGTGCAAAAATGAGGCAAAGAGTTTAATTTAATTATTACATAAATGATGTATATTTTATACGAAACATAGTATGCTAGAGATACAAGTTAATAGGTTCGATGTGGATCTTCGTGCAGCAAGTGTAGATTACATGACAGTACATTGTAGGCCTACGCTTCAATTCTTATATGTGCATAACATATTTTGAAGATGATGATAAATGTATACAAAATGGTCATATATAAAAGGTAGATTTGTAATAATTGGTTGGAAATCAGGATTTAAATGAATATAGAAGATTCAGGTTTTGTTTAATGAAGAGTGAAGTTGTATGGATGTCAACGTAAATGATAATAGGGACTTTTAGATTTGCGTCGACTGATACGTGTGACGTCCATTCAAGGCAGTGCATTTAAATACGTCGATCGTAGCGATCCCCATTGTCTTCGTGCGAATCTAAAAGTCCCTATTGTGCCACTATGTAGGTCAGCACCAGGTCAAACTGCATGTATAGTTTAAGCACACTCAGTCACTTTTTAGACATAAAGTAGTGTTGATAGCGAAAGATATGTTGATTTATGTCAAGCAGTTAGATATTTCATTTATCTAGATGTTTATGACAAGAAATGTAATTTAGCTCTCTGAGTCTGCATGGGTTTCTAGAAAAATGTCAGAACGTCTCAACATATCAAATATTACTGCATTGAAAGGATACTTATTGTTGCTTAATACTTATTTAATATACACTAAAAACAGAAGCAGTAGCAAATGTTTGGATAGATTATAACTGATGTTATTAACTACAGATATTCATGATGCTTAATTTCATTTGTGTCTTTCTTATTGATACGGTTTTCACTGAGTAAAATGAACGAAACAACTGATGCGAGAATAATTAATGTTCAACAACGCTCCCGTAGAAACATTTGTCTAATGTTTATTTTCCCCGGGCTCCAATTCAGTTACACTATCAGTTTTATCAAAGTACAATGTTTGGTAGCCGGACGTAGTCATTTGGGATAGCGGAAGCAAGCAGTCATTACGTCGAGGAGTGATGAGGCCATCATACAAAAAATTCATATTTCGGAGCGTTGTAATACACCCTATGCACGCTGATCATCGAACATAGTATTGAGTATGGCTCGGGCGAGTTCTGCATGATTTTATTTCACACCAATCTGTCTTCGATCTACCTGTGAGTTGCCATCTAAGCAGCGCTTTGATTCGTTTTTAGAAAAGGAGATTATTCAGTTCGTAATACACGATGGCAAGCCTCTTCGACGCACTGGGATTCAAGTGCGAGGAATGCGGCAATGATGGTGTTGACGAAACACAAGGGTACAAAGTTGTTGAACAACGCCATTTATGTCCAACATGTGCCCGCAATCTGGCCAGCGCCATTCTGGCTGATATGTCTCATGGAGCTTTAAAATGGCCGTGTCCACAACACGAGAGCAAAGAAGTAGAACTGCTCTGCTGCAAATGCAAAGTAGCAGTGTGCCACACATGTGCCTTGACGACTCACCATGGGCATCAGATGCAAGACATTGAGAAGTTCTTCGCTGAGAAGAGAGAAATCGTGAAAAAAGATGTCGAAGAGATTTCAGCGAAGCAGAATGAGACGCAGAGCTTTCTGGACAAGATAGAGAGTTGTTCGCGGGAGATGGATGGTCATTTCATAGACATCAAGGAAAAGGTATCCGTCACATTCCAGACAAAGTCACAAGACCAAAAGGAGCGAAACACTGTACAAGTAGCCAAAGTAAACTCAAAGGCAGAAGAGCTCATAAGACAGATCAATGAAAAGCGTCGAATGGAACTTGCAGAAATTAATGAACAATACGATAACGAGCATGAAACACTAGTGAAAGACCGAGACAGAGTTCTTGCAGAGTTGAAGGTTATCGTAGACATTGTTTATCGAATGACTTCAGAAGCTAAAGCATCGGCAGAGACCACCGGTGAGGAGTTAGAGAGCACAGCTGCAGTCGCAAAATCCATCATGGTCGATTGCGACGGGAAAACCTTCCACAAGAAGGTCGCCAAGTATCACGAGATGGGTATGGACAAGTTACCATGTTTAGATCATGATCATCTGGATAAGCTATCAACAGTGGCAGAGAAGATACGTTTCAAGAGGGTGGATGACGAACAAAAGATTGGACTCTTGACCGGGAAGAATGCTTCCTTTGAGATGGTCAAGACGGTGAATATTTCTTCAGATATCCAGGAGCCATTTCTTCTAGGGGCGATAGATGAGCAGACAGTAGTCTTTCGGAACGGCAATGGATCGGCACTGTACTCAGTAAACGTAGAGTACGGGTCCATGGAAACATTGTTGACCGACAAGAAGACTAGAGGCATTTGGGATTTAGCAGTCCTCCCTGACAAGGGTTTTGTTTACAGTGATTACAACGCCGGTTTGCTGCAGATCTGTGACAGAGACGGAAACGATGAGAGGTCTTTAGCTTTACCTAACGATGAATCGCGGTTTGCCTTTCTAACTGTAGACAGGAAGGGGAAACTTCTCGCTGCTAGCCATAACAGTGGCGAGATATATGTGAGCGACCCTGAGACAGGGTCACATCTTCGCACGATCCATGATATAGAATGCAAACCAATGATGGGTATCGGGACACTTGCAAATGGGGATATCATCATTCGCTCTGGAAACTTGGATATTTGCAGAATCTTTCGAGCGACTGGAGAAGTCAAGATGAAGTTTCCACTGGCGGACTGGAGCAGACGACTCAATTTTCATGTCGGTGCAGATGACATGATCTACGTTACATATCGTACGGGATTGAACCAAGATTACATTGGCTTTGTAAGTCTCCTCTCCCCTAACGGTGATATGCGGAGAGAAAAAGTCATCGAGTTTCCAACGTCGTATCTCTATCGCTATTATCCAAGATGCGTCGTTCCTGTTCCCGGTACTGTCATCATCCTAAATGGAAATGCCCTTCTTGTTTATAAGGAAATACCTGGAGTCTATGATCTTCTTAATTGATCAGAAAGTGCCCTTGCAGGAGAGACGGGAGACGGTCCAGGATTCATGCAGGGGGAGGGGCCAAAAAGTTAAAGATAAAGACAAGTTATGATCATGCGATTGCATTGTGAAAGAAACGTTGTGGAATCGATCAGAAAAGGTTGATCTTTTAGCATATAAGTATTGGTGTGTACTGCAAGGTTCTGGGGCATCAAAATGTTAAGAAATTTGTAAAGTTACAAGCACTGTACACGGAAAGATGTTTATGTGACTACGCAAGCGTGCACGACACATGCGTTTATCTCTCACATACCAGTAGATAAACTTATTTACAAATATATCAATTAGTAGGCGGTTTCCCAGCAAATTTTGTATCATCATGTATTAGTCAAAACATATTCTTTTACATGATTGGCAATAAGAGCTTCCATTCCATTTTTTTAAATTGGGGCGTTTCTAATACTGGTCTTTATCTTTAAGGAAAAAGAATAGGTTTTTAACGTTATCACTCTGGGTATATCATTAGTGCCAGTGCACAAGCAGATGGCACATTACATTTTAAAACTTAAGGTGTGGTGATGTTATTTCAGATAAATTTGCGACCAAGACCCCTCTTTCTTTCTTCACCACCACCTTCAGATTTTTTTTCTGACCCCAAGATCATGCATGCACGTTGATCCTGGAGTTATGGTGAAGTTGCAAAATAATTAAACCCACCTCCAATAGTACGATATTTGAGTGAAGAAACCTTCCAATCAATGGTTAGGCACTACTCTCCATTATTGCCCAAGTCCTCAAGCGTTATGACAAATATTCGAGTTAAAAAGTTCATTATTTACTTTTTAAAAGTTGTTTATTTGTAATAGATTTGAATATACATGTACTATTTACAAGATTAGATGTCATGTCACGACTAACTGAAAATAATTTGTCAAAACAAAAGTTATTTCTTTAACTGACGTGATAGTATTAATGAAAGTAACTGAATCATTATTACACAGCAATGTATATATTCCATCGCTAAGGGAACCATGACTACAATTTTGCTACATCATGTAGCTAATAATCCTATACATTTTGTAACAAAAGTGAAGAGACTATTTTGTTTGCGCTTTTGTTCAATTGACCTCGTCAAATTTGAGCTGTGGCTATCTCGCGATAATATAAAGTTGAAACTTGCGAACCTTATTAGAAACGTTACTGGCTTCTATTGTATTACGGTAGTAATAAGAAAAGAAAACAAATCAGTTAATGCCTTAAGCTATTTACCAAGTTTGAAAATATCATGTCAGTGATAATTTTGTTATTATATGCCTGGATGATTTTAAATGTGTAGCTCAAACAAATCTAAAAAAATAAAAAAAAACATGAGAAGGTGTTTAGAGGTGGCTTGGTTGAGTGGTTTATTCACTTGACTGGAAATGCAAAGGTCATGGGTTCGAGCCTCGGCTCGGTACATATGTCATTGAGCAAGGCATTTTTATCTATATTACTCCTCTCCATTCAGATGCTTATTGGGTACCTGATAGGGTGCGAGAGTCAGTGTGATTTGACGAGTATGTGCGCGGACGCAAAAGTCGAATAAATATAATGCTCCCCAGGGAGTGGGGAATGTGCACTGTACTATGCGGAATAGTAACTGTCCAGTACAGTGACCGGAGTAATGACAGTCTATCGGTTGTATCTGGTAAAGCGCTTTAAAAGAAACAGCTATTAATATTCTCTTTTGTTTCAAACAAATTTATAACATTTTTATAGTAATATAGTACCTATTTCTTTTGTATATGTTCAATCATGACCAAGGTACAAAAATATAGAATCCTGCCTGTATGTGTGTTTTTGTATACTAAATCGTTTATGTATGATATTATAAAAATATGATAAAGGACCATGTTGGAGGGTTAAAATATAACTTTAAATGCATATCTGCTTGTATAATGTAGAACGTCATGTTGCCAATTGAATATTTATTATAAGTACAGAAGACTCAGAGAACAAGGTATATTAGCTGATGATGGTACTGTACATACATGTTGATACATTTCATCATATCAGAAAAAAACAAGCACTGGATATTTGTAACTGGTCTGGCTATAAGCTTGAGTTGAGCTGCAAGTTGTAGTCTAAATTTCTAAGTTTTTTGGGTGGTGGTGGGCGTCGGCCGACTCTATCCTTTGCACGATAAGCCCCAATTGAATTCATACTTCTTCTCTTTTTTTAAAATTGATTTATTCATTTATTATTGTTATATCATATATAAATATTTTTATTGGGGGATGTTGTAACGTTGGACACATATGCATCTGACATCACAATAGATAAGTATTTGCCAACTGATGAATGCAAAAGTGGATCCAGGAGCGCGTTTTAAATAAGTAAGAATAGACAATATGGGAAGGAAAATTCCTTTAAATTGTACACGGGTATTCCCTTCAACCCCCTTCCCCCTCCCCCACCCCCTCCGCGCCCACCAATGATCAACTGATGTGGATGCTAGAGGGACAATTGAACATAAAATTTTCTGGGAACTTTTAGTGGACTTTCTTTTTCCAATTATTTTGCACCTCCCGTCTGACAATATCCTGGATCCGCTCGTAGATGCTGTACTTTCGATGGTTCTTCTTAAAATCTGCCATTCTGATTAACATTTGATAGAATGTCGAGTACTAAATGTGGTGTGGGCGTCGGTCCTTGCAGACTTTAATATTACTACCACGAAGCAAACACCTGTGAGGTTTACAAGCGTTGATCACAGAAACACAAGAATATGTGCGCGAGTGGGTGTGTGTGCGAGTGGGTGGGTGTGTGTGTGTGCGCGCGCGTGTGTGCGATGACGTGTTTGTGACAAGTAATTTAAGATATTTGGAGGGTTATATTAATCCAATTATTTTTAATAATCAGAATATATGTATAAATGGAAAAAGTATATTTGATAGATACTTGTTTGAAAGAGGGATTGTTCAACTGAATCATTTGGTTGAGAAAGGTCATGTTAAGTCTGTTAAATATTTTATGAACCTCGGTATGAAAGGTAATAATTTGCTTATGATTATTGATATTTATGATGCGATACCCAGGTTATGGAAGGATGATTCAGGGTTAATAGAATTCCTCGAGGTTGATTTGATAAGCTTTAATACTTATTTCCATATTTCTAGTAAAAAAATACAGTTTGTGGATGTGGGTTCAAGAACAATCTATGATTATTTCATCAAAGCACTGCAACAAACGTATGATTTGCAGGTAAGGGATGGGCAAAATGATTATGATTTTATAGATAAAGAATTAAAGAAATATTTGTTAGACCAAGAATTACTATACTCATTAGAAAACAACGTGAATTTCAATTTAAATTATTGCATGGAGCCAAATACACTAATGAGCATCTTCAATCTATTAGATTTGGTTTTGTTGGTGATAATTTATGTTCGTTTTGTAAGCAGGAAATAGAAACATACAAACATTTATTTTTATCTTGTGGGAACGTTCAAAGGATATGGCAGGCTTTAATACAACTTTTTGAGTTAGATGAAATTAAAGATTTAGAATGGCGAGATATATTTGTTGGGTTGGTAGGTAGTTCATATAGAATAAAAATGTGTAATACCATCATTTTCATGGTGAAGTATGTAATATTTATGTCAAGATCGGGGGGGGGGGGCGAGTACTAACTTTAGAAAAGATGAAAAAAAGCATTTTTAAGTATAGGGATGAGGAAAAGAAAATAGCAATTAAAATGGGAAAGCTAGGATCACATTTCTTAAAGTGGGAGCAGCTTAAGATTAATTAAGATTTGCTTTCTTCTCCACCGTGAGCCTGTTAAAAGCGTAACTCGATTTTGCGGCCTGGATAACTTATTTAGTATATTTTTCTTGAGTTGAGAATGTTGGCAGACATCCACTGAGTGAGTACTGTGAGTGTGTGGGGGGGGGGGGTGGGTGGGTGGGGGGGGGGGGTGAGTATGTGTGTGGGTGGGTGAGTATGTTTGTGTGATGGAGGGGGCAGGGAAGGGGCAGGATTGTTTCAGTAAAATTACCTCCAGATTTGTTTAAGTTTTTTTTTTGGTAATATATAAGTAAATAACATTTACAATTGACATATTATGTTTAGGTACTTATACGTTTACTTTGTTGCTAAGTTATATTATACTGCAAATAAGTTTGTGTTTAATTATGTTTATGTCAAAGCATCAATATTGAACACGTTTATTTTATTCAATTGTATGTCATGGTTTGTATTACACATCTGGAGAAATAAAACAAAATTGTTAAAAAAAAATTAAAAAAAGTTTGTGAGTATGTGTGTGGGTGGGTGAGTATGTTTGTGTGATAGAGGGTGAGTATGTTTGTGTGATGGAGGGGGCAGGGAGGGGGCAGGATTGTTTCAGTAAAATTACCTCCAGATTTTTTTTTTTTGTAATATATATAAGTAAATAACATTTACAATTGACATATTATGTTTAGGTACAACTTTACTTTGTTGCTAAGTTATATTATACTGCAAATAAGTTTGTGTTTAATTATGTTTATGTAAAAGCATCAATATTGAACACGTTTATTGTATTCAATTGTATGTCATGGTTTGTATTACACATCTGGAGAAATAAAACAAAATTGTTTAAATTTTTTTTTTTTTTTTTAAAGTTTGTGTAGTCCTATATTCCCTGTTCTGCGTGCAGTGCTTTTAATTGTGATTTTTTTTTTCAAGCAAGATTAGTCACTTCCGTTTCAATTTTTACGATTCCATAACCTCAGATACTCGAATCCTGGTGTAATACACAATCAAATTTCAATGTCTTTCACAAACCCATGAACCGTACTCAACAGAAGACGTTCCTCTTGTTCAATACATCAAAGCCGGTCACGCCATTTATCTTGATGGTTCTCAGAACGACAACGTTCTCTATATGTCCCATTCTCTTTCTCTATTTGTTTTCTTCCTGTCTTTGTCCATCCATTTGTTTGGACCCTTCGAATCCCGTACCATGGTACTCTCTGTGTCGCTGTTCCTCTCTCCTTCTCTCCAAGTCTTCCTTGATAACACGCTTGACGACGCAGAGGGAGACTATGACTATTTCATTTCATTTTGAATTTTGATCACGATGTCCTGTTATGGTTTGATTCGTTTTTCATGTTCAATATACAAGATCGTGAAGGTACAAGCATTTACTGAATAAAACTGCAGTAAAAATCTCGGTACATTTCGCATCCACAGGGGTATCCAAAAATATCGAAATTGTGAAGAATCACTATCCACCCAATTTTCAAAATTTCCCAAAACTGTATCACCTTAAATGCTAGGTCTGGTGTCGGTCTGGTCCGTTGGTGTAACTGCGGTATCAGAGAGCTTAGTTATGAGTATAAATTTATAATGTTATGAGAAAAAGAGAGAGGGAATGGAGAAAATAGTAGACAAAAGGAGGATAGAAAGAAGGATAAAAGTAATAAAGAAAATCAATAAAGGTGAATGGAAGGTGAATACCGAAGGGTTAAAGGAGTCCTTTTGTTGAGTATCATAGCTTGCAGGCGCGCTGTTCTATAGAATAATGCATTTGGGTGAGCTTGGTGGTGGTGGTGGGGGGGGGGGGGCGTACGTGGGGGTAATTATTAAAGTATCATGCTAGAAGAGGGTGCATATATCAAAAAAAAAAAAAATGAATTGACAAAGAGTTCATGACCCTATATCTGCAGTGAAAATTAATTGAAAATTGTACTTATTTTTACCCTTAAAATTAATGAACGGTTATAACATATTGGTGATTCAACGCATATTATTCTTTCATTTCCATCATAAATGTATAAAGATATTTTCTGTAAAATTGTGGAATAGTCTTGGGTCCAAAATAAAGAATCGCCTTGCTTATTTAGTTTTTTTTTAAAGATATATAAATCTAATCTTATTAAATCATAGGCCTACATCCTCTGAGTCTGTAAAGCGCTACGTTTACCTTGTTTTTTCCTCTTTCCTCCTGTTGTACCACTTATCAAGTGGCACTTAATGTATATTTAATTACTCATATAGTTTAGAGACAAGCCTTTGACAGGCCTTTGGCCTTTGTTTGTCCCCTCACATTTTGATATTTCTGTTCATTTCTGTTATTTGTTGGAATTGTCCTTATGGAACAATCACTGTGTTACCACAAAGCCAAACACAGTGTGGTACCACAGTGTGCTAACACATGTGGACCACATGTGATTTTAGGACGTGTGGTAACGCTGTGGTGTACTATGTGGAACGTACCACAATGTGGTAGACTATGTGGTTGATACCACATTGTGTTATGGCACAGCGTTACCACATAAAACTGTGGTATGCACCAAATAGAACCCACAGCGTTAACACACGTCCCAAAATCACATGTGGCCCGCATGTGGTAGCACGCTCTGGGACCAACCACATAATCACCACATAGTCTACCACATAGTCTAACACACTGTGGCACATACCGCATTGTCTGGTACACTGTGGCACATACCGCATTGTCTGGTACACTGTGGCATCCACCTCATAGTATACCACACCCTCCAGATGAAACAATTAATTAGTAACTAACGCTTTAAGAAGCAATTATACTAATTAATCTTGCCTAGGGCAACAAGTAACACAGTCTGGTTTACCCGGTTCATCTGTAATTTCTAATGTAATGGCATTGGTTATATGTTTCGTGTCACATGATTTCCATATAATTTTATTTTATTGAATATATTTTAGTTCATAGTTAGATTTCCCTAACTCATGTTTAATTAAATGTAATTTTAAAAAAAGTAGTGAAACGTCCTAATAATTGACAGTTTTTAGTTTGTAGTATTTTCGAAATAAATATATAACTCAATCATCAGTAATTAAGAAATATGCTTTTAAATTCAGATTAATTGTATAAAAACATAGATCTGCACGCACCCCATATTAATTATGCAAATTAAGTGGTGTCAACTGATTAAACTAAACCCCCTACGGACCAGTTTTCAACTGGTTCAACTGGAAATAAGCCCACAGACCAGTTATCAACTGGTGCAACTGGAAATATGCCCACAGACCAATTATCAACTGGTGCAACTAGAAATAAGCCCACAGACCAGTTTTCAACTGGTGCAACTGGAAATATGCCCACAGACCAGTTTTCAACTGGTGCAACTGGAAATATGCAACTAGACCAGTTTTCAACTGGTGTAACTGGTCATGAAGGACCGGTTCCCGTTAAATGAAATGCAGTCGACCAAATATCCGCTTGATATGCATTATATGGACCAGTTAGAATCAACTGGAACCAGTTGCCGTCAACTGGGAACCATTTTAATTTATAACTGGAACCAGTTGGAAATTTGAACTGGTGGTAACTGGTTTTTCCTTCCGGGCTGCCGCTATACGGCGACATGTACAGGTATAGACTATATGAGACTCTGTGGTAAGTGTGTGATTAAGTAATTTAGGAAGATCGCTCTGTAGAAATTACCCTGTGAACAAACAATTTTCACATATTTTAAAATGCTGGGAGAAACCAAACTATGACAAAAATATGAACAGTATTTACTCTTATGACACACTTTTGTAAACATGTGGCACTGTGTGATAAGTATATACAAATATGTGAATATTACGTTATGGTTAAACCACATGATCTAAAAATCTCACACTGACAGTAAACTGTGAACACAGAGTTTACACATAGTGATACATACCATAATTGTGGTAAATATGTGTCACACTGTGTTAAATAGGTAAGACTATGTCGTAAACCACATGATTTGAACCCCACACTGTGACAATACTGGGATCGCAGAGTTTACACATAGTTCGATACATACCACACTGTGGAAAATATGTGTCACTCTGTGTTAAATACCATGTGAGTCATAAACAAGTTTACACCTAGAAAATGGACTTGCGCCAAAGTGACGCCTACAGCATGTATTATGTTGGGATTAGCGGAGTGAGAGAATGAATTGAATGTATCAAATGAAATGCATTGCATATGCTTTTTGCAGAAACAAAGTCACACACTCACACACACACACGCGCGCCCAAATGTTCGTCGATATTTGATATTCGATATTAATATGTGGGGCATGATTTTGGTAGAAATGTTATGTGGATCTGCAAAAACCGATTTAATACCCAAAACACAATATTTTTATTTAAACTTCACATAAGCCACTTTGGCGCAAGTCGATTTTTGCACTCTCGCAAACAATGCCTCCTGTTCATCCAGGCGTGAACACATACCACACAAAAATTATACCAAATGATTTGGGATAAAACACTCCTTTATAAGATATATAATAATTAACTGTTCATAGATGATTTTTTAAATAATTAGCAATTTTCTAGGTGTACACTTTTTTTTGGACTCACACTGTATGTAGGACTGTGTGGTAAATCACACGATCTGAACCCCACACTGTGACAATACTGTGAACACAGAGTTTACACATAGTTCAGTACATATCACACTGTGGTTAACATGTGTTACTCTGTGTTAAATATGTAGGACTATGTGGTAAATCACATGATCTGAACCCCACACTGTGACAATACTGGGATCACAGAGTTACACATAGTTCAATACATATACCAATGAGGTAAATATGTGGTACTCTGTCAGTTTATGTGGATATTATGTTGTAAACCACATGGTCTGAAACTCCACACTGTGATAACAATGTGAACACATAATGTCCACACAGTGTACACATATAGTTGACTTTGTAAACATAGTGTGGCAACACTGTATTAGAGTGACTTTGTATTGTGTATGTTTGTTATTGTTTCTTTTTCATCAAATGTGAAAATAAAATAAATTGAATTGAATATAATTGAGTACATATCACACACATTTGGGCACCTTTGACATGCTTATTCTTTGTTTATGTATGCAATTGATTGCTCGACATTTCATGCAAAAACACTCAAGGTCCTCGATCAAAGTCTATATTGAAATAGATCTACGTATACCCTGTGCCAAACTCATTCTACAGTCAAACAGAGAAAACATGGGACTGATTTGAGGACAGAATTGCCCAAATTCCTGGGCATCCTGGAACCTGGTATTTCAATTTAGTGCAAAAATGAGGCAAAGAGTTTAATTTAATTATTACATAAATGATGTATATTTACGAAACATAGTATGCTAGAGATACAAGTTAATAGGTTCGACGTGGATCTTCGTGCAGCAAGTGTAGATTACATGACAGTACATTGTAGGCCTACGCTTCAATTCTTATATGTGCATAACATATTTGAAGATGATGATAAATGTATACAAAATGGTCATATATAAAAGGTAGATTTGTAATAATTGGTTGGAAATCAGGATTTAAATGAATATAGAAGATTCAGGTTTTGTTTAATGAAGAGTGAAGTTGTATGGATGTCAACGTAAATGACAATAGGGACTTTTAGATTTGCGTCGACTGATACGTGTGACGTCCATTCAAGGCAGTGCATTAAAAGGACGTCGATCGTAGCGATCCCCATTGTCTTCGTGCGAATCTAAAAGTCCCTATTGTGCCACTATGTAGGTCAGCACCAGGTCAAACTGCATGTATAGTTTAAGCACACTCAGTCACTTTTTAGATATAAAGTATAGTGTTGATAGCGAAAGATATGTTGATTTATGTCAAGCAGTTAGATATTTCATTTATCTAGATGTTTATGACAAGAAATGTAATTTAGCTCTCTGAGTCTGCATGGGTTTCTAGAAAAATGTCAGAACGTCTCAACATATCAAATATTACTGCCTTGAAAGGATACTTATTGTTGCTTAATACTTATTTAATATACACTAAAAACAGAAATAGTTTAGCAGTAGCTAATGTTTGGATAGATTATAACTGATGTTATTAACCACAGATATTCATGATGCTTAATTTCATTTGTGTCTTTCTTATTGATACAGTTTTCATAGAGTAAAATGAACGAAACAACTGATGCGAGAATAATTAATGTCCAACAACGCTCCCGTAGAAACAATTGTCTAATGTTTATTTTCTCCGGGCTCCAATTCAGTTACACTATCAGTTTTATCAAAGTACAACGTTTGGTAGCCGGACGTAATCATTTGGGATAGCGGAAGCAAGTCCAAAGTTCAATCTACAAAGGAGGCGTTTTACATAAAATGCACTGCCCCGTCTATGCTATTATGATTCATATACGTATAGGATTACTGACATACAGTCATTACGTCGAGGGGTGATGAGGCCATCATACAAAAAATTCATATTTCGGAGCGTTGTAATACACCCTATACACGCTGATCATCGAACATAGTATTGAGTATGGCTCGGGCGAGTTCTGCATGATTTGATTTCACACCAATCTGTCTTCGATCTACCTGTGAGTTGCAATCTAAGCAGCGCTTCGATTCGTTTTTAGAAAAGGAGATTATTCAGTCCGTAATACACGATGGCAAGCCTCTTCGACGCACTGGGATTCAAGTGCGAGGAATGCGGCAATGATGGTGATGACGAAACACAAGGGTACAAAGTTGTTGAACAACGCCATTTATGTCCAACATGTGCCCGCAATCTGGCCAGCGCCATTCTGGCTGATATGTCTCATGGAGCTATAAAATGGCCGTGTCCACAACACGAGAGCAAAGAAGTAGAACTGCTCTGCTGCAAATGCAAAGTAGCAGTGTGCCACACATGTGCCTTGACGACTCACCATGGGCATCAGATGCAAGACATTGAGAAGTTCTTCGCTGAGAAGAGAGAAATCGTGAAAAAAGATGTCGAAGAGATTTCAGCGAAGCAGAATGAGACGCAGAGCTTTCTGGACAAGATAGAGAGTTGTTCGCGGGAGATGGATGGTCATTTCATAGACATCAAGGAAAAGGTATCCGTCACATTCCAGACAAAGTCACAAGACCAAAAGGAGCGAAACACTGTACAAGTAGCCAAAGTAAACGCAGAGGCAGAAGAGCTCATAAGACAGATCAATGAAAAGCGTCGAATGGAGCTTGCAGAAATTAATGAACAATACGATAACGAGCATGAAACACTAGTGAAAGACCGAGACAGAGTTCTTGCAGAGTTGAAGGTTATCGTAGACATTGTTTGTCGAATGACTTCAGAAGCTAAAGCATCGGCAGAGACCACCGGTGAGGAGTTAGAGAGCACAGCTGCAGTCGCAAAATCCATCATGGTCGATTGCGACGGGAAAACCTTCCACAAGAAGGTCGCCAAGTATCACGAGATGGGTATGGACAAGTTACCATGTTTAGATCATGATCATCTGGATAAGCTATCAACGGTGGCAAAGAAGATACGTTTCAAGAGGGTGGATGATGAACAAAAGATTGGAATCTTGACCGGAAAGAACGCTTCCTTTGAGATGGTCAAGACGGTGAATATTTCTTCAGATATCCAGGAGCCATTTCTTCTAGGGGCGATAGATGAGCAGACAGTAGTCTTTCGGAACGGCAATGGATCGGCACTGTACTCAGTAAACGTAAAGTCCGGGTCCATGGAAACATTGTTGACCGACAAGAAGACTAGAGGCATTTGGGATTTAGCAGTCCTCCCTGACAAGGGTTTTGTTTACAGTGATTACAACGCCGGTTTGCTGCAATTCTGTGACAGAGACGGAAACGATGAAAGGTCTTTAGCTTTACCTAACGATGAATCGCGGTTTGCCTTTCTAACTGTAGACAGGAAGGGGAAACTTCTCGCTGCTAGCCACAACAGTGGTGAGATACATGTGAGCGACCCTGAGACAGGGTCACATCTTCGCACGATCAATGATATAGAATGCAAACCAATGATGGGTATCGGGACACTTGCAAATGGGGATATCATCATTCGCTCTGGAAACTCGGATATTTGCAGAATCTTTCGAGCGACTGGAGAAGTCAAGATGAAGTTTCCACTGGCGGGCTGGAGCAGACGACTTAATTTTCATGTCGGTGCAGATGACATGATCTACGTTACATATCGTACGGGATTGAACCAAGATTACATTGGCTTTGTGAGTCTCCTCTCCCCTAACGGCGATATGCGGAGAGAAAAGGTCATCGAGTTTCCAACGTCGTATCTCTATCGCTATCATCCAAGATGCGTCGTTCCTGTTCCCGGTACTGTCATCATCCTAAATGGGAATGCCCTTCTTATTTATAAGGAAATACCTGGAGTCTGTGATCTTCTTAATTGAAACAGAAACTATCCTTGCGATGGGGATCCGGAAAACTATCTTGCCGGGGGGGGGGGGGCCAAAAAGTAAAGAGAAAGGAATAGGTTTTTAACATTATTACTTTGGGTATATCATTAGTGCCGGTGCACAAAAAGATGGCACATTTAATTTTAAAACTTAAGGTGTGGTTATGTTATTTCAGATAAATTTGCGATGAAGACCCCTCTTCTTTCTTCACCACCACTTTCAAATTTTATTTTATTGCATAACAATTAACCCACCTCCAGTACAATATTTGAGTTCAGAAATGTTTCCAATCAATGGTCAGGCACTACTCTCCATTATTGCACAAGTCCTCAAGCGTTATGACAAATTTTCGAGTTAAAAAGTTCATTATTTACTTTTAACAATTTGTATATTTGTAATAGATTTGAATATACATGTACTATATACAAGGTTAGATGTCACGACTAACTGAAATTAATTTGTCAAAACAAAAATTATTTCTTTAACGGATGTGATAGTATTAATGAAAGTAACTGAATCATTATTACGCAGAAATGTATATATTCCATCGCTAAGGGAACCATGACAAAAAATTTGCTACATCATGTAGCTAATAATCATATACATTTTTTAACAAAAATGAAGAGACACTTTTGTTTGTGCTTTTGTTCAATTGACCTGGTCAAATTTGAGCTGTGGCTATCCCGCGATGATATAAAGTTGAAACTTGTGAACCTTATTGTACGCAGATGACAGCGTACTACTCTATTCAAATCCTGATCCTAAATATATTGAGGAAAAGCTCAGTGAACAGCTGTCTACGTGTGTCGATTGGATGACTGATAATAAGCTTTCTTTATACTTGGGAAAAACAGAAAGCATTTTATTTTGTTCTAAAAGTAGTTCTAAAAAGTCATTTGAATTCAAAGTGACACACAATAATCAAGCAATCAAGAGAAAAGAGTCTGTGAAGTATTTAGGCATTGAGTTGGCTAGCGCAATTTCATTTTCATCTTTAGTAGAATCAGTTGTAAAAAAGCAAATTCTGGTCTGAAATGTTTGTACAGATATCAAAGTTGTTTGGATTTAAAAGCAAGACGTACACTCTGTTTTGCTCTTATTCAATGTTTATTTGACTATGCTAACCCTGCATGGTATAGTAACATAAACAAGTCAGATCAAAAGAAGTTGAAGATTATACAAAACAAAATGGTGAGATTTATCAACTGTTCTGGTCCAAGAACTCATGTTGCTACAGCGAACTTTCTAAAGCTGGTTTTCTTGAAGTCGACCAAAGATCAAAACAACTCGTATTGCATCACGTGCATAAAATATATAATACTAGGTCGAATCATTATATTCGATCCAACTTCGATCTTGTTACTGACGTACATGATTATAATACAAGAAATAGCCGATTCAACTTTAACTTACCAGAAAGAGTAGGTAGTATTGGAAATTCGTTTTATTACAATGCCATAAAACATTGGAAATCCCTTCCTAATGGTGTAAAAGAAATAGGAAACTATGATCATTTTAAGAGGAAGTTAAAGGAATACCTGATACTTGACAGTCAGAGAAGAGAAGTGAATGACATGTTATATGATTGAAATTTTTATTCTTCTGTCAGTTCATACTTTTTCATGTTGTATATACTTATGTTTTCGTACGTTATAGAAATTCTACAAATTCATCATTATTTTCCTCTTCTTCCTTCTCCTCTTTTTCTTCTTTTTCTTCTTCTCTTTCTTCTTTTTCTTCTTGTACTTAATATCATTTCTATCATCAGTTTAATGTTGTTATTATTATTATTATCTTTAATAAGTAGTTCTTTTAATTTTCTTATCTGTCTGTAAATATTACTATTTTAACTTATTAATTTTATACATGTCTGTAAGGGACCCCACTGGAAATAAGCTCTCGAGCTTTCGTGGGTTATCCTGTTCAAGCTGACTTATTTTTGATCTGTTATTATTGTATATTGTTGTATGTTGGAAGCTTGTCGAATAAAAATCAATCTATTAGAAATGTTACTGCCTTCTTTTGCATTACGGTAGTAATAAGAAAAGAAAAGAAATCAGTGAATACCCTATCTATTCATCAATGTTCGAAAATATCATGTCAGTGATAATTTTGTTATTATATGCCTGGACGATTTTACATGTATAGCTCAAACAAATCTTTACAAAATGAAAAACATGAAAAAGTGTTTTAGAGGTGGCTTGGTCGAGTGGTTTAATCGCTTGACTGGAAATGCAAAGGTCATGGGTTCGAGCCTCGACTTGGTACATATGTCATTGAGCAAGGCATTTTATCTATATTGCTCCTCTCCACTCAGGTGCCCGGTAGGATGCGAGAGTCAGTGTGATTGGATGAATATGTGCGAGGCCGCAAAAAGTCAACTCGCTGGAATGCTCCCCAGAAAGTGGGAAATGTGCACTGTATTATGTGGAATAGTAACTGTCCAGTACAGTGACCGGAGTAATGACAGTCTATCGGTTGTGTCTGGTAAAGCGCTTTAAAAGAAACATCTATTATTATTATGCTCTTTTGTTTACAGACAAATTTGTAACATTTGTATTGTAATATAGTATACCTATTTCTTTTGTGTTCAATCATGACCAAGATACAAAAATATAGAATCCTGCCTGTATGTGTGTTTTTGTATACTATATCGTTTATGTATGATATTATAAAAAAATATGATAAAGGACCATGTTGGAGGGTTAACATATAATTTTAAATTTTGTTAGCGTAGCGGTTCCCGGCCTGCATATCTGCTTTATATAACGTAGATCATCATGTGATCAGAGATAGATTTATATTAGCTGATGATAGTACAAACATCTTGATACATTTCATCATTTCAGAAGAAAAAAAAACAAGCACCGGATGTTTGTAACTGGTCTGGCTAAGCTTGGGTTGAGCTGCAAGTTGTAGTCTAGAATTTCTAACAGTTTTTTGGGGAGTGGTGGGCGTAGGCCGACTCTATCCTTTGCACGATAAGCCCCATTTGAATTCATACTTCTTCTTTTTTAAATTTATTTATTCATTTATTATTGTTAGATTATATATAAATATGTTTATGGGGGGAGGGGTTGTAACGTTTGACACATATTTATCTGACATCACAAAAGATAAATATTCGACAATGCAAAAGTAGATCCAGGAGCGCGTTTTAGATAAGTAAGAATAGAAAATATGGGCAGAAAATTTCCTTTAAATTATACACGGGTATTCCCTTCAACCCCCCCCCCCCCCTCCATCCGCGCCCACCAATGATCGATTTATGTGGAGGCTGAATGGACAATTGAACTGACAACTTTCTGGAAAATGAGTGGACTTTATTTTTCCAATTATTTTGCACCACCCGTCTGACAATATCCTGGATCCGCTCGTAGATAATGTACTTTCGATGGTTCTTCTCAAAATCTGCCATTCTTATCAAGATTTAAAAGAATGTCGAGTACTAAATGTTGTGTGGGCGTCGATTCTTGCAGACTATAATATTACACTGTACTACCAAGAAGTTACTGGTAAGAAGAAGTTGCTGGTAACTTCTTGGTACTGCCACGAAGCACACACAATGGGAGGTTTACAAGCGTTGATCAAAGAAATCAAGAATATGTGTGTGTGAGTGGGTGTGTTGTGTGTGTGCGCTCGCGTGTGGGCGATGACGTGTTTGTGTAGTCCTATATTCTCTATATTTCTGCGTGCAGTGCTTTTAATTGTGATTTTTTTTTTCAAGCAAGATTAGTCACTTCCGTTTCAATTTTTACGATTCCATAACCTCAGATACTCGAATCCTGGTGTAATACACAATCAAATTTCAATGTCTTTTACAAACCCATGAACCGTACTCAACAGAAGACGTTCCTCTTGTTCAATACATCAAAGCCGGTCACGCCATTTATCTTGATGGTTCTCAGAACGACAACGTTCTCTATATGTCCCATTCTCTTTTTCTATTTGTTTTCTTCCTGTCTTTGTCCATCCATTTGTTTGGACCCTTCGAATCCCGTACCATGGTACTCTCTGTGTCGCTGTTCCTCTCTCCTTCTCTCCAAGTCTTCCTTGATAACACGCTTGACGACGCAGAGGGAGACTATGACTATTTCATTTCATTTTGAATTTTGATCACGATGTCCTGTTATGGTTTGATTCGTTTTTCATGTTCAATATACAAGATCGTGAAGGTACAAGCATTTACTGAATAAAACTGCAGTAAAAATCGCGGTACATTTCGCATCCACAGGGGTATCCAAAAATATCGAAATTGTGAAGAATCACTATCCACCCAATTTTCAAAATTTCCCAAAACTGTATCACCTTAAATGCTAGGTCTGGTGTCGGTCTGGTCCGTTGGTGTGACTGCGGTGTCAGAGAGCTTAGTTATGAGTATAAATTTATAATGTTATGAGAAAAAGAGAGAGGGAATGGAGAAAATAGTAGACAAAAGGAGGATAGAAAGAAGGATAAAAGTAATAAATAAAATCAATAAAGGTGAATGGAAGGTGAATACCGAAAGGTTAAAGGAGTCCTTTTGTTGAGTATCATAGCTTGCAGGCGCGCTGTTCTATAGAATAATACATTTGGGTGAGCTTGGTGGTGGTGGTGGGGGGGGGGGGCGTATGTGGGGGTAATTATTAAAGTATCATGCTAGAAGAGGGTGCATATATCAAAAAAAAAATGAATTGACAAAGAGTTCATGACCCTATATCTGCAGTGAAAATTAATTGAAAATTGTACTTATTTTTACCCTTAAAATTAATGAACGGTTATAACATATTGGTGATTCAACGCATATTATTCTTTCATTTCCATCATAAATGTATAAAGATATTTTCTGTAAAATTGTGGAATAGTCTTGGGTCCAAAATAAAGAATCGCCTTGCTTATTTAGTTTTTTTTTTAAAGATATATAAATCTAATCTTATTAAATCATAGGCCTACATCCTCTGAGTCTGTAAAGCGCTACGTTTGCCTTGTTTTTTCCCTCTTTCCTCCTGTTGTACCACTTATCAAGTGGCACTTAATGTATATTTAATTACTCATATAGTTTAGAGACAAGCCTTTGACAGGCCTTTGGCCTTTGTCCCCTCACATTTTGATATTTCTGTTCATTTCTGTTATTTGTTGGAATTGTCCTTATGGAACAATCACTGTGTTACCACAAAGCCAAACACAGTGTGGTACCACAGTGTGCTAACACATGTGGACCACATGTGATTTTAGGACGTGTGGTAACGTTGTGGTGTACTATGTGGAACGTACCACAATGTGGTAGACTATGTGGTTGATACCACATTGTGTTATGGCACAGCGTTACCACATAAAACTGTGGTATGCACCAAATAGAACCCACAGCGTTAACACACGTCCCAAAATCACATGTGGCCCGCATGTGGTAGCACGCTCTGGGACCAACCACATAATCACCACATAGTCTACCACATAGTCTAACACACTGTGGCACATACCGCATTGTCTGGTACACTGTGGCATCCACCTCATAGTATACCACACCCTCCAGATGAAACAATTAATTAGTAACTAACGCTTTAAGAAGCAATTATACTAATTAATCTTGCCTAGGGCAACAAGTAACACAGTCTGGTTTACCCGGTTCATCTGTAATTTCTAATGTAATGGCATTGGTTATATGTTTCGTGTCACATGATTTCCATATGATTTTATTTTATTGAATATATTTTAGTTCATAGTTAGATTTCCCTAACTCATGTTTAATTAAATGTAATTTTAAAAAAAGTAGTGAAACGTCCTAATAATTGACAGTTTTTAGTTTGTAGTATTTTCGAAATAAATATATAACTCAATCATCAGTAATTAAGAAATATGCTTTCAAATTCAGATTAATTGTATAAAAACATAGATCTGCACGCACCCCATATTAATTATGCAAATTAAGTGGTGTCAACTGATTAAACTAAACCCCCTACGGACCAGTTTTCAACTGGTTCAACTGGAAATAAGCCCACAGACCAGTTATCAACTGGTGCAACTGGAAATATGCCCACAGACCAATTATCAACTGGTGCAACTAGAAATAAGCCCACAGACCAGTTTTCAACTGGTGCAACTGGAAATATGCCCACAGACCAGTTTTCAACTGGTGCAACTGGAAATATGCAACTAGACCAGTTTTCAACTGGTGTAACTGGTCATAAAGGACAGGTTCCCGTTAAATGAAATGCAGTCGACCAAATATCCGCTTGATATGCATTATATGGACCAGTTAGAATCAACTGGAACCAGTTGCCGTCAACTGGGAACCATTTTAATTTATAACTGGAACCAGTTGGAAATTTGAACTGGTGGTAACTGGTTTTTCCTTCTGGGCTGCCGCCATACGGCGACATGTACAGGTATAGACTATATGAGACTCTGTGGTAAGTGTGTGATTAAGTAATTTAGGAAGATCGCTCTGTAGAAATTACCCTGTGAATAAACAATTTTCACATATTTTAAAATGCTGGGAGAAACCAAACTATGACAAAAATATGAACAGTATTTACTCTTATGACACACTTTTGTAAACATGTGGCACTGTGTGATAAGTATATACAAATATGTGAATATTACGTTATGGTTAAACCACATGATCTAAAAATCTCACACCGACAGTAAACTGTGAACACAGAGTTTACACAAAGTGATACATACCATAATTGTGGTAAATATGTGTCACACTGTGTTAAATAGGTACGACTATGTGGTAAACCACATGATCTAAACCCCACACTGTGACAATACTATGAACACCGAGTTTACACAAAGTTCAGTACATACCACACTGTGGTAAATATGTGTCACTCTGTGTTAAATATGTACCATATGTACGACTATGTGGTAAATCACATGATCTAAACCCCACACTGTGACAATACTGGGATCGCAGAGTTTACACATAGTTCGATACATACCACACTGTGGAAAATATGTGTCACTCTGTGTTAAATACCATGTGAGTCATAAACAAGTTTACACCTAGAAAATGGACTTGCGCCAAAGTGACGCCTACAGCATGTATTATGTTGGGATTAGCGGAGTGAGAGAATGAATTGAATGTATCAAATGAAATGCATTGCATATGCTTTTTGCAGAAACAAAGTCACACACTCACACACACACACGCGCGCCCAAATGTTCGTCGATATTTGATATTCGATATTAATATGTGAGGCATGATTTTGGTAGAAATGTTATGTGGATCTGCAAAAACCGATTTAATACCCAAAACACAATATTTTTATTTAAACTTCACATAAGCCACTTTGGCGCAAGTCGATTTTTGCACTCTCGCAAACAATGCCTCCTGTTCATCCAGGCGTGAACACATACCACACAAAAATTATACCAAATGATTTGGGATAAAACACTCCTTTATAAGATATATAATAATCAACTGTTCATAGATGATTTTTTAAATAATTAGCAATTTTCTAAAAAAAAAATTTTGGACTCACACTTTATGTAGGACTGTGTGGTAAATCACACGATCTAAACCCCACACTGTGACAATACTGTGAACACAGAGTTTACACATAGTTCAGTACATATCACATTGTGGTTAACATGTGTTACTCTGTGTTAAATATGTAGGACTATGTGGTAAATCACATGATCTGAACCCCACACTGTGACAATACTGGGATCACAGAGTTATACATAGTTCAATACATATACCAATGAGGTAAATATGTGGTACTCTGTCAGTTTATGTGGATATTATGTTGTAAACCACATGGTCTGAAACTCCACACTGTGATAACAATGTGAACACATAATGTCCACACAGTGTACACATATAGTTGACTTTGTAAACATAGTGTGGCAACACTGTATTAGAGTGACTTTGTATTGTGTATGTTTGTTATTGTTTCTTTTTCATCAAATGTGAAAATAAAATAATTTGAATTGAATAGAATTGAATACATATCACACACATTTGGGCACCTTTGACATTCTTATTCTTTGTTTATGTATGCAATTGATTGCTCGACATTTCATGCAAAACACTCAAGGTCCTCGATCAAAGTCTATATTGAAATAGATCTACGTATACCCTGTGCCAAACTCATTCTACAGTCAAATAGTGAAAACATGGGACTGATTTGAGGACAGAATTGCCCAAATTCCTGGGCATCCTGGAACCTGGTATTTCAATTTAGTGCAAAAATGAGGCAAAGAGTTTAATTTAATTATTACATAAATGATGTATATTTTATACGAAACATAGTATGCTAGAGATACAAGTTAATAGGTTCGATGTGGATCTTCGTGCAGCAAGTGTAGATTACATGACAGTACATTGTAGGCCTACGCTTCAATTCTTATATGTGCATAACATATTTGAAGATGATGATAAATGTATACAAAATGGTCATATATAAAAGGTAGATTTGTAATAATTGGTTGGAAATCAGGATTTAAATGAATATAGAAGATTCAGGTTTTGTTTAATGAAGAGTGAAGTTGTATGGATGTCAACGTAAATGACAATAGGGACTTTTAGATTTGCGTCGACTGATACGTGTGACGTCCATTCAAGGCAGTGCATTAAAAGGACGTCGATCGTAGCGATCCCCATTGTCTTCGTGCGAATCTAAAAGTCCCTATTGTGCCACTATGTAGGTCAGCACCAGGTCAAACTGCATGTATAGTTTAAGCACACTCAGTCACTTTTTAGATATTAAGTATAGTGTTGATAGCGAAAGATATGTTGATTTATGTCAAGCAGTTAGATATTTCATTTATCTAGATGTTTATGACAAGAAATGTAATTTAGCTCTCTGAGTCTGCATGGGTTTCTAGAAAAATGTCAGAACGTCTCAACATATCAAATATTACTGCCTTGAAAGGATACTTATTGTTGCTTAATACTTATTTAATATACACTAAAAACAGAAATAGTTTAGCAGTAGCTAATGTTTGGATAGATTATAACTGATGTTATTAACCACAGATATTCATGATGCTTAATTTCATTTGTGTCTTTCTTATTGATACAGTTTTCATAGAGTAAAATGAACGAAACAACTGATGCGAGAATAATTAATGTCCAACAACGCTCCCGTAGAAACATTTGTCTAACGTTTATTTTCTCCGGGCTCCAATTCAGTTACACTATCAGTTTTATCAAAGTACAACGTTTGGTAGCCGGACGTAATCATTTGGGATAGCGGAAGCAAGTCCAAAGTTCAATCTACAAGGAGGCGTTTTACATAAAATGCACTGCCCCGTCTATGCTATTATGATTCATATACGTATAGGATTACTGACATACAGTCATTACGTCGAGGGGTGATGAGGCCATCATACAAAAAATTCATATTTCGGAGCGTTGTAATACACCCTATACACGCTGATCATCGAACATAGTATTGAGTATGGCTCGGGCGAGTTCTGCATGATTTTATTTCACACCAATCTGTCTTCGATTTACCTGTGAGTTGCCATCTAAGCAGCGCTTCGATTCGTTTTTAGAAAAGGAGATTATTCAGTCCGTAATACACGATGGCAAGCCTCTTCGACGCACTGGGATTCAAGTGCGAGGAATGCGGCAATGATGGTGATGACGAAACACAAGGGTACAAAGTTGTTGAACAACGCCATTTATGTCCAACATGTGCCCGCAATCTGGCCAGCGCCATTCTGGCTGATATGTCTCATGCAGCTATAAAATGGCCGTGTCCACAACACGAGAGCAAAGAAGTAGAACTGCTCTGCTGCAAATGCAAAGTAGCAGTGTGCCACACATGTGCCTTGACGACTCACCATGGGCATCAGATGCAAGACATTGAGAAGTTCTTCGCTGAGAAGAGAGAAATCGTGAAAAAAGATGTCGAAGAGATTTCAGCGAAGCAGAATGAGACGCAGAGCTTTCTGGACAAGATAGAGAGTTGTTCGCGGGAGATGGATGGTCATTTCATAGACATCAAGGAAAAGGTATCCGTCACATTCCAGACAAAGTCACAAGACCAAAAGGAGCGAAACACAGTACAAGTAGCCAAAGTAAACGCAGAGGCAGAAGAGCTCATAAGACAGATCAATGAAAAGCGTCGAATGGAGCTTGCAGAAATTAATGAACAATACGATAACGAGCATGAAACACTAGTGAAAGACCGAGACAGAGTTCTTGCAGAGTTGAAGGTTATCGTAGACATTGTTTGTCGAATGACTGCAGAAGCTAAAGCATCGGCAGAGACCACCGGTGAGGAGTTAGAGAGCACAGCTGCAGTCGCAAAATCCATCATGGTCGATTGCGACGGGAAAACCTTCCACAAGAAGGTCGCCAAGTATCACGAGATGGGTATGGACAAGTTACCATGTTTAGATCATGATCATCTGGATAAGCTATCAACAGTGGCAAAGAAGATACGTTTCAAGAGGGTGGATGACGAACAAAAGATTGGACTCTTGACCGGAAAGAACGCTTCCTTTGAGATGGTCAAGACGGTGAATATTTCTTCAGATATCCAGGAGCCATTTCTTCTAGGGGCGATAGATGAGCAGACAGTAGTCTTTCGGAACGGCAATGGATCGGCACTGTACTCAGTAAACGTAAAGTCTGGGTCCATGGAAACATTGTTGACCGACAAGAAGACTAGAGGCATTTGGGATTTAGCAGTCCTCCCTGACAAGGGTTTTGTTTACAGTGATTACAACGCCGGTTTGCTGCAATTCTGTGACAGAGACGGAAACGATGAAAGGTCTTTAGCTTTACCTAACGATGAATCGCGGTTTGCCTTTCTAACTGTAGACAGGAAGGGGAAACTTCTCGCTGCTAGCCACAACAGTGGCGAGATACATGTGAGCGACCCTGAGACAGGGTCACATCTTCGCACGATCAATGATATAGAATGCAAACCAATGATGGGTATCGGGACACTTGCAAATGGGGATATCATCATTCGCTCTGGAAACTCGGATATTTGCAGAATCTTTCGAGCGACTGGAGAAGTCAAGATGAAGTTTCCACTCGCGGACTGGAGCAGACGACTCAATTTTCATGTCGGTGCAGATGACATGATCTACGTTACATATCGTACGGGATTGAACCAAGATTACATTGGCTTTGTAAGTCTCCTCTCCCCTAACGGTGATATGCGGAGAGAAAAGGTCATCGAGTTTCCAACGTCGTATCTCTATCGCTATCATCCAAGATGCGTCGTTCCTGTTCCCGGTACTGTCATCATCCTAAATGGAAATGCCCTTCTTGTTTATAAGGAAATACCTGGAGTCTATGATCTTCTTAGTTGATCAGAAAGTGCCCTTGCAGGAGAGACGGTCCAGGATTCATGCAGGGGGAGGGGCCAAAAAGTTAAAGATAAAGATAAGTTATGATCATGCGATTGCATTGTGAAAGAAACGTTGTGGAATCGATCAGAAAAGGTTGATCTTTTAGCATATAAGTATTGGTGTGTACTGCAAGGTTCTGGGGCATCAAAATGATAAGAAATTTGGCCCAGTCTTCGTAAAGTTACAAGCACTGTACACAGAAAGATGTTTATGTGACTACGCAAGCGTGCACGACACATGCGTTTATCTCTCACATACCAATAGATAAACTAATTTACAAATATATCAATTAGTAGGCGGTTTCCCGGCAAATTTTTTATCATCATGTATTAGTCAAAACATATTCTTTTACATGATTGGTAATTCGAGCTTCCATTCCATTTTTTGAAATTGGGGCGTTTCTAATACCTTTAAGGAAAAAGAATAGGTTTTTAACGTTATCACTTTGGGTATATCATTAGTGCCAGTGCACAAGCAGATGGCACATTTCATTTTAAAACTTAAGGTGTGGTGATGTTATTTCAGATAAATTTGCGACCAAGACCCCTCTTTCTTTCTTCACCACCACCTTCAGATTTTTTTTCTGACCCCAAGATCATGTATGCACGTTGATCCTGGAGTTATGGCGAAGTTGCAAAATAATTAAACCCACCTCCAATAGTACGATATTTGAGTGAAGAAACTTTCCAATCAATGGTTAGGCACTACTGTCCATTATTGCACAAGTCCTCAAGCGTTATGACAAATATTCGAGTTAAAAAGTTCATTATTTACTTTTTAAAAGTTGTATATTTGTAATAGATTTGAATATACATGTACTATTTACAAGATTAGATGTCATGTCACGACTAACTGAAAACAATTTGTCAAAACAAAAGTTATTTCTTTAACTGACGTGATAGTATCAATGAAAGTAACTGAATCATTATTACACAGCAATGTATATATTCCATCGCTAAGGGAACCATGACTACAATTTTGCTACATCATGTAGCTAATAATCCTATACATTTTGTAACAAAAGTGAAGAGACTATTTTGTTTGCGCTTTTGTTCAATTGACCTGGTCAAATTTGAGCTGTGGCTATCCCGCGATGATATAAAGTTGAAACTTGCGAACCTTATTAGAAACGTTACTGGCTTATATTGTATTACGGTAGTAATAAGAAAAGAAAACAAATCAGTTAATACCTTAAGCTATTTACCAAGTTTGAAAATGTCATGTCAGTGATAATTTTGTTATTATATGCCTGGACGATTTTAAATGTATAGCTCAAACAAATCTATAAAAATGAAAAAACATGAAACGATGTTTAGAGATGGCACGGTCGAGTGGTTTATTTACTTGACTGGAAATGCAAAGATCATGGGTTCGAGCCTCGGCTTGGTACATATGTCACTGAGCAAGGCATTTTATCTTTATTGCTCCTCTCCACTCAGGTGCTAATTGGGTACCCAGTAGGATGCGAAAGTCAGTGTGATTGGAAAAAAGTCAACTCGCTGGAATGCTCCCCAGAGCAGGCGCGGATCCAGGATTTCTTAGGGGAGGGGGCCCAACTTTTTTTTTTTTTTGCTCCCGAAAATTAGAAAATCGCGCCGGCCGAAAAGTCGCTCAGTGTGGGGGGGGGGGGTAGTGAGCACATTTTTTTTTGTTTTTGATCCTCAAATTTTTTTTTTTTTTTTTTTTTTTTTTTTTTTTTGCTCCCGAAAATTTGAAAAACGCGCCGGCCAAAAATTCGCTCAGTGGGGGGGGGGGGGGGGGGGGGGGGGGGGGGGGGGGGGTAGTGAGCACATTTTTTTTTTTTGATCCTCAAAAAAAAATTCAATTTGCACCCCCCCCTTGAGCGCCAGGGGGGGGGGCCCAACCCCAAAAAAAGGTAAAAATCCCGTGATTTTACATGATTTTTTTCTCAAGGGGGGGGGCCCGGGCCCCCCGGGCCCCCCCCCCTGGATCCGCCACTGCCCCAGAGAGTGGGCAATGTGCACTGTAATCTGCGGAATAGTAACTGTCCAGTTCAGTGACCGGAATAATGATAGTCTGTCGGTTGTATCTGGTAAAGCGCTTTAACAGAAACAGCTTTTATTGTTATTCCGTTTTGTTTCAAACAAATTTATAACATTTTTATTGTAAGATAGTTCCTATTTCTTTTGTATATGTTCAATCATGACCAAGATACAAAAATATAGAATCCTGCCTGTATGTGTGTTTTTCGTTTACTATGTAGTTTATGTATGATATTCATACAACAATATGATAAAGGACCATGTTGGAGGGTTAAAATATATTTTAAAATTATGTTAGCGTAGTGGTTCGCGGCCTGCATATCTGCTTATATATAACGTAGATCATCATGTTGCCAATTGAATATTTATTATAAGTACAGAACAATCAGAGATAGATTTGTATTAGCTGATGATAGCACAAACATCTTGATACATTTCATCATATCAGAAAAACAACGAGCACTGGATGTTTGTAACTGGTCTGGCTAAGCTTGAGTTGAGCTGCAAGTTGTAGTCTAGAATTTTTAACAGTTTTTGGGGGTTGGTGGGCGTAGGCCAACTCTATCCTTTGCACGAAAAGCCCCATTTGAATTCATACTTCTTCACTGTTTAATTTATTTATTCATGTATTTTTTTAATATTATATATAAATATTTTCATTGGGGGGGGGGGTGTTGTAACGTTGGACACATATGCATCTGACATCACAAGAGATAAGTATTTGCCAATTGATGAATGCAAAAGTGGATCCAGGAGCGCGTTTTAGATAAGTAAGAATAGACCATATGGGCAGAAAATGTCCTTTAAAGTGTACACAGGTATTCCCTTCAACCCCCCCCCCCCCCCTCCCCCATCCGCGCCCACCAATGATCGATTTATGTGGAGGCTGAATGGACAATTCAACTGACAACTTTCTGGGAAATGAGTGGACTTTATTTTGTCAATTATTTTGCACCACCCGTCTGACAACATCCTGGATCCGCTCGTAGATGCTGTACTTTCGATGGTTCTGCTCAAAATCTGCCATTCTAATTAAGATTTAATAGAATGTCGAGTACTAAATGTTGTGTGGGCGTCGATTCTTGCAGACTATAATATTACTACCACGAAGCAAACACCTGAGAGGTTTACAAGCGTTGATCAAAGAAATCAAGAATACGTGTGTGCGAGTGGGTGTGTTGTATGTGTGTGTATGCGCGCGTGTGGGCGATGACGTGTTTGTGTAGTCCTATATTCCCTGACATTCTGCGTGCAGTGATTTTAATTGTGATTTTTTTTTTCAAGCAAGATTAGTCACTTCCGTTTCAATTTTTACGATTCCATAACCTCATTATACTCGAATCCTGATGTAATACACAATCAAAATTCAATGTCTTTCACAATTTTAATCCATGAACCGTACTCAACAGAAGACGTTCCTCTTGATCAATATATCAAAGTCACGCCATTTATTTTGATGGTTCTCAGAACGACAACGTTCTCTATATTTCCCATTCTCTTTTTCTATTTGTTTTCTTCCTGTCTTTGTCCATCCATTTGTTTGGACCCTTCGAATCCCGTACCATGGTACTCTCTGTGTCGCTGTTCCTCTCTCCTTCTCTCCAACTCTTCCATATTTGAATGGAATAAGCTAGATAATTCGTTGAGAACGGCTTCCTCTGTCAATTCATTTAAGAGATTGTTTAAACAAAGTTGTAATTTGTGAATGGCTCAGCCGAACATACACTACGTGCATGTTCTGTAATATTAACATGACTTATTCACATAATTGCGACTTAATCAATATTTTCCTATTGACATTATTGTTTACTAGGTCAATGATATATGTTTATTTTGCAAATGAGTATTATTTTTTAACTGCTTGTATAAAAGTTATAAACGATGTAAATATGTTAATGTTTATGCAGGGCCCCATGGAAGACCACTACTTGTAGGTGAATGGGCTACCCTGTCAAAAGATTAGAAATAAATTATTAAAAAAAAGAATTGACGACGCAGAGGGAGACTATGACTATTTCATTTCATTTTGAATTTTGATCACGATGTCCTGTTATGGTTTGATTTGTTTACCATGATCAATATACAAGATCTTACATGTACAAGGTACACACACCTACTGAATAAAACTGCAGTACAAATCGCAGTACATTTATAACACATAGTTTCCAGTCACTCTTTATAGATGCAAATACTTGTTGAAGGCGATCTTCAGCTGATGAAGAAATATGAACTGGGGAAGAGAAAATAGAGTGAAAAGAAAAAAGAAAAAGAATTCGGGCAAGAGAGAGAAGGAATGATAAAGAGAGAAAGAGTTGGAGAGCGAGAGAGTGTGTGTGAGAGAGAGAGAAAGATAAAGAGACATGCAAGAGAGAAATAGTTGGGGAGCGAGAGAGTGTGTGTGTGTGTATGTGTGTGTGTGTGTGTGAGAGAGAGAGAGAGAGAGAGAGAGAGATAAAGAGACATGAGGGATGTACATATTGGCATGCTCCGTCTGTCCGTTGGGTGCAGGAAGGATTTTTTTGTTGGTGTGTAGGTCATGATTACCCTACATAAGCATCTTAACTTACTCATCTTCTTTGTCTTTTTATTTATATCGTTCTTTATCTCTTTCCCTCCCTCTTTCTTTTATCTTTCTATCCCTCTCTTCCTCTTTCTCTCTCTCTTTCTCTCTATCCCTCTCTCTCTCTCTCCCTCACTCTCTTTCTCACCCCTCTCTCTTTCTCTCTCCCCCCTCTCTCTCTCTCTCTCACCCCTCTCTCTTTCCTCCTCTCTTTCTCCCTCGCTCTCTTTCTCACCCCTCTTACTCTCTCTCTCTCTCTCTCTCACACACTCTCTCTCTCTTTCCCCCTCTCTATCCCCCCCCCCTCTCTCTCTCTCTCTCTCACCCCTCTCTCTTTCCTCCTCTCTTTCTCCCTTGCTCTCTTTCTCACCCCTCTTACTCTCTCTCTCTCTCTCTCACCCCTCTCTCTCTTTCCCCCTCTCTATCTCCCCCTCTCTCTCTCTCTCTCTCTCTCTCTCTCACCCCCTCTCCCCCTCTCCCCCCCTCTCACCTTTTTTCTTCAATATATATATATTTTTAATTGATTCCAAACAATACAACTCAGTATTAACTTACTCATCTTCTTTGTCTTTTATTTATATGGTTCTTTATCTCTTTCCCTCTCTCTCTTTCTCTCTCTCTCTCCCTCCATCTCTGTCTCACCCCCTCTCTCTCTTTCTCACCCCTCTCTCTCTCTCTCTCTCTCTCCCTCTCTCTCTCACCCCCTCTCTCCCTCTTTCTCTCTCTCTCTCTCTCTCTCACCTCTCTCTCTCTCTCTCTTTCTCTCTCTCTCTCTCATACATACACCACTTCCCACACACCAACAAATGCTGCAAATTCGAGAAGAAAAAATCAGCCAAAGATGATCATTAAATCGCTATCATTCTATTTACAAATATCGTATATCGTGGCATTGAATACAAAAATTTCACTAGTATGCCGTAAGAAATTTAGCTTCATCATTTGATTATATGTACACGGTGATCACAGATCACTTAAGCCTCGTTTCGATTTGTCCCGTAAACCGTAAAATACCGTAAAAGTGTGCAATACATCATACACGCACTTACTTACATTTTAATCACATACGTAGTCATTTTAAATTGTTAATTACACATCTAAATTATATATCATTCACGAAAGATGAACCAAATCTTTAAAAAAAGGGCAACATGTTGGACGTAAACCGGGAAGGTGTATCCATTTCTCGAAGGTTCCTTCTGAAAAATTTACTTCAGAAGTAAGAATTCTAGGAGACAGAATCAGTCTCATTTTTGAAGAAAATTAATAACCGTGCATTTAGTATGTTGTAGGGCCGCTACATAAGCTTGTAGCATGCGATTGCAAAATATCATTTGCACATTTATTAAATGTTAACGGCTCATTGTTGATGTTGGTATCGTTGGTAATGTACAATGGATGTTTGCAAGTAGCAGTAGTAGAAGAAGTAGAAGTAGTAGTAGTAGAAGTAGTAGTTGGTTGTTGCTGTTGCTGTTATAGGATAGTTCAAATATATAGCAGCAGCCTTAAAAACTAGATATTACAATTGTGATAGAAATAAGATTACTGCTAGCACACATTAGCATGTATTGTCATTACCAAGTTCAGCGAAAATAGGTATTGAACTATTAGGTATATAGTAAATCTAATTAAGGATCCGTAACGATTATGATTACCATTATATATTTCGATGTACATAATTTATATCTCACAATAAATTGAATGATTACAAGAAAACGCAAGTTGTTAAGAGGTACTTTGGGGGAGAGAGGTTGTCAGTAGGGACTTTTAGATTCGCACAAAGACAACGTGGATTGCTACGATCGACGTCCTTTTAATGCACTGCCTTAAATGGACGTCACACGTATCAGTCCACGCAAATCTAAAAGTCCCTAGTGTTCGAAGGTGGACAGCCCCTGCTTACAAAAAATTAAAAAAAAGTTACACGGAAATAAACTCTAATGGATGGAGATAATACTGCTAAAGGAGAACAAACTCCAGTACGTAAATCACATTATCATGATTATTAATATGCTAATTTGATTTCACCTTCAATATAAAAATATCAATATACATTTTATAACATAGTCCCATTCACTGAATTTCATGTCAGTGTTTTTTCGACTTCTCAAGGCGTTGCAAGAAGCGGTCCTCTGTTGACCTGTTCTCTTGGAGGTTCTGATCCGCATCCTTTCTTCTTGGCGTATCCCATGTCTCTAAAGGCTTCTTTGATCTCGAAGAGGATGTTGGCATTGTCCAGTTCGTCCTCCTCCTCCTCGATGCACTCCGGTTTGGGTTCCTCTTTGTGAAGAGTAAAGGTCATCCAAGTTGACCTGTTTCGTTTAACCGTAGCGACGCGGCTCTGGGGCTCGTACCCCGGAGCTGTGGCGGTGATGGTGTAGAGACCGGGCATCAAGAGACGCCAGAAATCACCGTCAATAGCTGTAAGGTAATCAAGAAAATGAAATAGAAATGTTGAAGAAACGTGTAGGCTGTTTTATGGTGCTTTCGACTGAAATAATTCGTTGTTATACAGTGAAGGGTTTCGTCATGATGAGCAACATCAAATATATTAGATGAATATCTTTTTAAATGTAGAAATGTGTACATCAAGTATCTTTGATCGGAATGTCCATAATCATGTATATAACTGTCGTTATAAATAGCTGATATTCATCAATAATTATGCCCGGCACTATATACCAAAGAGATCTTTTTGACTATACAAAGGGGAAAAGCAAACTGTGCAGGAATCTCGATAACTGCAAACAAGGAAATTTGTGACTATTATAGTATTTATATTCACAGTTATTGTCAATTCTACAAGATATGTAATTTGTCGCAAAAATGAAAAGAAATGAATAAATAATTGTAGAGCGTCGTCAACTATGGCTTGCATAGAATATTCAGGGTATTATCTCCTTTCCAGCACAAAATGAAGACGACAAACGCCCTCATCGTTTGAATCCCTGGAAAAGGTCGGTACACCTCGGTACACCTCCCCTCTCCTTACTATATGAAAATTGCCTTCCTCCCGACTGGGGACAACAATTCAGTAGCCGCCGCCGCCCCCCCCCCCCCACCCATCCACCCTCCCATTTATCACCTTCCAGATACACCACTGATTAATAAAGGCACTGGTTCTGTCCGATTTCATTTCGTTTAGGTTATAACTTTCCAAATCAACTGACTAAAAACGGAATAAGTAAACGATGAACCCGAGGAAAAATCTTGATAAAAAACAAAGAGGCGATTTAATGTTGACATGTCATTGATCAACCTGTCAACACTTAGGGTTCTGGGTGATTGATATTAGCATTCTATCCGGTCACTGAAAAAAAAAAATCTCCCTTTTTCATGATAGACACCGCAGGCTGATATAGTTAGCAGCCCACAAGCGGTAGACCTAATTAATTCATTAGCGGACGTCTAGCAGGTCTTTGTACGAAGGCCACTTGTTGACAGTCATTAGACAGACATCGCAGATGAGAGATTAATTGAGTCAATTTGACCATCTCACCTTTTTTAACCAACATGAAGGCCTAAAATTATGTGCCCAATAAGACATCCCAGCATTGTTCGAAACATTTTCGGTGATATGCGCACCCCACAAAAAATGTCACGCATGCTCACACGTCTTACCAGAACAACCACCATGCACCCACAAAAGAAATAACAACGACATGAAAGGAAAAGGGTGACATCCCTACTTGGAGTTAGAAGGATGTTAACTCATATACTTTAACAACGAGTTAATGCCCTTATGTCTCCGAACAGAGACCTTTCAGTGATCACGGTGATATGATTTATCTTTTATTGTTTTTTCTTTGAATTATTATGAAACTAATAAATTTCGCTTTCACAGTGGTTCGCCGTCTGCATTTAAGTGAACGGTTAACCTCATATATGAAATGATAGCTCACACCCAACCCCCTCCCTTCAAAAGGGTTTTAAACCAAAAGCTTCTTATAAAAACAAAACAAAACTGTTCATAATTTGATGTTTGGCATAATAGTGCGGTATGGTATGTAATCCCGTAGGATTTTTGGGCCAAAGCTCATTTGTTTTTGCTGTTTTGGCTCCAAAAGGGTCCCAATTGGCCCAAAATGATGGGGTTCAAATTTTCAGACCCCTCCTTCATTTCCATGGGGGTCCCTATTGGGCGCCAAAATGGCTCATATAACGCGCAATAGGGAAATTTGGTGTCTTCGGGAAAATTTGAACCCCATCAATTTCTGATAGCTTGGACCCCAATGAATCCAAAAATGCAAAAAAAAATCTTTGGCACAAAAATCCTACGAGAGCTGTTTCAGTGACATACCGTACCACACTATAACGCATATTTTTGCGGACCAACACATATCATCACTTTAAAAAAATGCCCTGATTTTCAGTTTTGCTTCTATATGTGTCGCAAGACGGGGGGAGGGGGTGACTAGGAAACGGGACGACGACTAAAAAGCATATTGTGTATCTCCTTTTAATTCACTGCCCTACATGATTTTCTTCATCCCTCTGTTAACACTCAATCGCACGGTACAGATACAACGGAAAATTCGATTAGCCGGCACGCTCAATCAAATATGATTCCAACCCCACGAGTGCTGTCCCCGGTTAGGAACCGGTGTCGGTGAGTCATCTTGGATCACATGACTGTGTCGAATCATGGACCTACTACTTCTTAGTAGGTCCATCGTCGCATACATCTGGGACGTCTGGGAAAGGAGACTGAGCATCATAATTATTCTCTTTTCTTTAACCTAAGTATATTAAACGAATAACCTGCTGAGACATATTATTCATGTTGGTTTTCTGATTTAGGATGAATTTCAAAGAAGGATCGAACAGCTGCCGAAGTGGTACTACAGAAAAATTTACTGGTCTTCTAACTATTCTAATTCACATATAAGTGAGTGTAGCCCAATCACTGTTACAGTCGATAAACCCACGTGTCATACATTCCATTTGACAAAGCTCACCGAGGATATTATTTTACTCTAATCTGGCACTTTTTAACCAGAAACATATATTTACTGGTAATGGAAAACTCTCCTTCATCAACTTTTGCTTCCTGAGTTATTGTGGCCACATTTGGTTTCTTTCATATTTTGAAGGAGGGAGGGTGGGGGCTAAGTTTTTTGTTGCCAGTTCTCCAATTCCCCCAACGCTCTCATCCTACGCAGTATCCTACGCTTTATCCTGAGCCTTGACTTTAGAAAAAAACAAAAGACCAAACAACTTTCATTTTCATGTGATCTCCAATTTCCCACCTAATAAAAACACATTGCAGGAAAGCGGTTTGACTGAACTGGCAATTATTCAAGAAACATGTTTCCTCTGGTTTCAATTTCACCCATTATATCCTTTGGGTCGATGGAACTTCCCAAATGACATTACTTCGACCATGTATCTCTCTCAAATCCGATGACAATGATCTGCCACATTTTTGTAAAGGGGGAAATAATGAGTGGGCACAGGCGGAAAATAACCCTATTCAAACAAGCTGTTCGATTTTTATTTTAATTCTAACCGGCATTCCTTTCTTTGAGATTTTCGTATTTTGTGAACACGTGATGCTTTCATCTTTTAGACATCAATAACATTTCCTGCTCGATTGGAAGGACCTCATAAAAGGCAACATATGCTGACGAACTATGAATGAAGAATTATCTTTACAAAAATACGCCCACCTCTCACTTTTTGGTGAAATTCAACTTTGAATGAGACTTATAAATCGCTCCGTCTGGTCTGTTCTATTGCATGGAAAAGAAATATGGACATTAACAAAGACTAAGGAAAAGAAAAGCGCATCATTTGAAAATTGGGTGTACAGTGGAATTATGAAAATGAAAATATTTTTAAACTTACAGACGGATCTTGGTAGGAATGGTTAAAGAAAAAAAAGGCAAGTACGTTGACCACATTAAAAGACATCAGAGTCTCTTACAATTTTTTTTGGTAGGATGGGGTAGAAGATATCAGACGCCGGTATCAGACCAAGAGAGAAATAAAGAACCAACTGAGGGGGGGGGGGGGGGGAGGGGGGCATAAAGACCTGGAGTGGAAGGACACTGCTTATATACGAGAATGGTAGACAACAGAGATGTGTGTAAAGACAGTGTGCAATCAACCTCCGAGATGGGAGAAGATCCTTGAGAGATAACTGTTGGATCCTTCGGTTCTACGACGATAAACCGGCGATAAACCGGCAGGGGAGACCCGGAAAGACGTAAACTCTATGTGAAACGTCATTCTAGCCCCAACTAGACGACTAACATGGAAACTAACACGTCTGGAGGAATATTGCGAAGAGATTCCACAGTTTTTAAAGACTACTACAGTCAAGCGACCACCTGTTTACAAAGACCACACTTGTTGTTTCCCATAAAAATGATTTCTCATTGAAACATGTACTATACGCACTGTATGCACATATTGTCTACAAAGACCACCTGCATATAAAGACCACTTGTTCTTGTCTCCCGTGGGTCTTTATAGACAGGTTTCACTGTATTAGTTTTCTAAGGCAACAGACGACCGTGATGATGATGTATACCTGTTGTGATGTCATGATTTATGGCTGGTCCGGTGACTTTGACAATGGCATCTGGAATCGGCTGTTCCTTGGTGTCGGTTACCCTCCCTTTGATACCTATGTGTACCTGAAATAAAAGAGAATATTTTTTTAGAAATTGTTAATAAGAGCTAATTTCATCATTCATTTCCAAGGGTTCTGTAATTGTGTATGATTAGATTCTTCACAAATTGCCTCATCTAATAATATGATTAAAAAAATTCACTCAATATTGCAATACCGATATTTGACCCTATTATCCGAGCCTTTATAATTTTTGGAGTACCCCTCCCCTTCTCGAAACTTAAAAAAGCTAATTATAGTATAATTCTGTGCTATAATATTAAGATTCAGTATACTGAGATAGTTTACAATCCACTTCATGTGAAACATGGCTCATATTAAAAGTGCAATGCTCTTTGAAAATGTCATGTGAACTTTTTGTCGCTTAAAAAATTCATGTTGATACCCGAGCTCACGAAATCAATTTATTTATTGTCAAATATTTTGCATTCTTTTCAATTGGAAACCATGGCAACGAGCCGTTGATAAAGACCAAACTGCGTCATTTTTCAATTCAAGCGAAAGTAATTGGTTTATATTTCTCTTTTTTTCAATTGATTTATCTGTACGTCTTGATAAGGAAGATATGTTACTCAAAAACTCCTCCCATGCATATGTCAATTCATCTCATGTGTGTATGCCCTTTCTATACACGATCAATTTTCTATAGAATTATATTAGAATGAAATCAAAAGTAGTCGGAATATGTCCAAAAAAATGCAGGTGTAGGCCGCTTTTCAATTTTTTTCTTTCGTCCTGATAAGAAATCGTTTTACTTTCTAGACGATCCTGCATGCATCCTCTTTCCAATTCAAGCTATTCTATGAATTAACGAAAATAAGGATCATTAGGTCTATGACTATGAGTAAGCCTTGCCCTTCGGAATTAAAGAAGGAAAAGAGGCAAAATTTTATGGAATTCAATTTTCCTATTAACTTCCCCATTTAGTATTCCCCATATTAGAATGAAATCAAAAGTAGTCGGAATATGTCCAAAAAAATGCAGGTGTAGGCCGCTTTTCAATTTTTTTCTTTCGTCCTGATAAGAAAACGTTTTACTTTCTAGACGATCCTGCATGCATCCTCTTTCCAATTCAAGCTATTCTATGAATTAACGAAAATAAGGATCATTAGGTCTATGACTATGAGTAAGCCTTGCCCTTCGGAATTAAAGAAGGAAAAGAGGCAAAACTTTATGGAATTCAATTTTCCTATTAACTTCCCCATTTCTTTCCTTTTTATCCATTGACCTAAAAATAGAATAAATGTGAAAATAAAGCAATTTAATTCCTTTATACATGCATGTTACAAAAGAGTAATATGATTTTCTATCAAACTATGTGATTATAACTGTCATTTAACAATGCTTATTAAAAGTATTGTCCTAATGGCTACCAGTCTAGAAAGTGTGTGTGTGTGTGTGGGGGGGGGGGGTGCGTGTCTCTAATGGTGGGCGCGCGCGTGTGTGTGTGTCTGAGTTTTTCCTATATTATTTATTTTGTTCGATTCGTATTATTCGGTAGAAACAAGTCCCTTTAGCATTGTAACTCATCCCATCAAAAAAAATATATAATTTTCCAATATTTTGACATAACTGATCCCCTCCTGGAAAACATCTGTTTACACCCTTAAAAAGCGGATCATAATTATACATCAATTTATTACACAGGAGATACGCTTAATCAAAATGACCTTTACTATTAATTCCAAAAAGCGTAAATAAGGGTATTTTGAGAGGGGCACTTTAATCAGGGTGTAATGAATCAGCTGAAAAATGGCAGATGGCAAGGCCTTCGTCGAGTCTCGACTTCCCTGATCGACGGAAGTCGAGCTCATCATCATCGAGACGGATGACGATGAGGAAGACGAGGAAGTAGAAGCAGACAAAAGGTATGATTGGGCAGAATAGAGAGACAAAGTAAAACTCGAGAGCTTGGAGAGAAAGCCTATTATAAATACATGAATGATCATCCACCATGCATGTCTACGGGGAATATTTGAGATTTATAACAGGTTTTGGAAGAATGTCAAAATTGGACTGGTGACTGACAACAGAACGTTTAACCCATGTTATGAAATAGCATAAACTTTTTGTAATCACTGTTAATTTAGCATTCTGGTAGGATTATTCCTTGCAATGCACTGTGCCTGATTACGGCTGCCGGATATGGTGGCCCTGAAGGGACATCGCGAATAGACTAAATCGTGAAAAATATGCGATAAAATTCACGATATCGTCAATTTTATCGCATATTTTTCACGAAGAAATTCACGAAATTGACGATATCGTGAACTTTATCGTGAACTTTTCACGATGAAATTGACGATATCGTGAATTTTATCGTGAAAAGTTCACGATATAAAGTTCACGATATCGTCAATTTTATCGTGTACTCTATCGTGTACTCTCCTGACGGGCGCTTCGTAAACAAAACCAGCCCTAGCTGGGGGAGACAGAGAGAAGGAAAAAAGGGAAAGGGAAAGAGAAGATAAAAGGAAAGAAAGAATAATAAGAAGAAAAGAGGGAAACGGGGGGGGGCGAAGGGCTCTTGCCTCCTCCTCACTTACCCCCCCCCCCCCCTCCCCGCCAAAAAATAAATCAGAGAGAGAGAGAGAGAAGGGAAAGGGAAAGGGAAAGAGAAGATAAAAGGAAAGAAAGAAGAGGAAGAAGAAGAAAAGAGGAAAACGGGGGAAGGGCGAAGGACTCTTGCCCCCCCCCCTCCCCCCCCCCGCCAAAAAATAAATCAGAGAGAGAGAGAGAAGGGAAAGGGAAAGGGAAAGAGAAGATAAAAGGAAAGAAAGAAGAGGAAGAAGAAGAAAAGAGGGAAACGGGGGCAAAGGGCTTTTGCCTCGTCCCCCCGCCCCCCGCCAAAAAATAAATAAGAGAGAGAGAGAGAAGGAAAGGGAAAGAGAAGAAAGAAAGAGAAAAACGAAAAAGAGGGAGAATAGGAAAGAAAGGAAAAGAAAGAAAAGAAAGGAGGCAAGAGCCCTTCGCCCCTGTTTCCCTCTTTTCTTATTCTTTTTCCTCTTCTTTCTTTCCTTTTATATTTTCTTTCCCTCTCCCTTCTCTTTCCCTTTATGGCGGGAGGGGGGAGGGGGAGGTAAGAGCCTTTCGCCCTTCCCCCGTTTCCCTCTTTCCGTCTTCTTCTTCTTTCTTTCCTTTTATATTTTTATTCACTTTCCCTTTCCCTTCTCTCTCTCTCTCTCTCTCTTATTTATTTTTTGGGCGGGGGGATGCAAGAGCCCTTCGCCCCCCCCGTTTCCCTCTTTTCTTCTTATTATTCTTTCTTTCCTTTTATCTTCTCTTTCCCTTTCCCTTTTTTCCTTCTCTCTGTCTCCCCCAGCTAGGGCTGGTTTTGTTTACGAAGCGCCCGTCAGGAGAGTACACGATAGAGTACACGATAGAGTACACGATAGAGTACACGATAAAATTGACGATATCGTGAACTTTATATCGTGAACTTTTCACGATAAAATTCACGATATCGTCAATTTCATCGTGAAAAGTTCACGATAAAGTTCACGATATCGTCAATTTCGTGAATTTCTTCGTGAAAAATATGCGATAAAATTGACGATATCGTGAATTTTATCGCATATTTTTCACGATTTAGTCTATTCGCGATGTCCCTTCAGGGCCACCATAGCCGGAGCTAAAGCTAGTGTAATACTTTCCCAAAGCTCTTTGGAAGCGCATAGAGACGTTAACGTGATATGCGCTATACAGGAACCGAACATTATTCCGGGACATTAATCCGTGTTTGCATTAATTGTTATAAATAATCTTCATGACATGTCTATTGTTCTGCGTTATTCATTAACTTTTTCTTTCTATCTGTTACACTTACAGGAATTTCCAGTAAAGAAAAAAAAAATACACTGAAGAGTGATAACTGTCAAGTAAAGAAGTAATGCATCTTCATTTAGGAAGGTGTGTTTAATGATGTCACAATGAGGGGGGGGGGGTCATATTTCTAGATAAATGAAATGCAAGATAACAAGTCCCTAGATTGCTTCTAGTGGGGGAGGGGGAAAAGGGTGAAGGAAGGGGTCATACTACCTCATTTCATGACGATGCCCTACCCCCTCCTTTTCATCTTCCTCTTTCTACCTTTCTCCCCCCCCCCCCCCCCCCCACCACCACCACCATTCGATCGGGGACACGTGCCCCTGTCCCCTTCAGCCACGCCCTTGTTTCTTACCCTTTCCATGAATCCGATGAGTGCCTCTTTGTTGTCATCCCAGATCCTTGATAGCCTGTTCGCTGGGGGAAACTTCAGACATCCGATCTCTACCGTGATCTCAAAACAATTGGTTGCCAGGTAGTTGTAATCCTGCATACCTAAGAAGAAGAAAATGAGAGGGAACAAGGTGAGAACATGGGCGTGCCATAAATAAACTAACGATGGGTATATTTCGATGATCAAACGCTGAAGTTGTGAAAAATGAAGAAAACGGGCGGAAATATATTTTGCTCGAAAATTAGAATATTTTCAATAGATTGCTGCATGATTTTTCCCTTTTCATGTGGTGCTTTTATAAAACTGCACATGCTCAAAAAGATGTTGATGCACAACATTTCGATACTAGTATTCTAAGTATTCTATATTTTTCATAAAATCATATACATTTTAGATCGAATGCAAACGTATAGTTCACTACGAAAAAGTTGCAACAATAATATATTTGAATGTGATATAAATTGTCCTACAGTATGTTGTGTGTTTCGATAAGAATTGTGAGGCAACTAAAATAACGTGGTCACATGCAGGTTCGACAGCTCGTGATGCTTTAAGTCAATTTCGTCATTCCTTCCGAAGTGAAAGCGTAATTATGAGAGGGAAAAATATTGGGGGGTGGGGTAACAGAGGGGTGGGGTGACAGCGGGGAGATTATAGAAAGAACTAGAGAGAGAGGAAGAGAGTGGGGGGGAGAGAGAGAGAGAGAGAGAGATGGGGGGAGAGGGAGTAACAAGATAAAGAGAATAGAAAGATAAAGGGAACATTTTGGAAAGAGGGAAGGGGAATAAGACAAAGAAAAGAAAAGTCGGGAATTGAGAGGTCAAGAAAGAACGAGAACAGGAGAGAGAGAGAGAGGATGTGGGAGAGGAAAGAGAACAAAATAATATAGAGATAACCAAGTGACGGATAGAGGGAGAGTAGGGTTAGGAGGAATCGGATAGAGGATTTGACAGAAAGCGGTGAGAAAGAGGAACACAAAAAAGGAAGATGGAGCGATACAAAGAAAGAGAGGAAGATGGTAAGAAAAGGAAGTCGAGGTATGGAGGACAGAGAGAGAGAGAGAGGGAGAGAGAGAGAGAGAGAGAGAGAGAGAGAGAGAGAGCAGGGAGATACTAGGCAAAATTCCTTAGAGAGAGTCAGAAACGGAGACGGAAAATAACGATAGAAAAATATCCAGGAAAGGAAAGGGAAATGGGGTGTATCGTATCGATTGATTTTTATGATTATGGTCACATGATGTTAAAAGGTTACATGTTGAAAGTACCAAACTTTAAATGAGGTCAGAAAGGAATGTAAAGAAAGAGGTTAAAGGAGTCGCGCGTCATTACCTTCTCTCTTATCCGTTCAATTTCCATTTCCTTCAATTCCTCCTCCTCCCCCTCACACTCTTTCCCTATCGCCCAGTCCCCCCTCCCCCTCCCTCCCTCCATCCCCCTCTCTCCCCCCCCCCTCTCTCTCTCTCTCTCTCTCTCTCTCTCTCTCTCTCTCTCTCTCTCTCTCGCGCGCGGGTAACAGTCGGGTTTCAAAATCACTGACTGCATGCGGTGGACTATTTGTCAAGCCTTCAAAAGCTATATCTATGGCATTTTTTTTCTGTAATTGTGAAGACAACACAGAGTTTGTATACCCCAGTAACACCCACACCAGACCGAACAAAAAACTTATATTGTCACAATTTTGTTTGTCATTTAGTCAATGTAGGGTCGGATTTATGCTGATTCTGTTGTCTTTTGGATTACACGACCACTAGAGATATCATAATTATATCAATTACTCCATACATAATCTATGTTCATACTATTTTTTTTGGATTCCAGATTCTGCTGCCTAAAAAATAGAGCAGAAAACGGGTCAGTTTACGAATGTGACTGGGGCACTTCCCTGGCAGCTGCACGGCCATGCATCCGTACAAATGGAGTAGCCTAGAGGCGTAGACGCATAAAGCCTCATTACTAACGGCTAATTTCTTCTACTGACAGATTTATTCCGACCACAAATATATTTTTGTCGTCAACGGATGATGATTATGTTTTTATGGGGATGGTTGATGGTGCAATGGAATGATTTCATTTTTGCTTTATATCCTGTACGATTATTGTATAAGTTTCACCGCCTCTCGTCACGTATATCATGTGCATTACATCTGATTCTCTCTCTCTCTCTCTCTCTAATTCATTCTTTCTTTCTCTCCCTGAATTTCTCTCTTTCTCTCTCTTTCCCTCTCTCCCTCTCTCTCTCTCTTTCTCTTTCTCTCTCTTTCTTTGTCTCCCACTCTCTTTGTCTCTCTTTCTCTCTTTTCTAAATGTCAAAATCTTGAGAATAGGAAGTGCCGTTTACTTTGTATTTGGAAGATATTATCAATGATTTGAATGGAATTTAGTCGTTGTATCGAGTAAAGGTGCAATAGATTGTATAGGCTTTTTATTAGATAATATTGGTTTTATATTAGATAATATAAATATCAATTTTCAATGAATAAATTGATGAACACGTTTAAAAAATTGATCTGTCTGACTCTTGCACCGTAGCCATGGTAATAAAACGTATTTCTCGTTCGTGGTGGCGTAAAGTTCAGTCGAACAAAAATAAACCCCAACAAATTGTCTTCTTTAGGCAGCATTTCTGGCATCAATCAGTCCTCAAGAGTATGAATCATCACAGAATAGATCAACAACCTTTAAAATTCTTATTTGATGTTTACCATTCCAAAGCCGCATCCCCCATCTCTATAAGAAATAGAGCAACAACCTCTCACACAGCGAAGGCACACCCCTTCTCAATAGAAGATAATTATATCGACAACTACCATTCCGAAACCTCACCCCCCCCCCCCCGGTCCTATAAGAGATCAAAAACTTCCAACACACTCACACCATGTACGCGATGCGTCCCGTTTAAAACTTACAAGCCACATCCCTCTACCCCCCCCCCCCCCATCTCAATGTAAAACATATCAATAAACCTTTTAAAATAATGTTAGTGCCATTTAAAACAAAACTCCACCCCTCCTCCCTCTACTTTCCTATGTCAATGCCCGTGTCAATGTATTATAGATCAATAACCTTTCACATGTTTACTTAATAAAAGTTTCGAGCCCCGCCCCTCATCTAAATATTAAACAGACCAACAATCTGTAACATTCTTATATCATTTTAATAACAACAGAACCCAGTGGCGCAGCAAGGGTCCAGCCATTGAGGGGCGCTGGTTTCCGGGGGGCACCCATCTTACTCGGTGAATAAAAAACAGAGCTAGGTCCACTATAAAAGACCATCGAATAGTACATGGATGCAAAAGGATCTATTATCCCCTTTTCTCGTCCCCCTCCCTCTCTCGCTCTCCCTCTCACCTTCTTCTTCTTTCTTCTCTTCTCTTTTTCTTTTTGGGCATATTATCGGGGGCATGTAACCCATGTAAAGCCGCTGCTAGAGCCTTATACACCAAATCATAGATCAACATCCTTTAACCTCATTACATGATGTTAACCAGAGCAGTGCCCCATCCCCGTCTCAATAAAAAAAAAAAATTATAGAAATTTTAATGCCTCGTATCCTAAAAAACATGATTCAATAATTTGTATCAATATACATTTTATCAAAGTTTATCATCCCTGTCCGTTAGAGGAAATGGGTATGTAGCATTTATAATATGAAGCAGAGACCCTCACTGCAATCCAACCCAGCCCCCCCCCCCCACTCTCCCTCCCCCCCCCAAAAAAAAAAAAATGTCCGTGATGATTTCCAGTGACAAAAGTAAAACCATATTCATCATCTCAATATCAATTATGTCTCATCTAAACGAAAACGGCGTTTAAAGACCCCCACAGTATCCTTTCGCATCGTATTTACCTTAATGAGAACAGGACAGGAAAAAAATCGTACAATTCTTGTTGTTATGATAAATTACAGAGCCACCGCGTTTTGGCGTCATCTTACAGGGGTGGACCAATTTTAGACAACATCGGGGGGGGGGGGGGGTATGTGGAGAGATTTGATATTGCTGTCAGTGCCTCTTTGTGACCTTTCCCTTCTTGCTACCCACGTCTCACTTTGTCACGGTCGTCTCTCGCCTCCAAAAGGACCCGGTCACTCACCCCTCCTCGGACGCCCACCCCCTAGACCCAAGAGGACATCACCAAATTAGCTACAAATTGTGACCATGCTTTGTGAGAAAATACCCTTTCGCGGCACCTTGTTTCCTTTCCATCTTGAATGAACCAGTCAAAACATTCCCATTTACCACCGCCCCTATTCAGGTCTATGATTTTACTCACCATGTCTGACACTCTAATAAGTAATATTAATAAGAAAATTAGTAGACGAGGATCCCACAGGGGTGTAGAACTGACCCCCTTCCTCTTCCCCATGCTGATTGTGCTTAATTACAGACTAGATACTTGAACCTAATCGCAAGTCATTCATTTTATGTCAAAATTATCATTAATACCTTTCACAAGTCCGTCTCATATAATTATTCTTTAAGAACAAAATTAGCTTCGAAATTCGATATTCCGATCATGTCTGTTTTATGTGTGTTTCGTGATTTTTTTTTATTTACTTTCAAATTTCTCACGACTGATGTTTGAAACAAAAAAAATTATAAGAAACGAACATATCACGTGAATGTCTCATCTGTGATGATAATACTCAAATACCTGTGCTTTCCAGGTTCTCCAGGCCCATGCCGAACCACGCAAGTCCCTGCATTTTGTTTTCCTTTGTAAAATCATACGATTTTAATGAACTTAATACATAATTTAGTGGCTAAAGAAACATTCTTTCGTTAGATACGGGATGATGAATACATTTGTAAAAGCATGTACATACGAGAAGTAAACATCGTCGGTTGTCATACTGCAATTGACAATATATGGCTCATACGGCCTCCTAGAGAGCAACCGATAATATATGACTTTTAAATTAAAGAAATTCACAGAAAATGTGAAAGATGAAATGTTTATGATGTAAACGTGACATATTAGCGAGGAAGTAATCTTGTGAATCTGTCAAGTATGATGGATATTGGTCCGGATGAGATGGGTCGATGGTAGAGGACCTCAGGCTTTGGGGTGGTTCTCACTTCTATCCTTATAGCTAGTGATATCATGAGAGTACTTTAGTAGAATGCGTTTATCAAAGCCCCACTGCTCATTAAGGGACACTAACTACGTATAGCTACTTGCGCCCTCTATAGAGCAAACAATACCTAATCGGTGCCTGATGGTCCCCCATGGTCCCCTTTTTCTTCTGTTAATTGAGAGCTGATTTGATGAGATAAACACCTGTCAGTGACCTTGCAGGGAGGTCTAATCCCCTGGCCAAACTAGAATAGACGGCTTTAAAGAGAATCTGGTAATAGATGAATGATAGTTTGTGAGATTCTTCAATCTTTGTATGTCAGTTAGGAAGAAAAATCAGGGAAGAAATGTCCCCTGAATAGAGACAGCTGAGAAAATACCAAATCCTCGAAATATGACGAGAAATGACTGAAAATTTGGAACAAACCCTCATACCAAATGTATGTATTTAGTCATAAAATGCCACTTCTGTGTGGAGTGCATGCGATCTTTAGTAAACCAAGTCATTTTTTTTTCTTCATTTGATTATTCAATGCATAGTTCTCAAATGTTTCAATATGTAACCACCCCGTGGAAGAGGACGGGTTTAAATGGTAGAGTCATGGGGATATACAACTGTTCCATGATCAGGGCATATGAACCTACTGATCAGAGTAGCCTAAATGAAGAAAGTGAGCGACTGCTCGGGGCCACTGTTGTACACGCATCAAAATGTAGGACTCAATGTACTGCTATGTATTTTGAAAGGGTACAAATTAAAAGTGTGTCTTGAAATCGATGAATCCCCCCCCCCCCCCCCCACTTCGTCTGAATGCCCGGGAAATGACTCCAACCTGCATGGGTCTACTCCATCGTATATTTAGAATTATCCCACTGACAAATGGTTTTCTTATTCCCACAGGTTCAATACAGAAATGACTAGGTTCCATTAGGCAGTACGTGAAATGAGTAAAATATTTATTGATGCAAAGTACAAAGGCTACATGGGAATGCATCATCGGGCCAGGTTCGCAGTTACCATGGTGAAAGCGTTAGTATCCCTCCCCGGAGAGTGCCCAGACACATTAGAGGGTCTCGGAGAAAGAACATTGATGTTGTCAACGGAACCGAAGAGAGTTTCAGATTGTAATCAGACGGGAAGATGTTGCATGCAGGTAGCAAAATGTTTGATATTCTAACAAGAAACGCTTACTTGTGAAAGAACTGCTCGTGTGAGATTCCAATCTTTGACACATTAATAGACATGATGATTGTGATGTCATGCATTGGGGATTGTGACGTCATGCATTGGGGATCGCATGTCTGGGTCAAAGGGTAAATCTTTTTCAAACTTCTCATTTTGATTTTTGTCCCAAGTGAGACAAATTTTTGAAGTTTTAGTTCCACATTCTGACAAACGCTTCCGGGACTATAGGCAACATTTGCAAGTACACACTTTATCATTGTCTGAATCAAGATTCAATATCGTTATCAATTTCCTTTATAGTGTGGATATAGGTATTATTGTTACAATATGAAACACACATACTTGTCAATCGTTAGCCTTGCAGGAGAGAAATAAGATCTACGTCGCCATCTCAGTCATCAACACTATCAACAGCCCCACCACCACCCCATCATCATCATCATCATCTCCAACATCACCACCCCTACCACCACCATCAGCATCATCATCATCATCATCACCATTACCATCAACACCACCACCGCCGCCGCCGCCGCCACCACCATCATCATCATCACAACTTATAATAACATTACAGCGCTTAGGGTCATAGTATTCAGCGCTATATACATGATATAAATATTACTATTATTGATAATACGAATCTTACCTCCCCTGATCGAGTACCAATCCGCTCCGTTCGTGATGCCCCCTGCGAAGACCTCCGCACCCGTGTAGGGGCACGGTTCGGTCCTGGTGCTCATGAAGGCATGTTTGGTTGCGTAAGTCTGTGCCAAGTGCTTGAAGACGGCATCATCAGGACTGGCGGTGTAGAAGCTTCTCCTGCTCCTGCTGGTATCATACGGGTAGTTGGCTACCATCTCACCCTCGTGGAGGTTGGCTGATAGCACAAAGGGGTAGTCACTTAACCACCGCAGGACATTGGCTGTCTCGGGTTGGAGCTGATGATAAAACATTTAAAAAAAAAATTGTATTATATAATACGATAACAAAGACTTTCCACAAAACAGCTCATGAGAAATTACAATATCCTATAATATAATATCCCACAGATAAGTTCGAATTAGGAAATGCCTAAGGCTATTGACATTTAAAAAAAAAGTCTGAGTCTGAAGGGGATCAAACAATTACTATAGATTTATTTATTTAGCCTGGCTTGATATAATTTTCAATCCTCATTTGAAAAACAGTTCATCTACTGCATCACTTACCATTTTCAATCAATTCGGGCCATTTTGTCCTCTCGAAAAGCCACTAATTACGAGAATTCAAGATAATACTTTATCAAACTGTTTAGAAGTATCCTCTTTATTGATTGAATTCTTACACTGTAGACAATACATGAGTTTTATATTCATGGAAACTATAAACATGATAGCAAACAGGCAGAGATTTATATATTGAAAGACTTCTTCTGGACTCTTATTATGTGCGTATTTTTACTAGAAGTGGCGTACAAATATTTTCAAATATTATGGCACGTTGTTCATTTTCTGAATAATCAAGAAAGTGTATATTACAAACTATAAGGAATATCCCTCTGTTTTGTCTCTTATTTCCAGCTTCCTTAGGGGGTATAACGACCACAAAAACCCACTAACATTTCAAGTTTGTAATAATAGATGACTTTATCACCCAACAGCCCTATCCCTCTCGGCCAAACACTTACAAACCACGCGATCGCGCCTTTTTCTATTCGTCATAACGCTCAACGAGCAATCACCTATCGTCAAAGTATTGACCTTTGGTAATATTTGTATTGCCTTTGGCTGTGAAAAAAAAAAGATCTGGATAATATTCGATTTCGTTAGTCGTATTCTACACGTCTGCGTTGCCACGGAAACTGAATATATACATCTGTATCTGACCTTTAATATTGATATTTTATTCTCTTCGTGTACAAGATAATACAAGATTTCAATTTATGCGAATATAGGGATGACGCAATGTATAATATACAATATCGCTATTATTTACGTACATTTATATGAAGGGTTGTTGCCCCTAAATTTTTAAAGTTAATTCTGATTTTGTTTTCTTTTGTTTGCTTAGTTGCAACATATTCTCGTGATACGTCGTATCTGAACTCTGTTTCATACATCTCACATAAAAAAAAATTCAGTTTACAGATTCGTATTTTGGTGTACTTGCAAAAATAAAATCTGAAAGTAACAATAAACATGTATGAAAAGAGAATTGAATATATCTTTGTTTGATAATACAACATTCTTTTAATAGGAAGACACGGAGACATAGCCATTTTGTTAATCAGAGCTTCGTCAGATTCTCAATCCGAGGAAAATTGGAGAGCAATGAGAAGAAACGAAAAGAAAGTCAACGATAATTTATTTAATATCAATGTTACACATGGGGGGCAAATCAATGATGGTTTTAGGGCAGGTGGAAACAAAAAATCTTGACGGGTTTGAAGCGAACTACTTTTAAACACAGTTTTACAATTTCTGAAGATTTTTCTAGTATATAAATAGCATGCTTAGCTTATGTCTATGAATCGTGTAAACACGCAGATATTAGACGTGAGTTCATACGGGTCATAGTAACCTATATCTACTGGAATTTGGAAACACCTTTCTACAGTGTATGAGTCAATGGTCAATCCAAAGAGGGTGATTCACGATGTATTTTCTGCTTCATCTCATACTTTTCGCTCATACCCACTTTTAGTCATGTCGAACTTTTGAAATATATTAATCGAAGGACAACAAGGAGGTAAATTAATAAAGAGAAGAGTTGAAGAGGGGAAAAGAGAAAGAACAGGGAGAGAGTTGTGGCAATGTCAAAAAAGATGATACGACACACACAAAAAAACTTCTCTTTACTTGATAGCCTTGCTCTCTCGCATTTCATCTACCTAGTAGCCAAGGCCGTAACGCCCCCTCCCTCTCCCCTCCATCTCCCATCCCTCTCCCCTGGTGCCTCCTCAGTACATTGTAGGAGGACCTTCTCTACGCCACTGTTTGTTGACATAATATTGAGTAATAATTGTTGAGATCCTACCTTTAAGAGATCTGACTTGAGTGGAATAAAGTGGTGATTTTTGCCGCTCAAACGCTCGCTCTCGTACGCCATGTTGTTGAGGTTAGGGAAGTTTCTGTTGAGGTCCTCTCCATTCGCGTTTGACCGTCCATAGTACGGCAAGGAAAGTCCCTGTGAGAGAACAAAATATTTAAAGAAAAAGTTGAGTTCAGGGGAAAGGTGAAAATAATTAGTTAGGAAAGCCATTCTCTTTAGGTTAGTTTGGAAGAATATCATAACAGAAAATGTCCCTTGAAAATAATGGATCTACAAATGCCCTGATTTTCGAAATTGACGTGCTACAGCTGAAAAGTTTGGACCCAACTCTCATGCAACATGTGTGTGCAGTCCCACTCTGATTTTCTGTTTTCGGTGCATATGACTTTCAGCAAGATCATCTAGATAACTTCAGATCATCTCACTTTGGTAATTCCCAAAGCTCACAGTATACATCCATAATAAGTGTGGCCTACTTTCATAATCTACTTGTCCCCACGCAGTGCCCCCCGACAGATTATTTTACAATGAATTTGCATGATCAGAAATCAAGATTATCTTTAGATATTAAGGGTTTTGATAATAGCCGTGACAAACAACGCTAGCACCAAATATTGATAAATAAATTCGTTTAAAAAAGCGCTTGGGACTATTCTCAAGTCTAACGGAATACACACAATCGCTTAAGACTTTGAGCCAATCAGAATCATGAGTTTGTAGTCACAGTTTTGTTTGTTTTGTTTATTCCTGCGTTTGCGTTTAATTGCAACTTTTTAGTGAAAGAAGACGGATAAAGCTGGTAAACAGTGATAATTACTGTACCTGAGATGAATTGAAGAGCTCGTAGGCTTCCTGAAAGCCGTCTGGATTCATCGAAAATAAGATATGTAACCTAGTCTCATTGACCAGTCGTTGTATTCGGAAGTCCTTTTTGTAGTATTGTATACAGAGGAATTCGGCAAAGTGGATGAGTAGTTCTCGACCGATTGGCTCGTTACCGTGCATGTTTGCAATGTACTTCATCTCTGGTTCTCCTACAGAAACGAAAAGAAGAAAATACAATATCGTAATTAATTTTGTTTAATCATCATGATCGTGATAATAGAGCAAGCGATGGCGTTTGTATACAGTACTGTTATGTCGAATATTGTTTCGAAGTAACAAAAAAAACCATGGTTTGCATGTTGTCATTAGCCACTTTAAAGGCCAATTGTGCTGTATTTTAGTAACTATGGTTACATATGAAATTAAGGAACCGACTTTTGTCCACTAGTTGTCATCTGGTAGATGGCATTAATTGAATTCCTCCTTATTCTGCTATATTAAACGCTCAACATCCAGTTTCCCTAACAATTAACATGAGATAAGCTTCAATTGCACACAAACGAAGGTGTTATAAGGATAGGATGGCCCTTTAATAACCTAGTCTGGTGGATGACTAAGTTTTGCCTACCTTAATTAGTTCTTGAAAACCAGGTAATATACACCTGTTACTTATGAAGCACTTGTTAACAGTCCAATTATAACCTACATCCCCTGTCGCTTTCCATTAACTACTTCTTTTCTTCTTTTTGTCCTTCTCTCTCTCTCTCTCTCTCTCTCTCTCTCTCTCTCTCTTTCTATCGTGTTTTATGTAACGATAACTTGTCATATCAAGTAATACAGGTGTTTCTTTCCGATTTTACTCTCTGTAATGTACAGGAGTGGAAGTCGACATTTAAGGAATTCTTATTAGCGATCATTCGGAGTGGAAATCCACTCTAAAAAAAGAGTTGATTCCACTCTTAAAAGAGTTATTCAACCATTACTTATGACTGGAATACTATAATTAGAGTGGAATAACCTCCCAAGGACGTGATCAACATCAGAACTCTTTAAAAAGGTGGAATATTATTTCTCTGTATTAAGACTTTTCGATATTGCTAATGCACATGAAGCTTTAAATACGTATATGTCATGAAAATGCTAGGTAGCATGGCGTTTGGAACGGCTTCATTTACAAATCTTTTATAAAAAATCTACTAAAGAAATCAATATTATTCCTTTAAAGGGATCCGGTAACTTTGTCTCAGATTCCGAAACAAAATCCTGGATTTAGCTCATGCTGCAATGATAATTATAAACCTTTAGGTCAGTTAGGAACTCCATGACTTTTACAAGCCGATCGCCTGTCTGATTATCAAGATATTCATGATTGGAAATCGAAACCAAATTTTGCGTTTGCCAAACGGTTTTCATAACACTACAGTCTATTGGGGAAAACGAGTATGGTAAAATCGGTCACTCAAAGATTTTTTACTTTTTTGAGGCACTTCTTGACCATTTTGAAGCGCTATTTTTGTAGGGCTTCAATATTACATCATAACACAGACACTGACAACACGTAGGGCCATGCATCTCAGATTTAACATTGTTAAACGACGCCTTTAATCTATCCTTGTTCGATGATCTTTTTTGAACAGTGGTTTAACATGAGAATTAAATATTTATGTCTTCTATTTTACATTCGTCATGTTCACGTCGACTGAATTACTATTAGGCCTATATTCCTTTCCCATCAGCGAATTAAAGTTCAGTAGACGATCTTCTTTCGTTTGTTACATTTCTGTCAATAGCATTTCCAATGAATTGTTCTACAACTCGCAACCTGTTAATCCTCTAGCCATGGATATCCGTGCTCTAATGTTAACACAACCACAACATAATGGGGGTGTTAATAATGAATGTCATAACTCGGAAAAGTCTAAAGGTTGAGACAAGGATCTTACTTCCATGTTTCCAAACGAAGGGGTTACCAAAGGGTTACCCACTTCCCCCGTGACCTTCAGATATTCATAAAGATACCTACAGCAGGTGGGACATTGATGACAATGCAGAATTAGCGGCTTCTCACCGAACACATCGGGACAACATCCTTGCAATATGATACATTTCCAACAACTTCCTGCTGGGTTCAGGAACAAGACCTTTGCAAGCAACCAGACTCTCTCAAGCATTAAACCGAAGGAAGTTGCGGGATGTTTAAAAACGAGGGCATGGAATTCAACCGAATCACACACCCACCCCCCCCCCCCCCCCCCCCCTCTAATGTCTCCCTCGATGCCCCCATTTGCGTCAAGCATGGACTAACAGTAACGTATGTGAACTTCAAAACAGATGAGGCGAGCTCCGATGGGGAATAATATGACGCGGCAAGGTGTGAGCCACATGGAGCTCATGAGTCTGTCTGTGTTTAATGCCTCACCTGTGACTGATCTGAGTTTCATTTTCCAGTAGCGTATTCAACATGAGGGGGGGGGGGAGCCGCCCCCTACCCCTCTCGTTTGACAGTCCAGAAAAAGAGAGAGAATAAAACGCAATACTAAAATTATACCCCCAAAACAGGGATACGCCCCCTCTGTTAATCAAAAGGTCTGGATACGTCACTGCAAAATCGACACTACGTCATGAATAATGCAGATAATGATTCTCCACCCAGCTGGGAGCTTTGTCACTTGCTAAATCGTGCATGTTTTTTAATGTTATCGAAAATAATCATTACATGAAATTTGAGTCCGGTGGTACAACGTATGAAGATACCTATTCTACCAAAGGAACGTGCCATAATTGGGCCGCTGTGATGAAATATTCGTTTAAAGAAAAACAGAGTACCTCGGTGTTTTTATGGGTAAGTGGCTGCCCTAGTTGGTCTGCGTTATTTCATCTTACAGAGCAGTACACTGGGATTAAAAATATAATAGCCAGTGGTTAGTAGTCACAGCAGTGGCCGTTATATTGGAGAAAGATGGTTGTATATAATTCGTGATTCATTCAGGTTGAGAGGAGTTAGGGCGACCAATTATGGCTGGATTCGATCAAGGAAGGGTATAATGATGATGATTCATGACAGGTATATATCATTTCATCCTGTCAGCTCGGAATTGGCCTGCAAACATCACCTGCAATAAGAGACAAAAACTATAGCCTTTGCTGTGTTTTCCTCCTTGTTTTTTTCTAAATGTTAGACTCATGTAGCAGAGGAAGAGGGGGTGTAATAATGATGTAATCGGAGCTATTAATATATAGAGTTTGGCAAACCCGGTTCTAGTATTATGGCGAATACAGCTTTGTTGGGCTAGCACAGAACAAAAGAATATACGCCATATGATGGTGTGTCCAAGTGAAACCAAGTTGGCCAAACTCTGTATATAAATGGCTCTGGATGAGATGATTTTTTTCTTTTTCTTCTAAAAGCCTTTGATATGATGATGTTGATGTTCATTTCATCCGACAAGGAGTTACAACGTATCGTCGAATCTGAAGGAAAAGGTAATGAGAAATTACTGGTGCCCATGCAAGTAAGGGCAGTATTATACCGTATTGTTGTGCTTTCGAACCCTGGAATTCTCGGTTCTCTGAGACCACTGCTATAAATAATGGGGTGGCACGTTTCTTGTCTAAAATTTAGAAACTGTCTCCTTTCTACTCTATTTTTAAATTACATCGATCGTTTGTAGGTTCAAAGGTTATATAATAATACTGATTATTCTATTTACAGGACAGGTACCCACAGAACACCCCCCCCCCCGATAAAGTCTCCTCGGACAACTCTGAATTCACTGCTTGACCAATACTACATCCCGAAAATCACCCTTGGTCAACTAAACCCTAGAACAATAATCCTCTGGGCAACTACTGCTATACCTTGATAGGTTGTCTAAGGGTAGCCTGATATGATGTTTTGTCCGGAATAGGTGTCCGGGTGTAATATCATAGTGGTAGTTGTCCGGGGTACAACCCTTTCCATTCATGAACTTCATCTCATTAGGATTTTGATCTTTTGCGGTAAATGGGTGAACCGAGAGTTAATCATCCACTATACCACCTAGCAATGTCTCTAATAAACCAGTCAAGCCCGGTATAAAGACGCCTTGAGCATTTGACTGTCAAGTGGATTTGGCGCCTTATAAATCATATGTATTATTATTATTATTATTATTATTAGGAGACTGATCTACGAGGATCGTACGTGCTCGGATAAGACATAGTGGTTAACCTGATTATCACTGTGCGTGACTACTTGAAACCTGGTTAACCAGTTCTTCTGAGACAAGATGGATGACGTCATAGATGACGTTTACACCTCTTGACAGCTTCTATAAGTCATTTGTCAAGATCGGTTTCTTCAAGGAGTGGATTCGTTGTCTGCAGAGCAGAAAAGGTGGGGTCAAATCAAGTTCATCAAAATCAGAGACATCGTGAACGAAATCAGAAAGATGGTTACGCAGGAACTATTCTGTATCTCCCCTCTCTTTAACAGGTTTATGTTTTTTATTAGCTTAATATCTGAAAAGTATCGAACGATGATATATTTGATTCAAAGATATATTGCCTTTCATTGAAAATAAATAATTGTATTCTCATCAAGATCAGATGCAATTATGACAGATAAACTCGGATATTGTATCATTTATTAAAAATAAATCAAGGATAAAATGTTCTCATGAATTTTGTTAGTATCTTCATAGTTGTATTTTTATAGATGCATTGCCTTATATAGAAATATAGAATAGATAATTTTATTCTCATCAAGATCAGATGCAATTATGACGGATAAACTAGGATATATTGTATTTGTTTTAATCATTCATGGATTACCTTAGCTTCGAATTATTATGTTAGTTGTATTTTCATAAACTTTCAAGCTTAGGTATAAAGGTCTGAAATTTTGCCACGTCCATAAATGTATATTATTTGATAAATGGTCACTCAATAAAAAAGGTAAAAATCATCTGCCTTTGAAAGAACTATATATTATTAGTGACAATATATTCAAATTCATAGCGCGTAACAGTGTAAGTTTGTCTGGATAGCCCCATTAGATAACATACATGTATAGTTGCATAATGCATTTTGTAATCAAATTGTAAATCTGAGTAAATAATCGTCTGGCGATGCTGTCTGTCCGGCCAAAATTGAGATAATATGTGATAATTACCATCTCATTATATCGGTCTCCCATTGGTCACCCACATGGTGTAAGCCGCACTCACATTCTAAAAAGAGCTGCTAATTAAATTGATTGTATTGATGCTGTAATTTGCAATACCATGTTTAAAAGAGCGACAATTTCGCTGGTACGACGCGGTGATAACGCAAGTGCTTACAATAATTGAAATTATTCTCAACCCTCCCTCTTTCTTCTCCTCCTCCTTCTCCTCCTCCTCTTCTTCTTCTTTGTCTCCTTATCTATCATCCTTCTATCTATCTACCTATCTAATAATTATCTCTCTATCTCTTCCTTCTTTTTTTAAAGCTCTTTGCCCCTGCTTTGTTCCCCCTCTCACCCTCATCCTCTCGCCGCACCCTCTCGTTCTCACCCTCTTTCTCGTTCTCTCCTCCCTCCCTCCCTCCAACTATTATCACTATCTCTCTCTGTCGTCACGGCCGCCTCGACAAAATCGTTTCCATCTTCTTGATGTATTATTAAGTTATTAGTTTTGAGGGACTGAAGACGTACGGAACGGTTGAAAATATACCCTATATCAAAGAAGACGAGTACACCTTTGTGATGTAGAAGTATTGTTGTACCTGTCTAATAAATATTTTAGGGCACTGTGAACTGAATATCTGAGTTACAGTCTCCAGCGAAACAGTCGAGGGAACAACGTTGTGCCCTAATTGTAGTTCACTGGATATACACAGCTTGCATCAATGTATCTCCCGAGACTCGCATTGAGCTGAAAACTCTCTCTCTCTCTGATCAAAGCAGAAGATTCTTAACACGCAACCATTATGTTGAAGATTGTAAGTTGCTATATAAGTGGTAGAAACTGGGTCTCCAGGTCGTATACATTTTCCCCTAAATAACATAATGGTGTACCCAGATTTGTTAATTAACTGATGGACGCATGTTGATGGTTTCTCAAGACTCAAACTGAATGCGTTACTGCATTATGTACCTGCGTGATAATTATCATTCGATATTGCTCAAAACGGTATCTCTTAAAATGGTTGATACAATCGTAGACAATTTTGATAAAGAACAATTTATCTGCCACAAAATCCCAAGAAAAGACAACATATATCCTAAAGAAGAAACAAAAACGTTGATATACATGCCCTTGAAGGCACTATCCGATATTCGGTTTATTTGAGGTTTAACTGGTTAAGTAGGGGTTAAATGTTACCCCTGATTGATTCCCGGGGCGGAGATTACGTGTTGAGCCCTGGAGAACATGTAATGTAGAGTCAGAAGACACGTTTACACTGACGTTTATTTCCTCTTTTGGGGAGGATAGTATTTCAAGGTATCAAACCTTTGCAGTGTCAACTATATTGTAGAAAACTGAAAAAGATGAAAATAATCGTCACCTTTAATTTTTTTTGTTTTTTTTTTGTTACTAAAAACCATAATTCAAGAACATTTTATAAATATAGTAACAATACGTCCTGCATTTAAATAAATGAACTGAAAGAAGTCAAATTCATTGCTCAAAGCTTGGTCTTTTTCAATTGATTTATTCTCTCCTTGAAATGTATGAGCGAAAACTAAGATTTCAGAGCTATAATTAATTTTATGAATGTATCAAATAGTCTTATTTTATTTATTTCCATTATTGTTGTTCTCATAGCCATGCAAAAAGCGTCGGAATGCCGATCTATATAGCGCAGGATGTTCAAATTCATTTTTATATAAGAGAAAATTAATTCATACTCATATTTTGCCTATAGAGCTACCAAATATATATTATAAGCAGCACGGTATGTGACTGTGTACAAACTTCGAAAATATATGATATCATAACAAAAAGAAAGAATAGTAAAATTAAATTGCTCTCGACTTTCTTTTCTCTCCCTCTTTATTTCTTGTCTCTCTATCTATATCTCCGTCTCTCTCTTCCTCTCTTCGTCTGTCTTGTTGTCTCTCTATTATTAAATCAATCTCTCTCGTCGTATCTCTGTCTGTCTGTCTCTCTCTCTCTCTCTCTCTCTCTCCCTCTTCGTCTGTCTATCCGTCTGCTTTAATTCCATGGACCTACTATACGAACGTTTAATCATACAGTTTAGTACAATTTCCTAGGAAATGGAAACGGGCCGTCATATAATTATGGGCCACTGATCCAGTCAGTCAGTATGTGATTACTTGCATTTACTTTAACCATGTTCGTATTAAAATGTTCTGTAGATTTTCTCATAGATACCGACATAAAGGTAGATGTTTGGTTCATCAACACGAAGGCATTTGAAGGTTGTATGATTTGAAAAAGTCATGTACGAACTACGAAGTGTGCCGCAAAATCATATCGACGTCCATTTTAGAAATACACAGAGAATACCATCGCATGATGCATTCAAATAAAAAAATCCCTGTGAAAAGAAAAAAGGCCTTTGCATTTTCGCCATCTTGAAAAGTCAAAAATTCTCCTTCGACAAGACCCCTTACGGAATCATAAACACGTGATTAAAAATCAGTCAGGCTACTTTTTTGACTGGTGATAATCATGATAATAGGCCGATAATTCTGTCCTGTCTATAGTGAGAGAGAACGTAACTAGCCTGAAGGATAGTGAACTTCAAGATGAAATTCCTCCTAATATTTCCAAGATGTAGTGATGTGGCGTGATGTATATTGTACCTACTTCTGGCCTCGTGTTTGCATCCTTTCGAAGGGGGTGGGGGTGACCAGTTGATGGGGAAGAGGCGACGCCATGTGTGATGCAGATGTGTTATATTTGCTGTGTAACGTCTTCAAAGTTGTAATGGTATGGCAACAAGTAAACATTCTTGGGATTCTTGAGAATCTTTAGTCTGGAAGTGTTCCAACTTAACTTGAGGAAGATGGTCCAGAATGCTCCATATCCACTTCATCATCAGGCTCCTCTTTTCATCGTGTTCCTTCTGTATCTGTTACTTTCGTTCTTTCTGTGCTATCCGCTCAAAATGGGGACAATTTGTGATATCCACCTATTTTTATTTGTGATAATTTTACTGATTGTACTTTGCTTTAAGGCAGCCAACACGTGGCTGACTGTCCTATAAACTTTCCAATGCGTGGCTAAAAAGATCGCAAAGGCTATCACAAAAGTAATTTCAATACTCGTCTCTTATCCATCACCTTATGAAATGTGCCAATCTTAAATGACATATTACGTAATCTGAACATGTCCGATTTTGTTTCAGAGTTACAAAATCTCAGCTGTGGAGTCCTGCAAGGATCGCTTCTTGGTCGTCTTTTATTTATTTTATATTGAAACTGCTCTTGTCTCATAAGTCTACGTAATCGTTTTGGCTTATCTTTTAAGTGTTTTTCATAAAACAAAATAGAAACTAATGATGAAAAACAGTGATCAGGAGGACATGATTGTCAATCATTGCATTGTGGTGGTATTTCCGGTCAAGAATACACCATGCAAGCGATATAGGGCTTAGTCAGTGTGTAAAGACTCCCTTTAAGAAAGATGCATTCCTCAAGACATATAATGGATTATTTTTCTTGTTACTTTAGTTGTTTTGGTTTCGTTTCTCTATAATTCATTCATTCATGTCTTGTGGGGGATCTCGCGTGTGCGCCTAATTAACCACAGATACATCGGGCATGCAGCTCGCCCATGAGTAAGTACGCTCGTTGATGGATTTGACCGCACTGGTGCGAGTCACACAGCCAGAGCATGTCGCTATGGTGGTGCGTCAAACCGTGCGTGTGTGCGCGTCCCGCGTGTGATGAGTTAACCATTCCTTACTGGGCAAAAATAAAGAAAAACAACATCTAAATTTACCTTAAAGGGGTACATTCACTTTTCAATATTAATACTCTAACACAGGAAGTGGATCACACGCTATTAGCACCGTTTTGCAGAGGGTCAGACGTCATTTGCCCCTGGCTTTTACCGGAATGAAACATTTCCAGTTTCAAATTTCTGCGAGCGGGCGAAGCAAGCGAGTTAATAAAACCTAATTACGTAATTCCTAATTATTGTATCGTGTTTTTGTCTTCTGGTTCTTCTTCTGTGGTTAGTGTAATGTTTTTATTTTCATTCTCCATTACTTATTATGATACGAATGAAATCGGGAAAAAATGAAACTTCTAAGCCAAGAATATGTTAAACTTTCATTCCTTTTAATTTGCATTTCATTTTTCCCAAGTGTTTTTTTTTTCTTCTAGGAAAATAGATCATATGATTTCATTTTTATAGCTTTGGAACAATCTCTCAAAATTTGAATGTCATGATTAGTAGCTCGCTGTTACAGGCATTATTGATTTTTTTTTTTGGGGGGGGGGATTTTTTATTGACAATGAAAATGGTTGATTTGCGCACAAGTCTAATACATTTCAAAATCAACTGCTTGTGGTTTAAGACTACCAAAGAAAACTTACTTTCCATTAAAGTTTTTTTAACCTACATAATAACCTCTAAAAATTAGGAAGGAAAAAGTGCAGTGCGGAAACGGATACACATACATAAACATGTGTACTGTAACCTTCTTGCTCCGAAATAATGTTCATGAAAGTACATTAATGCCTAAGGAGCACCAACTGTACCAACAAGGTAATTCATTCATTAAAAAATATCGTCATTCTATATAAACAGATAAACCATTCCATGAAAAACAAGCATATCGTATCTTAGGAATGCCCTTTTCAAGACAGTTATGCTTTAGGTTTTACAGCGGAAACTATTTTCTCCTCATTAGCTTTGTCCCCCTCAAAATTTCCTCCAAATATTCTATAAACAGATAAACCTTTTCCATAAAATGCAAACATATCGTATCTTAGGAATGCCTGTTCAAGACAGTTATGCTTTAAGTTTTACAGCGGAAACTATTTTCTCCTCATTAGCTTTGTCCCCCCTCCAAATTTCCTCTGTTTACTTTTATTCTGCACATCTGGTGGGCACATTTATATTTTGTTCTTCTTTTCTTGCGGCATGGGGCAAATTTGAGGGGAAGTCTCCCGAAAATTAATTTCGACAGTCCTCCGGTGATTAATGCTAAAACATCTGGATATCTAGTGTTCCGTTTTGATATATGATAAAGGAAATGCATTGTTAGTGGAGGTATAGTTATAGCTCATTAGTAACACAATAGTCGAGGCAAGTCAATCATATCGAGTAATATGGCTCGTTTGATATCAGGCGACCAGCAAATGATAAAATTCAGAAAAAACAGAGGAAACTGATATTAAAACTGAGGGGAGGGAGGGGTGTGGGTTGGTTGTGGGATTTATTTGATCCGTGTCCTTGTGTTCATCCTTATGTTTATATTTGGATGGGGGGGGGGGCTTACAAGACAACAAATATCTGAATACACGCGGAAAAAACCCAAACCCCATAAACAACCAGTAAAAAGATGACATTCATGGTCATTCAGAAAAACATAACGGACAAAAAAAAAAAAAGGAAATATATTGTAATATGATATCAATTTTTTTTAGTGGAGAATGTTCAGTACTGTTTCTTTAGTATTTTAAAATAGCTTTAAACGTTTCATTCACTTTCTTATTTCCCTGACATTTGACTTCAGTTTCAAATAATTCTAATTCACTGTTTTTTATATTTTTGAAAGTGATACGACTCCATTAGATTTTCTTAAAAATATAACAAAATTATCTTGTCAACATACCTTAAAGACTTAATCCTAATCGCATCAATCAAGTTCCGAATTTTTGGTACCCAAAGAGACCCCGGTGCATCGATCATCATGTTAGATGTCCTCTTGTAATTGGATGTCTTAATTATATTAATGAGCACTGACCCAAGTTATAAATCCTCTTCCGTCCGACAAACAAAATAATGGGATGACAGTTCACTTGCTTTCGTCTTTGCCTCAGGTTTAATATCTTGCCCGGTGTCTTCTCTATAAATATAAATTCCCCTCTCTTTATTTCACCAACACTTCCTCCCCCCCCACCCCCCCCCCCCCTGTCTCTATCTTTAACCCTTCACCTCTCTCTTCCTTTCCTCCTTTCTCTCTGTCTTTCTCTGCCATGTCGTAGCTATATTGCTTATAAGAAAAAAAATTGTCGTTAGATTTCCTTCAAAATGTCGAGTCTCTTTTTGGAGGGTCGTAATAATAAAACATTTTTCTATATACATGTACAATTGAAAGAAATGTCCTTAACGGTGGTGAAAGATGAAAATATCGTACTGAAGGGAACGGATGAATTCGCTAATTTGAAAGGTCATCGGGAAACGGACAACTCCGCCTGAAATAAGCGCCAAACATGGCTGCCGTAATATTAGCATCCACGATTTATGATAACATTATCATATCAATTCTTCGCGATCATCCACTTATTAAGGGACAAGGGAGAATAAAATAAAATCACAAGACCTACTTAATAGATCAATCGTCGCAGAGTGAAACCAAGAAAGTGTTCTCTAGTGTAAATTATAACAAGTTTTATCATAATTTGTATTTGAAGGAGATGATCAAAATTGTATAAATAAAATCAAAATCTCCTGCAGTTTGCTGTTTCATTACATTTCATCATGCTGAAACCAGTTCTTAGAAAAGTCAGTTAATATTCAATATACTATACTAAAAAGTTTCAATGTACAATTTTAATATCTGTATTACTATAAAATGATCTAGATTAGGACTTAAAGTGAGTTATGAATGATGTACTAATGTTTTTATCAAACGTACTAAATCATGAGCAAATTAGGGCTTGATAATATGGTACTTCTGAAAAAATATCTTCGAAGAGTCTGAAAGGGGGGGGGGGTGTAATATGATTATTTAATAACTGATTTATTGATAAGGTGGTACTATTACCGGGCTTAATTCCTAATTACATCTCCGAGACAAAATGGATTCTTTCGAAGATCGTAATTGAATCAGATTTTATCTAAAGCATTTACCCGCTAAAAAGACTGCAGCTGGCCTCGCAATAGAACATTAGCGCAACAAATTGAACTAGATACAGATCGCATACATTGTTCTAAAAAAGATATAATTGCATTACTTCTTTGGCAGGATATACGCCACGGAGCCAGGAGAGTCCTGTCAATTTTCATTAAGTACGTGTCATCATCGAAGATCACCCCTGGGGTTACCCGAAAAAGAATTCTGACATTTAGCCTTCCATGGAGGCTATGTTTTGTTCATTGTTTCTTTCTTGTCTATATTTTTTTTTTCCCTTTTTTCTTCTTCATGGAGATAACAAGATTAATTCGACTTGTCGCCATCCATATATATTTATATCTTTATATATATATATATACGTTTCACCTTTAACATTTGTTTCAGGGATCCATGTCTTTTATAATTAGGTAACATATTTACAGTTAACATATTTACAGTTATATATTCACTCTGTTTTCCCTTTTGTTCTTTCTTTTTCCTGACTTATTGGTGCAATTTCTTATGAAGGGCGGAATCCTAGCAAAAGTCGCCATGTAAAACAGACTCATTAACATCAGGTCACACTTTAAGGCTCAAGCTTATTTGAATAACCTTTTTGCGCAGTTATGCTTCAACATGTTTGTCTCTTGCCAAGTACATGTATCGATGCGTGTATGTGTGCCTGTTGGACCTGATTTATTGAATTCTATTATTGCTGCTGATACTCAAAATTTAATGGTGGACTAAACCTCATTCTTTAGTCAAAGCAGTTAAAATGTGAAAGGATATTTCAAAATATGTCGTTTGAAACAGGTAGTCATGATGGCAGTCAATTATGACAAAATTGGAGAAAATATTCGTTACATTATTCGACTACTTTGCATTTAATACAGGTTCAGGGTATCATTATATATATTTTGACATAAATAGGTTGTTCCCAATTCGCTCTCAGTTCGCACAATGTCTGTAATGGCAAACAGCTGTGGAATGTTTAGTACATGTATATATAAATTCCACAATTTTAACGCTATTGCCTGAGAAACTCATCCTAATAAAAAAAAAATACAAAATACAAAAGTGAGGGGACAAATGAAATAAATAAATTTGTGGCCACGACACATGTCACTCACTGTCAATGTCATTGTATTGTCAGCATATGCAGCGGGGTCGTAGTTCCGCAGGGGGCATAGGTTGCCCCTCCTATCCGTTTTTTTTTTTTTTTTTTTTGGGGGGGGGGGTCAGAAATAATGAAAGGATACTCAAAACTCTCCCTTATTCCGCCCCATATCTTCCCTCTCTCACACACCTACACACACTCCCAACCCCCCCCCCCCCCCTCTCTCTCTCTCTCTCTCCTTCTCTCTCTCTCTCTCTCTCTCTTTCTCTCTCTCCCACTACATGTCTCTCTCTTTCTCTCTCTCCCTCTCCCTTTCTCTGTCACCGTATGCCCTCCCCAACCCTACAATGCAAGTCCCCCCCCCCCCCTTAATAGCATTTCTAAGAAAAATAAGTGTGAAGTGCATATTAATATTTCATGTCTTAACACAGTAATTGGGTGAAATCAAGCCCCAAATGGAAATCTGACTAACCTGTCATCTCAATTTTCGATTAATTGTCAACATTTGAAAAGGAATCCTCTATTGGCACATTTTTGACAACACCAGAGCAAAACCAGCATGCATTCTACATGGCAGGTATGCGTTTCAGGGCCATGTTAGCTGCGGAGAATATCCATATAACGAATTCGTTTCTTACGAGTTTTCCACCTTGCAGGCTATATATTGAATTAAGCTTGACTACTGAAATTTATTGTATAAAATAATTAGTTAAATAATGCAGAAAGAATGACGATTACCAGTTTGTCTTTAAATGAACATTAAAACTTATTCCTGTATCAAGTTCATTGCAGTAGGCTTGTATGAGTTACATTACATCAGGTCGATGGAATATAGTCCCTATTGCATAAGGATGCTATATGTCTGTTTTCTATTTATTGTTCATCTACCATTTCTTCATCATTTTCGCCTCCTCTGCCTACTTTTTCCCTCTTCTTTTCCCCATCCTGTAAGCAAAATAATATGTGTGTGTATGTGTGCGTGCGTGTGCGCGCGTGAGATCGTGTATGTGTAAATATCCATGTAAGTATGTATATACATGTATATATTATATATTTATACAATGCATTTATATATTGCTTTGCATTTCATTGATAACCTGTGATTGAAAGATAACATTGTCCATGTTTCTGCGTGCTTTTTGGTCGACTCGTGTAGCTCAGTGGTCCGGAACCCCCGCCTGGCATTAAACCCCCAATGATGATAGATCCATCCTAGATCTCTACTGACATGTTTTGGATCCAAAGTCTACCACCTGCTATTCAAGGAAATTATCCAAAAAATTGGGCCAGATACAATATTTGGACGCTCCGGTGTCAAAAATGGATAATTATGATAACACGGCTGACCAGTTTAGTCAGCTGGCGATGTCGTTATGATTTTGTTTTTCCTATCACGTACCGCGTTTTCCAATATTTTTTGTTTCCCAGATCGCTGGGCGTAGTCTGCGGCAGAGGTCGGGGTGAGTGGATTAGGTTTTTATCTCCGCCATTAATAACTCATGGTCAAGGCCCGAAATCGGACCTGTCAGATTATTTATTGATATCAAGGTGTCTAAATGATAGTTATGAAGGCGGGGTATTCTTTTAAAGTTGTAAAATTCATAAATGATACTTGATAGCCTTCTACAAGTTTGTTTGTCAAAACCATGCTGCTGTATAATTTTTCTTCGCAGTTTTAGTTTCCATTACTGTGATAACTCCAGCCTAATATGTAAATGTCATGGTTCAATAGAAGAAATTTTGTCTGGACCTAAAAAGAGATCACACCATAGTAATATGCCTACATGCTATCACTGGAAATGGGTTACTAGTCATATCTCTTTTCAAAAGATATGAATTCAAATACTATCTAATAGAACAAAGGATAGAATTTCATAGAATTTGATCTATTTCTGCAATATCATGCTACGAGACCACCCGCACTCTCTATTGTTTTCAATTCTCCCAGGTTTATTCAATTATATTTACATGGCAATACGATTTGGAATTGTCTTCAGTTTCCTGCTTCTAAGAATATGAAATCTGTGTCACGTGTTTTCCATACGTAACATGACATTTCAGAAACATGGAAATACATGTTTGCAGACGTAAATATGTCACCGTTGATGAAGTTTCGGAAATGCAAGCATTTTAAACAGGAAAACATCAGGGGTGGAAATCTCCAGATATTGGGCGGCTAAATGTTACCTGGTTTTCAGTCAACACCGGCCGGTCTTCAAAATGCACAATCATCTTCTCTGTTTTACTTTTAATACGATTCTACCAACAGTTTTGAAGAAAATAATTTTCTCAGGAGAAACAAGCTATCGTCATCTTCCTTTTTTTTTTGCTGAATAGGATGGGGATACGAAATAAAAGGTTATGATGCCGAATTCAGACAGTTCGAAATATTATTGTCTCTCGCAAAACATGCAATGATATTGGCTTTTTGTTCAACATTCAAGATCTATTGCCTTTTACCGTATAATCTGCACCCTCTCCCTGCCTCCCCTACCCCCATCTCTCTCTCTCTCTCTCTCTCCCCCTCTCTCTATCTCTCTCTCTCTGTACCCCTCTCTCTTCTCTCTGCGGTCCTACAGACAATTAATGTGAATTATTGACGAGGCAATTGACTTGTGGAGGCTATGGGAAGGGTTCGATCATCTACTCACTGTTCTCGTTCTTTTACCCATGAAGCTCCCCTTTTTCTTGCATTTCCCCGTTCTTTCTTTTTCTTTGAGTCTTCGTATTTCGATGGGGAGGGGGCACGTGCCCCCTCGCCCCCTATAACTACGCCGCTGTTTGTCATTCAAACTGGAAGCTAAACAGGTGATCTTTACAGGTTGATTCATGCGAGAAGAAAGGAAGAGGGAAATTAGTAAGCTAATTAAGACGTGTAAGTAACCACTTTATCATTCAATCGTTACGTAATTATTTTTTCACAGAAAACAGAGGGGCTCATGGAGAGAGCATACTCGTCAGTACAAACTGCATGAATGTTTCTTTAGACATGGTTCAAGTAAGATGTTTCTCTCGGTTCGACATTGCTCAACATCAAATGACTTTTTAGAGAGGATACGAGAAAAGAACTAGGAAGAAGTCACTCAAGGTTCCTTGAGGTTTTGGTGAAGTGGGTTAAATCTTTTAAGACTTAGGACGTAAGACATCGTTGGGATATGAGACACCAGGAAAGATTATCTTGGCAACGGAAGCCACACGAAGAGCAGTAGATGTCAGATGAAATTCCAATGAGCATGACCAATAACTGCTATAACGAATGCGCCCTTGCACGCACATGGCACTCAAGCGATGGCTCTCTCGCATGTACAAAGCACTATAACGATAGCGTGCATGCAGCCTTATGGCAGGCTATGAGTTAAAGACTTAAGACGTAAGACATCTTTGGGATATGAGACACCAGGAAAGATTATCTTGGCAACGGAAGCCCCTGAATCGTATTGAAGAGCAGTAGATGTCAGAAGAAATTCCACGATTTCTCTTGATAACATGTTTCATATCCTCACTAATCAACCGCATCAGGTCGTCTTCGATCTTCCCCCTCCTCCTTGACATGGCCAATGAATGAAGAAGACGCTCCCCAAGCAAGTCGGATATAATTGTGAGGAGGATGTGGAGGGGCAGTTTAATAGGTCCGATGTGCCCCCAAGCTGCGGGGATCAAGGGAGATGAGACGTGACACCCCCTTCTCTCACTGCCGTCTAAGTTATTGGAAGTGTCTTCTATTGTCCTTTATATTTCGGTAACTTAATTAGGGATTCATAAATAGCTAGTTTGATAATGGATTTCTTTCGTGTATGCCAGCAATTCAGTTAGCGGAAGATTTTGAGAATTCTGAATTTATTTCACAATGGCATCCTCAAAATAGGATTCTTATAAAACGGTTGGAGTCTGACCAACATTTTTGTTAGGTCTACATCAGTACATGTCTATCCGCATTTAAATCGGTGCACAATTCTGATTTTATTTTGACTGATGGACAATAGTTTATGTCAAATATCAGAACATATGAACTGCGATATCTATCACGAATTCAACTATTTTAAGGACAACCGATTAGTATCATTATTGTACTTTTGACAATTCCATGTCAAAATCTAACGTTACTATGAAGTGTGTAATGAATCTGTAAAATATAGCATTTCAAAATATCTTGCCAGAATAACTGCTGAGAATGGTTCCCTATTCACTAGGAAAGATATTTAACGACAAATAAACTTCTGAGCACGAAAATACGACCACTAGACAAAACGCCTCTCTTATTTGCCAAACATAACTATTTCCTTTCAAAGTCGTATAACCTCTACTACCATACAAGCATAGTCCTCCTCCCCTCCCACCCCACCTCTCCCCTCCCGTGGTGATTCTCCTGCCATATATCTCTCATGATACCCGTTCTATTAATGGGGAGTAGATGTCCATTTATTTCCTGCTCAATCGGATAACTGGCATCGCAATCTCGCATGTTCTCTATTTAATCCATGAATCACTTTTCACCCCTAACCGAGTCGACATGATTGATGTTTAAAGGGGTATATTAGCCACGATTGTCCTCTTAATGAAGAATTGCTGATACTTGTATTAGAAGGTAACGTTGCAGTACACTGCCCATGTAATTCCAACCTAGCACGGTATGTTATATTCGAGTTGGGAGCAAATTAGGCGTGTTATACAATGTGACATTTTAAAAAGGTGGCAGGAGTGGGATATGATCAACAGGCGCAATGGGGCCCTGATACATCATTCTGTGAGGCTTATTTTGAGAGGCCTAATTAATTATTCCCGTCTGTGTCCTTTTTCACAGACATCAACTGCCTATCACAATCTTTCAAATGTGTGATTATGGTTTTTATTTATACCAAAACTTTGAAGGAAATTTAAAAAAATCATATTTCGGGAGAGTTTGGTCATTGTCTTATCTATGGACTTTGTATCGTTTGTGAGCGAAAAAAATCACTTAAAAAATGAATGAAATTAAATTAAATGACTAAATTAATGAATGACAGAAACTATAAGCCCCTCTTCCCTACCCATTAAGTACTATCTTCCTGTATATTTGTTCTCGAAGAATTTATATTTTCAAAGGCCTTTACTCGGTCAATCCACTCAACCTGTTCTTCCATGCAGCCGAAGGTTTCATATATTCCCTTTGGAGTATGTGTTTTTGTCACGGTCATCTTACCATCGAGTCCCAACGGTCCTACAGGAATAACATGGCGGAAGGATGAAATTTAGTGAAGTTCATGACAAATTTATAATCACCGTCAGATCGTGAGCTCAGCTGCATTCCGCTATGGAGGGGTTGCTTTGGGGAGAGTGGCAGAGGGAAGTAAGTGACAGTTTTATTGTGCGACGGGATTTGTGTATTTATCATTTCATTATAAATTATATTGTAACTATAATTCTCATCACGATCAAATAAAAACGGGGTCAGGTGATTCATAAAATTTCTTCACCTGCTTTCTCTTTGTCTTCTTCCTTATCTTCTCGTCTTTCTCAGTCTTCTTCTCCTTCTTCTTCTCTTCCTTTTCATCCTCCTTCATCTTCTCCTCATTCTTCTTCTTCTTCGTCTTCTCCTCCTCCCTATTACTCTTCTTCTCCTTCTTCTTCTTCAGTTTTCCTGTTTGTAAATTGATTTGTGGTTGTAATTTGGGTACAAGCCCACACTCGTTCGCTTTTTACTGATATTTATATAGTTTTCAATAGAAATTGTATCTGCATTGATATATGATTCGAATTTTAAATGAACAATATTTCCAATTACATTTATATTCAACGCAAGAATCATACCAGTAATATTCCAAGTTTTGCTTGGTTCGATTTAAACATCCTCTTCATCTTACATGGTAAACCTATCTGGGTGATGTTTTTGCTATGATGGAGATATCCATGCTGTCAGTCTCTCATCAGCCCGCCCACTAATTGGACATTCTCGATGCATACCTGGGATGAGTCCAGCATTTCCACAGGCCCGTCAGGCTTCAAGGTGTTTATTTTCAGGCGATATTTCCCTTCTCATATACAGGGAAGCTGCATATTACGATTGTATAGAATTCTAGATGTAATTGAGTCCATTCAATTGAAAAGATATTCTCTTATGGGTTTGTATAAACAAAGCATATCTCAGTAAATTATTATTTGTTTAATATTTGCATTAATTATTAAACCATCATGTGCGGGTTCTAGATTTTTGTTTCCTGCCTTTTGATATTAACTTAATGCCAAAGTGGACACAGGAATCGTTTATTACCATCAGCCACTGGCGATGAGTTTACATTATTATCCCTTCTTCTCGGGGCAGCGCCAGGAGCGTCACAACGTGACGGACATGTGCGCTATATAAGAAGCCACCATTATTATCATTATTATTATTATCTCATCTCAATTCGAACATAAACTTTGTCTTTCAGAGTTGGTCAATGTTTGTCCTCTCTTGTGTAACATTTCAACATCGTGCACCTGGAGCAAGTTTAAACAGTTCCTTCCTTTTAGTCCTGAAGAGCCCCAATCCCCAAGCTATACCAAGGAGGCATTAACCCATCCGCTACCAGAGCTGCACCCACCCTCCACTCGTGAACACCTGAGATCATCATCTTGATACTCGAGGGGTTAACCCACTCGGGCCTCAAGCGCAGCAGACAATGAACGAGTTTGTTTTATTGTGTAATCAAGCTCTTGTTTAATTTCCTGTGTCGATGTTTCAAGAATATTCCTCTCCCTTCGTTCTTCAATGTTTCTGCCAACATCATTCCTATCGTATTTTCTACCCCCTCTCTTTGTTTGTATGTTGTTGTTTGTCCTGTCTGTCATAATTATTTTGAATATTGTTGAAATACTGGTCAAGGTATTATAATTAAAGTAGTAGATATTATATAATAGGGACTTTTAGATTTGCGTGGACTGAAACGTGTGACGTCCATTCAAGGCAGTGCATTAAAAGGACGTCGATCGTAGCATAGACCTATTGTCTTCGTGCATATCTAAAAGTCCCTATTGAATAGCCTAATGTCGATTATTGAGTAGGATTTCGTTGTGTAATGAACAATGTCTCATTTCAAGATAATCATTTTGTCTCAATCTACAGGACTGAAGCCAGAAGTATAAACGGGGAGACGGTTTATATCATTCATTAAACCCTTACTACCTGCAGAGACTAAGGAAGTGGTGAAAAGGGAAAATGTTTAAAAATATTATCATTATGTTTATCACTACAGCATGAAAATGAAGGAGACGAGGCATTTGTTCATCTTTCTTTCTCTCCTTTTCTCGCTTTGTCCGTCGTTAATTTTTTTTTGGGGGGGGGAGGGAGGGGGGAGGGGGGCACGCGCTCCTATAGCTACATCATTGCTTGCCAGGTATAATAAGTGCACATTTAAAGTCACATTTTCCCCACTCCTGGTTTTCAATCGAATCTTTCAGGCTCCCTAGGCTATCATGTCTTGTATCATGCCTGTATTAAAGACATGACGCACATCCCAATTGAATATTCACCAAACTTCCGTTTCAGAGTTTTTTCAAATTTTACCCAATATCAGAAATCTCATTCATTCATTAAGGATGATATCCGATATCTGTCATGGGTTCGGAATTTGGCATTGTTCGTCTCGAATGCTTCATTCAGAATTGATATAGAACATCTTTGGCGTACCCTTGGAATGAAAAATCTTAAATAGCGGTTAGAATAAAATATTTCATATCAATCTTCATATATCTGCTGAATAACACTACTGATTCACTCCTATGCAAGGGCAGAGTTTACTTTCAATTACACTCTTAGTTATTGCTACCATTAAGGAGGCGCGATGGCTCAGTGGTAGAGCAGTAGTCTCGTAAATGGTAGGTCCCGGGTTCGAAACCAAGTCGATAGGGTCCTTTGGCAATGCATTAATCTTCATACCAAGTTCATTGGAGAGGACTTAAAACAGTCGGTCCCCTACATGGTTGTTTACTTACAAGCATCCACATCCCTTCTTAGCAGTCAGGCAACTGAACGAACAAACAAACCAACAATAAATCTTCTTTCAGCCTATGACCTTAAAGATAAAGGTGAGTTCTGGTAATGCGATTGCATTGTGAAAGAAAAGGTGTGGAATGGATCAGAAACAGTTGATCATGTAGCATGTAAGTATTGGTGTGCACTGCAAGGTTCTGGAGTCATCAAAATCATCATAAATTTGGCCGAGTCTTGGTAAAGTAACAAGCACTGTACACAGAAAGCTATATATACGGGACAACACACATGGTGTCGGGGCTAGTACTACCTTGATTTCCTTGTCTTTTTATGCTCATTACTCAGGCAGTATACATTTTTTTCCAAACTTGTTTGGCACATGTCATTTATTTGTAATCTTGAACATTCAGTGTAAGTTTCGTTTGATTCTGTGAGAATTAATTTTCTTTTTTTTTCACCAGAACTGGAGTTTATCTTTAATTACTCACTCACTCACTGTCACCGACTCATTGATTTACTTGCGACCTATTCTATTTTCATCATGATTCGTATTTCTGTATGATATTATCCTTGACTATATTCTTCCAACTATTGATTTGGCACAAAGCTATTTTCTATATTTGAATACAAGAAAGATCAGTGCATGGCATGAACTTTTTGATGGGAAAGTGTGATTAGGTTCAGAGGCCCTTTGTGTTATCATGGTGCCAGTCTAGACTGATAGGTAAATTGGCTCATCACTTTCATTTCCTCGAACTGTTTACTCGTTTTAAAAAAAATTGCATGTTCACCCTAGAAACATTTTGAAAATCATTTTTACTCTGACGCTCTTTTTATTACTGTCATTTAAATGCAATGATCAAGTCATTGCATACAAGGCTGTTTACAATTGATGACATATGAGCTGACGTGTAATATATTTTTTCAGAGGTCGATCCTTTATAGCATGTAATGAACGTAATTTATCTCTGAATTATGAATTCTATATTGGTAACTTAATAATAATGCTGAAATCAAATTGAGATTTAATGGCTCACCCTCCGTATATTATACCTTTCAACGCAACCATCCCTCCCTTTAAATCACCCTTAGCAACTCTCTCTCATGAATTCGTTAATTTATTTGCGAAAAAAATATTTTTAGTTTCTGCTGAATTTTGATATGGTTATAAAACCTGTGGTCCTGGTGGATTATTCACTTTCTGTTGACCACAAATATCTGTGAAAATAGAAAGCAAGCGTGTGGAGAGCTTTTATGAAACTAAAGAAAGGAAAGGAATAAGTGACAATTAATTTTTCGTTTCTCCGGAATCTCTTATCCGATGCACACGCAGTGATTGCAATCGGTATTGCCATGGTTACAATAATACTCCCCGAATCGTGTGACGAAAAAATATAATGGAAGAGAAATTAAATTTCGGTGGCTCTAAAAAATGGGATAATCAGAGGCCTGTATCATATCCTGGGTACTTCCAGCTTTCAAGAAAAACCGATGTAAAGTGTAAATCTCCGAAACCGCGATCTAAACCGAGGGCGGAATCTGGCCCCCGAGCCGAAAGAGATTCGTGTGTATCTCGTTAATACACGCGTGTCGTTAATAATTAGGTAATCTCGTTGAAAAGGGTCGGCTGTCGAGTCTGAACAGGGTCAGATATTACGAGTTCTTGGTAACGATTTGATGTGGTAATTAACGACAGATAACTGTCACCACGTCAGTATTATCGAAATTATTCATTCCCTTCCCTCCCATAATAAACCATTTTTTTGCTTCCCCCCTGCAGTTCAACGATACGCTATTTTCCAAAATGTGATAGAACTTGAAAGAGTCATCCCCTATTATCTCTTTTCACTGCATATTCAATTCAATTCTATTAAATTCAATTTTATTTTGCAATATAAAAATCAAAATATACAAAGTAACAGTAAATTTTAACTATGTTTACAAAGGTTATATGCGGGGCTTTCCATGAAGGTTGCGAAAACCTGTGAAGTTGGATCGCCCATTACAGAATGAAAAACAATACAAAAAGTAATATAACATATTATAAGCACACAACAATAAATTAAGTAAAATAAGCAAAGTACAAACACTTCAACTATCTATAAGACAAGAGAAAGTAAAATACAGAGAAGAAAAACAATATATAAAGGGGGGAAAAGAAAGGAAAGGAAAACAAGATAACAATGAAAGAGGGTTCAGATATAAAATTAGAAAAGAAAAAAAAATCAACTACTGTGCTGATTAATAATTATTTAGTAGTAAGATTTGATATTGTTTTCTGAAGGAAGATATGAATTGTGATTTCGTTATTACTTGGGGAATCATAGTCCACTGTTTAGGACCTAGATAACTCATTGATTTAGCTTCATAACTAGACTTAACAGACCATAAATGAAATTTGTTGGAAAGCCGTGTATTATAATTATGAATTTGACTATTATATTGAAAGAGGTCTGAAAAGGGGGCAGGTAACAACTTGTTTTGATATGTGTACATGAACGTTGCGATTTCTTGCTTATTTATATCATATATATTTAATAACGATAGCTTCTTAAACAAAGGTGCGAATGGTGCTAGATAATGAGAATTGGTAGCTATTCTTAAACATTTCTTTTGAACTTTAAATAGTGAGTCTAATTCAGTTTGTGTTGCATTAGTGGCCCATACAATATTACAATATTTCAAATAAGGGAAAATAATGGAATGATATAAAGTTATCAAATTTTCGGGTAACAAACTATATTTTAGTTTATTTATCAAGCCAGCATTTCTGCTGATCTTATGTAAAACATTTGTGATATGGTCCTTAAATCCTAAGCAATTATCTAATACGACACCCAAGAAGTTCACGGAATTACTTAATTGAATAAGTTTATTATTTATATAAATGGGAATATTATCGTTATTGATTAAAGGACCGTTATTGCTAGCTTTATCGGAAATTTTTGAAATTTTAAGTCCTATTATATATTTAGTTTTTCGAAAATAAACATATTCTTCCATTTCTCTACCCCATTCCTTTCCCCCTTTTTGTTTGTTTGTTTATGTCTGACAAGTCTGATAGGCCGTCATTCATATGCATTTTGTGTATGTTTTAGTGTTTTAGACTTTAGAATATAAAACAGGGAGTGGAGAATGTGCATACTTTGTGTGCGGGCAAGCCTAAATCCGATGACCGGGGTAAGATCGTCGATGTATTAAAATATATATAAACCCAGAATGTTATCATTATTGAATGAACTTTAACTGAACTTATTTGTCCTTCTTTTCTTCAAAACTTTCTTATCAGTCTTCTTTTCCATCGTCTATCCTTCTTTCGCTTCTATCCAGCTGAAATGAATAGCATGTTGTTCAACCTTGTCACAGTATGACATAGCAACACGTACCTCTCTGAGGTTACAATTTGTGCAATTAAGAGACCACGGCGGGTTCATATAGTTTGCAGGCACCAAACCCTTGTCAGTCGATGTGCATAACAGAGTGTCTGATTCCTGAGACTATGCAGACTGTGATACCACGTAGACGGCACAGTCTACACAAAAACTAACCCTGACAAAGACCAAATATAAGCGCAGCTCAAGGCTTTATGGAATTGTGTTCAAGACCTTTTTAGAGCCTTTGTGTGCAGACTAGCCAATCTCTCAGTGCTTGTAGCAAGAGAGCAGAAAACATCTTGACGAGATACTAGCACCAATCACAGCTTGCTCACTCACAATCATGTCAATCGCTTGATCTTAGGCCTAGTTTGCTGAAAATTTCGGTAATTTACCGCAACATTCACTAAAAAAACATTCTAGCGGGAACATGATTAGGATAACATGGAATGTGTAACCTCTACAAAACCCTCTTGGATTTCATCTGCTAAATAAGTACGCTTTTATTTTTTATTGGAAATAAATTGCTAAAATAGGTACATACCGGGACAAGGAAACCTTCCCACAATCGAACCGAGTGTTTTCTAAATGCACTGTTATTTACGGAGGATGTATGTCTATAGTTACGCAGCACTTTGGTAGTACGTTCTGAAACTTTACGGACTACAATTTTTTTTTTAATTGTTAATACAGGTACAGGGATATACCAATCACTTTCTGTACATTTTTTTAATTTATAAACCTCTATCCAGTCAAGTCTCATAGTACTTATTCCCCCTCTTGTTATTCTGTCTTGTAGTATTTTTTTCTTTGCCTCATGAACATTTGAAGTTAGATCATCATTCTCTATACCTCGTCTCCAATAATTTCTTTCTTCAAACATCGACTCCTACTCATGCTACCTTTTCATCATCTTCCTTAAACAGAATAATCAGGAACGGGTAAAATCGATTGTTTTGGGTCGTAATGATGAATGCTCCACGGTAACAAGTTGGAGCATTTTGATTTTTTTGAAGAAAAAAAGACACTAATCGTCAAATTGCATTTGTATCTTCATTTTTTTCTTCATACATCACGTGATATCAAATGGTTCACCTTGGGGTCTCAATGTAGCCGAAGGCACACAGGGTAGTATTTGTACATCGTCTTTGGTGTCGAAATTGCATTCACTTTAAATTTATTGAAGCAATGTATTTCTGGCGAACGAGTAAATAGTACATCAAGAACAGGATTCTCTGTTCCCACGTTTTTCTTTTCTCGATCTGTAGGTACTGTATGTTGTTTTTTTTTCTCGAAATGTTGATGTATGAAGCACCATCCTTGAAAAAGTGTTTCTTTTCTGCCGAATACTGACAAGTAACTCGCAAGCACATCTGTCGATGATTCATTCATTACAGAGTAATTTCACAGCACAACATGGATCCATAAATATGCGTCCCTGTCACTTTATCATGATCATTTATTATGTCCTCACATTGTCATTATCAGGATGTATATCCATTTTTCTTATGAATGATTTTCCTCTGGACAATGGCACTGTTTCATCACTCCAACTGCAAAACTTATGTACTTTTTGTCATTTTGATGTACATTCGAAAAAAATCACACGAAATCTTCAATATAATATTGAATCGGGAAGAAATAAGACGATGCATAATAATTATGCATCGTCTTATTTCTTCCCGAATTAAATTATCTACAATCTTTACTTTCCCCATGTTTTTGAAAGATTAGGTTTCATTTTCTTTGTTTCCCTTTTCCTTTTATTTCTCGTTTTATTCCCTTTTATTTACCCACATTTCTTTTCTCATTTTTCTTCAAAAATTTTTCTCCCAATATATTCATTTCTTCTGCGTTCAAAAATAAATTAAATGTATCGAATTTGAATACTGTTGCACTTATATACAATCGAAGCGAAAGGGAGTCTAACTGATACATTATTTGTTTCTTTTACTTTCAGTTCATTTTTTGTTTATGCTTTACATTCACCTTTTTGTTTTGTTTACTGTCTTGTTTGTCTTGTCTCGTTTACTTGTTTATTTGAAGCTCCAAATTAAGATATAGACATCAACCGACAGGGCACCCCACCTTCTACAACCTTCAATCCCCGTTGTATCCCAGCATGCATTATCACAACCATGGCGATAACTTGTTTGATGGCAGTCAAGGTTTCTCCGCGTGAAGTGAAGAAGATCAGACGGATAAAATATCATATTTAATTTAAACAAGGATCTTCTCTAACCTAATTGGCAGGTAAACTATATTTATATTGTCGCATGATGTTTAGAATTTACGATCGGTCATGGAAATGCTTATTGAGCTAAAATACGACATAATTTTAGTCACGTTTGAAGCCGAAATTTGGCGGGAGAATTTCCATGGATCGGCTCTCATGACTTTAGGTTAAGTATACTGGCCTACTTTCCTGTTTGCCAAGACGAATGCCATTTATAGAAATTGCACGATACGTCAATATCTTTTTAATGAAAATTCGTTATTGGGCTACATCCTTCCCAAGGTTAACACTCAGAAATAAATGAGGGGCTCAAAGCAAATGAATATGAAGTAGAAGAAGAAAAAGAAGAAGGGGATTGAAATGAAAAAGAGGTAGGACTCCATCCATTTCAACTTCGATCGGATGACTTTAGAGAGGATCTTGGCCGTGTCGTATTTCTTTTTCGAAGGGTAAGAGGTTAAGCAATACCTTCCGCCCTATATAATAGCGCTCCATGGAAAGCAAAGCCTTGTAAAAGGATTTCTAAATTGGGCTTCGTATTTAACGGGTATATCGTCTTTCTGCTCACCTCGGGAAAGGGAAAGGGAAAGGGGAATGTTCCCTGTGTTACTGGATGTTGGTAAAGATCAATCATATCACTAATATATTGTAGAATTATATTGTATTTAGTAAATTAAACTTCAAATTTCAATTAGGCACAGCTGATCATGGTGTCCTTCCAAAATTACTTTTTTTCATATCTTTAAGTTAACTATATATAATGTTTAGTACTCGATAAATAAAATCAATCAATCAATCAATTAGGCAAACATGTTAACATACATTTGTGTTTGTTTTCTTATAATTTGATGTAATGTTACAAGCATGGCTGCAGTGTTGTCGATCTGTCTTTAGAAGACAGCAATGTTGTAATCGGATTAATTTCATAAATAGAAGGACTCCCCGCCCCCGCTCCTCGAATGATGCCGCTTCAATGGTGGTTTATAACGTTATAGCTTAGGCTATAGGTTTTATGGGCCTTTTCTTTGAGCGGTCTGTCTTTAATGATAAAAGTAATCGTTAGCACAAAACAGAAATTTATGCAACCAAAAGTAATGTAATATTTATCCTGTTCCTCTCAGGAATCGTCAAGACGAGATAAAATTGTCTATTTACAAATTTATACCATAAGTACTATAGATATTTTTGATGTTTTCAGTCTTCTGAATCTCTGTTCTACCTACAATGGCACGTCACCACCTTTAACTTGTAATACCTAGGATGGGATCGAATTCCTCGAGAAGGAAATCTTGTATTTCTCGTTCCAGTGTCACCAGGGTTTGAATGTGTTGAGCTCATGGTGACAAATGAACGTCATTATCGGGTTTAAAGACAAAGTTGAGTTCTGATCTTTGTCTTGCGATTGCATTGTGAAAGAAACGTTTTGGAATCGATCAGAAAAGGTTGATTATTTAGCTTATTAGTATTGGTGTGTACTGCAAGGTTCTAAAATCATCAAAATGATAAGAAATATGTATATGGGACTACATGAACATGTGACATAAAAATCCGTCCCGATTTTTCTGATGTTACATGCCATATTAAGAATATGAAGGCATTTGAAGAGCCATGCTTTTCAAGGAACATTTGTTATCTAATGTTCTTCCACACTTGCATAATAACAATGATAACGCTCACAAATAATTTTCGTCTCTTCCCAGAACTCAACCTTCTCTTTAACTCTCCAATAAACCCCATGTAACTTGATGATCAGCCCCGTCTCAATTGGGTTAAAGTTTACAAGGATTGAGTTTTGTTCTTAACCTACTTTCATGGAAGGGTAGAAAGAGCAAGAGAGTATTGCTCACTTTAGCCATGATCGCTTTAGGTTTACACATCGCGAGTCACCAATATCATATTTCAACGATTTCCTTCATCTAAATAACTTCAAAAGCAAATCGTACAAAGCCACCCTCAAAATCGCTCTGAAGCGCTTCAATGCTGCATCCTTAAAGGTGAAGTCCACCCTGATATTAGAAGTTGGTTTTGATAAAAACATGAAATGAGATAAACGAATGAGTGGAAGTTTGAGCAAAAGAGTATTGGTTACTATAGCCACGGTCGCTCAAGGTTTACGCAGGAGAAGTCGCTATTCACCAATATCATATTTCAACGATTTCCTTCATATAAATAACTTCAAAAGCAAATCGTACAAAGCCACTCTCAACATCGCTCTGAAACGCTTCAATGCTGCATCCTTAAAGGTAAAGTCCACCCTGATATTTGAAGTTGGTTTTGATAAAAGCAGAAAATGAGATAAAAATGAGTGGAAGTTTGAGCAAAAGAGTATTGTTCACTATAGCCAAGGTTGATCAAGGTTTACATAGGAGAAGTCGCTATTCACCAACATCATATTTCAAATATTTCCCTCATCTGATATTTCAAAAGAAAATCGTACGAAGCCACTCTCAAAATCCTTCTTAAATGTCTCAACGTCGCATCCTTAAAGGGAAGTCCACCCTGATATTAAGTTGGTTTGAATAAAAGCAGAAAAATGAGATAAACGAATGTTGAGTGGAAGTTTGAGCAAAAGAGTATTGTTCACTAAAGCCACAATCGCTCAACGTTCATAGTTGCTATTCACAAATATCATATTTCAACGATTTCCTTCATCTGAATAATTTCAAAAGAAAATCGCACAAAGACGTTCACTCTCAAAATTCTTCTGAAATGAGTGTTGATGATAAGGCAAACTGGACGCGTTTAGGAGATTAGCTGTCATTGTAACCATGTCGTGTATGGCGTAAGTATAACCATAATTTTAAAGAATATATCGAGAGAGGGGAAAGAGAGAAAGAGGGATAAAGAGATGGGGAGAGGAGAATGGGAGAGAGAAAGAGGGTGAGAATGAGAAACAGAGATAGAGAGGACAGGGAGCACCACAAAGAATAATGTCGTTATTATTTTCATTGAGAAACAAATTGACAAATTAAAGTAGAGCCATCCTAATCGATTCTTTTCTGAAGCTTCGAAATGAAAAGAGGAAACTGTAAATAAGTTTGATCATCTAATAATAATAAGCAATCATATTTGATAAGAAAGAATCAAAACACCGAGGTCGTGCGACAAAATCCCCAGGAAATAAGATATTTGTATTTACCTTTGAAAACTTGTATTAAGAAAGGGATATGTGGTGTGGTAGTATTCAAACCTAGAAATCCAATTTCAGAACTATTTGAGAAATCGGTCAACTGTTAAATTGAAGTTCCCCTTTGAACTGCAAAGGTAAACATCTAACTGTACATCGAATAACATTCGGGTCGATGTCTGCAGGTAGTTAAGAATAAAGCACGAAGGCACGGAGACGGCTAGACGGTGGAGGGGGGGGGGGGGCAAGGGAAAGTGTCAGACTATGCAGATGGAGAGAACCAAGAAAGGAAGGTAGAAATCTAAGAGTGCAAGAAGCAGAAACAAAGTTAAAGCGAGCGGAAGAAAGATAAACAGAAACAGAAACAGGAAAGATTTAGATTGGAGGAATAGATAAATGGAAACAGGAATTCAGAGGGAGGGAGATTTTCAAAGAGAGTGAGAAAGAAATCTTAGCACAAAGAAAGAATGGAATTAAAGAAGATGTTAACAAAGGATAACCAATACCGATATTCAAGAAGAAAAGTCTAAACAAAATAAATGAATAAACGAACCCCAAAAATATATAGGCCTACAGTGATGTAAGCAAAGGAAAACCAAAACCAGAAGAATTTTTTAAAGAGAATTACAAATTACATGGATGTATGAAATGACGGAGCACATTGCAGATACAAGCAAATTTTCCGCTGAAAATTTAACTCACTCAAAAGTTTGAAGGCCATCAACTCCGTCAAAAAATACACAAACATCTGTTCAAGGCTTGCTACAAAACATCTAAAATATGTGGGGAATCCTTTAATTGTCACGCAATCTTATAACCTTACACAACCCTCCATTAAGGCAGGGTCGTAACATTTCCCTGATCTATAGGTATCGCTTTTCAGACCTTCTTTGATACCCGTTCCTTGAGATAATGGAAGTTATAAATAAAGCGTCTCGTCCTTGATCTTGTGCGGTGGTTAGTTTCGATCCCTTTTCTCCGTCGTTCACCCCCTACTCGTCCGGGGCTTGCTACTGTGCTTTTACAGATAGAGCGGAAAGCCGGTGTAATGAAGCTAATCGGTTTGGATATGATTTTTGCCGCTCAGATGTCAGACAGGTGTGGGTTTCTTTACCTGTCACCTCTTTCAAGAGAGGATTAAATCAGAAAGTCTGTTTTTTAACCAGAAAGGAGACTGATCCGTGCACTGTCGAGAGAGCAACCCACATTAAAGGTTTTGTTTATTTTCCCCTCGTGAAAGCCAACGTTCTTTCAAACTGCTTCAAAGTTATACTTAACTACGTGGGATTTAATAACTACGTAATTTGGGAAATGGTTTTAATAGGAACAGATATCTTGAACACAATAAAATCACACCTTGCTGCATATTTATGCGTCATAACGACTTTGTTATCAAATTATTCGGGGAGTAATATGTCAATTCATTTACAAGAACCCACTATTATTATTTATTATTTGCATTTGGACTGAACACTTTTAACATAATCATTATGTAGACTGCTAATGATGTTTCGAACAATAGGATGATGGGTTGTATCAAATAGACCTCAGGATATGGTGTCTCAAAAACCGCAAATAAAATTCCAAGTAGCCCCTAAATATTATTTCGTTTCCCTCAACCTTTTTTTAATTCGTCCTTATATTTTTGCCTGATTTGTCATTAAGAAAATAACAACTTACCGACTTCGTGGACTCCGGGATTATCACTAATTTCCAACACATACATCTCCCGCCCTTTTACGCTGGTTCCGATAGTGTACACTCTGCTCAGTTGGGGCCAACGCAAGCGAAAGTCATCCAATTCTTGATGTAACATGGCATAATCGTGGTACTCCCACCGAATCTGTCCAATGGCCTCAGCCGGGTAGGGCAGGCAGGCAAGGATATAAGCGATCGCTAGGAGACAGGCAGACAGCAGCGAAATGTGTCGTCTGCTATATCCTCTGGCGGGAAAATTTTGACTGGATCGTCTAGAGTCGTTGCTGTTGTCCTGGTTATCGGCCATTTCGGCGTGGCAATCTTTGGTCAAGCGGCACACACAGTCACAACACATGTTTAATTGTTCCCTTCTCTTCCAAAATGACGTCCTTCCGGTATTATAAAAAATTTACTTCAAATAGTATCAAATGGCGCAATATGGGCATCAGTGGCACATAATTACCAATCCTGAAGAAGTCACTACATCAACATTCAACACTAAATGATTTTGATTCATAGGCATATTATCTCGCAGTTGATTTGATTAATAATCCCTTGAACCCCTGTTGAAATGCAATTCGTATTCCAAAAACTTGATGAAGTATTCCAGGGTCTAGATGTCTCGATCCCGCTCAAGCAATTCATGAATAGCAAAAACTCCCGGTGCTAGGAACTGCTTGCAACATCGCTCGATTGCTTATCTTCCGTGGAAATGTGGAATGTCACAAAAAGATTTAAAAAACGAAAGATAATATGAAGATAATATCTCCTGCTGAATCCGACGTGAGTTGTCAGAGTTACATCTCTTCTGTGTTGAAGGAGACACCTGACAAGGAGCCGAGTGAGAGCTTGGTTGGAAGCCAGAAAGACAAGGTGAGACGACCGGTTGGATCGCAAACAAGTGGCACCGATTCCCAGCGTGAAGTGAACACTCTCTCGATAGGTAGCGTGCAACATCAGCGCCGCGTCGCGCTCATGATCATACCGGCGCGTTCGCTCACCCAACCTTCGCACGCTCGCGCACCACCCTCCCATTAACCCCCCACTCCCCTTCTCCCCTCCCCCCCCCCCCCCCCCACTCTCTCTCTCTCTCTCTCTCTCTCTCTCTCTCCCTTTCTCTCTCTTTCTCTCTCTTGCTTCAACACCCCTCTCGATATTCCATTGTCTTGCCTCACTATCTCTCTCTCTCCTTCTTTCCCCCTCTTCCCCCCTCTTGCCCCCTTCCTTCTAACCATTCTCTCACTCCCCTCGTCTTCTCTTTCCCTGTCTCTCTGTCTCTCTTTCTGTCTACCCATTTACCCTTTCCTCACTCTCTCCCTTCATTCGTTCTTTCTCCCCCACCCCGATCTCTCCCCCCCTCTCTCTCTCTCTCTCTCTCTGTCTCCCGTCTCTCTCTCTCTCTCCCTCCCAGCCCCCCTCACCCCTGCAAGTTCGTTTCACGCGGAAGCTTCTCATCACACTCATCAAGCATATCTGAATAACGGATATCATCAATATGACGTCGACCTACACAAGACCCGTGAAGACTTTCAACAAAACCTCTTGGAAATTAAGAATAGGAAGTTCTTTTAAGATTTACCGCCATTATTAAGTTTGCACATGCGGCGGGAAATAAGAACGTTTAGTTGCATTTGTTACTAGAAAAACTTGAATACAATGGCAGCACTTTAAAAGGGAGCGATTCTGTGCCGCTCTTTTCTCTATGTTCACTCCATGATACAAGATGCTTTTATAATATCAACATCAGGAAAAATAATATCTTGTTGAACATGTTTTTATTATTGTTACGCTCGATCATGAATATGAGATGGCAGAAACACAACGTTGTATGACGAAAAACATAATTTTGTCCTATTCATGACCACTTGAAATATGCAGATCCTGTTTCATAAAACTTCGCTATCGATAATGAATATTATCTGTGACGAGTTTGCTCTCAGCCAATCAAATGCCTTTATTTCAGTAGCTTATAACAGATATTGCAACATGTTATTGATAACAAGTTTTTTGAAACGGGGACTGAGGGTTTGCAGAGCAGTAGTGTTCTATAATACAGCGAGCAGATGGTATAGGATTTAGAAGTCATTATTCACTCTGGCTCTATATTTGATTTCTTTTATATTTAGACGAATGATGACAGAGTGAATTCTACTTAGAATGACTTAATGCAAAATCACGTACAGCGCAATAATAAAAATAGAGTACTTGCCAAATATTATATTGCAAGTGCTGGGTTTTTAAGTTCAATGCTTCCTCTCCATTTCCTTTATCTTTCGTTTGTTTATTATCTCCATTATTATATCAAAGACACCCCCATTGTCTCAAATGTGATTGTACGAAAAGTGCAGATGCAAAGTGGGAGAGAGAGGGACAGACAGACAGACAGAGAGACAGAGACAAAGAGACAACAGACATACAGAGGGAATCAGAGAAAGGTGGGAAGAAATAGAGAGTGAGAAAGAGAGACAGAGACAGACAGACAGAGATAGACAGACAGAGAGAGAGATAGGAGTGTGGGTTGAGAAAGCCAGGTTAATGCTTGATCATCTAACATTCAAGAAACATAAAATAGACATAAATGAACTCCTTGATCGAACTTTTCGGAATAATTACATATAAATTAATACAATAGGAATCTATGTGATTCAATGTTTATAGGGAAATATTCAAAAAGTTAAAGTCAAAAGCTCTTCAGAAAGTTAAATATAACAGTATTCTGTGTCATGTAAAATAGTTGACGAGTTTAATGATGATCATGTGTCCAGCAGAGCTAATTATTCACGAGTGGCCTCAAATCAGGCTCTTTACCATTACTCATCGTCAATCACCTGTTGGCCAATGTAATTAACCGAGGTGCTAGTTAGCCTTTGTGACTTGTGAGACGACTGCCTCAGGTAGTGCTACAGCAGACAATGTAGAACATGGAAAACTCTAATTATCTTTCACTGGCATACTGCGAGACGGGACTATCCAGACCATAGTTCTCCTGTGGATAAAATAAAATGGACAAAGTTTGCCGAAGTACAATGACTAAAACACAATGGTAGCACAAAATTGACCACCCGGCTTCCAATTATTTCGGTAATTGTTGTGGATCATAGCTGTTAGATATAATTAGGAATTGAGATCTCGTATTGTGGGTTGATACCAGTTTTATGACGCCTTTCTGTTCAATAGATATTATTATGATTATAGGCTTCGAATAAGCCTTTGTAAATTTGTGAATACATTTTCCTTGAGGATTTCTTTATTCAATTCCAGAACGAATGCCATCTCCAGCCGCCCTCATTTGGTCTATAGTTATTGTTATTTTGCTATGGTTGCTTTTGATGAAAATCATATTACGTATGTCAGGCCAAGGGCGGGTGTTTTGGGTGTTCAAAACACCCCTCCATCCTTGGCAAACAGGGGTGTTTTAGGTGTTCAATTTGTTGCTCAAAGGGGGGGGGGTGGATATTGAGGGGAAAAAGGAATGTTCACCCCCCCCCCCCCCCGGGCCCTCGTTCAGCAAAAAATAATGTTCACCCCCCCCCCCCCCCCCACTTATTCACCGGCTGGCTGATTCGCCGCTAATATACAAAATACTGAATGATTATGAGTTCAATAGTGCGAATATTTTCATGAGTTGAAAGATAGAATTAAAGTTAATCTTTCAACAAATGAAAATAATCGCACTATTGAACGAATGAAAAACATTCATTATTTGTTTTATACAACATCAAAGAAGATCTAATAGAACGTTAATCACAAATTATGCTTTACTCCTTATATTAAAGATAAATTAAAGTTGGAGTCAAGCCTTCTCGATTACATTCAGATTGCCTTCGCGTCAGATACACGCAGGGATACGCGCACGGCAGAGAAGTACACAGTCTGCATATAACCAAAAATGTAAGGCGAATATAACCAAAAATGCACGCCCGTGCAATAGAACATCTATTGAATATCATGTGACCAACAATCCTCTAATCAAATGACAAGGATCCACGTAGGTGCTGTATAATTTCTCACAAATTGAGCAAAAAAAAGCACCTCCCCTTAAAAAGTCCTGGCTACGAAACGAAATAAATGAATTGTATATAGTTCATTTATTTGTTTAATATTATTATCCTTGTGTTTTCTATTCTTTTGACACATTCTTCGCTGATTTTTTTATTTATGACAAGACGTGGAGATACATTGTATTATTTCAATAAACGATTTGATTTGATTGTATGTCTTGTTGTTTGAATTACTTCATGCATTTGTACTTGTGTTTTATATTCATTTACTTTTCTGATGTTACCATTTTGAACAGTATACCATGTCAGAGATCTTTTTCAACAAACAACTTCAGCGACAGTTCCGAGATTCTCTGTCACGATTGTCGGGGAGGGGGTGACAAAAGTCTGATATTTTTTTTTGACAAGCATCAGATTTTTTTGACAAGCATCAGAAAGGGCATCAGATATGTATATGTGCTGTGTTGAATAAAATATTCTCTGACATGCCAAAACAACAATCAGCAGCCCTCTTCTTCCTCCTTTTCCCCTTTTTTTTCTTTCTTTTTGGTGGGGGGCGAGACCCCTGTGCCCCCGGGGGACCAGCTCCTGGACTTTTATATCAAGTATATGGCCTGATAGTTAACATGAAGAGAATGCCATCAGTGTGGTGGTGTCTCATCATGGACCTACTACGCCTACACTTCGCCTGGCCAGACGATGCTATGCCTGTTGGGACTGTCTTTTCCCGCGCTCTCTAACCAAACATGACACGGAAAGGAATATGTCGGGCAAGGGGAAAGGGTGTGGATAAACCAAATGATGGGACAGTTTCCTCGCGACTCATGGGCGAAAAATTGATATGTGGGAGGTCAGGAAATCCGAGGAAATGAGATGATTTTTCTTTTGTGTCTCTTGAATGTCAACATGACTAAATTGATATTTCAACAATATTCGGGATATATCGGTCTTGGAATTAGCACTCGAAACCACCCCCCCCCCCCCCACGCGCCAGGTCTCTCTCTGTTTCTGTTTCTCTTTCTCTCTCCCTGTCTCTCTCTCTCTCTCTTTCTTTTTTTTTTCTTCCTCTCTCTCTCTCTCTCTCTCTCTCTTTTGTGAAGTGAAATCAACAGAAGACGGAAAATTATTTTACATCTTTTTTTCTTTTCAATTTACAATTTACTCTATAAGTTCCAACGATCGTTGAGGTTGATAAACACAGAATTCTTTCAAATCATACCACATGTGATCTTTTTCATCAAAATTAAGAACATAAATATACATCTACAACCAATTTCCGTGAGTTGGTAGGCCTATTTTTGTTTCCATGAACTTTTCAATTTGTGTTCCACTTTCAGACGAAAGGTTTTTGCATAATAGGTAAAATTATAACACGTTTAGAACATAACAAATGCATCACACTGAAGTAGAATAATATAACATGTCAGAGTAACTCATGAAAGCTGAAAAATTAGCTTAAATCCAATGGGGTGATATTTTGTTTCACTCAAAAATCAAAAGTTTGAGCCACTGCAACAAATTAACTACATGATCACAATGATATTAATAATAGTAACGATGGTGAAATTGACAGATACTATTTTCTTCGAATTAATGACATACATGTACTCATTGGCTATGAATACTTCGTGGCTGCCCTAAAAAAATGTAGTTCTTTGGCAACATTATAACAGCATTTCCACCACCCAAAATAAAAGTTACTTCAGTATATATGATTGGTCATTTTCAATTTTTGTCTTTATATCCTCACTTTAATAAACGACGATTCCTATTGGTTAAGTGGTACAATGTTTCTGACTTGCAAGTATTTTGCGACTGTCTTTAAAAATACACTTAAAATGACAACAAGATGTTGCGAACGAAAAAGTCAAATTCGCAATATCTTGTTGTCATTTCTAAGTGTATTTTTATAAAGACATTCGCAAAACATTTGCAAGTTAGAAACACTGCAACACTTACCCAGTAGGAAACGTTGTTTATCACTTATCACACAACCTTAGCGTTCTATCATTACAGTCAAATTAAGAAACAGGTCGGACGCCTTGTACTTTAAATGTAATTAGAGAAGGGATATCTTGTTTGTCCGATTCATGTTTCCCTTGGATGACATCCCATTGTTTATAAACTTAACTTTAAGAAAGATTTGGTTCACTTTCTAAGCGGAAATATAGCACTATCGGACTTGTTCTGGACAATTACACGTGTTTCCTATATAACTCGACGGACATCGAACCAAGGCCATAACAATGCCAAAAGAAATAAACATAGAAATGAAAATAAACCCCAGTCATGAATGGACGTTTAGATTAAAGTCCAAGTGGAATTGCAGAGGGGAGGGGGGGGGGGCTATCAATGGGATTGCGGTATCAAGTTGTGCCGTTAGAAAACGGTGAATCATAATTTTCCAATAGTAAAGTGATTTAAAAAGTCATCAAATGACAGTTATTGATCATGTTGATTTACACAACATTTTAAAAAAGATGGGGTCATTCCTGGCCGTCGGCGGATAAAACATAAGAACAAAAAATCGGAGGGGAATGAAGATAAAAAAGAGGAGAGAGAGAAAAGGAGAAAAGGGACTATTATGTCGAGAAAATTATAATTTCCTATTTCATTCTACCCCACCCATTCCAAAGCATAAATTATTCCAGGTTGGGAGGAGAAGGTTACGAGGTGGGGATCTGTTCTTATTTGGGAGGGGCTGGTAGCTGTCCCTAAATAACTGTTCCTTTATTGGATACCCCCTGCTATATCGCACCCCCCCCCCCCCCCCACTACCCCTGCAGCTGTCACCTACCATCCTTTACCTTCAAACTATCCCTTTTCACTCATGTACTCGTATCAGGACATGGGATACACTCATGATGATTGAGGGACGGATGGCATAATAAAGAAAAAGAATTTTCCAGATTTGACAATGATTGTGTATGGATGGACAGAAGTCATGTGTTTTAATGCCACTGTGTGATTGTACATGTAATAACCATCTTTAAGGAAAAGAAGAAAACAATTTCTTCTATTTCATGATTTGAGAGGAGAAATAAATTTAGTTAAAAAATTGAAGGTGAAATAACAATGTCCATCGTTGAGCATATTAATTTGTGAAATATCGCAATGAATTCTGTTTTCTTAAATTTTACCTTAAATAAACCGATACGAGAACATGAGGTCGTTTATGAAACCAAACGCATTCTTATAATTCAGACGAAAATCCATGACCCGGTACGAACCATTGACAAATACGAGTTAAAACCACAAACAAATAATACATAGATATCATCACTGATCAGCAAATCAAGCTATATGATTAGTCACTTTGCGGCCAGTCCTATCGGCACCAAGTTCAGTAGCTAGAGAGGGTAAAATAGAGCCCGATTTACCTGTAATATTGAACAGTGATGCAGCTACAACAGGGATACGTAGACACGCCCCCCCCCCCTCTCCCTATCGAGAGGGTGGGAAAAAGTTAGGATAAGAGAGGAAATAAATAAGAAAGGGGGAAGGGGAAGAAAAGGCCTGGACAACCTCCATGCCCTCTCTCTATTATATCAGTAGCCTTTTAAAATCGCATTTCATTTTTCCGAGTAAGACCAAATCCAAACTGCCTTACATAATGAGGGTCGCCTACTCCTACCCCCTCCAAAAAAAAAAACATAATTATTTAATATAAAGTTTATTATCATACCTTTCAAGAACATTTTCTATCTAGGCCTACCTATGTCATGTTTATATGTCTGAAGTTCGTCATTAACCTTATTTTGAACTCTCGTTTACAGTTGTATTGGTCTTGTTTGTTTATTTGTTCGCAACATTTTTATGGGGAATCTTCGGGTAGCAATTAAAAATCCAGGTACCAGCTCAGTGAGTCTTTTCATAAATGAAATCAAAATATGTCAAGGATTTCCAATGGTTCTTTACTCCCACTAATTCTTTAATATGCGAGGTGTGCTTTCTTGACAACAATGTTATTTTCCCTCTAGGTTAAAACCTAATTTATAAACGCACCCTCTTTTCTCACAAGGTCCTGTTAACTCATTGTAGTTCCGTTGTGTTTCCTGGTGCTGGTGTGCACTGGTCCACATCATAGATCGGAACTATTTTACTTGGACTCAGATCCGGTATTTCCACCAAAACTGACAAAACAACACCGTTAACTCCAGAAGAGAAATCGGAAATCATATGCCAGGATGACAGGGTTATCATGGTTATAGCTCAAACTACAATAGTTTAGTCACTTGTCAAGCAGAGCACCGTCCTATATACCTACCACATAAGCTGACTTATCCGTCTGTAGTATTCAACAAACGCCAATATACATGATTATTATTGAAAGAAGGCCTTCACCAACTTAATACGATTTGGGCACATTGAATGATTAGCGCATCGGGAGTGGCGGAGTATATTTGCATTGTGACTTTGACAATTGTTATAAACAAAAGGTGAACTTTTAGCCGTTTTGCGTCCATACTGCATTTCTACAAGATAATTGATTCTATTGTCGGTAAGTGCTTTTCGTATTTCTGCACTTGATTTTTATCAAAACGTATTCACAGTGTGTTTGCTGTATGTCACATTAAAGGGATCGTTTAACAATGTTAAATCTGAGATACACGGCCCTACGTGTTATCAGTGTCTGTGATATGATGTAATATTGAAGCCCTAAAAAATCGCGCTTCAAAATGATCAAGAAGTGCCTCAAAAAAGTAAAAATCTTTGAGTGACCGGTTTTACCATACTCGTTTTCCCCAATAGACTGTAGTGTTATGAAAACCGTCAGGCGAACGGTTTTCAAAATGTGTAATTCCAATCATAAATATCTTGATAATCAGACAGGCGATCGGCTTGTAAAAGTCACGGGGTTCCTGACTGACCTAAAGGTTTATAATTATCATTGCATCATGAGCTAAATCCAGAATATGTTTTCAGAATCTGAGACAAAGTTACCGGATCCCTTTAAGAACTGATACTTCCATATTCATATACAAATGATTATATTCACGTGATATTTATGTGACATGTACAATATGACATATTCAAATATGGGCACTATACCTTGAGCTCGATTTATTTCGTAATTCCTTAATATTTAATAACATGACACCCTAAATACTAATAACTATTTGGGGTATCGTGATAAGGGTGTACAATTTGTGTATAGATCTAGAGGCCACTATCTATTTTAAGAGTGTGGTTCATGGTAAATGTTTAGTGGTAAATATATATATAGACCTATTGATTCGAACTATAATAAGAACCCATTGTCCTGGAAAAATATTGTTTATCTATTGCTCATTCAATCAAATAATTATGTTATTAAAAATACTTTGACCTCTGGCGGATACCATAGACCACAGATATAAAAATCACAATAGATATTCCGAGTAGTTCTAAACGGACATAACTACCGGCTATTCGTACTTTGCCAGGCCATGGTCATTCCGTGATGTCTATTCCATATAGTGATGAGATTAATTTGTGTTAATGCTGGTAAAGATATTATAGTTATTTATAAGAGTAAAATTGTGCTTGTATGTCCTCTAGAATAGTACACATACGAACAGCTAGATCAAAATATATCTTGTGTGGGTCTAACCCATTGGACTAATTATAAGCAAAGTTTTAAAATCTACTTGTTTGTTTGTATGTTTGTTTGTTTGTTTGTCTCGGTTTCTTTAATCTCCGTTCTTTTCAAAAGAATAGAAATATTATATCTCGTCATATTTCAGCAAATGCGTCATTTCGTTTGATAGGCTCAATAGTTTTATCTCCTTATTGTAATGATCTTACCTTCCGGTGACACATAGGCTACATTGTGCATAAATCTATCCTAACATTTTGCCATTTAAACAAGACCAAATGGCTCTGCCCTGAGCGATGTCCTTTTTTTCTCCAGCATCCTAATTGATAAAAAAAAATGAATTAGAGTACTTTCTGCAAGTTCATTGCTATAATTTATTTACTCATTCATTAATATTTGTACTGTAACAGATATGACCTCTGATTTATTTGCATTGGTTAACAAGAAAACCACGTGTAAAGCTCTCGATAGGTTTACAAATTATTCATCAATGTTGACAGTGTTATAAATAGATGGAGGTATACCCCAACATGTGACTCATTACCATCCTTCAACCTCATATACTATTGGTTTTGTTTCAGTCCTATAAATATTTCGGTATATTTTTTAAAGCCATTATGAAGCGAAATGATTCATATTAGGTGGTATCGTAGGAAGCGGAGAAGGAAATAATAGCGTAGGATAAACATTTGAACTTCCAGAATAGTAACCCATCGAAAGTAGCCGAATTAAGGAAGTTATAATGTCGTGACGTCAAAAATTAGTAAAGGTCCTTTTTCACCTTGTTAAAGTTTTCTCCTTTGAATAAGTATTCTGTCATTTTGTGTTGAAGGATAACATATATGGTAGTTTCAATTAGTGAATAATTTTCATCAATTAAAAGAATTTTCATTTAGCGAGTTTAGTAAGTCAATTAGTTAGTGATTTTCAGTAAGGTAACTAAAAGAAACACTAATTTTGTCTCATGTTATTTTGTGTAAATACAAGATTTAAGGATAGCTGCAATCGTATACTCTTTTAACGTGTTTAACATCGCTTTAAACTGGTTTATATGATTCGAATTCTCACAGTATACACAGCTTGCCGCTCATGATGGCGGTCTCCTACGTTTTCCGCAATTTATCTATTTTCATTGAAAAATATTTGTGTTTGTATGCATCTTATTTAATGTACTTAAAAATGTATAATTATGTAAAATGAAGACAAAATTATTACTTTTAGTGTAGATGATTATGTTCTATTTTGAAAACGCAGAAATAAAAACAAACAAAACAAAAACAAATACACAAATACTACATAATCAATCTCTCCCAATTACTTCTATAAAGTTTCGTTCACGATATAATTAAAGGACCATATTCTTCATTCTCCTTTTCCTCTAAATTCTGCGTTAACACCCCATTCTCATTTAATCAACATTTGTGTTTTCATCTCCTGTTCAGACACCGAACTAGCAGCGAACATGACGACATCGGCCGATTCGTTGATGTGGTCAGGCAGACTCACGACCACGGCTTCGACGTCGTCTTCGGACTCGGATACGGGATCGTTCGCCAATCAGTCGCTGCTGTCGGGGGAAGATTACCTGACCCAGGGAGACGTTTCAGATCCCTGCCTCAATCAAGGGACTCAGCTTCGGGATGAGATACGATGCAGTATCATACAGAAAAGGATACAGAAGGGCCTAGGGGGTATTCGGCTGGATTGGAAGGCAAATGGACAAGAATCGGTATGGTATTCTTATCATAATCTACTTATATTCAATTCATGGTTTTATTGCGAAAAACATAGAGTACAATATTGATGCACATGCTGCAGCTAAAAAGCTGAAATGTATGTTTTTATAACTATCGAGGATACATATAAGTAGAAAAGAATATCCATTCACAAAACTAAAAGAGAAATATCATGTAAATTACAATTCAAGATATATGTTACATGTCATATTATGTTAAATATTGATTATTGTACATGTTTTTTTCCTGTTTATAGTTGCTTATCTAGACGTATTTTAAATGATAATATAGTCCAAAAATATTCTCATATTTTGATATTATGAATTTGTTGATAAATCAACACTATAAACAAATTATTTATTATCTATTTTTAAAATATTAATATTACATCGGCATTTTGTATATCAATGTAAATATAGAAAGTGGAACAGATATACAAGAGCGTAAAATAGATTTACTTGAGATAAAGATTGATACTTGGATAATATGAGAGCTACAAGTGACCGACTGGATTTATCAGATGTGTGACCTCGTTCATTACATCATTTTGATATGTAAATACTAGTGCTTTTTGCAAAGTTCATACATGTATTTTCATTCTAAAAGGGAGATTATAGGAAAATACATCTATAGATCAAAAGAAAAGGAATACATTTTGAAAACACAAGGAGGAAGTGTGTATAATGGCTTTCGTTTTTCATCATGATGTTTGCAATCTTGTTTTCCTTTTCACAATTTTCTTTCTTTTATTGCTTTAACTTGCATATTTCCAGCTTTCAAAAGAGGAAGAGGCCAAGCGGAGACAACGTCGAGAAAGAAATCGAGTTGCTGCTTCGAGGTGCAGAGAGAGGAGGAGAGAGCGAACTTTTGTCTTGGTCGAGGTACGTCACATCAAGGCTGACCCCAAGGGTGTACCGTCTATGGCGCCCCTAACCCCCACCCACCCCTAAAAAGACTGTCTGTCACAATGACTTCAAAGCAGTCATCCCGTAATCCATCTTACCCAATATTATATGATTAATGAATGAATAGATTAACGTATAAACGAAGAAAATATTAAATTGAAATTAATAAGTAAATGAAAGCAACAAAATGTAACTAAATGAAAATAATATCCACATTTATAGAGCGCATTACATGAATACTTCGATGCGCTTAAAATGTAATTAATTGATTAATCAGTTGATAAAAAGCATATACAGTTAACAACTAGATTATTCATACCCCTTGTAAATTTGATTTTGTGTGTGTGTGTTTTTTTTTTCTTCTTCGTAACTCAAGGATTAACGGTGGACATGTTGAATTAGGTCCGTTGTTTAATACTTTTAGATTTAGATGTAAGCTTTAATATGTCAAATTCTCAAGAAACGTAGATCAGGAAAAATCAAATTTCACGTTCTTCAAAAATTAAAAAACTTAGTGAGGGTATGAATAATTTAGTATATCTTTAAAAAATTAAATAGTAAGGATAAGGGAAGGCAACAGAAGAAATAAAACTGCAAAGGGGAAAAAATAAATATTCGGCCTTGCTGGGGGAGGGGAGGGGGTGCGAACTCGAACTCTCAGTGCTCCCGCCCGGGGAGGCGGGGTTGAAGATGTATTGCTCTATAAAAATGTATTTTGTTAATCATGATGAAAGTGTGCATCACAGTTTCTCCAAGATGCTTTTGTGAAGCATTTTAATTTCATTTCTCTGCCATATTATGTTGCAGGAGACCGACCAACTGGAGAGTAGCAAGCAAGACCTCCTGGACGAGATCGACCAACTTGAAGAACAAAAATCGCAACTCCTCGCTGTTCTCACCGAGCACGATCACAGTGGGCAATGTCATAGACATGCGCAGGCCGAGGAACTCCACATTGACCCCTGACGTCATCCATATTGACCCCATGACGTCATCCACAACATCGATGTGGAGACATTTAAACTTTTTATCGACGTCGTCACATGAGAGAGGATGGCGATTTATATCGAAGTTGATCTAAATACGACAGAACAGACGAAGAACCTGACTCCATGATGATTGCTCGAGATCACTGTGACTATTCTTACGTGTAATTATGATCATAGGCGTAGGGGCGGGGTGGCTAGGGTGCCGCATCCCAGCCCCTACCCCTCCCCTGGGTAGGAATTTTAAAACTGTTATATTCGGACAACCGTGTCACCATCTAAAATGTTGGCAGCGAAAAAGTGTTAACTTATTTGAACGTTTGTGTCGCTCGCGTTCGGAAAATCTATAATCTGAAAATATATTCGAGTCAAAGCCCGCCCCTCCCCCCTCTCCCCCTCTCCCCCACTCGCGAAAATATATGCCCACGTCCACACGTGAACAAAGCCAAAGAACATTTATCATTTGATTGCAATTTTTAAAACAGAGCATTAAAGACCAAAGAATATTATTGAACACGTATGATATCTGAAGTTCTTTCAACCCATTTTAAGAAGGTGGATCATTTTGGATGAAATATCGTTCATAAACCCTCGAAAAGAAAATTAAAGAATAAAGGAATTTCAAGAATGTGAAAGCTATAGTTAAAACCAATAGCGGATTAATGAATAGACATTTGTACTAATTGTAATGCCTATGCTAGTGAACATGTGCAACCATTAGGTCTCCTTCTGTATGCTTTATTTGATTAGCAAATACCACAGAATGGAGGGGAAACTTAGTAAAAATATAACAATAAAAAAAGGTTGAATGTTTATTCATCAAACCAACCATTATACTGCCTTAGCTTTGATTATAGCAATGACATGCATACGAGGTATTTTCATACACATACTTATTGGATTCTACACTGTCGCTCATAAAGTTGGAATATTTTTGTTTTCCCCCTAAAATAGATCTAGATAATAGTATACATTCTTAGATTTTATTGAATAATAATTTGACAAAGTGTGTTCTGCGTGACTGCTAAAGCATGTGTATGCTGCTATGCTTATCAACTAGGGGACCTATGCCCTTAAGTCATAAATGACAGTAATGAGGATTAATGCCCCACAAAAGGGCACTAATAGAGCACATCGACACGGTTTTGATCCTGGGGCCTCACAGTTACGAGGCCATTTCTTTGTCACTGAACCGTGACTGTACGCAGTGGGGCTAGGATAGGGGGCAGTTTCCATAAATATAAAAAAAAATTAAAAAAATGCAATAAATTTTCAATAATTTATTGCACTTTACCTCGGTCCCCAACATAAAAAATCCTCTGTGTGCCCATGCCTTGAGCCATAATGCATGGCCGCCAAGAAGATTTTTTTATGCCCCCACTGCGAACAGTCATGGTTCAGTGACAAAGCAATAGCCTCGTAACTGTGAGGCCCCAGGATCAAAACCGTGTCGATGTGCTATATTAGTGTCCTTTTGTGGGGCATTAATCCTCATTACTGTCATTTATGACTTAAGGGCGTAGGTTCCCTAGTTGATAAGTATAGTAGCATACACATGCTTTATCAGTCACGCAAAACACACATTGTCAAATAATTATTCAATAAAATCTAAGAATGTATACTATTATCTAGATCTATTATTTTTTAATTATTTTTAAAATAATTCCATAAGTTGAGGAAAAACAAAAATATTACAACTTTATGAGCGACAGTGTATCTTTTGTATATATTCAATTGTCGTTTTTATAGTTTTATTATAGAAAAAAGAGATCTACGGAATGTTTTATGAATAGAGTACTTTTTTTTACATTAAATAAGTTTACACAAAAGGCTCCGGTTTGGCATTTTTTGGCGTGTTTGGAAGACAGTGTAAATTAAATGCCCCTTATGTGTGTTTCTTTTGTGAGAAAAATAGTAACAGATATGAGAGAAAGAGAGGGAAGGAATTATACAAGGAGATATTAAAGATAAACTTGAGTACTGGTAATGCGATTGCATTGTGAAAGAAAAGGTGTGGAATGGATCAGAAAAGTTGATCATATAGCATGTAAGTAATAGTGTGTAATGCAAGGTTCTAGAGTCATCAAAATCATCATAAATTTGGCAGAGTCTTGGTAAAGTAACAATCACTTACAAAGATAGATGTATATGGGACAACACACATGGTGTCGGGGCTAGTACTACCCTGATTTCCTTATCTTTCTATGCTCATTACTCAGCCAGTATACATTTTCTTCCAAAATTGTTTGGCACATGACATTTATTTGTAATCTTGAACATTCAGTGTAAGTTTCATTAGATTCTGTGAGAATTCATTTTCTTTTTTTACCAGAACTCAAGTTTATCTTTAAAGTGGTAGGGCCAAGATAGAGAGAGAGAAAAAGATAAAGAAAGACAGAAAGAGACAGACAGAGGCAGAAGGAGAGAGAAAGTGAGAGAGAGAGAGAGAGAGAGAGAGAGGAGGTAAAGGATTGAAGACAAAAGGAAATGGAGTAAAAGAGACCTAGAGCAGATGAAAATCGAAAGGAAACTAATTTGTGTGCATTTACAGCTTTATAGTTTACATGGGAATACAGCTTTGATGGACGAAACGTCGGGACTTCACAAATAACACCCTTTGTCAATCCTAAGGTGTTTTGGACAAGTCAAAAAAGGTCCAGCTGCTGGAATTGATCAGAGGTGTCAGAAGTATTGATATCCTTGACAAACCTTGGGTTTTTGACGCAATCATGAGTGCGTAATTAAGTCATTAGCTCCTCGGTTACACGACGTTTCCTATTTACGAGCCGTGGGATGACCAACACGGCTACCGCTAATGAATAGAGGACAGAAAGAACTAGCTGTCGACAATCATATCGGCTGTAATTATACGGTAATGGTCCATCTCTGCTGCTATATCTAAGATTCTTAGGCCGGGTGAGGGGGCTACACGTCTGAAGAAGAAACAATAGAGAAAGCCCCCCCCCCCCCCCCCGAAAAAATATACGGTAATGGTCCATCTCTGCTGCTATATCTAAGATTCTTAGGCCGGGTGAGGGGGGCTACACGTCTGAAGAAGAAACAATAGAGAAAGCCTCCCCCCCCCCCCCGAAAAAAATATACGGTAATGGTCCATCTCTGCTGCTATATCTAAGATTCTTAGGCCGGGTGAGGGGGGCTACACGTCTGAAGAAGAAACAAAAGAGAAAGCCCGTGTTTCAGATGTCTTTGAGGTGTCTACAGTTATTTCTGCCAACAAGGCCGAATTCACAACTTGGAGACAATTTTTGTAACTTTTTTCATATCAGATTAGGGTTAACGAGGGGCGCGTGCCCCCATACCCAACTCCGGATATGCCAATAATACCGCAGGTGGAATTATGGGTCATTTTATCATAGTTATGCATTTTAAGGATGAAGTTGAGTTCTGGTCATGCAATTGCATTGTGAAAGAAACGGTGTGGAACCGACCATGATGTGTGCCCCAAAATGGTAGTATCTCTAACCATACAAATTCACTTTGTCTTGTGTTTATTTTTTCAGTAGCTTTATTTTGAAGCTAAACATGTATTTGAATCTTTTTTAAATATCAGTATATTGATCAATTTGTAATGGCCTATACAAATACCACAGCGCTATATCGGGATCAAATGGTGTGGCGCGGATTTATTTAGACCTCAACATCATGACTGCATTTATCGTTCCAATTTTCCAAATTTCCAATAATTTTTCTAACTGAAGTTCGGGACGTGGGAGGCGCTATTTGCGGAGATAAAATTCTGTCTCGTTGTCGAGTAAAGAAGAGGATACGAACAGCAGCTAGAATAAAAACAAAAAGTCCGGATGAATTAAATATAATGACATTGATGGGGCATCAATCATCCCTCTCCTTGACGGGTCGCTTGGGTCGTTTCCGCTTCTTTATTGATAGGTCGGTGTGTTCTGTAAATTTGGCAATCACATGGAGAGTAAAGTAGTTTGTTGAGGGTTATTATAATTCGAAGAAAGTGTGTATAAAGAGTCTACATAGCTAGTGAATAAAGGTGACTTGCTGGCAGGGAGCTTGCCAAAAAAAAAAACTGGCGAAGGATGTCAGATGGTCGGACCAGTTTTCTTATACGCAAAAACTGCGAGTCCCGAACTGGCGTTAAGAAAAATGGTTCCCGAATTTCAAATTGCCTTAATAAAATGGATAGGCATATTCATTACTTTTTTTATTTTTGTATTCATTACTTTTTTTCAAGAATGTTTAGAGGGGTCGTGTCAGGTTCCCGTTCTTCTCTTCTCTTGGTACCTTTTCTATGATAGTTTTTATTGCATGGGTTTTACCACTCGTTTGCCACTCTCCACCCAGGTGCCAAATGAATACCCGGTATATGATGCGAACGTTAATTAATGGGGTTGGATTGGCACGTGTGCACTTGTGCGCTTGTAAAATGGCGCCTGGCCGGAATACTCCTCAGGAAGCGGAGCGTGTGCGCTATCGTGTGCGGATTAGCAATTGAATCCTAAGCGCTTAGAAATGTAGTATTAAAGGTACTATGTCCCATTTGCAGGCCCAAAAAATGAAAAGGTTAAATTCCAACTGCATTTGAAAGATAATACTTATTTAGAACTTTCCTAAAAAAGGTGGGGCTTGAAAATGTCTTCTGGGCTATAGAGCCCAACAGTAATAGTCTTGATTTTCAGACAATTGTACCGAATGGTCATACGTTTTATGCTGCGCAAAGATTCAATCAGTTTAATCTTGGCCATCACAAGAAGTGGGTTATTGATGTAGACAATTGCTGATGTACCCTTTACAACTCTTTTCATGTATGTTATTACCAAAGAAGAAAAAAGCCAGTCAGTCACCCAATAGTGTCTGACAGTGAAGTCTAGCAAGTAAACGGGTGTCCTTGCATAATTTGAATATGAGGACACTGCTAACGTTTAAATTTCACAGATAGGACATACATGACATATTCATAATTCCTGCAAAGTTCTACAGAATTTCAAGTTGGCTACAAAAGGGACATAGTACCTGTGACGATTATTATTATTATTATTATTACTTTTATTTCGTGACCTGAAACTTTTTGGTCAAGTTCTCAGTTCTTAAAGATAAAGGTGAGTTCTGGTCATCCGATTGCATTGTGAAAGAAAAGGCGTTGAATGAATCAGAAAAGGTTGATCATGTAGCATGTAAGTATTGGTGTGTACTGTAAAGTTCTGAAGTCATCAAAATCATAATAAATTTGGCCCATTCTTGGTAAAGTAATAAGCACTGTACACAGAAAGATGAATATGGGACTACACAAATGGTGTCGGGGCTACTAACCTTGATTTCCTAATCTTTCTATGTTCATTACTCTGTATACATTTTTTTACCAAAATTGTTTGGCAAATGACATTTATTTGTAATCTTGAACATTCAGTGTAAGTTTCGTTTGATTCTGTGAGAATTCATTTTCTTTTTTTTTTAACAGAACTCACCTTTATCTTTAAAATGGATATAGAATTCATGATGTTACGCGAGAGAGTTCAAAGAATATTTGTTTTGAATTTTTTGTATAAAGTTCTTCTACGTTTTCCAAACATAATCAAATTAGAAAGCCCGACAGAACATTTAGTATGTCTCCTCTTCATAGTCCTATAAATATGATAAACCCCAAATTAGATTTGGTGATGAAAATAAAACAACGGATATAGACTGACTTTCTATTCCCTTTGAAATGTTATTTTAAGAATAATGCGCCCAATTTATTTCTGTCAATTTCTGTTGTCATTCCAAATCATGCGAATAAAAGTGGAATGCGCTGCAATTATGTTTTACATGACTGTTTATATTCAATCGTTCGTCACAGACACCACTGTTGTTCCAATCAAATTGTTAAATTCAATCACTGAACTTCAAAACGAGATCCCAAGTCTATTTTGCCCCGTCATATTTCGCTTTCTCATTCTCGAACTCGCCACCAGCTATGATAAAAAGGTGGGCTTTTCCGTATTTCTATTTTAAGTTCTCCGGTACGGTCTGGACTATAAAAGAAACTGATGGGATGATTCAAAGTTTGCGCACCTCTCGGCATCGCACCTGCCCAAAGGTGGAAATTATCCCCTCTGTCTGGTGACAGGGGTACTGTCACACCCCTCTGTCTCTGGTGACAGGGGTACTATTATACCCCTTGTCTCTGGTGACAGGGGTACTGTTATACCCCTCTGTCTGGTGACAGGGGTACTATTATACCCCTCTGTCTCTGGTGACAGGGGTACTGTTATACCCCTCTGTCTCTGGTGACAGGGATGCTGTTATACCCCACTGTCTCTGGTGACAGGGGTACTCTTATACCCCCTCTGTCTCTGGTTACAGGGGTGTGCCCAGGTGATATCGATGAAAGAATAGCAAACTTTGGAGGAAATTAGCCTCATTTGCAGGGATGTTATCATTTAAAAAGAAATATCATTTGGGGAGCACTGCCTTGGTGTTTTATCATTATACATTCATGAATTTTGGGATCGCGCTCTCTCTCTCTCTCTCCCCCCCCCCCCCCCCCCCCCTCTCTCTCTCTCTCCCTCTCTATCTCTCACTCTCTTTCTTTTTTTTTCTTTTAATTGTTTTTTACTTTTCTTTCTCCATTTCCTAAATTTGTTCTCTTTATAAAAAATGTCATTACAATTATTTTTATTTACGCTGTTGTTACTTTCTCATTTCTATTTATCCTCCTACTCATCCTGCGATCTAATAATTGTAACTAAAAATATAATTTTTTTAATTGTTTCCATTTGTAGTAGGCATGTACGTTCCTTTTTTCCACTTTGTTCTTTTAAACTTCTTCGCCTTCGAACTAGTTATTTTCATGTCTACTAATCATTTCATCACATCTAGTCCGATATTAAAAACAAACACTATTTGTTCGATCAACTGGGCATGACTTTCAAATTGCGACGCGTATGTTTTCATTATCATTATCAAATCGTAATTAAAGTATCCTGAGAGTATATAGGTAAGGATCAGGCGCGGATCCAGGATTTTCCAATAGGGGGGGCCGGAACTTTGACGTTTCATTAAATCATTAAAGAAAGAGTACCGTTCTCGACTCTTAATCCTTGTCTGAATTCAGTCCCCCCCTTCCCTCTCTCGCGCGAAGCGCGGAAGCTTTGACGTTTCATTAAATTATTAGAGAAAGGGACGATTCGTTGTACCGTTCTCGATTCTTAATCATTGTCTGAATTCAGTTTCTATACCCCCTCCCGCGCGAAGCGCGGAAGCTTTGACGTTTCATTAAATCATTAAAGAAGAGTACCGTTTTCGACTCTTAATCCTTGTCTGAATTGAGTTCCCCCCTCTCCCGCGTGAAGCGCAAAAGTTTAACGTTTCATTAAATTATTAGAGAAAGAAGACGATTCGTTGTACCGTTCTCGACTCTTAATCCTTGTCTGAATTCAGTCCCCCCCCCCTTCTCTCTCCCGCGCGAAGCGCGGAAGCTTTGACGTTTCATTAAATTATTAGAGAAAGAAGACGATTCGTTGTACCGTTCTCGATTCTTAATCATTGTCTGAATTCAGTTTCTATACCCCCTCCCGCGCGAAGCGCGGAAGCTTTGACGTTTCATTAAATCATTAAAGAAGAGTACCGTTCTCGACTCTTAATCCTTGTCTGAATTGAGTTTCCCCCCCCCCCCCCCTCTCTCTCGCGCGAAGCGCAGAAGCTTTGACGTTTCATTACATTATTAGAGAAAGAAGACGATTCGTTGTTCCGTTCTCGGTTCTTAATCATTGTCTGAATTCAGTTTCACCCCTCCGCGCAAAGCGCGGAAGCTTTGACGTTTAATTGAATTATTAGAGAAAGAAGATGATTTGTAGTACCATTCTTGACTCTTATTCCTTGTCTGAATCAGTTTTCCTCCTCCCGCGCGAAGCGCGGAAGCTTTGACCTTTCATAGTTTAATGAAATTATTAGAGAAAGAAGAAAATTCGTTGTTCCATTCTCGACCCTCAATCCTTCTCAGGCTGAATTTAGATTGCCCCCTCCAGCGCAAAGCGCAGAAGCTTAACGTTTCATTAAATTATTAGAGAAAGAAGACGATTCGTTGTACCGTTCTCGATTCTTAATCATTATCTGAATTTAGTTTCCATACCCCCTCCCGCGCGAAGCGCGGAAGCTTTGACGTTTCATTAAATCATTAGAAAAAGAGTACCGTTCTTGACTTTAATCCTTGTCTGAATTGAGTTCCCCCCCCCTCTCTCTCTCTCTCTCTCTCGCGCGAAGCGCAGAAGCTTTGACGTTTCATTAAATTATTAGAGAAAGGAGACGATTCGTTGTACCGTTCTCGGTTGTTAATCATTGTCTGAAATCGGTTTCCCCCCTCCGCGCGAAGCGCGGAAGCTTTGACGTTTCATTGAATTATTAGAGAAAGAAGATGATTCGTTGTTTCATTCTCGACTCTAAATCCTTGTTTGAATTCATTTTCCACCTTCCGCGCGAGGCGCGGAAGCTCTGACCTTTTATAGTTTAATGAAATTATTAGAGAAAGAAGATAATTCGTTGTTCTATTCCCGACTCTTTATTCTCTGAATTCAGTTTTCCCCTCTAGCGCAAAGCGCAGAAGCTTTGACGTTTCATCAAATCATTAAAGAAAGAGTACCGTTCTCTACTCTTAATCCTTGTCTGAATTCAGTCCCCCCCCCCCCTTCCCTCTCCCGCGCGAAGCGCGGAAGCTTTGACTTTTCATTAAATTATTAGAGAAAGAAGACGATTCGTTGTACCGTTCTCGATTCTTAATCATTGTCTGAATTCAGTTTCTATACCCCCTCCCGCGCGAAGCGCGGAAGCTTTGACGTTTCATTAAATCATTAAAGAAGAGTACCGTTCTCGACTCTTAATCCTTGTCTGAATTGAGTTCCCCCCTTCTCCCGCGTGAAGCGCAAAAGTTTAACGTTTCATTAAATTATTAGAGAAAGGAGACGATTCGTTGTACCGTTCTCGGTTGTTAATCATTGTCTGAAATCGGTTTCCCCCCTCCGCGCGAAGCGCGGAAGCTTTGACGTTTCATTGAATTATTAGAGAAAGAAGATGATTCGTTGTTTCATTCTCGACTCTAAATCCTTGTTTGAATTCATTTTCCACCTTCCGCGCGAGGCGCGGAAGCTCTGACCTTTTATAGTTTAATGAAATTATTAGAGAAAGAAGATAATTCGTTGTTCTATTCCCGACTCTTTATTCTCTGAATTCAGTTTTCCCCTCCAGCGCAAAGCGCAGAAGCTTTGACGTTTCATCAAATCATTAAAGAAAGAGTACCGTTCTCTACTCTTAATCCTTGTCTGAATTCAGTCCCCCCCCCCCCCCTTCCCTCTCCCGCGCGAAGCGCGGAAGCTTTGACTTTTCATTAAATTATTAGAGAAAGAAGACGATTCGTTGTACCGTTCTCGATTCTTAATCATTGTCTGAATTCAGTTTCTATACCCCCTCCCGCGCGAAGCGCGGAAGCTTTGACGTTTCATTAAATCATTAAAGAAGAGTACCGTTCTCGACTCTTAATCCTTGTCTGAATTGAGTTCCCCCCTTCTCCCGCGTGAAGCGCAAAAGTTTAACGTTTCATTAAATTATTAGAGAAAGAAGACGATTCGTTGTACCGTTCTCGGTTGTTAATCATTGTCTGAATTCAGTTTCCATACCCCCTCCCGCGCGAAGCGCTGAAGCTTTGATGTTTCATTAAATCATTAAAGAAAGAGTACCGTTCTCGACTCTTAATCCTTGTCTGAATTCAGTCCCCCCCCCCCCCTTCCCTCTCCCGCGCGAAGCGCGGAAGCTTTGACGTTTCATTAAATTATTAGAGAAAGAAGACGATTCGTTGTACCGTTCTCGATTCTTAATCATTGTCTGAATTCAGTTTCTATACCCCCTCCCGCTCGAAGCGCGGAAGCTTTGACGTTTCATTAAATCATTAAAGAAGAGTACCGTTCTCGACTCTTAATCCTTGTCTGAATTGAGTTCCCCCCTCTCCCGCGTGAAGCGCAAAAGTTTAACGTTTCATTAAATTATTAGAGAAAGAAGACGATTCGTTGTACCGTTCTCGGTTGTTAATCATTGTCTGAAATCGGTTTCCCCCCCCCCCCCCCTCCCGCGCGAAGCGCGGAAGCTTTGACGTTTCATTGAATTATTAGAGAAAGAAGATGATTCGTTGTTTCATTCTCGACTCTAAGTCCTTGTCTGAATTCAGTTTTCCTCCTCCCGCGCTTAGCGCGTAAGCTTCTGATGCTTCATTAAATTATGAGATGATTCGTTGTCTCATTCTCGATTCTTAATCCTTGTTTGAATTCATTTTCCACCTTCCGCGCGAAGCGCGGAAGCTTTGATGTTTCATTAAATCATTAAAGAAAGAGTACCGTTCTCGACTCTTAATCCTTGTCTGAATTCAGTCCCCCCCCCCCCCTTCCCTCTCCCGCGCGAAGCGCGGAAGCTTTGACGTTTCATTAAATTATTTGAGAAAGAAGACGATTCGTTGTACCGTTCTCGATTCTTAATCATTGTCTGAATTCAGTTTCTTTACCCCCTCCCGCGCGAAGCGCGGAAGCTTTGACGTTTCATTAAATCATTAAAGAAGAGTACCGTTCTCGACTCTTAATCCTTGTCTGAATTGAGTTCCCCCCTCTCCCGCGTGAAGCGCAAAAGTTTAACGTTTCATTAAATTATTAGAGAAAGAAGACGATTCGTTGTACCGTTCTCGGTTGTTAATCATTGTCTGAAATCGGTTTCCCCCCCCCCCCTCCGCGCGAAGCGCGGAAGCTTTGACGTTTCATTGAATTATTAGAGAAAGAAGATGATTCGTTGTTTCATTCTCGACTCTAAATCCTTGTCTGAATTCAGTTTTCCTCCTCCCGCGCGTAGCGCGTAAGCTTCTGATGCTTCATTAAATTATGAGAGAAAGAAGATGATTCGTTGTCTCATTCTCGAATCTTAATCCTTGTTTGAATTCATTTTCCACCTTCCGCGCGAGGCGCGGAAGCTCTGACCTTTTATAGTTTAATGAAATTATTAGAGAAAGAAGATAATTCGTTGTTCCATTCCCGACTCTTAATCCTTCTCTGAATTCAGTTTTCCCCTCCAGCGCAAAGCGCAGAAGCTTAACGTTTCATTTAATTATTAGAGAGAGAAGACGATTTGTTTTCCCGTTTTAGACTTGTCAAAAATGTTTCTTTGTCTGCTCTTTTTTCCGTCCTATGTCCTCTTACTGCCCCTACCGCCCCTAGCTACGCATGCTTTAAAGGGAAAATGAAACAATCATGATTGTCATAGCATACAATTAGGTCAGTAGAAATGAAAGGGGAAAAAAGATCTATGTATACACCAACCATGAAATAATCGCGACCGGGAGCGTCATATCTTAGTTTTGTGTTTATCGGGCGAGGGCCGGAGCGGAGCGACCAAGTGAGATTTTGCAATGTAGAATGCTGAAATTATGCATTCTAAAAAAATCCTTCTTTCCGCTACATGTATATTTCTTTCTAGCTATATATCTAAATTTCCGGGAGGACGTGTCTCTCTATCGGGCCCAGGATCGCCGCCGCTGTCCATTATCACTACCTACATGAGTTCAAATATAAGCACAAGCGAGTTGGTATGAGCTGAATCCAAATGAAGGGCAAAATAAGAGTTGTGAAGCGGCCCTACCGTTAATGTAAAATTTGACTTTTTAGTATATAGCTTGTATTTGAAAGACATCCAAAACATTGTGCCCTTTTCAATTTTTTTCAAAAAGCAGGGGCTGTTTGTAACGTTTAACTTTGAATCCGTGGCTCGAGATTTTATGCGGCCGGCCCGGCCCGGCCCCCTCTATTCAATAATGTTTCCCAAGTCTTCTGGATGACCCCAAATCTCCCGATTACAGTTTTTCCCTTATTCGTCGTTACTGTCACTTAACGCCATTTCCTTGTCTTTCCCCCTTTCTCACCCGACTTTTCTCTTCCCCTTCCCACCCCCCCACCCCCCCCCCACCCACTCAGTGTTATCTAGGGTATGCGCATGTATGTTCCCTCTCTTAGTTTGAAAGCACCCCTTTATCTTCGGTGTGTAGAGTCAGTGCGGGCCGGATTTGTGTGTATTACGGGCCGGACTTTGTTGCGTGGAAAGTAACCCTTTATCGGAAATTTTGGGAACACAAAATCGGTCCCTCCGACCCCGGAGTGGGAGTGAGGTGGGGGGGGGGGGGGAAATCTTCTTCTTTTTTTCTTTCTCTCTTTCTCTCTCTTCTTTCTTTTCTCTTCTCTTTTCTTTTCTCTTCTCCTTTCTTTTCTCTTCTCCTTTTTTTCTTCTCTTCTCCTTTCTTTTTTTTCTCTTTTTTTTGCGCCGCCAATAGGGGGGGCCGCGGCCGTTTCGGCCCCCCCCTGGATCCGCCACTGAGGATTTAATCACCTGATGTGTATCCTCTTCTTCTCGTATTTGACCCCATTTTGAGATCTGAATGCCGGTCTGGATGTGTAAGTCGGTTAAATGCCTCAGAGCAATACGCTCTTCTTTCTTCGCCAGATAAGATGTCTACTATTGATTTGTCATCTCTATTAAAAGCCAAAGTTTGTATCCAGACAATACCTTGTGGTCTAAGAAACCAGACAAGTTCAGCAAGTTTGATGTTTTCGATTAGTTACAGCCAGCCTTACTTTATTCTTTTGTCATGTGTACAATTTGCAATGTTCTGTTTGTTATATATTTGTAAAACTGCAAAAGAAAAAGAAAATCAAACATAGATAAATAAATAAAATAAAATAAAATAAAATGTTCAGCTTGAATAGAATATAAACCACTGCATTCTGTAATTTCAGAGTATCAAATAAATTTATCGACTAGGATATTTTCTTGGTGAATTAAAATCCCTCAATACGAGATTCTGTCACTAAATGTAGTGCTGTTTAATCTCTTGTGTAAAATGAAAAATGTTGCTTAACTAGTATTCCTAGAACAAATCACTTCTCGATTCATAACCAAGTTTGTATAGTGAGTGAACAGAAGACAAAGAACACTCAAAGGATTGTTGGTTGTGAACAATTATGTCGAAACATAAATCTTTAATTAAAAATTATAACAACATGACAAGTTCGAATAATTTATAAGGTATCTTTTTTAACTACACACTGTATATTCTAGCTGTAAAGAATCTTATGGGGAAATGAAGAGGAAACTCATGTATATGTTGCTGGTTAGCAGATTGTAGCTGTCAAAATATATGTATTGTATAGGCCTAGTTTATCAGAAGCATCGTTAGCCTTTTTATTTTAACATAAACCTGTTCTTGGTGCCGTCAAAGTTTGTTGTTACTTGTTATCATCATCGTTTTTCCAAGATACCTACTTTTTAATAAAGACATAGTGTATAACAAACTTCCATAATAAACAGAGGTTTAGATTTCAAAGCTACGAAATGAAAGATCGGGGAACAGACAATAAGATCTAGATTTTTGGATCAGAGATATGATCGTCTTCGGATAAGATTGATATTGCTGGAGGGTGGGTGAAGATGCAAGCTGATGGAGTTATTATTCCTAGCCGTGAGTCAATGATCTGATGCTTCCTGAAAGTGAAGACAACAAAAACAAAGTGATGTTTAGCACCCTCAGGCTGATATTTAAATCATCGACACATAACCAGTTCATTCATGTGGCATGGGGTACGTAGGGGGGGGGGGGTTGGCGAACTTCGTATGGGGGAGCGCGGCTACAGGGAGTATGGATGGGTGTGCCCCCCCCCCCCCCCGTTCTCACTGAAATTTCGACAAATTTGCGATTTACCGATGTAGGCAAATTTGAAAATCTGAAGACCCACCCCTCATTCGCTTGTTTGTAGATTTTTGGCTATTATATCGAGTTGGAAAATTTGGTACAACGCCCTCACCTCATTCAAATTGTTGAGCGATATGAGGCGATGTTATTCAACCGACCAAACTATTTATTTAAAAAATACAAGTCATATTGATCATAACTTGTAGACAAAATGTTGACGAGTTGCAGCAAAAGCAAGCCATTGTGGAATGTAAAATGAGCCCGAGAGATTGAACAAGCAGTATAAATGAAATAACGTAAATTACACACACGGCAAGAATATTGACAATTTTTCTTATAAAAACGATCAATTGGCCTGATATTGGCACTGATATCGGTACGCCTTCTGTGGCGTATCTCGATTTTTTGAAAGCTTCCACAATGTTTCTTTCACAATGACATGACAAGTTCTCAACTTGATTTTTAATTTATGAAGGGATACACCAAGGGCCTTCGCAAAATAAATGACAGCACACATCTGCTTGAGTGTATCAATTTTCATTACATCACTACAAGATTAATACTCTCAGCAGATATGATATTAATTAACACAGACGGTCAAGGTGTTGTTTTAAGGATATAAAGATAATCACTGAGATTAAACTTATCGTGCCCACACTCGACTAACAAGGTATGAATTTTGACAGTTTTGATAGTCATTAAAGCGGCCACACCCAAGGTCTAAGAGTCCAAATTTTGCTCTTCTTGATCTTCTTCATCCCTTTACATTAATTGACTGAGGTCATTGTAATAACGGATATAAGAGAGTTATATTTAGATTTTGGAAAAAATCAAAACAAAATCTCGTGCGGTGGAGTTCACATGATTATTATGTACATCTACCAGGGCATCCTCCCTGGTAATACCAAAACGGTCCTTGTAAAGCGCTTTCCACCGAAGTCTCTATGCGCTATGCTAATCAAAAAGATTCCAAAGGCTATTGGGTTATAAAAATTTTCTCTTTCATTAGTGACAATGGTCACCGTGGATTGTTTTGGTTCTTCATTTTTATTAGGATTACATAATTGTGTATTTGTGTATATTATACTCCTTAAGGAGGAAACCATAAGGTACCATCATTCACGTGATACATAAATATTTTGTTTTACAAAAACTTTAGAATAATTACAAATATATACATCATTGTCAATATTTGTTTTGTGATACCATTAAGGCCCTTCAAGTTGAACATTTTCCCTGGCAAACTTATTAGGCGCATTGTCACAATATTAAAAAAAAGCATCATAAATCATTAATTACAAAGTACGTTTAGAATAAGAAAATATACGTTACTTATGAAAGATTTCACCATCTTCATACATCATGAACATAATTATGGAGTTCTAACTTCCTCTCAGCAAAGGAATTATGGAATCGTCCTTTTTATAATTGGATAAGAATACCCGGGAAGAATACACATGTATTTCTGACAGTGTATAGGTATATTGTTAATCTCCAAGTCAACTGACACAGAGTTGAGTTATTTTGTTCAGTGTCTGGCGATTGATGAGTAAAGGCCCCAGGAGGGAGACGTCATGGTCCTGATCAAACTCATAAATGATCAAGATTGCCCCTTCCTGACCCTCCTTTACCCCTCACAGGAGACGTCGAGAAGGGTAATAAAACCATGGCAATGGCGATTCGGGAGGTGGGGTACGCAGAATCTCTTTTAAAACTCATAAATGATCAAGATTGCCCCTTCCTCCATCCCTTTGCTATCGAGAGGAATAGTAAAATCAGAATAATGTTGATTCCGTGAGGGGCAGGAGAGGAGGGGTGCTCGTATACAATCCGCACTTACATAGGCAAAAATCCGTCTCAAACTCATAAATCAGATCGCCCCTTCTTTCAGCAACCTACTCTACCCTTAAAGCCTATCTGCACTAGTTTGTCCAGGAGGTATTAGACCTCCCTGTAGGGTCACTGGCAGATGGTTATTTCATCAAATCAGCTCTTAATAATATTGACGTAAGCAAAAGGGGATCATGGGGACCGATGGTCACCGCTTAGTATCACTTCACGATAACAAAAAAGAGTAACTCGCACAGTGCTGTCTAGGACTGGGGGGGGGGGGGGGGGGGGGGGATATAATATGTACCGCACACTTGGGCACTTCTGGTGTTAATTATCGACTCTAATTTCAGTGTTAAAGACAATAATCTGTCCTATTACCATTAGCCAGTAACATGATGACATGACCTATCCAGAAACCTTACCACGTTTAATAAGATTAAAATTGACCTAATTATCTCAATCCCCCTTGAAGTGGATGTACTAGATCATATATTTACTGGCAAACATGATTAGTTGTTTCTTCCCTTTAAGAATGTTGCTGCAGGAGTCGGGTAACATCTTGAGGAACTAATAATGAAATTGACGAAAAGTGGCTCGGACTTTCGCTTCTGCCGATACTTCCATGTCATATGAAATTCATAATTATGTAATGTCAATGGACTTTCACAGTGGAGTAGCTACCGGGAGGCTAAGAGGGCACGTGCCCCCATCGATGGTATTTCCACCAAGTCTGGTGTCAGTGAATCATGACCTACTGCACATGAAAACTGACAACCATTTCACTTTTCAATATTTAAAGGAAACCTGACCCATATTATATTTTCACTCAAATTTAAACACATGTTAACTTCTTGTAACATTTTACTAATTTTCGTGCTCTATAATATCGGAATTCCCTTGTACATTGAGCAATATTGCACGAACGACCTATATAATTAAATCAAGCAAGCCAAGTAATTGATTCTTTATTCTATCTCAACCACAAAGAGAAGATACTCCATGTCATATTTTACTAATAAACGGAATTCCTCATGGGTGCACAAACGACCTAATTAACGAAAGCTAGCCAGAGGGCCGCTTTTCTCTTCTCTCTCTCTCTCTCTCTGTCTCTCTCTCTCTGTCTCTCTGTCTCTCTCGCTGTCTGTCTGTCTGTCTCTCTCTCTCTCTCTCTCTCTCTCTACACACACACACACACACACACACACACACACACACATATATATATATATATATATATATATATATATATATATATATAAATATATATATCTTTCTCTCTCTCTCTCTCTCTCTCTCTCTCTCTCTCTCTCTCTAACGTTCTGAAAACTATATAGGGCTCCCTCACATTGTGTGATGTATTACAGACACCGCCTGATATAAACCGATATGACACCGTCTGTACTTCGGTATTAATAATCATCAGCCTAATCCACGATAATACCCTCGGATAAAGGACTGTCACTGGCGACTCATTGCTCCCATTTCCTCTTCTTCTTCTTCTTCTTCTTCTTCTTCTTCTTCTTCTTCTTCTTCTTCTTCTTCTTCTCCTTCTCCTCCTCTTCCTCCTCCTTCTTCTTCTGATCCAAATTCCTCCTTCTACTTCTTCTTCTTCTTCTTCTTCTTCTTCTTCTTCTTCTTCTTCTTCTTCTTCTTCTTCTTCTTCTTCTTCTTCTTCTCCTTTCGCAGGTGCAGTCTCCTTCCTTCAACTAATTCCTCTTCCTGTTAAGTATAAAGACGTAATTGGTATAAATTTGCATTATCCACCAAAGAATAGTGTTTCCACTATGCACGAGCATTTCCAAAATTCATTAATCAATTTTAGAAGAGGTCAGACGAATTGTTGAACTTTTCCGCCAATTATCAGCACAAATTTAATTAGTGGTATAGGGTCAAGGAATTTATACCAAACTATATCTCCACAAACGGCAGCCTGTCTGAAATTTCCTGTGACCCAAACGTTTTAATTCATCACATGACACAAAAGATTTCTAACTTGATATTTGTATTTCGTTCTACTATACGACGTCATTAGTGCAACCAAGAGACAAGAGAAATCGCCCCCTCCCCAGATATTTCTCAAAGATAATGTCTGCATGTCAAATGTGAGCCACTCATTCCCATCATCTTTGGTCTGGACACTAGCACACTGGAACGTCGATAGAGGCGCGCTGTGCCGTGGGGGGCGTGCGAGTACAATGTTATTGTGACACTTTATGATAGTGAATATTTCGTCACCAAGATATACTCCAATTCATCAATAATTACAAAGAGGCCACTACACGAAATTAGCAATTTAACTTTCTAGGAGGGCGGGGCCTAGCTGGCTGCAGCCCCTCCCGCCTTGTATACCTTAGGAAACGGTATAACTCATAAATGAACAGAATTTACACTGTTAAGACTGGTATTCATCATGTAATCATTGATATGAGTGTATTATTAGAAGGAATGAAATCGGGAAACCTCAATCTAAAATTAAACCGGTAATAAATAAGTTGATTGCAGAAAATCCTCTACTCTCGACAGAAACTTGACAAAAACCCATTAGAAAATTTGAGCCGAAAACGGCGGAGTTCCTGTCACTGAAAATACATATAAATTGCATTACTCAATTCTCTCTCTCTCTCTCTCTCTTTCTCTCTCTCTCTCTCTCTCTCGCTCCCCCTCCCTCCCTCCTTTCCTCTCTCCTTCCATTATTTCTACACCTCCTTGTGTCTTTTTCTCCATCTCTCTTTTTTCTTACTGATCTCTTTCTACATTCTTTCTACGTATATATTTTTCTTTCTCTCTTTCTGTCTATGCCACCCATGCCTCAAATGTCTCTGTCCCCCCTCTCTCTCTCTCTCTCTCTCTCTCTCTCTCTCTCCCCCTTCTCTCTCTCTCTATCTCTCTCTCTCTCCCTTCACTCTCTCTCTCTCCCCTTCTCTCTTTGTCTCTCTATCTATCTCTCTCTCTCTTTCTCCCCCTTCTCTCTCTCTCTCTCTCTCTTTCTCTGTCTCTCTCTCTCAATTCAATCAAATTTTTGAATCATTCAGGGACATTTTATTGGATGAGTGATAGTTTTACTGCCTGTCTGATTGACAATAAATTGAGGTGAAAAAGCATCAGGCACGGATTGGGGAAGGGGTATGTGTATGGGTTTGGGGTGTTGATGGAGGGGGGGGGGGCTTTAATTTCAGAATATATGGGTATGTCCAACATAACCATAACGTTTGCCGAAATCATGACATGGCGCTTTGTCATTTTCCATATTTTATTTTTTATTATAATGTAGTAAGGCATTAGATTCTATAAAAGTACATTGTGTAAATAAAAATAAAACAATATAAAAAAATCGTTCAATCGGTGGAATATCTGATATAAAAAGCCTGAACTCTGTACTCCTCATACCCCACCCCATCCCTGTTTCACTCTTCTACTTCTTTAAACTTTCGTGACAAATTGGTGGTCTTTCTCATCAATTATCTTTTATATATGACTATGGAATTTACGGAAGGAAGTAGTCTATGAACGCAGCCCTAGATGAAATTGGTCATTGATGAGTTCGTGTATGCCTAAAATGGTCTCAACCGCGTACATTGCCATGTTTACACTTGTGCCACTTGTACACGTATGCCACTTGTATTATTTGTATGCATTCAGGCCTACAACCTTCTTCTTTCTTTTTTTCTTTCTTTCTTATTTTTCCATTTTTCTTTATTTCCCCCCTCCTTCTTATTTGATTTCTTTCTTTTCTTCTTCTTTTTAGTCCTTTTTATCATATCAATTTAGTTACTGTATGTCTTAATTTCATATTTTCCTCTTTTACATACTTATGTTGCAGCTTCACACGTGAATTCAAGATGTTTTTCAAGAATTGTTTTTATCAATAAACCTTATCAATTCAATTCAATGTAATAATTTCGATTTAAGTCATTTAGAAGCCATTGCAAATTTTGTCTTTCCTTTTTATTTTCTTCCGTCATGATATAACGCCTGTTTAATACAGCCTATCGGACAGGAATTGAGAATGAACTTGGCAGACGGTTATGACGAGAAGATGAAATTCTATTGTCATATAATGACCCCCCGCGGAAACATTCTATCAAAAGCAGTCGGAGGTGACAAGTGGTGTAAATTGAACGGCTGAACGACGGGGAAATGAAATCAAAATAATGAAAGTGATGGTGACTCGACTCGGCTGCCGTTTTGAGAATTTAGATGGACAATTACTGGACAGGAGATGGGATAATTATTACAAACAAGGCTAGATGATGATGATGATGAAGAAGGAGAAACAGAAGGAGAAGAGGAAGAAGGAGGAGGAGGAGGAGAACAACAAGAACAACAAGAACAACAATAACAAGAACAAGAACAAAAACAAGAACAAGAAGAAGAAGAAGAAGAAGAAGAAGAAGAAGAAGAAGAAGAAGAAGAAGAGGAAGAGGAAGAAGAAGAAGAACAAGAAGTATAGAAGAACAAGAACAACAAGAACGTTTACTTGTAATTCAATGTTTTTAACACGTTTCTTTGGTATTTCTCACTTTTCCTTCCTTATCCTTTCTTCTTTCTCTTGCGCTTAGAAACATTGTATTAAGCGCATTATAAATGAAATGTATTATTGTTATTATTATTATTAAAAAGAACAAGAACAATAACAGGAACAAGAACAAGAACAAGAACAACAACAAGAAGAAGAACAACAACAACAACAACAACAACAACAACAAGAAAAAGAAGAAAAAGAAGAAGAAGGAGAAGAAGAAGAAGAAGAAGAAGAAGAAGAAGAAGAAGAAGAAAAGGAGAAGAAGAAGAAGAAGAAGAAGAAGAAGAAGAAGAAGAAGAAGAAGAAGAAGAGAAGAGGAAGAAGAAGAAGAAGAAGAAGAAGAAGAAGAAGAAGAAGAAGAAGGAGAAGAAGGAGAAGAAGAAGGAGAATAAGAAGAAGAAGAAGAAGAAGAGGAGGAATAAGAAGAACTGAGAAGAAGAAGAGGAAGAAGAAGCTAATAAGAAGTATAAGGGGGAAAGAAGACTGAGGGGAACTAATGTATATGAAATAAAAACAGAAAATGGAGGGGTGGTTTCCTTAAAACGGAGAAGGGAAGAAAAAGAAGGGGAGCAAGAAGAGGGGAAAAGGAGAATGGAAAATGTGGGACAAAGCAGAAGAAGAAGAAGGGTAAACGAAGGAAAGAATGTGGTTAATAAGGGGAAATGAAATAAAAATAATGATAAGAGTGATGACTCGTCTATTTGGACCCCGCTGCTATTTTAAGAATTTCTGATAAACAATTATAGACAGGAGATGAGATAATAAGGAATGTCTTAAAAGAGAACGCATAGGGTGGGGGTAATGTGGTGTGAGAGTGGGAAAAGGGAAATGTATTGGATGTCGTGGTACAGTGGTTCATTCACAGGGCTCTCAATCCATGGGTTTGGGGTTCGAATCCCAGCCCGGCGCTTAGATCATTTGGCGAGTTATTAATCCACATTTAACCGATAGGATGCGAAGGTCATTGCAATTTGCATACGTTTTATGTGGGCTAGCCTGAATCCGATGACCAGTGTAATAAAATATCTGCAAAGCGCTTAGAGACATGTAAACACAGATAGTTATCAAAAGATGATACAAAGGAAATGAATTGGGATAACAATTAGAAGAAAATACTAAACTTGCCCAAACTAAACTAACAACAAAATTAACACCGCCTCTTCCACCAACAACAACAACAACAATAACAAGAACCTGAGTGACGTTGATAGAAGAACAGTTGAAATATAAACTTTCAGGTCATTTAGCTCAATCGTAATATCTATTTTCCTTGATCTTGAATCCAAGAGGATGATTAATGCTGAACTGTGTCAAACACCGACGATTTGTTATCTTAAAAGATTTGTGACGCAAAGTTTGAAAGGTGTGTGTTTACTTTTGTGGCTTATACAGGTATGAAACATCTCATTTGTTTAGCCAAAAGATTATCCATGCCAAATATCTTTTCCGATTCGAGAGGATTGATTTCCGTCTCTGTTTGCAGAATCTTTGTTCGTGTTTTGGTCGAAGTTTTGAACTGGTGTTTCTTGTACCCTCTTTGGTGTTTGTTGTAAAGTGCCGTGGTATAGGTCCCTGGTATGTGGTAGGACTGATTTATTGCGTTTTAACTGATATATGGTAAGGATTATTGGTCCAAATCTATTGTTTTTCTAAAAGGAAAATATGTAGAGATATTCAAAGGCAGCTAGCACCGAACGATTACTATGCAAACAGGTAATCCTCAAATCGCGATGTTACCAGTGATTAATGACACAAGAAACAAACTATCAAATTTGGCTGTCCCCTATTGATGAGGACTCAACCTTGTATCGAGATGATATTATGTATTTGACCCTCATCTTCATTTGGACTGTGTTTAAGAAGAAGACGAGATGGAGGCTCTAAGGGTCTCGATGATGCTCCTATTTATCTACTTTGCAATTGCTCAGGCTAGATCTATAAACCCAAGAGAAAAGGTAAGCCATTATTATAATTTGTTTTATTTAATTACGATTACTATTTATTAGACTGATTGCATGGATACTTTTTTCTTATTCTGTTTCAAATATCTTTGCTCTATTTAGATTTATCTCGGAGTCCATGGATTTGAAAATGTGTTATCTATTTCAAAACTGATATTGATTTGGGTGTGTTATACAGAGGCGTAGTGTTAGTCCAGGTATTGGGCCGGGGCCCTTTAATCATGGGGGCAACGATATCACTTGGAAAATTATGTGCTAATTTATAATATCTCTGATTTTTTTTTTTTTTTTTTTTTTTTGAGGGGAGGGGGGGGGGGGCTTCTATGTCGTCTTCTGTTATCATCCTTTTCCCATTTCTCTCTTCCCCATTTCTCTCTTTTCATCGTTCCTTCTTCGCCCTTTTCCCGTTATTCGAAGGGGGTACGTAGTCCACGTGCCTCGTGTATCTACATCACTGGTGTAACATATGCATATATTTATTTGTTTGAACTTAAGCACAGCTGGATTTGATCAACATTGATCATTAATGTTAGTTGCTAAGGAACTGGAAGCTTACTCGGTCATATAAGCCCAGTTTTAGTATCATGTTTGTAATTGGGATCTCCCCAAACATGGATGGTTTTGAGGCACTGTCCAACAAAGACTTAGAGCATTATTGGCCAAGAAAAAGGGCAGACTTGCTCTACCCTTGAAAGTGGAGGATAGATGTTCAGATGATGTATAAACAATCGGAAGACATGTTCTCATGGCATTTTCATTGTGTTTGTTTACATATTTACATCTCCATTGCCATCTGCCTTTAATATCTCCTTTATGTCTTGTTCATTGTGATTGCTCTCTGATTTTGATTAACAAAAACTTAAATGATAATGATATATACCCAGTCTTCAATTTATTAAAGCACGCTAAAAATGGTGTCGTGGTAATCTCGTTTTGACATTGACAAAGTATGACTCATTCTTTAAGACGGAATAATCCTATTACTCCAGCAAATCAACAAAGATCTTGTCAAAGTCTGTTGACACTCTCAGCTGGTAATATGCTTAAGGTATTAGCGATTGCATGATGCTTGCACTTGCAACCAGTCATCATAACATTGCTACAATTTAAGGATAACAATTAAAACATCGACAATACAAATGTCATGGGGAGGATGTTCATGGACACTGTTCAAGGAATGTTTCTCATCGAGTCATCAAAACCTAAAGTTTAGCATTTGAGGGATAATGAAAAAAAAAGTCCCAACTGTTTTAGCGAGCTGTAGATAACCTATGAAAAATTGTTTGAAATATTTCTTTTGGCAAAATAGAAGTAATCATAATGGATTTTCTAGATGTTAATTTTTAAACACAATTAATAAATCCATTAAAGGAAGAGAATTTCTAAATTTTACAGACTTTCTTGCTTTGTTGTTTGTACTAACTTAATTATAGGATGGCGATGTGCTGCAAAGGGCGGTTCGAGATTTATTCATGATATATCAACAGGAACGCATAACGACAAGACTAGTAGGTATGCTCGAAGGTGAAGCGGGGAAACCCCTGAATGAAAGTGATTATCACGTGACCAAAGCATCAGGTGAGTGTGTCTCTCGCACTTTCTGTATTTTCGGTCCCTCCCTCTCCCTCTCTCTCGCTCTCTCTCTCTCTCTCACTCTCTCTCTCTCTCTCTCTCTCTCTCTCTCCTTCCTTCTCGATTCTCTTTTTCTTTCTCTCCCTCGCATTACGTTTTTATTAATGGAACCTTTCTATTTTGTTTAAATCTAATCTTCCTGCGTTACCATATATTATATATAAAGTTTTGCATCCGTACAAGGTATTATCTTATTCAAATTGATAAATAAATGATGTTCAACGTCGTTACCTACAACAACATGAACAATTATCAGCTAATCCATTAATTTTCCTAATAGGGCAACTATCTTTATCTGACGGTAACCGCAGTGATGACATATCTGACATCTCTGCTCCACTCCTGAATACAGACAAACCTGACACTGACAATGAAAAGATCGACTTGCTCCTTCGACTTTATGCCATTCTGCGCGAACACCCTGTCAGAAGTGAGGTCAGTGAGATACATGTTTCCGATGATGAAAAGAACAACGACAAACTTTGGGGAGAATTCGAAGATGGCGGTTTAAATGCGAATTATGATTCCAGCCAGGACCATTCTACTTCGATATCATTAAACGAAACAAATACCCCAGTGACTGGTGATGACGATGATAAGAATGAAAACGAACGATTACTGTTAGCTAACAAAACCGTCACAAATGGAGAATCGCAATATGTCCAATCATTAACTGATTCGTTGTCGAAAATCCGTGAGGATGATCACATGACGCTTGGGAATGAAACACGTACGTCGGGTGACGATGTCGACCCCCCTCGCTTCGATGCCGATGATGACGTCGTGAGTGTTGATTTACATGACAACGTATCCAGTCGAGAATATTCAGGGAGTAATGACGATGAGCCGGACCTCGAATATTTAATAGTATCGAGATCAGGTGAGAAGGAAGATGCCGGGGAAGATGACAGCATGGAAACTGAAGATGTCAGCAGAGGCGATGAAGGAAATGTTGATGAGTATGATTTCATCAACTTTAAACGGGGCGAAGTAGTCAAGCATGACAAGAGAGTGAATGAGTTAGAAAATGATACCTCAACAAATGACAACATTTTTAACACAAATAGCCTTGAAGACGTGGATTATGACGAGGTAGAGGATGATGATGGTGAAAGCAATGATGATGATGATGGTGACGATGATGAGGATGGTGATAATGACGATGAAGAGAATTACGATAAATTTGCTTCGGTCATGAATCAAAATGATAGGCCTACAGAGCATATAAGTGCTAATGACATCCAAGGGACACCTAATAATCCCATCATCGGAACAGATATGTACGACCATGGTGAACGTCTTAACGAAGTCGTTAATGATCATGGTGATGCCCACGGTCGAACATCGTTTAGAGATGAAGATGCTGAAAGATTCCTTCGCTGGTTGCTCGGGTACATCCTTAGGAGAATGGATGATGGTTCCGATTCAGAGAGGACCCCAAACAGTGATGATAAAACATTGTCTTCTCAAGGTTTGTGATTTGTTTGTTTGTTTGTTTGTCCGCTGGTCAGTTTGTTTTATCCGACTGCTTAAGAAAGCATAGGTTTGCTTTTAGTAAGTAACCAGGGGACCGACGGCTTTAATTCCTTTCCCATGGATAAACGAGGATAAATGTTTTACCAAAGGGTACTAGCGCATCGATTTGGTTTCGAACCTGTGACCTCCCGGTTACGAGACCACCGCTCTACCAATGAGCCATCACACAGTTATGGTTGATTTCTTGAACGTCTTTCCAATCGTCTTGTCCAGATTACATTTTTCAGTATTTGAATGTGATTAGTATTCATATCTCTTATGAATAAAACATATCCATGTACAAATTAGAGTGTTTTTATTTCTTCAATACATATGAAACACAATCGCAAGGGCTTTCAAGACATTATTTCAAGAGGCAGTTTCACTAGCCTTTATTGCCATTTGAGCTCCTGTTTGGATTAGTGATTGGTCATTACAATGATCGCACATTTCAATAGTGATGGACAAGGTTACTGAAATTAAGATTAATTTATTGAAAGTGTTTCAAATCGTGTTGTGAAAGTGATATCTTTTAAAGTATTGACATATGATTAGTATTGTTATATAATGGCGAATTCACCTAATGAAGGTAGTTATTATTGCATGACAATATTTTGTTCTAAATTGATAATGATTACGCAGCAGTAGTTATGAAGTATTTATTTCATTGAGTCTAGTGTTATTCCTAGCTGACGAAATTCGCCAACCGTCATCGCCTACGTCATTCGTAACATAACATAACAGTTGACGCACAAAATTCAAATGAGATTAATTAATGTCAGAATGTTTTTAATCTGTTCCTCCCAGACGAGGCCACTGCCACGATTCGAAAATATTTAGCAAACGGTGAAAAGTCGAGAGAAGAGGCAAAACAGCATCGTTCATTCAGAGAGGGCAGTCTTCAACTTAAAACGATGGCATGGCACAAACATGGAACGACAGGCTGAGAAAGGGAGATACGGAAAAGTCACGACCTGCTCTAGAAGAGAGGGATGAAGATCCAGGCACACTCTTACAAAACATCATTAATTTGAAAGGTAAGTGTCAAAATTATTCACCCCCCCCCCCCGCGAGTGAGTATTATTTAGCTCTTTTCTCAACCTTGTGACAAAACTGGTATAGTGTCATACCAAATAATTATGCAATTAACGAATGAATTATGCATACCCTTACCAAGTTTCGTAATTTGTTTAAGTATGTGAAAAATGGATTTGTCCCGATTTATTTTTCTTGAGAATGTCACAAATTACCGCTTACATCTAAAAGCATGCAACAATGGCCCTAATTTAACCAGTCCACCTTTCATTCCTGATTTATACGATAAACATTCTCTCTCTTTCTCTCTCTCTCTCTCTCCTTCTCTCTCTCTCTCTCTCTCTCTCTCTCTCTCTCTCTATCTCCTCAGACTTGGAGCGACGTCGCCAAATCCGAGATCTCGTCGCGAGACTCGGGAAAAGATCAGAGATGGCAAGTCACGTGAAGTCTACATCATGAATTTACCTTAGAATTATGAGACCGACTATTTTTGTCTGTCATCCCCATAGGTATAAAATGCTTTTTTGGCCTCGGGAACTGTCCGTTTCGTCGATCTTTTGGAACTTTCTACTTCCTATATTTGTATGTATTTCTTTGATTTGTCGGTGTCATCATGGGCTGTCAGTATTTTGAACATTTTGTCATTATCGGCCTCGTCGGCTGGTGTGGCCTCTCTGTCTACTGGTAGGACTTCCTTGAATAGTGAATTCGATAAATTCCCAATAACGGATTAAATATAAAGATTCACCAAATATGTCAACGTAATTTATTATAATTCTTAGTGTCTTGTCATAATAATTATGTTTAATCTTTCTTTGTTTTCCTTTCTCTTATCTATGGGAGTGTCGTGGTCGAGTGGTTTAAGGCCCTTGACTTGGAGATGCGAAGGTCGAGGGTTTGAGCCCCGACACGGCACTAATATCCTTTGGCAAGATATTAACCTGCACTTGCTACTCTCCACCCAGGTGTTAAATGGGTACCCGGTAGGATGCGACCGTCATTGTTGGTCAAACAGTTTTTGAGCGCATGCATGTAACGCCTGACTGGAATGATCCCCAGGGAGTGGAGATTGTGCACACATTGTGTGCGGGCAAGCACTGAATCCAATGACCGGGGTAATAGTATATTTGTAAAGCGCTTAGAGACATTTGTATTAAGCGCTTATACAAATTAAATATTAAATATTATTATTATTATATGAATTTTAGTTGAATTATTGTATATGCCATGTATATTTTACCGTTGTATGTATGTTTTGAATTCATGTTGTTATTGTACATGTTTTTATGTGAATGCAGGGCTCTCTGGGAGAGCAGGTCCAGAAATGAAATTGAATGAGACCACCCTGTTGAAATAAAACTATAATAAAATAAAATAAATAGTAATTATGGGTTATAAAAAATATTTTGTTATTCATTTGCTTCAGTCTGTCTGATATTGATTTTGATTTGTGTTTAAAGTTAGATCATTATTATAGCCACGGGGTGGTTATGGGGGCGTCACACCCTAACTGGGATTTCCTTTGTAGAATTTTTTATTCCTTCTCACTAATGTTGATCGGTGTATGGAGTAAGTCGAATTCCATCATATGGTTGCCATTCCTATGCGATGAGTATCAAAGTAAAGTTTACCGAACAATATTCCGAATTCAAGTCAGTCGAATGAAAATAATGTTAATTGTGGCTAAGAAGGTTTTAATAATTATTGTACAGTCTGTGTGTATAAATTGTACTTGTAACTATGCGTCTATTGTATTAGTGAGTAAAAAGCACGTTCAATGCAAATCCATGTTCATATAGCTGTATATATATATATATATATATATATTTCTAAGTTTATTCCGAAAGTATTTCTCGTACTAATTTTTGCAATGTTCATGATGCTTGACTATGATTGAGTGATATTAAGTTTGTGTGCCATGTATATTTGTTCATACAATGTATTTTTTTTTGTATGTGTTTGCACTTCAGAATATATATATATATATAAAATGTAGGCCTACATTAAATATGATTGCAAAGACTCTCTAGAAATCAACTTAAGGGCAATTACAATGTCGAAGTGATCACGTTCGGATTACGTACGTTTATGTCATTGCCATTTTTGCACATTTCGATAGGTGACGCATAGAGCTACTGAACTTTCCTTCAATTTTTTTTTTTTTAAACTCTGTGAGATCGTGCACTAAGTAATACATTATAATCTTCCTTGTCAGCAGATAAGGGGCAAAATGGTCATATTGTAGGCCTATACATTGAAATGTCTAGTATCACAATAATTATGTACCCAAACCTTTTTTCGAGGACTAAATAAATAAAGTTAGTCCCTTGTTTATCCATTTCTGGATACACAACTGCCTGATATCTATTAAATATTAAAAATTAAAAATAAATAAAAAATTGAATGTCGCCCTTCTTTTTGTCTCGGTGTATGTGTGTCCAGCCCCCCCCCCCCCCCACAAGCGAGTAAAAGAGTATTAAGCTATAGGTATCGCAGAAATGGAAAAGTGATTATCTGTTGTATGAATTTCAAATATTCAATATGCATTAAATGAACTACTTAATTTGACACTTGTTCCATAAAGACGAGTCAGTACGAAGTAGCACGACTAACATTTAAAAAAATCTATCCTATTATATAGATAATATGATGAATATTATTCTTAATATAATAAGCCAAAATCAATTATGTGATCATGCAATATACAAAGAATCACACACACAGTTGCTACCCTAACTTATTCCCAAGAGATATTTTAACTGAGAGTCTGCTTTAACAAAATAAGACTCAATATCAATAGTAGCAGCACTACAAAGTACAAGTTAATAATAGATCTCTTTTAAACTTTGCACCCGAATTCTATTCACGCATGTCTGCTCACAGATCGTCGCTGTTTTCACGAAGTGACGGTAGTGAAAAAAAATTGCATTCACTTTGCGTTACGATTTTCCTCACTACCGTCACTTCGTGAAATGCAGGCGCGTACGCAGGGGAGAGGGGGGGGGGGGGGTTAAACCCTCCCCCCCTTTTAACTTTTTTATGTGTGTGTTGGTGGAAACCCCTTCCCCCTTCGTTGTTCTTTTTTATAATAAAAATAATAATAATAAAAAATAAAAAAAAATAAAAAAATAGGGGTAATAGATGACCCAAAAAAGCTGACCCCCCCCCCCCCAACGAAACGAAATATCGATCGGCCAAAATGTGCTCTTAACCACTGTTTAGAAAACAAAATGTAAAGGAGATATGTTTTGTAGAATATAAAGCATATTCGTCATCAGTTTCCGCGGATCCAGGATTTTTCAGGGGAGGGGACCGAATTTTTTTTTTCTTTTTCTTGCTCCCGTAAAATTTGAAAATCGCGCCGGCCGAAAAGTCGCTCAGTGGTGGTGGAGGGGGGGGGGGGGGGGGGGGGGGGGTGGGTAGTGATCACATTTTTGTTTTGGCCCTCGAAAATTTGAAAATTTGTACCCCCCCCCCCCCTTGAGCGCCATTCCCCCAAAAAGCTAAAAAATCACGTGTTTTTACACGTTTTTTTCCCCAGGGGGGGGGGGGCGGGCCCCCGCCTCCCCCCTCTGGATCCGTCACTGCTTACAATAGAATAGAATAGAAAAGACCATGCAAGCTTCTAAAGTTCAGAACATTATTGATGGAGCCTCAAAGGTAATTGGTATGGGGTCATGAATTTGGTTCAAATGAACATATTGGAAGCCAATTTGCAAAATTTTCCAAAACTTTGTATTACCTTTAATTTATGTAGTAATTTAAAATTATCGTAATGCATGATTTCGAATAATTGTTTTGTGTTTTGTATGTAGGCCTACGTGAATATTTCGTTTTCTTTTTCACAAAGATATATAATATAATCTCTCTCTTTAATCGTGCAGTTGTTCAAATTTAGTACAGATATGTGACATATAGGCCTAGCTAGATTTTCTTCTTTTGGAGATCGAAATAATGGTGATAACAACAACAACAATAAAAATGATTATAATAATAACAATAACAATACTGATGATAATGATAATGATTATGATAATTATTAATGATAAATTTGAAAAATCTCAGAAAAAAAAAAATCACCTGTAGCCTAGAGGCCTATAGTCAAAATTTGAAAGTCGGTAACTTCAGTTTATAAAACGACAACTTGCGCGCGTCGTACGCTGCCTACCCCAGTTTCTAATTCTGAAGCGTTTCCTGTTATTTTGAGAGGTATGGAGTCACAGAATTGTTCGCTTTTTTCTTTCTTTATCAGATAATTGACTGTGATGTATGTTGTGTTGAACATTATGCGATATAGTGGCTTAAAAACGTCATGTTTGTCTTGGTTTGTTTATTATAGTATAGGCCTAGTCCCATCTGCTGATCCATTTGCTGGTAGATATGGATGCGAAACACGAGGCGCTGCGCGCAGCGTCTCGTGTTTGGTCAATCATCATTCATCATCATCATCATCATCATCAAGTACGGGTAGAAGGCGTTGGCCTGTAATTCCCGGTCACTGCTTCTATAGTAGGTTTAGCCTGTTGGATTTGTTACTGAGTGTATGCGCATGCACAGGAGAGAGAGTCATGGGAGATCGAAGCGATACTCCCACCAATGCTTATCTATGTGTCTTTTGAATTTGTCCGTTGTTGCCAAGACCACAATATTTTCTGGCAAACTGTTCCAGTCTTGTATTATTCGTCTGCTGAAAGACTTACTTCTAACATCCAGTCTGCAGTGTTCTTTCTGGATCTTGAGACAGTGCCCTCTCGTGGATCTACTTCTACTTGCAGGTTGGGAGAAGAAATGATCTTGTGGGATGTCGACTAGTCCGTGCATGATCTGGTGGACTGCGATCATGTCTCCTCTTCTTCTTCTGTAGAACAGAGAGTACATGTTCATGTATTTAAGTCTTTCTTGATATGGGAGGTCCTTGATTTCTCGAACCAATTTGGTAGCTCTTCTTTGCACTCTTTCGATTTTCTTTGCATCTTCTTTAAATCTGCTATGCCAAAGAACACTCCCATATTCTAGGTGTGGTCTAATTAGGGTCTTGAATAGAATCGGTAGTGTTGTCGTATCCAGTTTGGAGAAAGTTCTTTTCATTATTCCCAGTAGTTGGTATCCCTTACTGACCGCTAATGATACATGTTGATGGAATTTCAGCTGGTAGTCAATTGTCACTCCAAGGTCCTTTTCAGCTTTCACTGATTGCAGAAGTTTCCCCTGCATGTGGTAGTTCCCTTCAGGATTTCTCTTGCCTATGTGGAGTACTTTGCATTTGTCCTCATTAAAAGGCAACTGCCATCTCTCAGACCATCTGTGCAGGTTGTTTAGGTCATCTTGGAGGTCATTAATCTGTGCTGGTGTGCTCACTGTATTATACAGCTTTGTGTCATCAGCAAATAAGGCTACTTCGCTCTTTCTCACGTCAAGTGGAAGGTCATTTATGTAGACCAGGAAGAGGACCGGTCCAAGGACGCTGCCTTGCGGTATCCCGCTTGTTACTGGAGACCAGTTTGAAGATTCTCCGTTAACGAAGACTCTCTGTACTCTCCCTGTCAGAAATGCTCTAATCCAGTTTAGGAGTTTACCCTCAAGTCCATGTGCCTCTAGTTTGAGTAGGAGTCTTTCATGGGGAACACTGTCAAAAGCTTTTTTGAAGTCGAGATATAAAACATCAATCGCCTTCCCTTCATCGAGCCATCGCGACCATTCCTCTAGTACGCAAAGTAATTGAGTTGCACATGTCCTTCCTGGGGTAAATCCATGTTGATTTTGTGAGAGTAGACGGTTACTTAGTAAGTGTGTAATTATAGCATCTCGAATAACTTTCTCCATCAGCTTTCCTGCGACAGAGGTGAGGCTTATAGGTCTGTAGTTGGAAGCTTGTCTAATAGTCTTGTAATAATAGAGACAATAATAGAGTCAAGAGACAAGATTCAAGAATAAATTCACAACAACTAAAAAAGACGTTAGTCATAGAAATAATTGAAGTCTAATAGACTATTTCATCTACCTATATCTACCTAAGAAGAAGATAGGAATGATATGAAATAGAGGTGAACAAATTATCAGAATCACGTCGGTCTGACTCTGAGATTTTTTTTCTTTCTATTATTACTAGACTATTAGACTTCTATTAGATTTAATGCCTTGTAGTTGTAATGAATTTATTCTTGAATCTTGTCTCTTGACCAAGATCAGATGTCAGTAGGCCTACTCGGTGTGGGTCATAATTTTGTTTTGTTACTAAACTAGACCTCTATTAGTCGACCTCTCTTTCGGGAATTCAAATGTAATAATAATGATATTATATTATATGCCTTTTCATATGATACAAAGTGCATGTACTATGTACAGTGTAACTAATGTTAACTGAATCTCCAAAATGTTTCAGAAATGGCTGTTTTCCCGGAGTCCAGAGACACGAGACATAATTCATAAGTATTATTGATTTGATATGTAGCAAAATTCATTGCTTCATTATAGGGATGGGATGGGGCCAGACTGCATGACACACATAGGAGCATCACTATCCTGGCTGTGTAGTAAAAGCTGTGCTTTTGATTCTCAACATTTCAAACACCACTGTACAAAACTCAACTAATTTCACTCAAAATCGGTACTTTAATGACAATTGATGACACCTAAATAGCAGTAAAATACATTTTTTTCAACTTACTGATGTTAAAAAGAATAATTTAAAAATTCAAATTGTAAGTCTAGTGTCAAACTTTGCTTACAGCTGCATCGACATGATTGTGTACAGTCTATGCAGTTTTGTGTGGTGTGTATATTTGTGTATAGACTTCTAGGTCCCTGCCTCACAGCATAGATGCAGTGCTAGAGGTCAATACGCTCTAGCATTGACTCTCTGTGCTTTGCTGGAGTGCTGCATGACAGTTCCTCACTTTTCTGCACAGAGTATTTTTTGTGATTAATTCTTACAATGAGACTAATGTGGTAGTTCATCCACATTTAATTTTTTTTATATCATAGGTGACTCTCCCTCCAGGACCAGGACTAAAGTTTACCTCAACATCCCCAGACAGACGTCCTACTCTAGCATCCGACGGCCGATGTTGAGTTTAACAACTGCTGGGGGGTGTTTCACAAAACTTGTCATCAGTGACAATTGACAGTTTTTGTTATAAGCTACTGGAATACTTGCTTCTGATTGGTTATCAGCAGATTTGCCACTGACTTTTGTCATTTGTCATTGTAAAAAGGCTTTGTGAAACATGGATGAGAAATCCAAGATCACCTTGACAGCGACCAACAAGCAAGAGTGGCCAAACTCGACCCTTAAGTCGCTGAACACATTCCGGCAGTCTGGACACTCCTTATGCGATGTCTTCCTCCAAGGGGAGGATGAGATGCCGATGGAACCAATACCCGCTCATCGGTGTGTGCTTGCTGCCAACAGCGTTTACTTCAATGCCATGTTCACATCGGGGCTTGCAGAGAGTACACCGGCCCACAGGACGATCACGATCAGTGGGGTAGACACAGATATTCTGTCACTCGTTGTGGAGTTCCTCTATGTGGGAAGCTGTCATCTGCCGAGCGGCACCAAGCATTCTAGAGTGATGGATCTGCTTACTGCTTCGACCATGCTGCAGGTTGATGAGCTTTCCCGTGCATGCACTATCTACCTTGAAGAAAGCTTGGACACTGACAATGCATTAGGTTAGCAGGGATTGTTTAACAATATTAAATTTGAGATGCACGGCCCTACGTGTTATCAGTGTCTGTGAAATGGTGTAATATTGAGGCCATAAAAAAATTGCGCTTCAAAATGATCAAGAAGTGCCTCAAAATAGTACAAATCTGTAAGTGGCCGCGGTTTTACCATACTTGTTTTCCCCAATAGACTGTAGTGTTATAAAAACCGTTTGGCAAACGATTTTCAAAATTTGTAATTCAAATCATAAATATCTTGATAATCAGACAGGCGATCGGCCTGTCATGGGGTTCCTGACTGACCTAAAAGTTTATAATTATCATTGCAGCATGAGCTAAATCCAGGATTTTGTTTCAGAATCTGAGACAAAGTTACCGGATCTCTTTAATTAGATATGACATGAATCTGGGTTTTACTTTCAACAAAGTGGCAATATATCTGATCTTATTACTGTGACCTTAAGTTTTTTTTTTGCTTCTTAAATTCAACTTCTTAAATTTAAACACCACTCAATTTAAATCATGAGTCAGTTTAAATTTGTGAAACGACCTAGATCAAATACTTTTGGGGAAATAAATCAGGACCCCGTTTAAAAAGTTGTTATCATAACAAGATATGATCATTGTTGCAAACTACTGAAATCCTTCCATTTTATTGGCTATGAGCAGATTTGTCATAGATCTCTGGCAGTTTGTTGTTGATAACAAGGTTTATAAAACGGGGCAGTGATACAGCTAAAGGAGATGTTTCATCCATTTTTTTATTGAATTATCCAATACAGAGTATTTTGTGGTAGAGTTAAATGATTTTAACCTTGACATCAGAATTACACATATCCTTATTTGTATAATTGCTAATGTTTACATGGATTTTTCAATTATAGACTCTATACTATGATAAAATCTATCTTCCATAATTTAATTCTTTTTTGGTGCAGTTTGTTTCATCTTACTGTTTACTGTCATTCCTGTTTTTGGTATTTCCTAAACTATAGATATATGGTCGTAAAAATTTGGATCTTGATGTTTTAATTCTTTGTCAAAAAAAGCTTTTAAATAATTGATCAGTGTGTGTCTAATATATCTCAGAGCTGTGGCTGTTTGCCGAGAGTTACAGAATTTCTGACCTGGCTGAGACTTGCAAGAAGGTTGTCCAGTCATACTTTTGGTCGATCAGCAGGAGTCAGCGTGTGCTTGAGCTGGATCTTCAAGATATGGCAGCCGTGCTTGGTCTGGAGGAGGTCAATTTAGGTAGGTCAAGGTTGAAAGTTCAATAGATATTTGTTAGAATCATGCAAACAACTGTTGTTACTCTTATTTTGACAGGAACAAATTTAAAAGAACTGTCCATATTGTCTGAAACCAGGAGGGCATTAACTCATATTCTTTAACACATGGTTAACGCCCTTGTGGCTCTGAACAGATGATACGTACATTGTTTATTTATTTATTTATTATATTTATAAGACTATGAATGAATGAACAAATAAAGATAAATAAATTAATATATGAATAAATAAGTAAACATATAGGCCTGAATTCACAAAGGAGATTTGTCAACAAACCTAGGTTTATGTGCGTCATATAACACGTTTCAGACCAAGGTTCAGATCAACAACGCATCAACGCGTCACATAGGTGTTGACAAACCTTTGTGAATTCGGGCCATGCAGTTTAAATAATTCTAAATAAATAATTAAATAGACATGAATTAATTATAAATGTTAACATGTTCTAAAATTTGAACTCCCATAGGGAATGCAGCAAATGAAGACACCCTGGTTGAGCTACTTCTGAGATGGCTGACCTATAACCCCAAAGCTCTTGATTCGAATCTGCTTCCTGTTCTCAGTAAGGTATGTTGGAGTGAAGTCAGCCAAGAGTGCAAGGACAAATTCAGAGAGACGCTTGCTGAAATCTCCAAGGACAGTTCGTCAGGTAGGTCCGATTCATGGAAAGATGTTCTGGGCTTAATTTTACAGGTATCTTGCTCTTTTGCAAGGAGGCCGAGTTGAGTTTAGTCATAGCAGGAATATGATGTCACAGACTCACACCAAACTCACAATGAATGACCAAGACAAGGCAAGACTACAAATAAATGGCAAATCTGCCAAATAATGATGATGGAGATTGCATTAATGATTATATATGCAGCTGAGTAATGAGCAAAGACAGTGTTTGTTTTAAACATATTGCTCTCTTATTCTCTCTTATGATATCTGCTTTATTTCCATATCTGCTCCTTTTGTTCATCTCTTTTTTTCCTGTTTTGAAATTTAATTTCTATTTCTGTTACAGAATCTTTCGACGCTGAAAAGGTATTTGATGTCATCTCAAAATCTTCATCTTTGAACCAAAGCTTCAATCGAACATTCTTCTGCCCCGTGTGTGCCATTGGATTTGCTCCGTTGTCAAGCAGTACATGGGATGTGTAAGAAGTTTTTTTAAACAATAGATTGCAGGAGCTGATGTTGCCATCAAAGTTGATGAGAAGTCTTACTATCCAAAGCAAAGTATTTTCCTCTGCTTTAAAACCCCATTTTTGCCTTTATTAAAGGCCCACTGCACTACTTGTAGCTACTTGCGCCCTCTACATAACAAACAATGCCTAATCGGTGACCATTGGTCCCCCATGATCCTCTTTTTCTTATGTTAACTGAGAGCTGAGTTGATGAGATAACCACCTGTCCAGTGACCTTGCAGGGCAGTCTAATCCCTCCTGTAAACTATGGCAGATAAGCTTTAAGCCTAGGGGATGAAAGAATTTAGTAGTTAACTGGCTAATGGACTAGAGTTCTCCTAAACATTTGGTAAATTTCAACTGTTCACATCACGTTTGTTCATTCATATAACTTCCAGATATGGCCATGAACCCAGTACCTTGGAGGTCGTAGACATTGACAAGAGGACTGGCACCGTCCTCAGGCAGTGGTCCAGGGAGTTTCTCAGGGAGCAGTTCAGTTTCCTACCTCTCCGCGGTCACCTCTATGCATCATCCAACACACGTTACAACACACATTACAGCAGTACCAAGCATATTGATGTGCTCTGCCTGAGTGTGGCTAACGTTAAGAATACCAAAGTGATGAGGACTAGAAGTTTGGATGAAGAGTCGGTGTGGTTGAACGTGATTGAAAAGCAACATTATACACGTGCCATTGATGAGGAAACGGGCATTGTCTATCTGTGTGGGGACCCAAAAGCGTGGGATCAAAGCCGTGTCAAAACTTCTACACAGGTCTTCAAGCTGGATATCGAAAATAATGTCTGCTCTCAATTGACCAGTCTCCCTTTTGAGAGGTAGGGTACATATTCTCTTCAGTCTATGTTGTATTATATCCTGCATCAAAATTTGTATTGGTTCTTGATTGGTTGAGAGCTCTTCACGTGACCAGAAATATTTGAACCTTTTTTAATAAAGTTGCTCTGAAAAAGTACAGTTTTGATGCACTATTTTGGAGTTGAAAATGTTTGTATGCCTCCGCAACAGGGTAGCCGAATGCATTATATATTTGGTAAGTTGTCCGTCCGTAATACGTCCCATTCTCGTGATAGCGTTATCTCAAGAACTGTCTGATGGATTCCAGCCAAACTTGGGTCATGTATGCAATGTTTTATATTTCTCTTTTCCAGATGTCATGATAGAGCGGTAGTGGTAGAAGGAGACCTATTTGTATTTGGTTCAGTAGACCGGTCACCAACCCCTGTCTCGACTGTCCTGAAGTATGACTGGAAGAACAATGCGTGGCAAGAAGTGAGTCCCATGCATGAGTCCAGAAAAGAAGGAGCCTATGCCTGTGTTGGTAAGCGTGCTTATTAGATTTGATCAAGCTTTCATGAATGAAGTTGATCTCTAGCTACCACAGTATTTTAAATATAAAATTCTGAATCTGAAAATAGACATTCTGATGAGCAGCTTTGTACTTGACCATAGACCATTTATCCATTATGATGTGATGATGTTGTTCATTGTCCCCAAGTGGTGCTGTATACAGGATTTACTTGATTATTTCAGGTCCAAGAATTGACCCCTGAGGAACCCAATGATTTATATTATGTTGTCCTTATTTTGTATCACTGATGAACGCTGCTCATGATATGCCAGTGGACATATTTACTTTGTCGTTGCAGTTCAGTGCCAGATTATTGGTCTGTTGTACAAACACAACAACATTGATTTTTATATCTCTTTTTTTGTTGACAGATGGCAAGATATATGCGTCAGGTGGATGGACCTCGAAAGCTCGTTCAAGAAATGTTGAAATGTACGACCCTTCTCTGGACATCTGGACAAAATTGAGTCCAATGTCGTTACCCAGGGTCAACCATGGACTCGTTGCTGTGGGAATGTATCTCTTTGCTATGGGCGGTAAGGGACAATTCTCAATTTTTTTGTTGAATTCCAGTGATACTATAACAGTACCGTATGTCAATGACTTTTCACTTTTGTGGCGAAAATTTGTCCTTCTCTATTAAGTCATCACCCCAGTCTTGGCCTTACTGCAACCTTCGTTTCAAATTGTTTCTTGGTCAACAGTATACAAATCAAAGGCCTTACCTGTGGCCTCTACCTGAAATGTATGCATGCAATATTCATATCACTTGATGCATGTATTTAAGAATCTGTATCTTAATATTGACTGTTCATTGAATGTATATCATACTTTTTTTGCTGATGTTGCAAACAGGCGAGTCAACGTATTCAGAAGAAGACATTATCTGGAACGGCCATAAAATGGTGGAAAGGTACAGCATCACCGAAGGATGCTGGGAGGCTGCTTGGGAGATGGCAGAGTGCAGAGAGGGGATGCGGGCTTTCACCCTCTAGAACAGTGATGTAAGGAAAGTCAACAAAACAAACACACAAGAACAGTAGAGAGATACAGCATCACTGAAGGATGCTGGGAGGCTGCTTGGGAGATGGCAGAGTGCAGAGAGGGGATGCGGGCTTTCACCCTCTAGAACAGTGATGTAAGGAAAGTCAACAAAACAAACACACAAGAACAGTAGAGAGATTAAGCATCACTGAAGGATGCTTGGAGGCTGCTTGGGAGATGACAGAGTGCAGACAGGGGATGCGGGCTTTCACCCTCTAGAACAGTGATGTAAGGAAAGTCAACAAAACAAAAACACAAGAACAGTAGAGAGATTAAGCATCACTGAAGGATGCTGGGAGGCTGCTTGGGAGATGGCAGAGTGCAGACAGGGGATGCGGGCTTTCACCCTCTAGAACAGTGATGTAAGGAAAGTCAACAAAACAAAAACACAAGAACAGTAGAGAGATGCAGCATCACTGAAGGATGCTGGGAGGCTGCTTGGGAGATGGCAGAGTACAGAGAGGGGATGCGGGCTTTCACCCTCTAGAACAGTAATGTAAGAAAGTCAACAAAACAAAAACACAAGAACAGTAGAGAGATGCTGCATCACTGAAGGATGCTGGGAGGCTGCTTGGGAGAGTGCAGAGAGGGGATGTGGGCTTTCACCCTCTAGAAAAGTGATGTATAGGGAAAGTCAACAAAACAAAAACACAAGAACAGTAGACAATATCCCTGCCCAGACTGCCATGGTTGTGACCCTTCTCCGTGCAAAATTATTGAAGGTCAAAAAGGTTCAATATTCAGCTTGATGTCAGTGCCTCAATTTCTAATTTATTTTCATGAAATCTTCTATGAACCTGTAAAGTCTACTTTAACTCTTTAGATATTGTTATAGGGTTAAAAGTGTCAAGGGTTATTTCAACTGTTTAGAATATTATAATTAAAATTCATGAGACCACCTCAGATTTGGAAGCCCCTCAGGTCTTTTCAATAGATTAATACCGGTAAATGTTTAGAAACTTGATACATTAAAATTTTCCCATTATATTCTATACCTCAAAGTGTTCTCTATGAATATTGTTTTCTGCATTTTCCTAAAAGGGTTCTGGAATAGTTAAAGGTAATACAAAGTTTCAGGATAGGGTCATGAATTTGGTTCAAATGAACATATTTGAAGCATATGCGATACTCCAATATTCAGTGATCGTTGTCTCGGTTGAAATCGAGTCTAAAGTGATGAAATTGAAAATAATATACTCTTTATGTGGTATAGCTCCCTCTCAAGATCAAGATATTAATTTAGCTACGAAACAATGTTTATTGACTAAAATTGATGGATTGGCTATTCCTGTTTGGAAATTATATATCACAACTGCATATTCTGAGATTTTTATGGTCGCAGCTACCATTGTATGGCCGTAGGTGCTAGTTAAAATTTATCAAAATTTACCAGGAGCACCGATAAATTTTGATATTTGAAATTATGCGAGCCAAATATTGGTACGTAATGGTGACTGGCAGTGGCGTAAATAATGAGCAAAAACGTTTAGGGGCGGGCAGGCAAAAATCTGCATCACCCCCACTCTCACATGCAGGCCCCGCTGAACGTTTTTCAGAGCAGGTGGGGGGAGGCCAAAGTATTTAAAATCAGGTATACAGCGTAGCAAAAATTGGCGTGGGGTCTAGGGGCAGAGCCCCTGGAAGCTCTGGGGGTATGGGCATTTAATAACAGTCAGATGAGCATATTCTGATACCTTATTTGTGACGCTGTCAGGTCACTAATTGGCATGGGGTCCAGCGGCAGAGACCCCGGAAGCTCGGGGTCTTAGGCCATAAATTATGGTCAGATGAGCATCTAGGGCCCCGTCTTAGGGCCATTGGTTGGGTCCAGGGGGCACTGAGCCCCCGGAAGCTCAGGGTTTTAGACATTAAATCGAGGTGAGATGACTTTCATGGGGCCCGCCTTAGGTTCCTTGGTTGGGGCAGAGCCCCGGAAGCTCAGGGGTTGTAAGTATTTAATTACAATTACAGGAAGCTCAGGGGTGTTATTAGCATATTTTGATACCTAACTAGGTAAGGTAAGGTAAGGTATTTATTCATCAACCTATCGCAGCCAATGGCTGAATTGCATGCATGATATATATATTTGGTTTAAACATATAAAAAAAACATTATATTTACAATTCATTATTTAACAATAATTTGATGAAAAAACTTAATAAAACTCAGAAGGGAAGAAAGAAATAAAGGAAAAATGTGGAGCAGGAAAATAAGGAGAAAAGGAAAAGAAAGTTGAGGGAGAGGGAGGTGAGAGAGAGAGAGAGTGAGAGACAAAAGAGAGAGAGAGCGAGAGAAAGAGAGAGAGAGAGAGAAAGAGAGAGAGAGAGAGAGAGAGAGAGAGAGAGGGTGAAAGAGGAACAAAGAGAGAGATGAACACAAACACAGAGCTGGTATAATATAGTACAAATTAAAAATGTAATTGTAAAAAGTTATTTCATCCAAAGGAATTAATTTACAAAAAAGAAAAAAAAGTTTGCAACACTGGTAGGTCACTTATTTTTTCTTTCTATCTCTTTAATATACTTTTTCGAAAAAAGTGGGGGGCTCGAGGCTCCTGAGCCCCGCCGTTCCGCGAGCCCTGACATGTTGGCCTCTAAATAAGCATATTTCTTGTCTGACTGTAAATTTAGGAATTTGCATTTTCCAACAAACGCATAGTAAAAAAGGATATAATCTACTAAAGAGTGAAGAAAAATCTCGAAAAAATTATGTCATTTCACCAACATTTGTAAATCACATGTATCACATTAGAAAAAAGTAAACCACATTTAATATTTGAAGCCCCCCCGATCTTCACCCTGGTCTATACCTTGTTGGAGGGGAAATGGCAACTGAACTCCCTTATCTTCTTTCTCTTTTTTATTCTTTCCCCTTTTCTCGTCTTTTCCTTCCCTTCCTTCTTTCTCATTTAGGCCGTTTGGTTGGGGGGGGGGGGGGAAAGGGCCTTTAATCGCCCGATCCATGCGTTGTTGGGGGGATTAATCGCAACTGATCTCCCGGCCTTCTTTTCACCCTTTTCTTTTCTTCTTCCTCTTTTTTGTTCCCTTTTAGCTCTTCTCTTTCCCTTCCTACATTTTTTTGGCTGGGGCGGGGAGAGGCAAGGGCCTTTTGCCCCCCCCCCCCCCGATCCACAACTTGTTGGTGGGAAAATTGCAACTAATATCCCCTTCTTTTATTCTTCCTCTTTTTTTTTCCCCTCCTCTTTGTCTCCTCTTTTCCCTCCCCCCCCCCCTTTCCTTCTTTCTCTCTTATTGTTTTGATGAGGGGCGGGGGGGGGGGGGGGGGGGGGCAATTAAGGCCCTTTTGCCCCCCCCCCCCCCGCCCCGATCTCATTCCCCCCTTTACTTTTCTTCTTCCTCTTCTTTCTTTTCCTTTCTCTCCTCTTTTCCTCTCTCTCTCTCTCTCTCTCTCTCTCTTGATTGATTGATTGATTTTGTGATTTGGTGAGTGAGTGACGGTCTCATTGGGTGTGTGATTTTTTATATTTATAGATATTTTCATTAATTTTATTTCAAACTTATTTTTTTGAATAATAATTATTTATATTAAAAAAAGATAATCAATTATAATAACATTCCATTGTTCATTAATCATTAGTTTATTTACTGATTGGTCGGCGGGTAGTTGGATCCTAGTTAGTAGGCCTAACTGATTGAATTTATTGCTTGGATGATTAATTGATTGGTTTATTGAAATATTTTCCAGATTTGTTGTGCCCAAATTAAATTGAGAAAATTACTCAGCTTTCAATAGAGAAAGAGAAAGAAAAAGAAATCTGTTATCTGAAATAAATTGAATGTATCGTATCACAGATAAGCAAAAAGTTTAGTTCACCCTTTAACGCTCCGGTGTTTTGGTATGTCGCCCTCTTTTGTTTAGTGAATGAAAACTGCATGTTGCATGCATGCATGCAATGTTTATCTTTCTCATGCAAGAGCTGCATTGACTGCCTTGCTATGCAGTGGGCATGCTGTGCAGGGATGATATGCATTGTTGCTGCATACATGCAGTAGCCTAGATCTGTATCGAATGCCTGGATTGAAATGTGATCTCGTTTGCTCCTAATCAGACCTTTTATATTTCGTGCTGGAATCAGGATGAAATCGCCATTTTCCAAGTGATCTTGTTGAGCTTGAGCAATCAAGATGGATAGCATTATCCCTTCAGAGTTTCCAGAAGGAATCTTTGTGGAAGATGGTAAGATAAAATATTTCGAGCAAAAATTACATTCACAAAATCAACACGATTGACTCGAATTGATAATTGGATTGGGTATTAACGGTAGAGTTGCATTGCCATGACATGTAGACCGTCCTAGTACTAAGCCGAACATTGTTTAACCTCTAGTCTTTAGAAGGTAGATGTAAAAAATGTTGTAACAATGTTTTGTTTTCTGACGTTTTGTTTTCGGTCATTTGGCCTTCGGACAGGTGAGGTTGTGTTTCCAGACAGTTGATTTAAATTTAAGGACTAGATAGATATAGTCTAGACTAGAGTCTACAAACAATATTCCATAATGTTTAGACATCTGTCTGGAACAAATATTCATGATGGTAAGTGCTGTTTGACGAATAATTTTTGTTAAATCCACAGGCACAAGAAGGCTTTATTATTATCAAGTGTTCGAACATCCAGTCCCCTAGCTCCCTAGCTACCCTCCCCCCATCGACCTTGTGACGACAAGACTAGACTAGACAAAAATAACCATCTGGTATGGGAAATTCTTTAATGAAATTGATATTTGTCAACCTCCCCCAGGCCCCATACACATACTGACAAATTCTTTTCACCTGGGAAGTTCTCCATCTCTGTAGGTGGAGAAGTTCCCCGATGAATTTCCCTGGGCTTCCGATGGGGAATTTTTCCCTGCCCCCATTGAGATCGGACATTTCCCCAGGAAAAACAAGCCCTTCCCCGGGGAGTTGCTTAGTTTGAAAAGGGGTAAAAGACATGACTAGCAAGAAAATGTAGGTAACTCTAAATCTAACCATGATGTTCATGCTCAAGTTAGACGAGTGTTAGTCAGATGCGCTAGAACAAGAAAATATGGTATTGGCAATGTACATGTACGTCTGACTTCGATAAATTTTGTGAATCCCGAGGGTTGTATCAAATTATTATTTTTGTACTACCCGGTAGGCCTAGGGATCTACCATGTTCAGGGTTCAGTTTGTGAATTTTTAAATCCTTGAAACTTGGTTATTAACTAGTAAGGGATGACTTAATTTCTACCTTTATTGTTTCTCAAGTGATTACTCCAAATTCAACAAACTGCAGCTTGCAATTGACCATTTTTCATAATGTAATCAAATTTAATGCATAAATCTATGTACATGTAACAAACTATTTCATTCACAGCTACATATGTAGGACTGTAGGTTACGCAAACTGCATACATTTATTGTTGCTAGCTAGGTACTTGTAGGACAGGCATTTTGGCTTGTCCTACCTAACAACACGGAATGTATGCAATTCCCATCCTAACGATTGGAATAAAATTATTCATAACAGGTGAATGAATCATTCGTAGGGACCCGGAGGCACTTAACAAACATGTGTGCATTAAATTTGAGTACATTAAGAAAGTGGCCTATTGGATGTACTATTTGATGAAGTCACATTGGTTTTAAGTTGGTAGGAAGGAAAAGCGTGAATTTCACATGCTGCCAAAATAGCTTGAATAAAAACAAAATCAAGAAGAAAAAAAATTATCAGAACAACCACAACAAATATCAATTTTTATTCCTCCATATTCCCTTAAAAAAAGGTAATAACAGAAAACGCAAAGAGTCAATAGTCATTGCGAAGAAATACATGAAAATGATTTATGCAAGCCCACTCAAAATTAAGATGAAATGAAAGTGAGGAAGGGACACCCACCCCTCCTATTCAATCAAGTCACAAATAATTACACAACTTATCCTCATGTTGTCATATGATTTATGAATGGTTGAGAAACTTGGGTCTTTGCAAATCATTTGTACAGGTAGATTCATTTTCTGTTAAACAAAAATCTGTTGCTGCTGAAAACTTTACTAAACTAAACTGGGTTTTTTTTTTTTTAAGTTTCATTTTCGAATCACTTAATACACCAATGTCATGAACTAATTTATTTGTTTTTCAAGAGTTCAAGTGGTGAATTATGATTGGAAAGAGTGGTATTCTAACTAACTAAACATAATTAACAGGTATTAAAGCTTCTTATGAGAATCATTTATGAATCAAATCAATCAATCAAGAATCAGGAATGATAAAGAGAATAACAAAACTAAATTGATGGATTGGTTTCATTTTAAGATCATTTGTCTGATATCAAGAGCTAATTTCTGTCGTGAAAGGGATGGAACTGAAATAAAGTATAGAGAATTTAAAAAGTAGAATGATTTGATAGGTTGCTCACGTGCTTTCTTAGTACTCAGGTAAAATAAAACAAACGAACAAACAAAGGTTACATGTACAGTACAACCATAAGTTTATTCTTCTGATCAGGAACCAATATCTGTTACTAAAGGGGGGTGGAGCTGCAGTAAACAAGACAAAACTACATACATGTATAACCTAGTACATGTACATGTAAATGTAAAAGGTAGTAGACTTTAAATAGTTTGCAGTTCCAAAGTTCACCACCGAATTTGAGTAGTGAACTATGAAATCACAGGCTAACTGGAATTATTTACACTTAAGCATACAAGATTGTGATAATCATGTTTGATGCATTTTTTAATCCAGAAGTGAGATGCAATATATGTGCAACTTTATTGTGATAGGTAAATATAGCGAGGATTAAGGAATGTATACCTAGGCTACAGGTACTGGTATTAAACAAACAGTTCAAAGTTCATCAACAGGAATGCAGCTACATGTACATATATTTACCCATCTTGACAAAATGTATGTTACAAGCAAAATTGAATTTCCAGGTGTACAGTATACATGTAACCAAAAGAAATAAAGAGAAGGGGGAGGGGGGGGGTGTACATTGCATATCTACAATGTAGTAGATATAATTGAAAATTTTTTAAACAGCAACAACAAAAGGGCGGGGGGGGGGGTGATTGGCCTTGCCTGTCCTATTCATTCTGCCTTCAAGGGTAAAAAGGGCAGATTTACACATTTTTTGTACAATAATGAATTTAGCAGCCCCCCCCCCCCCCAAAAAAAAAAGAAAAAAAGAAAAAAAAAACACCCATATGAGAAGGGTGCATATAATGGTTTCTTTGTGTTCTGGTTGAAGAGAGAACAAGAGGGAAATGGTGAAAGGAAAATGCAAGAGAGAAACACTGATAGTTCACAAAGAGAGAGGGAGGGAGGGGAGGGGGAGAGAAGGAGAATTGAAAATATGAAAGAGACATCAACACAAGTCACATTATATGTATATACATGTATGCATGATAAGAATCGCTGACTGTCCTTTTCAAGGCACTATAGATGCTTTGTTTCCCTTCTTACAAAAATACATACAATGTAATTTTGTGTTTATAAACAATTATGTCTTTTTGTCGGACCAAGGAGTTTTGATTATTATTTTATACAGATTGGATATTTACTTCAAATAAATTGTATTTTCATTTTAGGAAAAGACAATGATCCAGCTAAGGTAGCGACTGCGGAGAAAGGTATAATTCTACCATTCGTCTATCTTGCCTATTTCCAGCAAAAAATAAAAGCTGCTACCATATCCCATTGCTATTGTAATCTCTAATGTTGTAATTTCAGTGAAAATATACAGGTACCCATTTATGCATTATAATGTAATCTTGCAGTGTGTACATTACATTGTTTGTTCAATGATCATAGACATATCAGTACCATGGCTCAGTACCCTTTGGTTTCATCTTCATAATGACTACAGTCGATTATTCATTGTCACATTACATTCCACCAAACCACTTTATTTTAAACATGAAAAGAAAGAGAAAAAAACAGAAGAGATGTTAAGAGTGTTTAGCCTTGTTCATTGATAAAATGTTTACATCAGCATTCATGAAACAATTTGATTTTAAAATATTCCCTAAATCATGCATATGTTGTAATTGTTTATTTAATTTACTGTGCTGCCTCGTCATATTTGTTATGCAAACAATCGATCATGATTGAGGCTGTTTGCTCTGAAAAGAAAAAAAAAGAGTGCTTAGCAAATTAGCAATGGGAATTATGGGACATTTAAAAAGGAAGTGGATTATATGTTACCCTAAGGCCTAGGTTAGTTTCACTTTCGCATTCAGCATATATTGATTTTCTATCATCCTGGCTGTTTTTATAGAGGTATCGAGTGTTTAAGATGAAGATAAGATATTTATTAAGAAAGATATTTTGTGTGCGTGTGCCTGACTTTTTTTTTTAAATGTCAAGCATTACAATGACAAAAATGAAACCACCCTATCTAATCATACAAATCACCAATCCTGTATTTATGGTAATTGTTCCCATTGAATTGATCATATTTTTGCAAACATTGCTGTAATTTTCAAACCATTACCAATTTACCATTTCATCCCAATATCGTAAAAATTTGGGTTCAAATTTATGGGTGTAAACTGTAAAATACTGTATAAGCTTCAATTTTACACATGCATCATCAATTTCAAATTTAGTCCTCCATGTACTGTACATGCAACCTGTAAAAATGTATCAAATGTTCAACCTCATTTATCTGACAAAACGAAAGAGAAACTGAAGAAGTAAACACATATTAAGAAAGAGAATAGTATCTTGAAGGAAAAAAAAAAGGATCTAGGAGGTTACAACCCGGTACATAATGTTGAAAATGATATCTTTTAATTTGCCAACCCCAAACACAAATAGTAAAAAGTTTTAGACAAATAATACTTGTGGAAAATGCAATATTTCAGATTTTATGAAATTGTAATCAATAATCATCTAGCTAGACATACGTAGAATGAAGAATAAACGAACATACATGTTTCTCTGCAATACTTTTTCTTCACTAATCTGTTAAGTCACAGGCAAGTATGCACCTGAAAGTGAGAATCCTTTAATAGATGAAATCTAGACTTGAGCTGCATTGACACTGCAACCTAAAATCATTGATTTTTCTCTCATCCCTGTATTTCAACCAAACACGCCAAAAAATCCTCCTCTGGAGGGTGGTTTTTTTCAAACACCTGCCAAAATTTGACAGATTTTTGCAGTGTAAATGCAAACTTTGGTAAGATACTGATTTTTGCTTACGTGACTCTCCTGGCATCCATGCATGACACCGATGATTGGTGCATGCACACTTCTCATTAAAAATCGTTATGAACAAACTTCATAAGTTTTTTATAGGTTTATCCAGTAGTGTAAATGCTCGACCCAAAATTGAACGATTTTTCAAAACAGTGTTTTTGGATGTGTGAATGGGCCTTTTGGTAACAACTCGTTGAGGAGAGGACAGATGGTATCATTCACCCTCTTGACATTTAGAAAGTAAATCAACCATTTATAAAGATTCGATCTTTGGGGTTCACACAGCTAAAACGTACCAGTATATGAATAGTGAGATTCAAGAGGTTTTGCGTTTCACGCAGACTCCAAAAATAAAATGAACTTACATTGATGTACTTGGTTTCAAGTTCAGTTTTCAGTATTTTTAAAAATTAATTCTCAAAATGTGCCTGTTTGTTAACATCCAGGCTGTTACATCACTTATGGGAAGTTGCGATTGATTGCAAGTTTCAAAATTTGCAACTGATATTTGCAATCGATTGCAACTCAACTTTTTTGCAACGCCTCTCTAATCTCCTAAATTTTCTAAGATTTTGTTAGGGTTAAAGTTTTAACAATTAAATTAAGTTAACTCGATCTAGCTTTTATTCTCCCCCACCCCCTCTTTCTCTCTCCCCCCTCCCCTCTTTCTCTCTCCCCCCTCCCCTCTCTCTCTCCCCCCTCTCTCTCTCCCCCTCACTCTCTCCCCTCTCTCTCTCCATCCCTCTCTCTCTCCTCCCTCTCTCACCCCTCTCTCTCTCTCCCCCCCCCCCCCTCTCTCTCTCCTCTCTCTCTCTCTCTCTCTCTCTCTCCTTCCTACTAATGGGACATCAATTGCAAGAATGTTGAGTTGCATTCAATTGCAAATTTGCGATTAATCGCAAGACTTAATCTTGATTTCAGCAGGGAAAAAATTAATATTTATTTTTTGGGGCTACTTTTCAAGCTTACCTGCATGAATATAACATTCTAAAAATTTGTATTGAATTGAACTCTATGCAAATTTACAGGGGCTCTTTTCTGATTTTCGGGGGCTATTTTGGGCATTTCAGGGGCTAATTCGCCCCGAGCCCCCGTGTATTTTTTTCACTGGATTTCAGGGATTTGCAATTGATTGCAACTTTCTTGCAACGCCCCATTAGAGTACCCACAGTAAGATTGGTTACTGATTAACCAAACCCATTTTTTCCCCTCAGTAACCAACTACCTTTTCGGTCCACAAATTTAATTCCAGCCTATAAAAGTCATTTCTCTGTTCATCGTAAATGTGAGTCACTATGTACAAGTAGTATTTACTTTTTCAACTGAAGGCCCTTGAGAGACAATATATTCAATTAGCTCTCCACACTCGTGATATTGAAATGTGGTTGGGCATTTATTTGCCCATGTCTACATTGAAATAAACCACATGAATTTGTGTATTGTTGATTGTTCTCCCTCAATGCATAATGTTAGAGTATTCATACCTTTATAAGAATTTCCCTTTCCTTGCATTTTCACCCCGTTGCTCATTGGTACATCAAATTTCATGCTAATTTATTCATCAAGGTCTAGTGTATTAACTGAGTGATGATCTATCTACATGTACATGCATATTTCATACAATCATGAAAGTTCATAAAATGTATTGTTGATACATATCGTTTGGGAGGTAAAGAAGATATTGAAATCAAAACTTTAACTTCCAATTCAAAAAATATTCCATATACCTGTACATGTACAAGTACATGTACCGGTATATCATTTTATATCTGTTTTATGTTTCATCCAGCAAATTTATTTGGCCTTTTTTGCTCTTAGCATCATGATAAAAGAGTGGAACAAATAGATAAATCATGATTTACGTCAGGTGGAGTCATTTCGAAATGTCAATTGTGGCTCATTGGCTCATCTACATATACGATCTGAGTGCCAATCTTGTCAAAATGTCAAGTATAAGACAAGACACTACTTGGGCCTCAGCATACTCAGCTGCCTCATGTACTGGTTCAATATATAAAAAAAAGGAACAAAATCTACCCAACATCTGCCCTTGGAAAATTAGACATCAGTTGTAACCATGGCAACATTAATTAAAAAGAGAAATTAGTGTCATACCATGCCCCATACAGCATCTGCTACATGAATTCAACTCATTGATGCCATTCACTTAATTATTACAACACCCCCCCCCCCCCCCCCCCCCCCCCCCCCCCCCCCCCCCCCCCCCCCCCCCCCCCCGTTCTGTTCACTGCAGGATTGTCAGGTCAAAAAGAGGAGTTTTAGGCTATGAGAAAATCATTTGGGTTCTCATTTTTTACAAATTTGGCTTTAATTTTCGTGTTACCGGATTTACCGGTATTTAGATGCTTTTGCAACTCATGCTGGAAGAAAGACAGTCATGAGGACTTGATTCTCACATTCAAAACTCTTTACCTCATACCAATTTTTTGTTTTGTCTCACTTTTTATTTTGGTGTTTAGTCATATTGGTAAATTGAAATCCAAACCTGCATCGGGCCTCATAATTTAAGAAAGTTAAAAATGTGCATTTTATATGTGACAATGCCAAAAGTTATGTTCTGGACTGGATTGCATTAAAAAAAAATGTACACAACATATTGTCGACATTGTCTGCTGACAAGTCAGCTGAGACTAGACGTATCCCACCCAGGCTCTACATGTATGTGTATTCTGTGTATGAGTCAAAACAAAAGAGAATACCTCGAACGACTTCCTATAATACCAATACTATTCAGATCAACGTTATCAAGAGAATCTGGCCATATAAAAATAAGGGAGTTTATTGCACTTGTGCCACTTTGCCAACAAAAATAGAACAATGCTTAAAGGGATCCAGTAACTTTGTCTGGAATTTTGTCTGGATTTAGCTCATGATGCAATGAAAATTATAAACCTTTAGGTCAGTCAGGAACCCCATGACTTTTACAAGCCGATCGCCTGTCTGATTATCAAGATATTTATGATTGGAATTACAAATTTTGGAAACTGTTCGCCTGACGGTTTTCATAACACTACAGTCTATTGGGGAAAACGAGTATGGTAAAACCGGTCACTCAAAGAATTTTACTTTTTTAAGGCGCTTCTTGATCATTTTGAAGCGCAATTTTTTTAGGGCTTCAATATTACACCATATCACTGACACTGATAACACGTAGGGCCGTGTATCTCAGATTTAACATTGTTAAATGATACCTTTAATAGACCTGTAGGGATTCTAGGGAATACAAATTGACTTAAATTGTACATGTACATGTAATCCAACTATTTGTGAAATTTTGTTTCCTTCTTAATTGTCATACATGTTTATACAAGGATCATATCGTCATTTCCGTATGAACTTTTATACATTTATAAATTTTGTTATTTCCACTTGTCAACTGTACAACTGCAGGTACAGGTACCCAAACATACATGTACTTAGCGTGTTTCATCATACAGAAATGCCCATGCATCGATAGACAACAATAATAGACGCATACCCACCATTACAATGACACCTGGAAGGGTGAAAAAAATAACAATGAAATTCAATCTTTTTGAGTTATACACCTGAATGAGCAGTTTTTGAACCCCCAATAGATCTATAATATGATGTGTGTTTGAATGCATTATAGAGCAATTTTTTTTTTTTTTAGAGTTTAATACATTAGACATCAACTTTTTTTTTTTCCTTTCCAAAGTTAACATTGATCTAAATGTATTACCCTGTCAAATATGATATAATTTTTGGTATTCATAACATGCTGTTTTCAAGTGCCATCAACTTCAAATTTCCCTATTTTTTTCCTTCAAAAGTTCTTGTATTACGCTGGTGAATATAATTTCATTTTGGTATTCATAACATGCTGTTTTCAAGTGCCGCATCAAGATATTTCATAAACTGTCATTAACTCTTTGTCTTCTGGATTGGGTAGTCCATGTATTATAAACCTATGGAAATAAGAAAATTCAGTTGTCAGCAGGTTAATGGCTCAAACACCTAAAACATTCAGAGATATTTTTTCTCACATCCATCCCATGAAGGAGGATCTATTACATCCCATGACAGATCTATTACATCCCATGACAGATCTATTACATTCCATGGCGGATTTATGAAAGAACTATTGAACTACTTTCACCTCTTTAATTATGTAGATCAAAATGTTAGTTTCTATGAGAACTTGAGTTTTCTCACAACACGAAGACAAGGAGTGGTAGGAACAGTGTGGAATTGAATTTAAGGAAGCTACTTCCTGGGCTGGTAGAAGGTAAATAATTGGTCTTTTGTTAGGTTTCGTTCAAGTACACCCTTCGTTACATAGAGGACATCCTGCTTTCGTAGAAATCGTGAGAATTGTAGAAATAGTACACCATCTGCCAATGTGCAATGCAGTTGCAATGCTTCCTTATTTGAAGAAATTATTGAAGCTGACAATAAGTTTGATACAATTTCATAACTCTTTGGAACAATCTGCTCATTATGCCTTTCATTCTAAGTTTTGATAAGGTTCGTGTTCACATTTTAAAAGATTAATGCTTCAGCAATCTCTGATACAGAGGGACAACCTGTCTATAAATACGTCATCTTCCTTGAATGGTCTTTATAGTCAGGTTTCACACCCTCCATATACCAGTGTCTATGAATGAGAAGAATCATATTATGTCAGTTCAAAGGGAGAAAGGAAACGGCCATAACGATACCTGTCATTCCTGATTTTAAATGTACTACAGAAAATTTCTGAATGTGAAAGGCCTATATGTTTAGTTCCAAGGGATGAAAAATGAAAGTACAGTCATTCAAGTTGCTTATGAAAATGTTTAAAATATCTTCTTGTTATTATGCATTACAGAGAAGCTTCTGGAAGGAGAGGATACCCACATGTCCAGCTTCTTGACCGACTGGGACACGGAGGCTGACCAGGGTGGAGGACGCATGGTCACGGCCGACAGCGGCGATGACCACTCCGTCGACAGTCTTCCCATGTCACCCGACGAAGCCAACTCCAATCAGAATGCAGACATGCTGGTGCGAGGCATGGCACCGGTCCTGGTTGGCGAGGAAACGAGCCACGCCTTCTTCTGCTTCGCATGGGAGGATGACGAATGGGCCATCAACGTGATCCGGAAGCTGGAATCCTCCGCTTACGGTTTCTCATGTGATAACAGCAACCACAAGTGGGATCCGGGCGTCGCCAAAATGGACAAGATCATCAATTCCATCTCCACCGCCAAGAAGCTGGTGCTTGTCGTAACGCCAGACTTTATGCGCAGTCCGTGGTGCATGTACGAGAACCTGCGCGCTCTGCGCGGCCATTATACGAACACGGCGAAAGTCATAGTGGTGGTGTTGGGTGAGATAGAACTCCCAGATTTTCTTGAAGGGATACCGACCATTAACGCGATGTCGAGGAACTTCTGGCAGAGGTTTGTTGCCGCACTGAGATTAGGTAGGTGCCTGAAGACACATCAGAGCCTAATTCAAAGCATTTTATCTCGTATAAGACCTTCTATCTGGAAAAGTATCGGTATGTCAACATGACAATCTTCGTGATTGTGTTTATTTGGAGAAGTTTTATGATTATGTAGAGAGAAAACCTGCTCCTTGTCCTGAGACGATTTTTTAATGGTATTGCAAGCTCTACCTGGGCCCCGTTTCACAAAGCCCTTTTTCAATGACAAATGACAGAAATCAGTGACAAATCCGCTGATAACCAACCAGAAGCAAGGATTTCAGTAGCTTATAACAAAACCTGTCATTTTTCACTGATGACAAGTTTTTTTGAAACGCCCCTCTGCTCCTTGTCCTGAGACGATTTTTTTCATGGTATTGCATAATTGCAAGCTCTACCTGGTCTAAGTAAACAGGTCATGAATAAAAGCACAACCAAAACACAGTTGTGCAACATTTTAAGATTGTCTTGCTATGATACAATGATTACAGATAATGTGTATTCAACTTCTTTACTCTACCGTAATGCGGCATATCTATAGACAAGCATTGCACAGACGAGCCCTTGGAAACGATGCACACTAGTAGCCCAAAGGAATTTTGGACATGTCACATGAGACTCTTTCTTACTTTCTCTTTCAATTTCATTCTTGTATTTTAATCAGGGGTAGGGTAGGGTCTTATAAAAGGTCGGTATTGATCTGGATTCATCGCAAGTCCTCCAATCAATCCCAAACTTTCCAACTCCTATTTCTTTAGTCCAGAATTGCAATTGATTTGAATTAATCACACCTGTTCATAGGATGGGACTCAGAATTCAAAAGTGAATGTGAATGCTTTGTATCATGGGCTCTTTCCTTTCAGTCTGTTGTATAAATCCATAAACTCAAAATGAAAGTGAATTAGCTTCATTATACAGTCACTTTTCCTCGTGATGTTTTGGGACGATCAATAATGATTTTGAAATGAGCAGTGTTTGAAGGTCTCTTTCTCAGAACCCCGATTCGCCACAAACTGAATGTGAATTGAATAACATTGCTTACATTGTTTTCACCGTCTCTTAATACTATTTCAATGTGTGGGTAAGATTTAGAATTGCACTCCCCAGGGAGTGGAGAATGTGCTCTGGGGTATTAATGAAGGGCTTTAGTCAGTTAATTGAAATGTGCTATATTGGAAATTTGTTATCATTATTTTTTTTTTAAAATTAATATTATTATTTATTGTTATTATAATCATCTAATCATCATCATCATCATCATAATCATTATTGTAATCATCTATTTCAATATCTTGTAGGTTCTAGCTTGGATGCTCACGATGCCTCTCTCAACAATAATGTGCCTGGTAAGTCGATAATTACCGGTCGATAACCCGTTGCATACCGGACCTACATCGTTATGTATTAAGCCCATGGGAGAAGAGATAATTCAGTCTGCAATGTGTTGATTAAGCTTATTGGGTCAAAGTCTGAGTGGAGTGCAAACATGGTGGGGATGCTTTAATGATTATTTAATCATTGAATTGAATTAGAAAGGAAAGACTGTTTGCAGGCATGTGTTTATATTGGCACAATTCTCATGCAGTCTGTATAGGAATGCATGTATGTGTAGCACATAAAAATAACATGTATTGCATTTAAATACATTTGTGTGGAATAAATGAAATAAATTGAGTTCCTTTCTGGCCAATATTGTAGAGTAAATAGACTTTTGACAGGGTGGCAGGATTACGTTGTTATTTGTTGACTACCGGTATGCATTGAAAAAGAGGATAACGTGAAATTAAAATACCCCCAATATACCTTGAATATACCTTGAAGGCCACACTTCGCCATGGAAGTGATGAAGATCCCTAGATAGTGTGGTGTGGCAGGGTTAAGGGGGTCCCATGGGACCCATTTTAAAACCCAGGTTGGATAATTGTCGCTTGAATCTGAGGAGTGTGGGAGCATCAATGGCAGTTTTTTGCAGCATGTTCCCCTTATTTACAAATCTCTGGCTATAGAAATTTTTCCTGATGTCAAGGCGGCTTCAGTGCTCATCAACATTTGAATGGCCAGATGCCCCATTTCGCAATTTTCTTTCAGAGGCTTATTTATTGTTAAATGGCTGTGCTCACTCATATATAAATGGTATGATTTCAATTGCATATTCTCTTACAGAGGATTTTTTTTTTTTGATGTATGAAAGATATTTTAAATTAAAAGTTTATTTGAATATCTGAACTATAAATAGTGTCCACTTTCCTTTTTTTTATTGAGTGAAAATTGATGTGTATGAGAGCAATTTGTAAGAATGACATCCTATTTGATTTCTCTTTTCAGCCCTGTACAACAGTGCTCATCTGGCGACCATCCAATCAAGTACAGATTGCTGTTGCAAGGCAAGATTTGATACCATCTACTGTCCTGATGAACTAGCAAGGAAAGGAGTTCAGGTAGGTTTCTCCTGTTCTTCAATAGCTCCCCTATTATTCTGAGATATCAAACTATTTATTGAGATTTAAGCGACTTGGACATGAAACAGATTGCAGTTTGTAAGGCAAGAATTGATACTATCTGTCCAGATGGACTAGCAAGGAAAGGTGTTCAGGAGTGGTCCCCCACTATTCAATTTGTAATAATAACAATAATGATAATGACGACAATGACATCAACAGCAACAACATAAAAAATAACTACAATAACAGCAACAGCAGCAGCAACAATAGCAGTAATGATGACTCCTTGCACCCGAACATAAATTCTCTTGGGGGCCCTTGTCAAAGCGGAATGGCCAATATGTGACCCTCATAACCATGTGGAGAGTGGATTAATGTCTTGCCATAGGCGTACTATGCCTGCCCGGCTGGGATTTGAACCCTCGACCCTTTGGGTGATTCTCAAAGAAAGGGTTAAGTTTTTTTTTACTAGACAGACATTATCTGTCTTGTGGGCTCTCAGTCTCGAGGGTGGTTAGGTCTACTAGGATGTTCTGGTTTTTAAAACCATTTGTCACTGACTATAAGTAGCTTTGAATGTTCCTTGATTAGATCGTTAGTTAGACATCCCAATTTTAGAAGCTTTTGGTGATAGTTCATTTTCACATCCTGAACTATACCTGTGGAATCAGTTGCCCTAGGACATTCAAAACATATGTAGGTTGCTGTAAAATGCCCTCAAAGCTCATCTGTACAATCTTGCTTTCCAGTAGGTCTTCATGTTTGTATTTTGTAAGTTGTTTCATTCTTTACTTTCTTTTCTTCTGCATCCCAAGCACATTAGCCATAAGGAGTTGCTTGTGTTATGAGCTGCAGATTTCCCTCTTAATCATCATGTTGGAATATTTTTTTTATTTTCTTATTTGACTCTGTAGATACCTCAGCAGGACTACACTGCAGCCATCTCCTCCATCCTGGACGCTCCCAAGATGAGATGGTACACCCTGTGGTACAACCGTCTCTTTAGCTCCCTCGTCTGTGCCATCATCACCGCCCTCATCATCGTGGGCGTGGTCGGTAACCTTAGTAACTTCCATAACAAGGAGTCCGGTGGTCTCCATGTGGGGATCTCCCTCCTCATCGCCTTTGTCTTGTCGGCCGTCGTGGTCGGTCTCCTGCATCTTATTGTCTTCTATGAGAAGAGAAAGGTGAGTCTTCAATGAGGGATCCTTAGCCCCTTTGGTTTCACTATTAAAGTTTATGTTATGATAGTAATAATAATGATAATAACGATAATAACGATAATAACGATAATAACAAGGAGAAGAAGAAGAAAATGGATGGGAGGGATGAGGAACGAGGAGAAGGAGAACAAGAGGTCCATTTATATACATGTAGTTCAGCTATATGTATATAACCTACGGTGCTTGAATGAATGAATGAATTATCAAGAGTAGAACTGTGCCTGTTGATGATGATGATGATGATGAACAGCATTTGTATAGCGCCTGTTTCATTTATTGTTTCATTGTCTGATATTAAAGGCCCTAAAACATCTGTGGAAACACCTTGATATGTACATGCACATGCACTTTCTCTGAAATTTACCTTCAATGTTATTTAATTTTGCGAAAAAAATTGTTTAGTGTTAGAACTTGCTTTTACGATTTCAGAATTATTATATATATTTATCACCATATGGAATGCAAATTTGAGCTGACAACTGCCTTTTCTTTTGTTTCTTATCTTTTCTCAGTTGAATGGTTTAATAGAGGCTAACCTGTCCCGTGCTAACATGATCTTCTGTAAGCACAACATCCTGGTCGGGATGACCGACAGATTCAACTGGTGCTGGAATAGAGCTGTGGTATCCTTTCAAATGAAGAGTAAAAGTAAAAGAAGCAAAAGTTATGAGGGAGTGGTGTTAATGTAGCTCTGAAAAGCTTTAATAGAGATCCACAAAACTCAAAAAGAGATCTGGTTGACAACAAAAAAGGAGTATATTATAATGAGAGGCACCATCTCTCTTATCCTAAAACAATTATTTACACAATTATTTATACGGAAAGAGAAGATAACTAAACTTAAAGGTAAAGACCAGTATTGGAAATGCCCCAATTTCAAAAAATGAAATGGAAGCTCTCATTACCAATCATGTGAAAGAATATGTTTTGACTAATACATGATGATAAAAAATTTGCCGGGAAACCGCCTACTAATTCATATATTTGGTAAATTTGTTTCTCTCATGGTCTGTGAGAGATATAGGGTAGTCCCATATACATCTTTCTGTGTATAGTGCTTGTAACTTTACGAAGAATGGGCCAAATTTCTTATCATTTTGATGATTCCAGAACCTTGCAGATGCTAGATGATCAACCTTTTCTGATCGATTCCACAACGTTTCTTTCACAATGCAATCGCATGACCATAACTGGTCTTTACCTTTAAGTGCATATGGAATGTATAGTGGTTGGTATTCAGTGGGATTTGAAGTATTGGTAATAGTAATAATGGTTGTAGAATTAAAATGTATGCGTAGAAATGGTAAAGAGTTTTTATACTGTAACTGTCAACTATATATGTAAAGCAATTTGTACTAAAAGTTCATATGCAGAAACATCTGCAATAATCCAAAAGCAGAAATCCCTCCTAGAGATATAAGGAAAAACAGCATGTGATTTCAATGAATTGAAGTGATGGACTTCATTCTATGGTGATCTTTTAAGCCCTTTTGCACTAGTTTGACCAGGAGGGATTAGACCTCCCTGCATGGTCACTGACAGGTGGTTAACTTATCAAATAAGCTCAATTAACATAAGAAAAAGAGGATCATGGGGGACCAATGGTCACCGATTAGGCATTGTTTGCTATATAGAGGGCGCAAGTAGCTATAAGTAGTGCAGTTGGGCTTTAAGTGTGAGTTTAAGATAACTGGAGCATGTTTTTCTTCATTATTTATGATGGATTCTCTGTTAATTGTGATACCTATTTTGCCTTAACTTGTGCAATATCAGCTCCACTTCATATACTTTGATTTGACAGACTGTAGGGTGAGTGTACATTTCATTCCGTCTTTTTATTTTTTTTAAGAATCCTAGACTTCTTCATGATTTTGCTCCAACACCATGTGATTCATATTTTATAATAAAGGATATATGTTTAAAATTTACTGAGAAGAAAAATGCAATGAGCATGATTGGAAAGTGTTATGTGATATATTGATAAGTTTTTTTTTAATGAACATGAATTATATAATGTGTGTGCTGGAGATAAGAACAAGAAATGGAAAGCCGAGTCTATACCTCACAACAGCAAAAAAGTTTGTAGAAGTCCCCATATTTGTGGTCAGTTAGCCATCCATTGCTGATATTAAAAAATGAATGTATGCTTTGTCCGAAGTCTTATATCAGAACAAGTCTTCAACTTTTATTAAAGGGGTTATTAAACTAGATATCTTCTGGTTCATTAAATTGCATCTGAAAAATGTATAATTGATTATTATTGTTTGATCATGACAGAAAGAGATGATACAGTTCTTGAGTGACAATCGCGTCAGAGGAGATGGAGATATGGGTTTAAATCAGGTATGTATGAAAGAACTCTTTGATTGCATGGGTACAGGTTTGTGGTGGTAATGATGATGATGATGATAGTGGTGGTGGTGGTGGTGGTGGTGGTGGTGGTGGTGATGATGATGATGATGATGATGGTGATGGTGGTGGTGGTGGTGGTGGTGGTGATGATGATGATGATGATAATGATGGGAGTGGTGGTAGTGGTGATGATGATGATGATGATGGTGGTGGTGGTGATGATGATGATGATGATGATGGTGGTGGTGGTTGTGGTGGTGGTGGTGGTGATGATGATGATAATGATGGTGGTGGTAGTGGTGATGATGATGATGATGGTGGTGGTGGTGGTGGTGGTGGTGGTGGTGGTGGTGGTGGTGGTGGTGGTGGTGGTGGTGGTGGTGGTGGTGGTGGTGGTGGTGGTGGTGGTGGTGGTGGTGGTGGTGGTGGTGGTGGTGGTGGTGGTGGTGGTGGTGGTGGTGGTGGTGGTGGTGGTGGTGGTGGTGGTGGTGGTGGTGGTGGTGGTGGTGGTGGTGGTGGTGGTGGTGGTGGTGGTGGTGGTGGTGGTGGTGGTGGTGGTGGTGGTGGTGGTGGTGATGATGAACTTATGATGATGTAGAGGAGGAGGATGATGATGATGATGATGATGATGATGATGATGATGATGATGATGATGATGATGGGGGTGGTGGTGGTGGTGGTAGTGGTAATGGTGGTGAAGATGAAGATAAAGATGATGGTGGTAGTAGTGGAGATGATGATGATGTAGAGGAGGAGGATGATGATGGTGGTGGTGGTGGTTGTTATGGTACTAATAATGAGGAGGAGGAGGATGATGGTGTTGGTGTTTATGTGGAGGATGATTGATTATAATGATGGTGGTGGTAATGATGATGATGTTGAAGAGGAGGAGGATGGTGGTATTGATGAAGAGGAGGAGGAGGAGGAAGATGTTGATAATGGTGATGATGATGTTTATGGTGACAATGCTTGATCATAATACTGCTGATGATGATGATGTTGATAATGGATGATGATGGTGGTGATGATAATGATGTTGATGATGCTCCATAGGATGATACAACAATAATTCTTTTCAACAATATCTTCCATTCCAGAACTCATCAGTAAGCGTTGAAATGCTGCCCTCATCAGGGGGAGATGGAGATGATACAACCCGGCTCACCATAGACACCAGACTACGGACATTATCTCCACAGACTCTCATCGCAGACACAGACCCAAGATCAATAGCGGTAGGTCTATTTCTAGTTTCAGAAACAAGGTTCTAGGATAATTTGCTAATTATCTTTATTGATCGTGGTAGGATTAGTAGGGGTAGAACAAAATCATTAACTTAAGTTGCCTTGAAGGATATCACAGTTTCATTGAAATGAAAGATATGAAGGTAAGGTTGAAGAAATTTTACGAAAGGGAAAGCCAAGAATCTTGGAAAATACAAAAACCTCCAATGGAATTAGAGTTTCAAGGTTATGTAAGAATTCTAATGAACAAATAGATGAAAGAGCAGATGAAATTATGAAAGTGACTACTGGAGTGGGAAATGTCGGAACAATACAGTCAAACCTGCTTTAGTGAACACTTGTCTTCAAAGACCATCTGTCTACAGAGACCACTTTTTGTGTTTCCCTTGGGCAGTTGCTATAGACAGGTTCGACTGTATTACATTTTACTATAAGGCATGTTTCTGAAAAATGAAAGTCGGTTCTTTCTGGACAGTTATATGATTACCACTTTTTCATGTATTTCAGCCCTCCATCAAGGTCATACTTGTTTACATCCAAGTCAATAATGGTCTCATTGGAGAATTGATATCTAGCCGTTCTGTGACAAGTTTATTTACAATGTTTTTATTTGTCTGCTTTTATGTTCCTCTGCTAGATTTTCATCACATTGTTTGTACATGATATACTGCAGTGAAACCTGTCTATAAAGACCACCCAAGGGAGACAAGGAAAGTGGTCTCTATAGGCAGATGGTCTTTATGTACAGGTTCCTTTAGTACATGTTTCAATGAGAAACAATTTTCCAGGGAAACAAAAAAATGTGGTCTTTGTAGATGGGTGGTCTTTCTATACAGGTGGTCACTAAAGCAGGTTTGACTGTATTTAAAGGCCGTCTGTATTAGTTTGGCTAGGAGGGATTAGACCACCCAGGAAGGTCACTGACAGGTGGCTATCTCATCAACCCAGCTCTCAATTAAAATAAGAAAAAGAGGATCATGGGGGACCAATGGTCACCGATTAGGCATTGTTTTCTATATACAGGGAGCTAGGAGCTACAAGTATTACAGTGGGCCTTTAATATTTCTTTCACTCTGTACCATCTCTACGCAGGAGGAAGCAGAGCTGTACCTCATGCAGCACAGTGCACCGTATATCAACAAACTACTCAAAAAGCAATTGGTGGGACCGTTGCGAAAGAGACATTGTAGAACCACGGTTTGCCTTTGTCAATTTACCCAGAAGACGGTCTTCTGCGCTCCCGTGTAACGTTAACTTGAAGTTGGCACAATCTCATTCAACTTGTGTGGCATCTTCATTTCATTTGAACTAATAGGTTTGATTGTTGGATACAATATTAAAGGTTATCATCGCCGTCACCATCCTTAAGCGTCCGTTTTTTTTACGTGCCATTGGGTTGGACATTTCATTACCCTCCTTGCACTTCTCCAGTGAATAAAGTCCAAAAGGAGATGTAAGTGTTAGGTATCTGGGCACTGTGTGTTCGATTGATAAGGGTTTACGGTAGATTTTTTATGAGATAGAAAGTATTTTAATGTGTTAATTGTGCCTTTTTTGTCAATAATTGAATTGGATTTTGCTACGATAACTCTGTTGCTCGATCATTTGTGAATATGTGAGCACGATATATAAATTTAGGAATATGGTATATGTACAGTACTCGGATATAACAGATGTATAACTATTTCTTCTTGTGTTTATTCCATCGAATGGAAACTTTTGAAGTACTAAATGTAATCGTTGATGAGAATCTGTGTCTATTCTCTCTTCTATAATGCTTTTTCTACAGGATTTCCTTGGAGAGAATTTGTTATCATTTTGTTTTGTTTGTAGCATTTTTCAATGTAGCGGTGGTTTATTTGACTGTTTTTACTTTGCTAGAATGTGCATTTGTTTAAATATGTGTCTATTACACCCCAATACATAAGAAAAGCTCGATCAATATGAATTTTGTACAACTATTCTTGTATATAATAAGAATGAGCAGGTATTATCATTATTGCCAAAGTACTCATGGGGGTATGTTTGTGCCATTTTGCTCAATACATAGAAAGGATAAAGAAAATGAGAAAAGTTGTTCAGAGAGTTGATTGAGAATGGAAAAAATGGAGATTCAGCATCCTATTCTACATGTGAATTATTGACCAAACGTGGACTAAGATTATTGCCTAACAAAATTTAAAAAGATATTGGAGATAGTAGTGGTTTTGACAAAAAGTTATATTCTCACATAACTCTCACATAAAATTGGCACTTAACTTTAAAAACAACAATTAAATGGTACCTGACAAATATATGTGATAAATAACGTAGCTCAGTAATGATTATAGATTGACCAAGAGACTGACCAAATGATTGTAAAAGAGATTGTAGCTGTGTGATAATTATTAACTGACCGAAAGAGAATGTATTATTCAAAGAATGTATTAGTCTGTATGTGCACATTTTGTTTGGTACAATTGAGGGGGTTCCTCATTTTTTTGCAATATTCATACATTTTGTAATATTGTATAACTTTATTTGAGTGGTGGTTATTTACCTGACTGCTAAGAAAGGATACCAGAGGACCGACGGCTTTAGGTCGTCTCAGAGAGACCTGGCAATGAGGATTAATGCCTTACCAAAGGGCACTAGCATTGCACTAGCGCATCGCCTTGGTTTCAAACCTCAAACTATGCCTGATAGAAACACTGCTAAAATGTTAAATTTTTGCCTGCTTTTGTCAATTTTAATGTGGAACAAACTAGGATCACCTATATCAACTTTTGACACAAGTACAAGGTGCATTAAATGTGATATCCAAATAATTAAAGGAGGACCAGGCACTTGATGTGTAGCAAACAAAGTTTTATAAAAACGGATGAAAGTAAATTGTTATGGAGAAACGACATGGCAATTTTCCCCTGTAGTATGTAAAACTCTCACAAGCTTATTTTCTAAAAAGAAAGTGTCTCAGAAAGTACAGTTTTCTTTAATATCATGACTTAGTATTGACTTCTTAAACAAATATTTAGCCAAAGATATACAAGTATTAGTCTACATGTAGGCCTAGCTTCCATGTAGAATGAGTTTTCTCTCGTTCTGAAGAAAATTTGATGAATTATATTCTGCTAGACACTGGTATTTCTCATCTTATTTGCATATAGCTTGAGTATAGTCTGACTCTGTCCTCAACAGGTGTATACTGGATTAAGAATATATTAACTCTACATAAATATAAAAAAAAATAAAAAAATATATTAACTCTTGGTCACAAATGCCATTACGAACTGCTACGAACGCCGTACGAACGATTTTCAGACAATGGAAATTTGGGAAGACAATGGGAAAACAGAGATTTTTACGAACTTGTTGTTCGTACGAAGCTTTGACCGTTGCATAAAACTGCACCCTCCACCTGTTTCTCTCATCCAGTGTTGAGATCAAAAAAGGATAATCAAGATATATATATATATTCTTATTCAAAATCTACTTGAAACCATGTTAATTTAGCATGGAAACATACAGTCCGTAACTTTGCCAATATATGTGACACGTGCCAACTGTATTCCAAAACAAAATGCATTTAATGTAAAGCTGTTTATTTGTGAATTTGTAAGTACTACATTTAAGCCAACATCAGATTCAATCATTAATGTTCAAGAAGTGACGGATGTCTTCTTTTGTGCGTTCTTAACTTCTTATGAACCTGTACTATATATGCAGTACTGAGCTGGAAAGCTATTCAAATTAAATCCCCAAATAAGATGAATACCTTCAAAGACCAAAGTGTAAAAGAAATAACTTGGAGAGTATTTATTAAAGTTAATAAGTAGTTCATTATTACTTCTTGGTTTTGTGAAGAAGGAACTTCACATTTTCATTTTGATCCAATTTAGAAAATGTTGAACCACTCTGAACTAAAATAGTGGCATTTTTTCATTATGTTAGAGACATAATGTGATAGATTTAGAGTTTCTTTCAATGTTATTATTAGCAAATCCTATTTAAAAATGGGTAGCTTCATATATTTAATCTATCTGGATATCCATACAAGTTTATCAAGAACCTATGATGTCTTTACAAATACAGATACAAATTCCTGTTTTTTTTTGCAGTTGGGAAATTGGATAAAGGAAAATAAAGGCATTTCTTTTTTTTTTTTTTACTGAACTTTGATTTGTGAGTAGAATGTATGCCATGTAAATGGAATTAAAATGTTAATTTGCGTGTATTTTGTAATCAACTTTTATAACTTAAGATGCCCCACCTCTGTTTGCTTTTTATGTACATATAAGTTTGTGTTCCTTTTTCAATATTTAATATTCATGCTGCTTATTAGATAGATAGTGTTATCATAGTTGTGTATATATTTTGCTTCCTTTTTGTGAATTTAGAAATTATTAGTAATTTAGCAATAAATAATCAGATTTATTTGCATTTTCTGAAATTGAGTTATAGATAGCATCTAGCTTTGAATTGGTTAAAATAATCAAATGAGGACATTCATATATATATAAGCATTGAAAATTCATACTTTTGCATGATGCCATATTGCAATGAAATTCTTCGATATATCATACTCTTAAAGAGATGGATAATAACAATTTGATATATTGCAATAGATTAACGAGGAGGCATGGACTATAAATGGTGAGAGGTTCATCTTATAATTGTTTAAAGATATACGTAGTAAGATTTTTTTGTGGGGGGGGGGGGGTAGTGATCCACCTATTGGCATAAACAACAGTCGACCATTTGATTCTATACCAACTCATATTCTATGATGAATTGTTAAACTAAATACTAGTATGAATATTTAAGTCTTGTTTTTCTTAGCTCATGATACCCCCGGCCGAATCTTAAAATGCAAGAATGATTGTGATGTTTTTGTAGCCTTCCAACTAATGTATTGGACTTTGGTGGGCAAGTATACCGTAATCAAACTTGTAACATTTGGAATGAAATATCACACTAAATCGACACTAGATAATGCACTAAAAAAAAAGTCATTGCATGTGCATAAAAGATTTTATAGAAGGTATTGGCATACTAAAATCCCAGTTCAAATAATTGTTAAAGCTGTTTGGGTTTTATTTTTACTTGTCTTGGTGACGCTGCATTAGTCCCCTGAAATGGCTATCAACATGCAGATCATCTGTGTTAGTTTAGAATCTATTTTTTTTCAATTTGGGGGAGAAATGTCAAGTCATATAGTCAGATGGATACACATATTGATAATTATTGATTATCTAATCAAAAGGAAATGTTACATTCATTTATAATTGATGCTGCCAACATTTTGTATAGTTTTTATTCTCAGGCGAACTTTTATACACTCCCACATTGCTAGCTTTTGTCTTCATGTATTTCTGTGAAACAACTCAACTTATTTAGTTACATTATAGTTACAGTTTTTTGTATTCCAGTTTTGATTGATTGCTGGTTTGGTTAACCTGAATCTGAAATGAGTTAGATAGTCTTGACTTATTTTGTTATGAATATCTTAAGAGTGATGATCCAACTGTTAAAGTGAAAATTATAATGGTACTGGATATTCTTCTCTGATGATATATATAATCAAATAAGGATGAATGATACATTTATAATTTATGTGTATCTCATTCCCTCCAATATGTAGCCATACTGGTACCAACAGAAAAATACTCTGTTGAGACAAGTTATTGTGCAAAATTTCGCTCATGGATATTTTTTTAGGCTACCTGATAATCTCATGTTATGTGTTTCAGAAGTAAACAAAATGAAAACAAACATTTTTTTGCAGCATAACTACAAAGTGCTTGTACATGTGCAGGAAAAAGAAGGAAGAGGGAAAGTGGAAAAAGTTACACAAAGTTAGTTTGCTTATATAGTTTGCTTAGATAAGCCCCCAGTTAACACATGTGATATCCATCTGTAGCTTTTGCCTTTATGAAAATGTAGTTGGGGAAAACATAATGAAATATCATTTAGGAAACATTGAAATGCTAAAAACTTTCTGTACTATATGATACTGCCTTATATTTCATATAAAATTTGGAAATTTGTTTCTGTCTCCATGCTTTTTCTATGATTGGGGTTTTTGGAAAACAATGTCGCCATGTAGTACTCATGCAATAAAGATTTATTTATCATCTTTACATGAACTTCACTGCCTACTGAGTGTGTGCTTTCTCTTACTGTTATGAGTTATAAGTATTGGAAATCTTCTGCTACTCTTAATCATTTACTGACATCAATGGAGGGTTATTTACCTAATGCTTTTAAAAGCTTTTTTGACGAAGGGGGGGGGGGGGGGTCCGAAGGTACATGGGGTTAACTTTACCGTCTAAAAAATTGTTCCTGACAAGAAACCCCCCCCCCCCCCCCCCTCAAAAAAAAAAAAAATATGTATGTATATCTAAGCCTCATCAAGAAGCAATCCAACTTCTTGCACTCCTCATCATCAGGTCGGTTACAATCATCGGCGGTCATGGCCCTCCAGTTATATCTGTTAAATTGCTATTCTTAAAAACCTGGTATTGCTAATACAATTTTTGGTTGCCCATTTGTTCAGGCTTTGCCAATAATTATGTGAGGCGTTATTACCTCCCCCTGCTAATATTTCCATCAAACTTCTATGTTAATATTGTTTTTTTGTGTAGAGTATCCTTTCTGTATATTGACCGACAAATTGCTTTTGCCTCTTTCTTACGTCAGTTTGTTGACGAGTGATGGTTTTTACTCTTACTTTTCTAAACACTTCTTCATTTTTTTTTCTTTTCTTGTCATGATATATTTACAATCTTTCCAAAGAACCTGGGACCAGTTTCTTGAAACCGTCAGTTCATGGGCGTTCCAGAGAGAAGTCTATAACACAGATTTTCAAAGGGATGTCCAAGGAAATGTTAGACTCATGACAAACTCGAGAAAGGGACCCCAGGTCCCTGGCGCCTCTGACCATATATAATTTCTTGCACTACCATGTGATGCTTTTCTTCTTCTTCTTCTTCTTCTTCTTCTTCTTCTTCTTCTTCTTCTTCTTCTCCTTCTTTTTCTTCTCCTCCTTCTCCTTCTCATCCTTCTTCTTCTTCTTCTTCATTCTCTTCTTCTTCTTCTTCTTCTTCTTCTTCTTCTTCTTCTCCTTCTTTTTCTTCTTCTTCTCCTCCTCCTTCTCCTCATCCTTCTTCTTCCTCTTCTCCTTCTCCTTCTCCTTCTTCTTCTTCTTCTTCTTCTTCTTCTTCTTCTTCTCCTCCTTCTCAGCCTCTTTCTCCTTCTTCTTCCTCTTCTCCTCCTCCTTCTTCTTCTTCTTCTTCTTTTTTTCTTCTTCTTCTTCTTCTTCTTCTCCTTCTTCTTGATCTCCTCCTGCTGCTTTTTAAGTTATTCAATATTTTGAGGTACAAATAATTCATTTTCAGAAAGATTAAAGCCCCACTGTCCTACTTGTAGCTACTTGCTCCCTCTATATAGAAAAATTCCCCAATCGGTGCCTGTTGGTCCCCCATGATCCTCTATTTCTTATGTTATTTGAGAGCTGAGTTGATGAGATAGCCACCTGTCAGTGACCTCGCAGTGTGGTCTAATCCTTCCTAGCCACACTAGTGTTGATTAGCTTTAAAAGAGTGAGAGGCAGTAAATAATGGATTCGGAGCATGTAAAATATAGGCAATTCCGTCAGGGGGGGGGGGGGGGTGCCGATTTCTTGCCCGAATAAAACCCTTCCATATATTCTCTGCCTTTTTTTTACCGGTTGCCCTACAGAATTAGTGATGATTTCAAAATTCGCGGTGTGGGAGGGGGGGGGGGGTGCAATCCAGTCATCCTGTCATCTAATGATTGAGAGACTAGAAAATATGATGCTTATATAGAGGAAAAGAGGATAGAGCGGAATGATCGAGAGAGCAGAGAGAGCTAAGAAAGATGTAGGAGGGAGAGAGAAAGAGAAATAGAGAAAATCCGAAAAAGTTAGATATAATATTCTTCTTATTATACTTTAATAAAGATTCTCTTAAAGACACATTGTTAAAATTTCTGTCTACTTTTCGTTTATCCCATTTCCACAATTTTCTTTCAAGTTTGTATAATTAAGCTTCTATAAACGCTAAACTAGGTCGTCCCAGAAAAAAAATTAGACGCATACCGGAAGTAGTGTTAGTTCACATCATTCATCATAGGTTTTCGCGGGAAACGTACGCAGGTTCTGCAAAATCCACACACACATTGTACACAAACACATGAATTCGCATGTGGGGCAATGGGATTGAATTGAATGGAGTCCAATTGAATTTTGGTACGCTTTTGTGAGATGTGAATGTCGTCATGTCTAAGCTGTCAAATGACTAGGAATTGCTGTATTTACTTCCACAGTGCTCTGAACATTATAGCTATCATAATTACTAGAAGCGAGGACACATTGTGATAAAAAGTTGGTGAGTTAGCTAAATCATGGTCACTCTTTTCAATGAATGACAGGGGGAGTCCCACGTGTGTAATTTCATGTTGGTAAAACCATGTTTGACTTTGAGATTTGAACATTCTTCAATTTGGAAGATGTGCCATTTAATTTCTAGTTGATTGAAGTAACAGTATCTGTACCATATTGTTACTAATGTAATATGAATTTTACATCTAAGTTAGAGTCTATGAAATTGTTATTGTCATTCACATTTGATTTGTAATTTTGTAGTTTTGTAATTTCAACTTTCAGTATTTTAAAGTTTTGAAATTTCGATCTAAAGTAGAGACTAGAGTACTAGACTACATAAAAGTAGAAAGAGCATGAAAAGAAAAGTGGGGTAACTTATATTATTTATACTTTTAATTTTTAAAGAAAGTCTCACAAAGGCAAAGCGAAGGATCATCAGTAGATCTATCAGTGCTGACGAAAAATGTACAGACATAAAATTACAGGTTTTTATCCTTGGTACTTGGTTGGGTAATCCCTTTGGCAGCTCACTCAGGAAGCTATACTGGGATGGTAGGTGAGGCGAGTAACTACAAGGATTGCCATGAATTGCTGGAATGGTGTGTGGACAAAGCACTTGTCAATTTACAGTAAAATATGTTAAGTCCAGTGCAAGTAAAAACCAAGCTAGTAAGATTATACGATGTGAGAACCAACAGGGGACTGCATCATACTGATGGAGGGTAGAGCAGCCTCCTTGAAGTTGGTTATTCCTTGAGCCTGGCAGATGGTTCCAGATCCTTATTGTTCTTGGGTAGGCCTAGGAGGAGAACTTGAAGGATTTGATTTGAATTTGAAGTAAACCAACTTCAGTTCTCTTAATTTAGATCCCTAACTTTAGAACTCTAGATCTAGATTAAATAACAGAATTCCATTTTGTCAGACTTTATAATTTATCATTTTAATAAAATTGAACAAGGCATTTATTAATAAAAATTAGAGAAAGAAAATTGTTAAAAACATGAAACTTTACTTTTCATTTTGACCTATTTTGTAGGATATGGCATCATCAACTCAAGTCAGTTCGGATCTTGCAAGCTGCTCTTATCAGCTCTCTCCAAACAACAAACCTTCTAAAAGCACATCCAACCAATCAGATGAGACCACAGACAGGCCCAAGCCCCAATCATCCCCCAAGAGGCCAATCAGGGATGCAGTTGCTGCTGCGAAACTCAACAGCGCTCTTCTCCCTGCCAAAGTGACAAGAATAGGTGCTTCACCGAAAAGGTTGAAAAAGGAAGGCTCGTGGAGAGGGGACGAGAGCGCAACCAAGAAACAGAGTCCAACTAAGAGTGATGCAAGTGAGGACCAGGACCAGAGTCCTAATACCAGTTCCAGTGGAGAGACTTTCAAGGACGCGGAATACTCAGAGGGTCTAGATGTGCTTGCCCGTTGGAGTGATGGTCTCTTTTATCTTGGAACTGTAAAAGAGGTAATGTACCATGGTCATCAGTACTTAGGTAGGAAAGGGTAGGAAAGGGGTAGAGGCATGTTAAACTTTTTGCTTCTTAACACTGTCATTTATTAATCTGTTTCTTACAACTGAAATCTGATAAGACCCATGCCTGCTGGTCATCTTAACAACAAAATCAATCAATTTGAAGTGTGATGTAATGATTAGGAGAACTTTAAATCAAAATTTAATGTTGATAAGTTTGTTTATATTGTGATGGAATATAGAATACTTATTAAACACAATCCATCGTGGGTATCTGTGCATGGAGGCTATTTCATACACATGAACAAGACCACTTGTCTATAAAGACACCATTTTTGTTTTCTATGAGCAGTTTCTCATTGAAAGGTGTATCACAGGATTCCGTACGAAGACAAAGACCACTTTCTTGGTCTTCCTTGGGTTGTCTTTATATACAAGTCTCATTGTACTTGGAAGACCTAATACATGTAGGTGATACTAGTATTTTCTTTCTTTTTTGTGTGTAAAATGATCATTTCTGGTCTTCTTTATTTCCTCATAATAATAAATACATCAGACATCTTCACATTTTCAGCCTTTGGCTCCATTTCTGGAGGGATATACATGGTTTTCTACATGAGATATTTTCTTCTAGCTGTAAATGGTAATTCAGTAGATTAAAAAGAACATGCATAAGTTTCTGTTTTGTTCTTTTCCTTTAAAATTCTTTTCCAACAAAGATTTGTAAATAGTGAACAGTGCATAATTCAAAATAATATTGACATCTATTTCCTTCTCTTAATTAAATTCAATACCAAACAAAAGAAGACATGGTTTTAAATTATACTTGTATGATCTAATGGTTCACTCACACATCGACTGTTTCTTCTCCCACCAAAGGTTGAACAGGAACACGAGCGCTGCATGGTGTCTTTTGAAGATGAATCTGAGTTCTGGGTGCTCTACAAAGATCTGCAGAAGGCCCACAATCAGAACGAAGACCAGGACATCACATGCTTTGTGTGCAATGATGGCATGTCGGATTTCCCCAACGAGATCGTCATCTGTGACAGATGTGGTCGAGGTAAGGCCCTACTTATTTAACGAAATTACTTACCCAATATGTTCCAAACAGAACCCTCAGATCTTCCCGAAAGTCTCTCCTCACCATTTCACAAATAAATACTAAATTTTACTGGTCTCGCTCTTTTCAGGTTGCATCGGCCGAAATTTGGAATAAACTACCAGAAAATCTAAACTGTGGTACTGTTGACAACTTTAAGGCGCGTCTTAACACAATTCTTTTCAAAAATACTTTCCAATGTTAACAAGAGGAAGTACGCTAAGCATATCTCACTCTTCTTACGTTACTCTATCCACCTTTCCTTCTTACTCTTTCTGACAGCGCAAATAGATATATTGTCATATGCGCTATATAAGTACGGTATATTATTTATATTTCTTATTTAGGAATGATAGTGACAAAATGTCAGATTGTTCTTCGGTTTATTGAAGTTACTCTGAGGTCCACTGCCATACAGTTTCCTGAACCATTTTAGAGTATTGAATGATGATTTCTGCCTTTTAAATTTGTAATCTCATATTGATGGGGTGATTACTTGATTAGTCTCCTTCATTTTTCGCTGTAATAAAAAAAAATATATGATGTGGAGAAGTGTGAGAGAGATTTTCTCATGCCTTTTTTCATATTTTTTCTCTTTTTCTATTTGTCTATAGGCTACCATCAACAGTGTCATAGTCCATCTATAGAGGGCTCTATTCTGCAGAATGAAGACGAGCCTTGGCACTGCAGACCGTGTGTTTTTGTCAACTCAGTTAAGGTGACTTTGAGTGTTTTAATAATTTTGGCCCATTACACAATACACCAGTTTACGGTTATGGGCGCCATTTTAATTTACAAGTAAACAAATCAAATGACCTCTAGAGGTCAGTGGTTTATGCGTAAATTAAGATTGCGCCCATGCAAGTTATGATGACATCACTGCCTGCGCGCTGCGTTGTGCGTGCACATCATCATTTGCATGGGCGCAATCTTAATTTACGCATAAACCACTGACCTCTAGAGGTCATTTGGTTTGTTTACTCATAAATTAAAATGGCGCCCATGTCTGCGCATGCTCACTGTTGTAACCGTAAACTAGTGTATTGTTATTCTGGACAATTATGTTGATAACGATAGTGATACTCATTTTGTGCACCCCGTTTCACATACAAATGTATGCATTTAAGTCTCTCTCGAGCACTTTTGTTGAAAGAGTCATCTTAATTTACATCTGTTGCTATTTTCTGCACTCAATGAATGGAAAGGATTAAACCCTACAAGGGTCCTGTTGCATAAAACGTACCATTGATGGCAATTTTGCAGTTAATGGTAAATTCTGTGGAAACCTTGATTTAAAGATGAAGTTGAGTTCTGGTCATGCGATTGCATTGTGAAAGAAACGGAGTTGAATCGACCAGAAAAGGTTGATCATCTAGCATATAAGAATTTGTGTGTATTGCAAGGTTCTGGAATCATCAAAATGATAAGAAATTTGGCCAAGTCATGGTAAAGTTACAAACACTGTACACAGAAAGACGTATATGGGACTACACGAACACGTGGCGTAAAAAACCTACCCCCGAGTTTTACGAGTTACATGACATATTTAGAATATAAAGGCATTTGAAGAGCCATGCTTTTCAGGGAACATGTCTCATCTGATGTTCTTCCACACTTGCATAATAAGAATGATAACGCTCACAAATTATTTTTCACCTCTTCCCAGAACTCAACCTTCTCTTTAATGTTGCCATGGTAGTTAGTATTGATGGCAAGGTTACCATCAGTGGTTATTTTGTGCAATGGGGCCCTGGTACCTGTTTACCCTACCCAGTTTACTGAAAGACAGCCGATAAAATATCTTGTCAAAACTTTAAGTTGTATTCAAATAAATGTAATGACAAGCACATTTTGCAGATCCAGTTGGTTCAATTGTGTTTCAGTCTTACTTTTAATTGAGTAAAGCATATGTCTTGTATTACATACTTGTCATAAATTTATTTCATAAGGCCTAAAAATGTATTCATGTTTTTGTTGATCTTTTTATTGCTTAGGTTGGAGGTGCTTTGAAGAAAGGACCAGCAGGTAAGAAATCTGTGGAGTTTCACAAAGTCTTTTTTCAATGACAAAATGATAAAAACCAGTGACAAATCTGCTGATAACCAATCAGAAGCAAGGATTTCAGTAGCTCATAACAAAAACTGTCATTTGTCACTGATGACAAGTTTTGTGAAATGCCCCCCCCCCCCCTCCCGGAGTTTCCTTCTATCCATACCTCTCACTCATTAGAACACATCTACAGATTATATGCACCATAATGATTCATCTACTGGAAGAAGGAGGAGCCATAAAGTTCAGAAGTTGCGATTTTTTAATGGTTTCAGTCAGACTCGCAAAATACCTAGCAAATATGACACACTGCTGACTATAGAAAAAAAACGGGGGGGGGGGGGGAAATTTTTTAAATAAATAAATGTAAGAGTAAAGAAATGAAAGAGGGTAAAAATAGGATTTGGGGTTATTTTTTCCTCAAATCTGCATCATATAGAACAAAATTAGTTATAAGATAGTTGTAATCATGAAGAACCTTAGACCTGTAAGCTCCTTTTCATTTCTGATATTCTTGTAAAGCATGTTTTTATCTAGCCAATCAATTTTAGTGGCACAATGTGTAACTCATTCTTCTTTTCTTGTGCTGCCCTCACAGCCAAAGTGTTCCAAGAATTCAAGAAAACGCTTCCATACAAAGTAAGTATTTTTCGTTGAAATTACCATCACAGCCCTCCATTTAATGCTATTTGAAACTTGAATTACTAACTTAAAATGTCATTACTATTAACTTTCATCCTAGAAATTGAAAAAGATATGATGTCTTTAGTAAAATTTCTAATACCATATTTAGTAGCTTGTATGCTATACTATGTCAAATTTTTGATTTAATGATATTTTAAACTTGAATTACTTATCTAAAATGTCTTTCTATTTTTCTTAAGCGCTTAGAGACATATTTTGTGATAAGCGCTATACAAATGTTGTTAATTATTATTATTATTAATACTATAAACTTTCATCCTAGAAATTGAAAAAGCTATGATGTCTTTAGTACAATTTCTAATACCATATTTAGTAGCTTGTATGTAATACTATGTCAGATTTGTGATTTGTTTTTGTTACTTTATTTTGAATTTTAATTTCTTTACCCTTGTCCTCAAATTTCAGAGCTCATTAAAGCATGTCTGCACTAGTTTGGCCCAGGGGGATTAGACCTCCCTGCATGGTCACCGACAGGTGGTTATCTCATCAAATCACCTCTCAATTAACATTAAGAAAGGGGGATCATGGGGGACCTACGGGTACCGATTAGGCATTGTTTGCTATATAGAGGGTGCAAGTAGTGCAGACAGGCTTTAGTTAAAGCTCATATTTTCCATTACATTTATCTATTTTTCTTGACAGATTGAGACCATTCATTGGGATGCTGGTCACAAGACTAACACAGAGCAGTATTATTGTTACTGTGGTGGGCCAGGAGAGTAAGTGTTACTTCTGATTTGGTTTAGATATTTCAAAGATTCTGAAAATTTTCAGACTTACTTGGTTTTCTTTTATTTGATTCATGAATCATAAAGTGTAAAAAACTGTCGTTCAAGAAATCATCAACCACTATGGTAAATGTAATGAAAATTTGAGAGAAAACTTTATCAATTTTTGGGGGACATTTGGTAAATAGTTTGAAAGTCATGAAGTTGTAACAGTTACCGGTAAATGGTGTAAATGGTGTAAATATTGATGTGTAAATTGTTTTTAAAGTGGAAATAAATTGAATCGAATTGAATTGAATTGAATATAGGTTAAATCAGAACTAAATTTATAATTTTTTTTCTTTTAATGATTTTATTTTTGTTATTTTTTTTTCCAGCTGGTATCTTAAGATGCTGCAATGCTGCCGTTGCAGACAATGGTTCCATGAAGGTAAATAAAATTCACTCAAAATAATAATCACATACATGGGGAGTATCATTATTAAGGTTCTTTGACACATGCAAAAGCTATTAAACTGCCAGTTACGATTCAGACACCTAGCGTGCTGAAGTTAGCTGCCCGTTTTGCGATCACTAAAAGATGCCATTTTGGCGATTACCCAGTCACGTTTGTCAGAGAAGTGGTGTGTTAGGTGAAACTGTCCGGTAAATACCTTATGGATGTATCAAAGAATTGATTTCACATGCTTTAAAACACCATCCTCATGAATTTGTTTAACATATAATTTTGGATGAAAGCAAAGACAAGAATGGATTATTTCAGGCTCAGCTCCCTCATGTCTATTTCTTGTTAGATTATTTCACAGTCATTACATTAATTTGTTGCCAGGACTCCTCACTAACATTTTCACATATTTTTTCTCAGGTGATCCAGACCATCCGGGTTTAAATTGTAAGGTCTCTGAGCAAGGGGAGCATGTTAATATTTTGAGTGTGATGTGGGGGGGGGGGGGGGGGTGGTCCATACAGAACACCCATGTATGCCAGGCATCCATTAGTGTCATTTCCTGGTTTCTGTCTAGCAAATACTTTTTAAAAGGAAAAGGAGGAATCATTATGTTGTTGATTGGAAAGCTCTTAGAATCAGATTTGGGGTTATGGAGAAGCAAACCTAATTTGATTGATTTATTTGCCTTTTTTTTCTTGAATAGTAGTGGAAAGAAGTAGTGCATAATATTAATACAAATTTTAATTTGTTATGCATTCAAGTGAGAAAAAAATAAAAAGGTAGACTTGAATTAATTGTTATTTTGAAGTGAATATCTGTTTTATAATAGAAAGACACTTCATCTTTTTTTGATTCACTTTCATTGAATCACTTCTGATGCTAGAAGCTAATGCAATCTTTTCTTCTTTGTTCCAATCAGCCTGTGTCCAATGTATAGAGATTCCAATGCTGTATGGCGATAGGTAAGATGAAATCCCTAGAACTTTTACTTTTCATTTTATAGTATAAAACCAGTTCCATTAGTTTGTTATAAAGGAAAGGTGTTCAAAGAAATATCATAATGCTTTTCTCTGCTTTCTTTACTGTAGAATTTGTCTGTCTGTTTAAAAAACAACTTTTTGTACTGCTGTGGGTCATTTATATTGCTTTTATGATTTCATTTTGCATTCAAGTCCAAATCATACCATTTGATAATTGTTAGTTATTACTAAATATATTGTGTACTTTTAAATGACTTACCATCAGTTATTGAGTGAACTTTTATTATTTTCAATTTATCCTTTTCAAATATTTTAAAGAAAATTGGAGCAAGAATCTTGCTCTACTATTATTCAAAAGTAAATCATGTGATGAAAGATAGTTCACCAATCATTGATGGGAGAAGAAAAGTTTGTTGCACTGTGTAGATAGTAGTACTATCTACACAGTGCAACGCAATTTCACTGAAGATAGAAGTACTATCTACATAGTGCAACGCACTTTAATTGTATACGCTGCGTATTGCTCTCCTCTTTAAGCGCTTTTAGTGTTAGAACGCAAACTTTGGTCACGCGCGAACTATATGGTCACACCACCATACTGCATGCACTGTACGTATCATACACCGTTTGCTAGCTGTTAATTGATGACTTGTTGCTCTAAAATGACGGAAGAAGTGAAATGTTTCTGATGTGGAATATAAAGCGAATAATCACCTATTGGTTTCAGACGATGGCAAACTATCACTTCCTCAGCGATCTGAATGTATACGCTATCTTTTCTCAGCTTCGCTTCAGAAATATAGCTACATCCAGATCGCCTCGGAAGTGATAGTTTGTCCCATCACCTTCACCAACGGTAGTTATTTGCTTTATGCATTTGTACATTTGCATATAAACAATCTAATAACAATTATAAGAATCATTAAAATGCGACATCTGTTTAACGATTTTGATTTATTTTCTTCTTTTTTAGGTTCTATATATTTGTATGTTCTGTGTGCAATCAAGGTCCAGAGTACCTCAAAAGACTTCCTCTAAAGTGGTAAGATTTCACACTTTAATTTGTTTTAATTTTATGCTGGAGTTTTCTAATGGATGTGATTCACTGATGATGTTGTTTGATAATAATGATTTTTAAAAAATGAAAAATTACAATGTTCAATTTTTATATAGCGCATACCGGTATTACATAATTTTCTCTAAGCGCTTAGATACACAAGAGAGAGAGAGAAGAGGAAAGACATGAAAATATTGAGCTTTCACCATTCATCACTTACAATTATGAAATCAATTGCAAAATTCAAATGTTTACTTTAGGATTTATGACTGGCATGATCAAAAAAGTTTTGTTTTTAAGTCGGATTTAAAATGATAAAGTGAACAATTAACATTATTCAATTTACAAGCCTCTACCTTACGAAAGCAAGTTACAATTGGGTCTCTCCTCCTGTTATAACTGATGAGGAAGTGTAAAGTGTATCGTTACATTTAGGGGTTTCCCCCTACTCCTTTATGAAGATTTTGGTGGTTAGTTGGGAAAGGGAGACTCCACCCACATATTTGTCTACATGGAAATGATTTCTTTTCAGCACAAACCATATTCAATTTGTGTTTTCGTCGAGAATTACTGATTTTTTTGTTTTGTTTGTTTTGTTCAGGGGGGACCTTGCCCAACTGGTGCTATACAATCTCACTCTGCTACACAAGAAGAAATACTATGATTTTGAAGAGGAGATTTTACCCAATCTGACGCAGAATTGGAACAACTACCAAGTACCTCATGTAAGTACAATTTCATATTTTTCCCAAGAAAATGAGCATCAGGGCTAGTGTTCAATTCAAAACTTATGTTAGAAATAAGAGTATTTGACTTGTTTTTCAGGTTAGATGAAATACTTAGCCAACTTTGGTAATCAGTTGAAGCTATTGCTTAAAGATAAACTTGAGTTCTGGTAAAAAAATAAAATGAATTCTCACAGAATTTAACGAAACTTACACTGAATGTTCAAGATTACAAATAAATGTCATGTGCCAAACAATTTTGGAAGAAAATGTATACTGGCTGAGTAATGAGCATAGAAAGATAAGGAAATCAGGGTAGTACTAGCCCCGACACCATGTGTGTTGTCCCATATACATCTATCTGTGTAAGTGATTGTTACTTTACCAAGACTGCCAAATTTATGATGATTTTGATGACTCTAGAACCTTGCATTACACACCATTACTTACATGCTATATGATCAACTTTTCTGATCCATTCCACACCTTTTCTTTCATAATGCAATCGCATTACCAGTACTCAAGTTTATCTTTAAGTTTAAGACAGCTTCCTAGCGTTTCTAGCTAATCCCTATTATATAGTTGGCTTTAAATATACTTAAGTAAAATACCTTGATGAGATTTGAAAAACAGGAACTGATTAATTCAAGTATTGAATTACATACAGGCCCATAGCTGAAATGTTATAACTTCTAGTTTGTTTCTCTGAAAGAATCACATGACCTCAAAGGTACAGATATTGTATGTTAAGAGCCACAGGAGTATTTGATCTCATTCAAAAGGTTATAGTTTTGTCTTGGCTCTCGGCAGACAATATATTTCTTGGCTTTTCATGAGCACAAAGAGCAAGAATTCCAGCATAGTTGGAATTTTGTTGATACTTTTTTAAATCGACTTTTTCAAGCTGATAATTTTGTTACTGCATTTATTTGATACTAACTGATACAATTTATTTTCTATCCGCATTTCTATTACAGTAATATGAAGTGGATGGTGAAGATCAATATTTTTACTTTTAAGAGACATCTTATTCCTTCAGCCTTCAAAAACCTTTGTGTCTTCCTCCCTTAATTTCAGCTATCTGAAACAACTCGGTCGGAGAAACAAGAAAGAATGCTAAATGCACTTCAAAGCTCTAAGATGAGGTAAGTGATTAATAGTTTCTGTCCATGTCTCAGCATTATTTGCATGAGAATTTTGTATCCTTCCATGTAATTGAATGGCCCAGGGTACCAATGGTCATGGAAAACCTGGAACGTCACAGAACAAAGAATGCTTCTGGAAAGTCATGGGAAAAAATGGCCTAAAGTCGTGGGAAAAAATGGCCAAAAGTCGTGGAAAGTCATGAAAATTGGAAAAAGGAGGGAGAGCATCACAAACATGAATGATATATATCCCTGTATGGTATTTGTACACCCCTTGGATACTGCAACCCTTATCTAGTCATGGAAAAAGGGCAAAATGGGTCGTGGAAACTCAACCCTGATGGCCTTAATGTGGAATACCCTGATCACCTATTAGTAAAACGTGTTTAGGTTAGGATTAGGGTCAGGGTCAGGGTCAGGGTCAGGGTCAGGTCAGGTTCAGTGTTTGAGATACTTGTGTGAAGGGGGCATTCCGCAATTGATCTGTAAAATATGACACATTTTATACAATCTAATCATAACATGTGCATCAACACAAATGCTTTAAAATTTCAAGTTCATTTTTTGTTGAGATATTGGATGTCACTTTCCTAATGTACTTCTGAAAAATGTAATTGACTTGTTTTGAAATTGGGTGATGAACCCATTTCATCATCACTCATTCAGATTCTGTGGAAAGAATGATAGGACTCTGTCCCGAAAAGCAGCAGAGTATACTGTGTATGTCGTGTTGGATATTCTTGTTCATCAAACAATATCTTCTGAATTCATTTTTGCAGTTATTAAGTTTGTATTTACTGAATTAATCATAATCTTTTTATGTTGCAGTCATTCAAGTTTGTACAAGCATTCATTTGATTTATTTGTGTTTATTAACTTGTGATAATAATCCAAGTTTTAGAATTTAATTTTTACCCAGGTCTAGCCTTCTTTTACGTTCTTTTGTGGCCAGAAGGTGTTTTGACTGTTGTTTTTGTTCTTTGAGGTTTGTATCTTCTGTTTAGAGCCAGAAGGATATTAAAGTTTATTGCCCCTCTGGCTCCAAAAGAACGGTACAGGGCAACTAATATTTGAATTTGGTTCTTTTGCTTTGGACTGTTGTAAGAAAGAGAATTTAATCTGTGTTGGAATTATGGTAATTCAGGTTTGGTTTCAACAGTGCAGTGAAATGACCTTTGCTTGACCTCATCTGTTTTTATATGTTAATGACAAAGCAGCTTAACTTTGTCCTCCTTCAGGGATAGTTTCAGCATTGGAGTACAGTGACCTTTGTTTGACCTCATCTGTTTTTATCTGTTTATGACAAAGCAACTTTACTTTGTCCTCCAGATTTGGTTTCAGCATTGAAGTACAGTGACCTTTGTTTGACCTTTGATTGACCTCATCTGTTTTTATCTGTTTATGACAAAGCAGCTCCATTTTGACCTCCTTCAGGTTTGGTTTCAGCATTGAAGTAAAGTGACCTTTGTTTGACCTTTGTTTGACCTTTAATTGACCTCATCTGTTTTTATGTGTAAATGATAAAGCAACTGTACTTTGTTCTCCTTCAGGTTCGGTTTCAGCATTGAAGTAAAGTGACCTTTGTTTGACCTTTGATTGACCTCATCTGTTTTTATCTGTTTATGACAAAGCAGCTCTACCTTGTCCTCCTTCAGGTTTGTTTGCGGCAAGGAAGTGAAGAAGAAAAAGAACCTGTGGGGGTTACGAGTCCGCACCCCTCCGGTCTCGCCCACCATCGTCTTGCCTGCCATTGGTCAGATCACCGATGATGTCATGAATGACATGAAGATGACGGGGACAAAGGTCGTGACCTTCCAGCCTGTACAGAGGTATGTAACCCCACCCTTCATGTGTAGTTCTAGGAACCATACATCAATCATTGATTGGCTTGCATTTCCTTCCTACATGAGGGATGTAGTCTCAAATCTTGATTCTGAGGGCAAGTCTAATGTATTTTGAAATCAAAATTGACATAAAAGTATTTAGTATACATTCACAAATTTGTTTTTTCATTGGTTATAAATGTAAATATAAATTTACAGAAAGAAATTATCATATAAGTACAGATATGATTGACATTTATAATACAAAATACAAAATGGAATCAGAATATAAAGTGGGTGAGAAAGATGATAATTGTATTTTTTACGATGAGGATGCAGGCAGAGCAAGAGAGTGGAAGAGGACAAAAGGTAGGCAGAAGAAGTTGGTAGAGTAGAGAAGAAAAAATAAGAACAGAGAATAAGCCAAGAATAATACATGGTGCATACAATTTTTGTTGAGCTGCTGTACTGACATAATGAGGATAATTCAATATTTCATGTTCAATCAGGCAAAGTTAACGTCGGATCGCAGATGATAATCAGAAAGAGGAGTACATATTGTAAACAAACATTACAAGCATTCTCAAAGGTTCTAGATGAGAGGAAAGGAAGCATCAAGGATTCATGGATGCAAATAATCAAATAAATTTTTTCCAAGGCGTCACATCAATTAGAAGTGTATAACATTGACATTACATCTTGTTTTGATCCTCCCCCTCCTCTCTCTTTATCTCCCTCTTTCTCTCTCTCTTTCTTTCCTTTTCTCTCCCTCCCTCCCTCCCCTCTCTTTCTCTCTTTCTCTCCCTCTTTCTCTCTCTCCCTCTCTCTCTCTCTCTCTCTCTTGCTCTCTCTCTCTCTCTTGCTCTCTCTCTCTCTCTCTCTCTTGCTCTCTCTCTCTCTCTCTCTCTCTTGCTCTCTCTCTCTCTCTCTCTCTCTCTCTCTTGCTCGCTCTCTCTCTTGCTCTCTCTCTCTCTCTCTCCCTCTCTCTCTCTCCTCCCCCTTTCTCTCTCTCTCTCTTCTTTAGTTTGTCTCCTGTTCCTCTGGAGAGGAGAAGAAGGAAGCAGAAAGGTCTCACTCCTGAAGAGATCATGGCCAACTCCAAGAAAGCTCGTAAACTCCTGCTCCAGGCGACCAGCAGTGTGAGTGAAAACTTATTTGAAATAGTCAGATTAGATCATTTTTATTTGATTTTTCACCAATATCATGCGTTATTCTAGACTTCCATTCAATTTTAACATGATTTTATTTTATTCCTTAACATAATACCACTCTAGTGGATTTTGTTTGATATAGATGAATTTTTATCATTACTGTATAAGCCAATATTTTTGCATAAAGATATTATCATTGATGACAGGGAATAGACATTTTTGCAAGAATTATCACTGTGTACTTGCAATATATGTTGCATTTGCTTTGTCAACTAATTTTTTATAACAGCTTATACAGTGGATGAAGAGTTCTCATGTGTTTCTGATGAGCTTTTAACAGCTTTTCTATAGGTTCCTGCACATTTCACAGTTTATACTTTTCTTGTCTGGGTTTCCTTTAAATGATATTAGTAGACAAACAAAAGTGATGATATGTAACTTTGTAGTCTGATTAATTTGTCAATTACTATATTCATTTTTATTATGAATTATGAAACAATATGTCTTTTATGTATATTTTGTTATCTGTAATATATCTGCATGTGAAATGTGAAACCAGTAAACTCAACTCAAACTCAACTCAACTCAAACTCAACATTGTACAACTTCCTTTCTGCTGTACAGAAAACGGGCAGACCTCTTACAAGCCTGAACCAATCCTACAGAGGCTATGGAGGTGGCATGTGTACATCCAGTACTGGACTCACAGTAGTGACAGGTGGCTGTTCCGTCCTTGACATGATACCCCCTCTGGAAATGGTTCCCCTCGGCAACAACGTTGTACCGTGTTCAATGACTCTCTCCTCGCGCACCAGCATCAGTAGCAACGGAAGCTCACAAAACGGCGCTGGACCTAGCAATGGCCCCATGAACCAATATGGCCGCCTCCTCTCGGAACAATCGATGGGCAAGAAGCGCAGGGGTAGGAAACGGAAACGCAGGCTCAGCTCTGAGGACCTTGACAATGAAACCAGTAATGGTAGCCAAACACCTGAAGAAGTCAAAGACACAACAGACTTGGAAATCAAGTTGAAAAATCAGCAGAGTCCGAGCAAGACAAGAGTGAATGGCATCACGGAAGCGGCGTCCCCGATCGGGATCCTGCAGTCGGTAACGTCCTACTTCGGTGCGGAAGGACGCATCGCATGCGGAGAAGGCCACAAGGTGCTTGGGAAGCGTGTCTGCGCGGACGGCAAGGTGCAGTATTTGATTCAGTGGGAAGGGAGCTCACCTTAAACTATGGACCTACTCCCATCAGAAAGAGAGAGAGGGCTGCATCTTGAAGAAATCCGCTCTTCGATTCCGCCGATGATGGAAGGCAGAACTGCGAATGAGTCGAGGCATATATCTCATTATCTGTTTCACCTCTTTTCGTACAACAATAACATTCTTGTACTGTCTGTGGAAATACTGCAGTTGAAAAAAGAGCAGGGGGTGTTTCACAAAACTTGTCATCGGTGACATTAGACAGTTTTTGTTATAAGCTACTAAAATCCTTGCTTCTGATCGGTTATCAGTAGATTTGTCACTGATTTTTGTCATTTGTCATTGAAAAAATACTTTGTGAAACGATCCCAGGTCCCTGTGATGGAAGTGCGTGTTGAACTCTTGAAAATGGCCTTACTATTAGGCATCAAAGAGGGAGAACGCGTCGTTCTAAATAAAATGCAGGTGGTTGCTGAATGGGTTATTGATGGGTACACAGGGCTTCCATGTAAGTTGTATAAAAAGATCTGCTAGATAGTGCTGTAAGGGATCGATAGAGGAATTCCAAGGTCATCTGCTGATGTTGCATTACTCACTAGCTGCTTGATATTGCAATGCTGATAAAAAGATGGTGTTGGGATTTAGATGTAGCGCTTGTGGCTAAAGACAATGGAAAGATTATTTTCAACAACTTGTTGAAATTTTCAACGCTTTGAGTTGGTTCCCACATTGCATAACATAAGATACAGTGTCCTTATAAATAATCTGTACTTTAATAACCAAGATGATCTCCGTAGTCACCGACTGCCGACTTTAACCCATAGTCTACTTGAACCTGATGATCCATGTATCAAGCCTTGGGGAATTACTTTGTCCAGTAGTCAATGGTTATGCAATTTTGAAAAGATATCGATACCGCTGCTTCATAAGACCAGAGTGCTTTAATAGTGAGGTGGGGAAAATGTTTGTATGAATATCCAAGCTGATTTTTCTTTTAACACCTAACGTCAGGCATATATTACCACATAGACTAAAAACAAACCCTCTGAAAAGTATTACTCCATCTTGGACGTTGATGTATTGTCTGTAACCCGTTGCATGTCGGCTTTTCTGTTTTCTGACCTTAACCACTCAGACATTTCCAGATTCTTGTAGGGTTGTCGTCCATCCATAAATGTGCCAAAATACCTCTGAAGAAACATCTCTGTACCCTAAACTGTTTAAGTTTTTTTAATAAATATTTTACCATGATTTATTATAGAAGAATGGAACATTAGAAGCAGGTCATAGGTCGTGGGCAGTATTTTCTATATTTGTGTATATTTTTGGATACCATTATTACATTACATGCTTAATCATTTCTTTTTGTTCAATTTGTAGGATGATGTATCCACATGAAATGGTAATAAAACTAGATTTCAGGGTCATTAGGTCAAAGGTCGAGGTAGGTTACTGTCTAAAATCATTTGGTTATTGCTTTTTCACTTTACAAATTGTTTTTAAGTTGGCAAAATGAGGTTTTCTTGTGATATTTCATAATGCAACTCTTTCACTGAGGGCCAAAATAATAATACAATCATAAAGTTAAGGAAAAGACATATTATATCAATTCCACTCCTACAAGGCTTTTCTAAACACAAGTGCTGTGATTATGTTTACAACTTTACATGTTATTGTCAATTGTGATATGCAAGTAAATCACACCTTTGTTAATTTCATTTTCTTCTTTTTTTAAAGTGATGGCCTCTGTATCTTGTATTTACAGTTTCCTTCGACTTGTTCTTGATCATATTTGTTTTTTTACTTCTACATTTGCTTCAAACCTAAATTTGTCAGATATAGAGCATTGGGGCTTGGGCTGCAATAGGGTTTTACGTGAGGTTCAGCGATAGGGTCCTGTTTCATAAGACTTGTTATCAATAACAAGTAAACAATAACTGTTATAAGCTACTGAAATCATGGCATTTGATTGGCTGAGAGCAAATTTTGTCATTGAAATTTAGCGTTTGTTATTGATAACAAGTTCTATGAAACAGGGCCCAGGTGGTAGTGTTGGGTCATCGAATCATTGTCCCAGCCATGCTGTTGTAAATTGTATTGTGCTTATATGGAAGGGAGCTCAACATATTTCCTTCCTATGTTCAAAGGAAACATCTTTGAAAAATTGGTGTCTGCTTTTGACAAATGGCATGGACAGCGATGCATATTAAACGGAAAGTTTCAAGTGAAGTTTCAATAGAAAAGTGTTCTCGTGCATTATATTGATGAATCCCAAAAATAATATTGAATTTAAATATTCCAAGCTACAGTATTAAAGTAGGATTGTTTTAAAGATTGTCTTGTCGCAAAATTTGGTATCTGATTTTTTTTAATTTAAAATTTGAATTGCAATTTGTTTCAATTATTGAATCCCTGCAGTATTACTTGTGGAAAATTGATGAAAATAAATCTTCAAATCTTCAAACTTAAAGCAATTAGTTATAATCGTTGGTCTCTTAGCGTAAATGTTTTTGATGTTATTGTTAAAGATAAAGGTGAGTTCTGGTAATGCGATTGCATTGTAAAAGAAAAGGTGTGGAATGGATCAGAAAAAGTTGATCATATAGCATGTAAGTATTGGTGTGTACTGCAAGGTTCTGGAGTCATCAAAATCATCATAAATTTGGCCCAGTCTTGGAAAAGTAACAATCACTGTACATATAAAGATGTATATGGGACAACACAAATGGTGTCAGGGCTAGTACTACCTTGATTTCCTTATCTTTCTATGCTCATTACTCAGCCAGTATTCCAAAATTGTTTGGCACATGACATTTATTTGTAATCTTGAACATTCAGTGTAAGTTTTGTTAGATTCTGTGAGAATTCATTTTCTTTTTTTACCAGAACTCAAGTTTATCTTTAAGTCCAAACAACTCTAAGCACTTTTCCCTTAAGGGCTTATCTCAGCAACTTTGCAAAACAGGATTAATTATTGGTGCTGCATAGATACATGATACATCTTATATTGTATTGACATATAACATTAACGTTGCATGAATGATCTCATAAATCAAATTGACCATGACTGTTCTTTTTATGTTACCAGGTATTGGTTAATTATGCTAATTAATTGACATCAAATGTGTCATTTCACTTCACAGGATGAACCTCGTGTCCAAGCTGTTGGATGTTGTCAGAAACTTGTCAGACAAAATAGCTCGGACTTTCCCAGTACATGTTTTTTTTTAATTTTTTTTATTAAGTTCATTTATTACCGTACATCATGTTGTCCTTGTTTTTGTACTCGTTCTTATATTGTATTTTGATTTGATGAACAATCATGCGGCTTGTTCATCAATTGCAAAGATTACGTAAAGTTGAGTTTTAAGATGTAACTATTTTCAACTATTTTTCCTTTAAAGTTACTCAAGCGTAGGTATAAAGAGTGCAGCACACGAACGTACGCACAGGAGCGTAATACCCATTGGCTCAGTGTTATGTAGTGATCGGGAGTGATCGCCAAGTTGCCTACTTCCAGAATGACTATATACCCAAGCATGAACATCTTTAACAGTAACTCTTTCCTTCCTTGGCACTGCCGTCGTATGTGTTAGAAGATTCATGTTTTTATTATTATTTCTAGTCTGAGCTCCAAGTACTTTGAAGTATGCCACTGTGTTTATATACCAGATTAAATCATGTGTTTTACATTGTTTACTTTTTCAGAATGTTTCAACCATGAACAAATGTAAATGTTATAAAAAGTTCTGTACCACAAATAAAAAAAAGCACACTAAAACAACTTTGTTTTAATCTGTTGTTTTTGTTTAAATAGACATATCCTGTCATGAAGTATCAATCTTTGCTGGTGATGTTTTTCTACACTAGACTACTATAACATACAACAGCACACAAAGTTTATTCAGATAAAATCATATAATTTATTAAACATGATTCTCTGCCAGTACAAAGATTTCTCCATACCAGTTATATCTCCAAACAGCCTTCACAACTTTTTAATTATAGCTAGTATAAACTCTAAATCACACATTAAATCATTAATTTTCTAAGATCCACTTCAAAGAGCTTTCTCTGCCCAGTTTTCAGTGCATAGTTCAGGTTTGTAGGTGGCAGTTTCTTTTGCAGAAGTGGAGCAAAGTAGATTAAGGTTGGAGTAGAATGGGGGGGGGGGGGGTGAATTCCCATACATTGTTCTTGGACATATCTAGCAGATATTGGATATTCTTTCTCTCAGCTCTCTCTTAATATATATTTCACCACCCTCCCCTTCTCTCTACCCCTCCTTTTTCTCCCTTTTTTTACCTCTCATGATTTCTGTCATATAGTCTCTTTTTGCCTTTTGATATCTTCTAATGTCTCTGACATTACTATCTACATTCCAAGGAATTTGATTCCTAAGATATGTCCATCAACATCCCGTGTTGAAGTTGCCGGCCAGACAAGTTCATGGCTACACAGTAGAGGCCTGTTTCACAAGGCCTTTTTTCAATGACAAATGACAAATATCAGTGACAAATCTGCTGATAACCAATCAGAAGCAAGGATTTCAGTAGCTTATAACGAAAAATGTCATGTGTCACTTATGACAAGTTTTGTGAAACGCTCCCCAGTCCTCCAACTATCCAACATCTAGTCCATTGTATCTCCATATTTGGTCTTCATAGAAACAGAACCATCAACCTCGTCTTGACCTCCACGACTTGCTATTGCACTTGAGGTATTGCCCTGAGCTGGCGGCGTGGTGGGTTGCTCTGTGACTGTTCTGTGTGGTGTAACGACATCATCGTTGTAGCCCGCTGCTTGAGCCATTCTTACCCAGTTCTTCTGGCAGTCTCTGGATGCGATAGATGCTGCCAGGTAGCCAAATACAATAGCTCCACCTTAAAGATTTTTATTTTTTTTAATCATAATGACATTTGTACAATATTATACAACAATGATACTGGAATTAGCATTATACAATGTAGAGCAATCTTGGGTTTTGGTGATGAGGGGAAAATAAATTTCAATCATTTAAACCAAACTTACATGAATGTTCAATACTGCCAAAAGGTACTACAAAAAATATAATATCCCAGTAATGTCACTAATTTGTTAAACTAGCAAGCCATCTTGATTCCTGATCGCTTGATGAGTATTGCTAGAACATGTGGTTTCAGTGAATGTTATATCCAGCAAGTTTTGATGTTGGTCAATGTTATTGCTGATCAAAACCACTTTCATAGTTTCATTCATCACTCCTGATTGACATTTTAATGTTTAACCAGGGAATTAGCCATGGAAAATTTCAAACAAAGATGAACAGATTGAAAATTTTAATATTCATGTTCAGACATTTCAAACTATATAAAAGGAAATTAATCAAATTATCAATTGGTGTCATTGACATTTTCCATACATATTATGATAACCTTTTATTATTTGCAAGATATTATAGTCCTACGTCCTGTGATTTTGTGATATATATTCTATTCTATTAAGAATAATCAGGCTGAACTTTAATACAAAGTAGAGATTTTTTAGAAATAGATTTAAACAAAAAAATATTCAACATATAATATTTGATGCATATCCAATAGAGGACTTACAAATGTTTTAGACTACTTTACCTGCTATTGCTGAAACTGTGTGAGATGGGGTGAACCTAGCAGCATATCTTTGCCGAGCATAGATACTTGCTGTTAACCCTGCAGCTCCACCTAAAAAGAATTCCCCCAAAACGAAAACATGTAAATGATGCAATAAATAATTGAAAACAAATTTGAGATCGCATTATTAGTCACAAACATTACACTACACGTCTTGATATATGGTCATTTTAGTTTTTGTACGTCTCATAGTCATATAAAATTGTTTTATAGCTTGACCCTAAATGCATTCAACTATAGTTCTGTAGTTCTGGAGTTGAACAAAAATTAATATTTGGAGACAGCATCCACAATGAAATACTTTGTCATTTATTTTTTAACATCAAGACCCCAAGCCATTAAGTCTGACTGCACTCAAAAATTGGTCTTGAGATTAAAACTGATTTCAACAACACGGTTTCTGATATCTATTTAAATAGCTAATTTACACAAAAGAAGAGACTTTTCACAAATTAGTATTGAGCCTAGCTAACCATCTTTATTATCTGAGTAAAACCATTGACCATGTCAGTGAATCATGGAACTTAAAGTTAAACAGTTGAATCATCATTAGAATTAGACATTCAGATTTGTTAGCTTTTAATTTATTATTAAATATTAGCTCATATATATTTACTCACCTGCTACAAAACCAATGAAGCCTTTCAAAAATGCCTTTGATTGACATCGGGCATACTCTTGAACACCCTGTAAATTTTTGAACAAAAACAATTGCTTTATGAAAATATATCTCGGCTCTGCTCTGAGCTCTGATAACAAAAATAAAAAAATTAGGAGAATAAAAACAAATTATTTAGATCTATTAGGGTGGTCTAACAGATAAGATTCAAACTTCATTGTTCAGAACTTGGGTGAATTTCATTTTCGGAAATCTAGCAACATTCCTCTTGTTTACAGTTGACGAAAAATCACCGAAGGCTAAATGTTAACAAGTATTTAGGAAGGAGAATTATGTCAACATTCTAAGCTCAGCTCAGCTCAGGCTCAGGGCCAGTACCGGAAATCGCCCACAAAACTGTGCCGACACTGCCCCGTCTGCGCGCGCTGCGTAACGTCAGTTTCCCTTTCCCTTTCCACGATCGCATTATGCTGCATGCAGCTGCAGTAGAGTTAAAAACGGAATCATTTGGTGGTGAGGCTTCAAAGAACTCCAAAGACTTTTACTCACCGGATAAACGTCATCATCAAGGTCTGTGATACTCTGCAAAACCATGATTTTACCTCAGAAGCCGGCTGCTAAATTGTTCACATTACGCAATTTTGAATGAACTTATCACACATATTTTCGCAGATGTAAACAACAAATTATGTACGGTAGTGTCGAGTTGCACAGTTTATGTCTCAAAGAAAATACGAAAATGCTCCACATAATCTCACTTATGACAGGCCATCAAAGAAAAGCTTATATAGTTTTGAGCGAGAACAGTATACTCCGATTAAGAGACTATTGGAGTATTCGATGAAATCATGACTAAAGATTTAAAATTGAAAAAAGCTACTTTACTTGATGATTCTGAAATCAAGTTGTGTAACACACAATAAATGACGGTTTCTCGCCAAATTTGGCTTGCTTTTCTGATGACGTCATTGGTGATTCCCCGTCGCGCCGCGACTTGTGAAGGCACAGTGTTGTTCAAGTAAAAACTTTACCATCGATCGTAACCTTCCCTGAAGCTATAAAGGTAAGCTTCAGCTTCAATAGTTCTAAAATTCGTTTATTTATACACTCATTTTCTTGTTACTTGATGAATATAAATAAAATCGGAAGGAACAACTTTAGAATACCCCACCCTGCGGATTTAATGCTTTTTTTTTGTCCACCAACCTAACGCTTCAACTTGTTAAAGTACTAAAGTTACAAGGTGCCGAGATTTAGTCTTGAATGGAAATCGCAATCCAGCCTGCCGCCAACGTGCCAACGAGCCAACATGAGTTGAGAGTCTTGAATTGATATCGTCAACGTGCCAACGTGCCAACGAGCCAACATGAGTTGAGAGTCTTGAATTTATATCGCCAACGTGCCAACGTGCCAACGAGCCAACATGAGTTGAGAGACTTGAAGTTAAATCGCCAACGTGCCAACGTGCCAACGAGCCAACATGAGTTGGTGAGAGACATGAGTTTATATCGCCAACGTGCCAACGTGCCAACGTGCCAACGAGCCAACATGAGTTGAGAGTCTTGAATTTATATCGCCAACGTGCCAACGTGCCAACGAGCCAACATGAGTTGAGAGACTTGAAGTTAAATCGCCAACGTGCCAACGTGCCAACGAGCCAACATGAGTTGGTGAGAGACATGAATTTATATCGCCAACGTGCCAACGTGCCAACGAGCCAACATGAGTTGAGAGTCTTGAATTTATATCGCCAACGTGCCAACGTGCCAACGAGCCAACATGAGTGGAGAGACTTGAAGTTAAATCGCCAACGTGCCAACGAGCCAACATGAGTTGAGAGACATGAATTTATATCGCCAACGTGCCAACGTGCCAACGTGCCAACGAGCCAAATGAGTTTAGAGACTTGAATTTATATCGCCAACGTGCCAACAAGCCGAGAGACTTGAAGTTAAATCGCCAACGTTATAACGTGCCAACGAGCATGAGTTGAGAGACTTGAAATTAAATCGCCAACGTGCCAACGTGCCAACAAGCCGAGAGACTTGAAGTTAAATCGCCAACGTGCCAACGAGCCAACATGAGTTGAGAGACTTGAATTTGAATCGCCATCGTCTTGGAAATGGGCTCAAATGGGCTATGAGAATGAAAAGAGACTGTTTTTATAGATGAAAAAAGGCATTTATGAGAGAGGGAAGGGGCTCTTTTTTAAATGGGGGCGCTTATTAGAAAGGAAAGGGCGCACATATGAAGATATAAGGTGCGCTTATCAGATTTGAATAGGGCAATTATCAGAGGTGAAAAGGGACGCTATTCGTATCTGAAAAGGGCACTTAAATTATTACAAATTATAAAGGGCACTTATGAGAATGGAAAATGAACACTTATTGCAAAATAAAATGGGAACTTGTCGAACGAAAAGGGGTACGTGTAAAGAAGAGGGTGTACTTATCAGAGGTGGAAAGGGGAAGGGGCATTTTTAAAAATTAATAGGGACACTTTTCAAAGTAAAAGGGGCACTTTTTATGTAAAAAGGGGCATTTCTTACAAAGTTCATAGGGCACTTTTTCTGTTTTAAAAGGGGCACTTTTGGAGAACTTGATAAAGTGGGGGGGGGGGGGGCACTGTGCCCCCCTCCCGGGAGCGCCGCCTCTGATAAACATACATACAACTATCACACATAATTATGTTTATATACTTTTATAAACGTTATAAATTTAAATGAAAGTTTCGCTTGTACCAGTTAAATATTCGTCTAATAGTAAAATATCCTAAGGACTAAATGAGTAATCGAAACTGTTTTATACTCGACCAAATGTAAAACGTTTTGTTAACTATAAAGGTGAGGCGATATTCATCCTATTTCATATACAATCATATGAACGAATTATACAATGGCTGCTCTCCTCGTTTGCTAAGTGGGTTATTTACATAATATGTTTGCCATTTTCTCTGTTATTTATTTTGGTTTACAAAATATTAACGCTGTTGATTATGCTTCAACTGCAAGCTTGACTGCTAATACAGAGTGATAAGTTATACTAATAATGATAGTGAAACAAGGCATTTCCAGGAACTGTAGTAGTACCTAGTAGTATAGTAGTACTGCTACTACTACTACTAAAGTTCAAAGCTTGCGCGCTTCGCGCGAGAGGGGAAAACTGATTTCAGACAAGGATTAAGAGTCGAGAATGGTGCAACGAATCGTATTCTTTCTCTAAGATTTTAATGAAACGTCAAAGCTTGCGCGCTTCGCGCGAGAGGGGGGGGGGGGGGGGGAATGATTTCAGACAAGGATTAAGAGTCGAGAATAGTACAATGAATCGTCTTTTTTTTCTAATAATTTCTGAAAGGTCAAAGCTTCCGCGCTTCGCGCAGGTTTTCCATATCCATCACCCCTTATGTATTTGTTTGTTTAGAACTTCTTTTATCTTCTTTTTCTAATTTCCTTATGTTATTCTTTATTTCTCTTTCTTTTCCATTTCCATTTTGCTTATTAGCACCTGTCTTTCCTTATGGTATTTTTTATTTCCTCCTTGTTTTATATTTTATTTTGTTTAATCTTCCATTTCTATCTTTCCACAAGTTATTCTTTGGGTCCCGTCACCCAAGGCACCAGAGTTTGCGTTACCATAACTCTCTACCTAACCCTAACCCTAGGACACCGGGTCCCGCATCAGCCTAGGACACCGGGTCCCGCGTCACCCTGGGACACCGGGTCCCGCGTCACACTAGGACACCAAAGTTTGCGTTACCCTAACTCTCACCCTAACCCTAACCCTAGGACACCGTGTCCCGCGTCACCCTAGGACACCGGGTCCCGCGTCACCCTAGGACACCGGGTCCCGCGTCACCCTAGGACACCGGGTCCCGCGTCACCCTAGGACACCGGAGTTTGCGTTACCCTAACTCTCACCCTAACCCTAACCCTAGGACACCGGATCCCGCATCACCCTAGGACACCGGGTCCCGCGTCACCCTGGGACACCGGGTCCCGCGTCACCCTAATACACTGGAGTTAGCGTTACCCTAACTCTCACCCTAACCCTAACCCTAGGACACCGTGTCCCGCGTCACCCTAGGACACCGGGTCCCGCGTCACCCTAGGACACCGGGTCCCGCGTCACCCTAGGACACCGGGTCCCGCGTCACCCTAGGACACCGGGTCCCGCGTCACCCTAATACACCGGAGTTAGCGTTACCCTAACTCTCACCCTAACCCTAACCCTAGGACACCGGGTCCCGCGTCACCCTAGGACACCGGGTCCCGCGTCACCCTAGGACACCGGGTCCCGCGTCACCCTAGGACACAGGATCCCGCGTCACCCTAGGACACCAAAGTTTGCGTTACCCTAACTCTCACCCTAACCCTAACCCTAGGACACCGTGTCCCGCGTCACCCTAGGACACCGGGTCCCGCGTCACCCTAGGACACCGGGTTCCGCGTCACCCTAGGACACCGGATCCCGCATCACCCTAGGACACCGGAGTTTGCGTTACCCTAACTCTCACCCTAACCCTAACCCTAGGACATCAGGTCTCGCGTGACCCTAGGACACCGGAGTTTGTATTACCCTAGCTCTCACCCTAACTCTAACCCTAGGACACCGGATCCCGCGTCACCCTAGGACACTGGAGTTTGCGTACTAACTCTAACCCTAACCCTAGGATACCGGGTTCTGCGTTACCCTAACTCTCACCCTTACCCTAACCCTAGGACACCGGGTCCCATTTCCATTTGATTTTCTTCTTCTTTTGCAGTTTTACAAATATATAACAAACAAAACATTTTATACATGACAAAAGAGTATATGTAAAACAAAGTAAGGTTGGCTGTTACTAATCAGAAACATCAATCAGGTTTATTTTTTATTGCTTGATTTTCTTTTTCTTTTTCTGTTTTACATATATACAAACAAATCATTGAACATTTACACATGACAAAAGATTAAACAAAGTAAGGTTGGCCGTAACTAATCGAAAACATCAAACAGGAGGGTTGACAAAGTAAGCAAAGCTTGATAGTATGACTACCCTCAATGGATACATAATAATACAAATATGGAGACAAAAATATTGGTAAAATGGAAAAAAAAGAGAGGGAGAAAAAAGGGAAGAACATTTTTTTTAGGAGGGGTGTACATCAAAATGTACAGATTTTTGTGGTAGATGGATTTCTATCGATATATTATGGTTATAGTATATTATTCCTCTATTAATTCCCCTTTTCTTGTTTTCAATTTGTTTTACCCACGACCACTTCTTCTTCTTTTTCTTCTCCTTTGATCTTCATCTTCTCAATTAAACCACAAAGATATTTATTGTTTTCTTTGAAGGCGTCACTGTGCAACACTCTCTAACAGTGATTAACAGTAAATTCTCCCAACGTTTTTTTCTCTGAAACTAAGACATAAATTGGGCTTTAAAAAATCTTAACGCTATATTGAGCCATTCACTGCTTTGCCGATTTACATTCACCTAACGTTACCATGTGCGCATGCGCACCCTTATTATTATCATTGTTGTAGTATTATTCCTCGATCTATTCCCCTTTCTTTTGTTTTACCCCTTTACCCACGACCACTAGGCCCTTCTTGTTCTCCGATCTTTATCTACTCCCATTTCTCTTATTCTTCTTTTTAATATTATCAATAATGATAATATTAATAATAATAATTCTCTTCAATTCTCATCTGTCTTCGGACTATAGACCCTCTAGACTCTTTCTATTAATTGTTCTGTACTTCATTCTTCTCTCCTTTGATGACTTTGCCGGGATTGGGTTGTCTGCCAACGATGTCCGCACTGTGTGACGTCACCAACCCCTGTGCGTAGCAAATCGTTGTTCGTTGGCTCTTACCAACATGCATGTGTTCAACAACTAACTTTGCCGAGATTGTTTTGCCTGCCAACGATCCTACGATGTCCAACGAGGAGCAGGAGGGGAGGGGAGGGGGAGGAAACTGAATTAGGACATAAAATAAGAGTCTGCATGATACAACAAATCGTCTTCTTTCTCTAATAATTAATGAAAGCTAAAATCTTCCATGCTTTGCGCGGGGGGTAGGGGGGGGGAACCGATCAATGAAACACCAAAGCTAATTCCACGCTTCACGCGGGAGGGGGGGGGGGAACCTGCATGACTTCAGACAAGGATTAAGAGTCGAGAATAGTACAACGAATCGTCTTCTTTCTCTAATAATTTAATGAAAGGTCAAAGCTTCCGCGCTTCGCGCGAGAGCGGGGGGGGGGGGGGGGGGGGAGGCGGGGAGTGGCGGGAACTGAATTCAGACAAGAATAAGGAGTCAAGAATATGGTACAACAAATCGTCTTCTTTCTCCAATAATTGATGAAAGGTAAAAGCTTCCGCGCTTTGCGCGGGCGGGGGAAAACTGAATTCAGACAAGAAATAAGAGTCGAGAATGGTACAACAAATCCTCTTTTTTTTCTAATAATTAATGAAAGTTCAATCACCAGTGGCGTGCCAACGTACTGACAATGGATCATAAATCGCCATCATGCCAACGTACTAACACTGAAACATGAAGTTAATAACGTGACATTTCAATCATTAATTTCATATCGCAGTAATTTGAAACAGCTCCCCCAAGTATTTTTAAAGAAATAAAATTGTAAATCTCCATCGTGCCTAGAAAGACAAATGTGAATGTTATATTCCTTATTCGGTCAATGGCCAGATGACGGACGGACCAACGTGCCAACGCTCCTTATTTCCTGTATTATTTTCGTTTGGCAATGAGGGACGGGCCAACGTGCCAACGCGCCAACGCGCCTTATTTCCTTTCTTTGTTTGCCATTTAAAGGACACCATTTAAAGGACACCACAAGTTCCTGACCAATGGCTTCTATTGGTAAATCAATAATGATAAATCAAAACCGACTTTAGCAACTGTCCACCAAAAAAAGTATATTATAATCTCAATTGCATTAAATTAAGAAGGGAACATGCTGAGATATATAGAAAATTATCTAACAGCACGAACTTTTCAAGTACGAATTGGAAATACAGAATCTAAAACTTATAAAACGCATAACGGGTTACCACAAGGGAGTGTTTTAAGTCCTCTTTTATATAATATAATGATGGGTGATATACCTACAGACCAAGATGTAAGCATATCTATGTATGCAGATGACTGCGCAATATGGATATCAGGCAGGAACATTGTACATATTACTGAAAAAATACAGAAATATTTGAATCTTTTAAATCGTTGGTTTGAAGAGTGGGGGTTTCGACTCTCACCTGTCAAAACAGTGCCCGTACTTTTTACGAAAAGCTGGAATGCCGTTCTACCGCCTGATATAGAACTGAATGGAAATGTGTTAATGTACGAAAAATCTCATCGCTTTTTAGGGGTTATATTTGATAAAAGGTTAACTTGGCAACCACATATCGAAAATGTAATCACGAGAAGTAAAAGAAAATTAAATATCTTAAGATGTCTAACTGGAACAAACTGGGGAAGTTCCTCGAAATCACTTATCATGGTGTACAGAGCAATTATAAGGTCTCTTTTTGATTACGGATGTGAGGCGTATGACAGTGCAGCTGCTACCACCAAAAAAGCCATTGACTCTGTCCAATACCAAGCACTGAGGATATGCGCAGGTGGGCTGCCATTAACCTCCTTAGAATCACTACAGGTGGAAATGGGGGAAATGCCTTTGGATATAAGAAGACAAATGCTTTCAAGTAAATATAGACAAAACATCGAAAGATGGGCGAATCATCCGTTGTTAAAAAACATTGAACCATGTTGGCATTTTGAATACTTGAAGGGGAAAAACGTAAACAAACCTTTTGGATATAGAATACAAAGCAAGCTGGGAAAACGTATAGAAACGATAACCTACTCCCCATTTCCACCATGGTTATTCTACCCTCCGGCAGTGTCAACGGAATTAAGTACTCGAATAAAGAAAACAGATCATCCTACACAACAAAAACAAAGCAGCCTGGAAATCGTACATACTAAATGGGCGACTCAATTACATATATACACCGATGGATCAAAAGTACCTGAAAGAGGGACCTCTGCAGCTGCTTTTTACGTCCCTTACTATTCTGTACATCGGAGCAAAAGGTTAGCAAATTTCACCTCTTCGTACAGGGCTGAATTGGCTGCCATCATTCTTGCTCTCAGATGGGTAGATGAATTAGACATTTATGTGGGGGTTGTTATTTTTAGTGATTCACTGAGTGCACTTATTGCATTACAACAACAGAAGGACGAATCTTTTATTCTGGAAATTCTCACCATGACTACTCACTTAAAGAATAAAGGAGTTGATATATATGTAGAGTGGATACCTGGACATTGTGGAATAAAAGGGAACGAGATGGCGGATTTCCACGCAAAGGCCGCATTAGTAAAGAAAATAGAAGTCAATAATAACCTAAATATGTCAGAAATGAAAAGCTTAATTACTACAAGTTCCAAACTCCTTTGGCAAGAAAGGTGGAACAAAACCAACTCGTATTTGAAAACATATCAAAAAGATGTTAATAAACCATATATATGCTCATTAGAGAGACAACATTCAACAATAATACATCGACTCCGCTTTGGAGTCCTTGGACTTAACCAGGATCTCCTCAGATTGGGAATTCATGCTACTGGTTTCTGTAATAGATGCCCCAGTGAAATAGAGACTGTAAAACATTTTTTAGTACATTGCCCTAACTATATTATAGAAAGGGCTATGTTTCTAACAGAAATTAACGAATCCCAACCTGAAAAAATTATGGAATACTTAAAAAAGAGTGAGTCCAGTATACAAAAAGCTATTGTACGGTTCTTTCTCAGAACGAAACGGTTCCCTATCAGGAAGTAATACCTCCCTTGATGAACAGTAAAATATAATACAATATTATAAATATGCTAAATTACACTCAGTACATTAAAAATATAATAACATAATGTAATAAGAAAATAAAAAAAGAACAGTAAAACATAATACAATATTATAAATATGTTAAATTACACTCAGTACATTAAAATATAATAACATAATGTAATAAGAAAATAAAATAAGAATAGTAAAACATTATACAATATTATGATATGCTAAATTACACTCAGTACATTAAAAATATAATAACAATCATAATGTAATAAGAAAATAAAATAAGAACAGTAAAACATAATACGATATTATAAATATGTTAAATTACACTCAGTACATTAAAAATATAATAACATAATGTATTAAGAAAATAAAATAAGAAAAAGTAACAACAATGATAAAAGGTATGATAAGATTACTGAATATAGAAGCTTGTGTAGGTGCTATCTTATATACATATTTATGTATGGTGTGTATGTGATATAACAAATAATCTGCACGTACTGTTAAGAAACACTAACAAAGCCCATGAATGTTTTGCTTACGATATTATTTTACGATACTATCTTAAAAGATAGATAAATATAAAACGAAATAACTGTATTTTTAAAAAAATCCAAAATTGAGAGATATAACACGTGCCGTAAAGTAATTTGGCGACAATAGTCAAATCACTGACTAATCGCCAATAACTCAAAACACAACAACAACAACACAACTTGTTTTCCCCCTTTACTTTTAGGCTACCTATTTCCTATATTATTTTCGTTTGGCATGCAATGAAGGACGGGCCAACCACTGACCTATACACCAACGTGCCAACGCGCCAACGCGCCAACGCACCTTATTTCCTTTCTTTGTTTGCCATGTAAAGGACACCATAAGTTCCCGATTTTTTTTTTCTTCCCCCTTACTTTACTTTTAGGCTACTTTTCGACAATTTTCAAGCAATATCAAGGGTAAAACATTACAACTAAGGTGAGAACATCTTTAACAAACTATAAATAAAATACTTTGATGTGTAAGAGGTAATAGGAAGGAGTTAAAACATAACAAATAACCATATTTCCATTCTCGAGTTGATGCGATGACAAATTCAGAAACTGGTCACGAATACGAAAGGAAGGGACTACACTAAATTGGTACGTTGGCGCGTTGGCGACCAACGGACATACTACGTTTTGGTGGGGTATTCTAAAGTTAAGCCAATCGGAACATTGCAATCATGTTTCATACCGGTAATTCTTTAGATCTAGTCTAGATCTACTTCCTGAAAATTGATTGTCAGAAGATTGTCAGAAGGCGCGGCGTGAGTAGCGTGCAGATCGGCGCAACGGGGCCTGGAGCTCTGGCGTGGGCGCCCAGGCCCAGGCACAGCTCACATCGGGGTCAGCTACGAGCATGCAGTTTCCACATATTGTTTCGCATGATTGGTAATAAGAGCTTCCAAGAGGGGGCGTTTCCAAAACTGGTCTTTACCAGTAATAGTAATACAAAGTTTTGGTATGGGGTCATGAATTTGGTTCAAATGAAGATAGATTTTTACTATTCATCTAATTTTCAAAATTTCCTTAAACTTTCCTTTAATTCTTTTAATCAAAATTATAATTAATAAATGACACTATTTGTAAAGCTTAAATCCTCCTTTTTTTCTGGGATGCACTGTATGTCTCATTTATCATTTGTCTCATCTGTTTTACCTGTAGGTGTTTGACTTCTCCAAGATGGCTGTTGCTGAGCAGTGTCCCATGGATGAGAGCAGACAGCTGGATCCCTATGAGCAAGACAAGGAAGCACATGAATCCTTCATGAAAAGTAGGAGTAGTAGCCTCTTAGGACGTAAGGATATCCTGGAAGAGGTTGGTGTAACTGTTAAAAGGGGTAATATTCCATGAATTAGGGACCCACTTTAATACATAAGGAACCCACACTTATTTGTGGCTCTGAGTAAAGACTTATAGTGGAGTGAGATTGTAAAGTGATTTCCAAGCATATTATTGCGTCCTCTTTCCTAGAATCACTTAACAATCTCACTCTTCTATTCGGGTCTCTATACTCAGAGCCACAAATATGTGTGGGTTCCTTATGTAAGTGGGACACCAAAAATGTCACAAAGTGGGTCCCTAATTTATGGAATTGCCCAAATATATTATAAAACAGGGTCTAGAATGTAGGCAATCTAATTGGTCAAATGACACCATGTGACAGGGCATCTTTCTTTCCTACCACGCCTACCATGCCAAAAAGTTCCCATCAGCAAAAAGTGATCACCAATTAATATGGCTGAAAGTGATAAAGCACGGCTAGCGTATACATGTATCTGGCATGTACAAAATAAGATGCGGTGAATTGCTTGCAGTCTCAAATGGCAAAGACAATGATGCACGTATTGCACCTCAATGATCTTGTTCCCTTTTTGAGAAAGAGTACCGGTAGTTAGAGACAGATAGGAAAGCCGTCATCAAAAGGAGATGAAATGAAACACTTCCCCAGCCTTTCTTTTGAACCTTTTTTGTACATTTCATTCACCCAAACCCTGTGCCCCAATGAGAGTATAGCTAGTGCCCCCTTAATGTACGTCACACTCACTTATAGTAAGGGCCCCGTTTCATCTAAACTTGAAATCAATTCAGAAGTTCAATTTTTTATAAGCTACAGATATCATTGCATTTGATTGGCTGGGAACAATTTGTACAATTTTAGCGTTTTTGATGATAAAACATTTTATGAAATGGGACCCTGCATGATGTTGGTATCAAATGTGCGTGCAGGTATACAAAAAATTATACACATCAATTAAATCCAGTAACTCATTACATGCATACATACATTTATTACAAATGACAATGGATCTTGCAGATTGACAGGGGGTCCAGGGGGAAGTGTGGCGCCCTCATTGTTCTTGGTGGACCAGGTATCGGCAAGTCTTCTCTGCTAGCCAGGGCTGCTGATGTAGCATGCTTGAGGGCCGCCAAGGCAATGCCCAGGTATATAGTTCCTTGGATCAGGGACCCATTTCACAAAGCCTTCTTTCAATGATGAATGACAAAAATCAGTGATAAATCTGCTGATAACCAATCAGAAGCAAGGATTTCAGTAGCTTATAACAAAAACTGTCATTTGTCACTGATGACAAGTTTTGTGAAATGCCCTCCTGTTCATTTAAGTTTACTCCTGAGTGGCTTTATTCAACAAAAGGGACAAACGGGGGACTGCCACAGCAAAATTACGGCTCAAGTAATATGTAAATGAAAATATACTTCAAACAGTGTGGGTGTCCAGGTTTTTAATCCTTGATGAATAAAGAATAAAGAGATTTATGCACTTCTTGTAGCTACTTGCGCCCTCTTTATAGCAAACAATGCTAATTGGTACCCGTTGGTCCCCCATGATCCCCTTTTTCTTATTTTAATTGAGAGTTGATTTGATTAAATAACCACCTGTCAGTGACCATGCAGGGAGGTCTAATCCCTCCTGGTCAAACTAGTGCAGTCAGGCTTTAATGTTGGATACTTCAATTTCATTGAATCAATGTTCTCCTTCTTCTTCAGTGGACAGGGACCTAATTTGAACGTATTCTATCACTTTGTCGGTGCCATCCCAGGATCCACTAATCCAGAGAAAATGATCAAAAGACTTCTCAGAGAACTCAATGTCTGTAATGTAAGTTATGTACATTATCATGAGTTAGGAGTATTTTCAATCATCAAGATGTATGATATAAACAGTTGTCTAATACTGCAAAGAAAAAATTATGATGACATACTCATTGTGATTGGAGCTATTAGCTGAACATTATCTTTGAAATACCGGTACTGTTCTTTGTCAAAAGAGTAGATCAGCATGTTTTAGACACCATCTTTAATTATGTACTTATAATTTTAAGATATCTACACTCTTCAATGATGTTTTGAAACTGAAACACTGAAAAACACAATAAAGGTGTCTTTTGCTTGTAGAGAATCTAGTTGAAAATATAACGATGTTTGGTTTATTTTCATCATTAACTATTAGCCTAAATGGTCATTAGACTAAATGATATTTAAACGAAATGATTATTGGACCATTTGGATAGTACACAGCCGGGTGTAGACCATATGGAAATAGACCAATTGGGTAGTAGACGAACAGGTCTTAGACCAAATGGCATATACTTCTGCATGCTGTCTATATAGTACTCTGTCATTTGCTTAATCCTGTGACGTTCTGAAAGCTGTTTCACCATGGCATATATGTAAGCCTAAATAGTGCAGGTATATTCCTGGTTTCTTTTTCTGAGCATTATCTTTGATAGTCCCATGTATGCTCTTTGTTGTTAGGACCTTAACATGCCCAAGGACTATGAATCAGCGTGCCAGATTGCAAGCAGTGCCCTCTCAAACCCAAACACAAGGCCAACACTCATCGTCATTGATGCTCTCGACCAGGTATGAATCAGTTCTAATCATGTTGAAATTAACATCGCTTTCTCTATGGTGCGTAGAGTAGTTTAATAGATTGTAGATAGTACTGACAATTTCACTTTCCAAACTAAACCAAAGTGACTCATCCTCATATACTTGTGAGAAAAAGTTGACAGGAATGCACTTAAAAATGCTGTTTCTTTTCATATACATGACCAAGAGGATTGTCAGCAAATAATTACTGTTGGTGAAGGTGATGGGACAAACTATCACTTCCGAGGCGATCTGGATGTAGCTATCTCTCCGAAGCAAAGCTGAGGAAAGATGGCGTATACATTCAGATCGTCGAGGAAGTGATAGTTTGCCATTGGCTGAAACCAAAAGGTGATTATTTGCTTTATATTCCACATCGGAAACATTCCACTTCTTCCCTCATTTTAGACCAATAAATCATCAATTAACAGCAAGCAAAAGTTGCTGTCCAAACTGGCTCCACAGGTCTGTTGTGTCTTCTCCGTAATCCTAAATTCCATGAAAACACCATTTCTCTTTTTTGCCCGTTAAAAGCTTGATGAGGACGGAACGGCCTCCGCTTTAAGATGGTTGCCATCCAAACTAAGATGGTTGCCGCCCGAACTTGCACCCCAGGTCTGTTGTGTCTTGTCCATGATCAACGAAACCCCTCCTCATCATACGCTGAGAGAGAGGAAGATCAAACGGGTGGAGCTACCCGTCCCCCCTCTAGAGATGGAATCCAGAAGGGTAAGACAATTCAATTCAATTCAATTCAATTTATTTCATTCAGTTAAAAATACAACATTTCATATAACAATCAGCTATATAACATAAAATACACATTAAGAACATATTGGACAAGGACATAAAATTAACTGAATAGGTCGCAACCTGAAAGGAAACATAAACCCTATATAAAGGTTGACCCTTTTTTTGATACTAGAAAATATGAAATATATTTGTAACTAAACATTATACAATACACAAATTAAGAAAACAAACACGTACAAACAAACAAATAAAATATGTCTTGAATTCAAATGATTATTGCAAAAATACACAAAAGAAATTTCTTATACCTACGTTTAAATTCATTTACACTAGCAGAATTATGAATATAATGAGGAAGAGTGTTCCACTAAAACGGTCCTTAGAAAATAATTATTTGTTGGTTTATTACTGTACAAGTCAATGGCAAATGAAATTTTTTAGCATTTCTAGTATTATAATTATGAATATTACAGTTTAATATAAACAATTTGGAAATAGAATCAGGAAGATTATTCCCCCTGCCAGTGTCAATATTATTCAATAATATTTTTTGCGGTGTAGTTGTCAGTGGATTCTGCGTAAAGGGCGGATAACTCTCCCGTTTGTGATAGGTGCAGAAATATCACTAATTTAAGTTTTTCCTCCCAAGTGCCTTTACCCTTGGGGTGCTACTCAAAATATTTAATATATACTTTTCTTTTATAGGACTTGTAACGATACTATTAATAGTTCTCTAAAAAGAAAGACAATACTTTTTAGAAACATTGAAAAGATTTCAGTAGCTTATAACAAAATCTGTCACTATTCACTGATGACAAGTTTTGTGGAACGCCCCCCTGAACCAAAATTTGAACTTTGAACAGGAGATTGTATCAGAGATCCTAGGTCAGTTCGACAAGCGTCTGGACGAGGAGCAGATGGTGAGTCTTCTGAGCAAGGAAGCATCTCAGAACCCTCTCTGGCTGTCTATCGCTTGTGAAGAGCTCCGAGTCTACGGTGTCTTCTCTAAGGCCACAGACAAGATCAACACCCTGGCAGATGGGCTTTTAGAGTAAGTTGATTGTATTTAAATAATTCATGATAATAGTGGGTTCTTGTCCATTAATATTGATGTGTAAATGTCTTGTTTTCAGGCTCCTGGCCCACTTTCTAGAGAGGTTTGAAGCTGAGGTTGGAGGGAGCCTTATGATAGCCACCCTGTGTCTCCTGGAGTGCTCCTCTTCAGGTCTCCTGGAGGCTGATCTCCTTCCCTCCCTTGAGACAAAGATATATAAATATAAATGTTTTTAATTTTCTTTGTCAGGCTCCTAGCACAAGTCCTATAGAGCTATAAGAGTGGAGGGAGCCTGTTGGTAGCCACCCTGTCTCTCCTTGAGTGCTCCTTCATAGGTCACCTGGAGTCCGAGCTCCTTCCCTCTCTATGAGACAAAGTTGTATGAAATGATGTATCACCTGTCTATTTCTCTTTTCAGGCTCCTGGCTCAAGTCCTGGAGAGGTTGGAAGCTGAGGGTGGAGGGAGCCTTATGGTTGCTACCCTGTGTCTCCTGGAGTGCTCCTCCTCTGGTCTCCTGGAGGCTGAGCTACTGGCCATCCTCGGAGATGAGGATAACCTGATGCCTTCAGATAATGGAAAGAACAAAAAGAAAAAAGGTTTGTATTAAAGATGAGATGATTCATTGATCATTTATTTGTTTGCATGTTATGAAATTAGTCAGTAAGGCCTACAGGCTAACATCCTAAACAAGGAAAACAACACCCTCAAAGGGTGTTGGACTACACATCCTCAAGAAAGATTACAGAGAGTCCTTTTCAGGACCCCACAGTCCTCCTTCTCTCTCTCTCACATGGTGCACCCGCAAGCCTACTGTATAACACCCTCAAAGTTCCACTATTATATAGCTTGGAATTGTGACATGATCTTAATGCCCCCATAAAGATATCATTTTGGAAGATGCTTCCTTCAATATATGTACATTCACATGATTTGTATGTATTACATAGCATGTATTAGCATCAAGCATGCATCAAAGGAGACATGAAATTGCAATAATTGCTTTAATACCGTAAGGTGCAACACTAAGCTCATTCAAATTACATGTACCGTAAATCTCTGTGTATAAGATGCACTTTTTTCCCGCAAAATTTTGTTTTGAAATTTGGGGGTGCGTCTTTTAAGTGTCGATTTATGCCCCCTCCACCTGCACTGTGCCTGGCAATATCTCCAAGCTCATTCATACAAGGTGTGTTGACTCACCACTTGCACCAATACAGTCACAGTAAGATACTGTAGGAAGTTATTTGAAGTGGCACAGTAAAACTGTACTAGATTATATAATCTGTAATCCAGGTTACAAAGTTGCAACAGTAATGTACTCTCACTATTTGTCACCTGGGTTATAGTGATGGCACAGCATCGAACTGTAGGATACAACTACAACAACACTACCTGTATGGCCGGATTTCTGTTGGACTTAGAGAAAAATTTGTCTGTCATCTTTATTTTAAAAAATGACATTGTTACTATTATTTGTGTCAAGTTCACAAAAACAAATCGGCACCTTCAACTGCACCTCGCAGTGCATTTTTTAACACGGATCTGGCTTGCTGCCTACAGAGTCAGCATTTTTTTTGTTTTTGTTATTTATTTTGTTTCCCCCGAAAAATAGGGGTGCATCTAATACACAGAGATTTACAATCTAAGCTTTTTTTAAGTATATCCAGTGAAAATGAATGACGAAAAAGGATCAGTAAAAGATGACAAATATTGCTGCGATACTGGGGGGTGCACGAGATATAGAATTTCTTGAAATGGGTGTAACTTAATCAAAATATAACCCTTTTCATATACAGTGAAACCTGTATATAAAGACTGCTCAAGGAAGACAGTCACACGAAAAGTGGTCTTTATAGGCAGCTGGTCTCTAGAGCAGGTTCTACTTCATCTTCTATGTATTTTGAAATGTTCAGGTGCCAGCAAGAAGAGGAAAAAATCCAACAAGCCCCAGCCGCTGACCGCCGTCAAGTGGGCCCGGGTCTACCGTACTCTGCAACCTTTCCTACGACCCTTTGGGGAGAGTGGAGAGGGGCGGCTTGAGTTCTACCACCGCTCCCTCAGCAAGGCAGTCAGAAAGAAGTATTTCAATGCCCGGCTGGCTGGGGAAGGAGAGGGCGCTGCCATGAACGTAACTCTTGTATGCTGGTGGAACACAAAACTGGCCGATTACTTTGAAAATGTGTCTAATCTGGAGAGGAAAGTTGAGGTTAGTGTCAGATGATGTAATAATAATAACGGTGAACATTTGTAATGCTCCATATTTGTCAAAATTGACACTCCTGGCGCTGTTGTGAGAAAACTGTATGATTGTAGGCATACAGGTGTACGTCTATCAAGGAATGCAAAATACTCAAAATTTAAGTTTAATATACCGTAAATCTCTGTGTGTAAGACGCACCTGTGTATAAAACGCACCCCTATTTTTGGGGCCAAGAAAACAGCAAGCCAGGTCTGTGTTAAACAACCCACGCAGGGAAGGACTTTCATTTAAATGTGAGGTGCAGTTGAAGGTGCCGATTTGTGCTTGTGAACTTGTCACAAATAATAGTAACAATGTCGTTTTTAGAAGAATGTGTAAGATCATTAATGTAAATTAAGAACAGTAGAGGACCTAGAATAGAACCTTGTGGTACGCCGTGTGTAATAGAAGAAAAATTGGAGGAATTATTATATAAACTACATATTGAGATCTATTAGAAAGATTACTTTCAGGCCAAGATGACAGACAAATTGGAGTGTCGTTCTAGTTTCCGAGTGGTGAGTCAACACAGATTACTTCTTTTTTTCTTCTTTTCTTCTTTTACCTGTGTATAAGACGCACCCCCGACTTTCAATTTTTTTCGGCGGCCAAAAAGTTTGTCTTATACACAGAGATTTACGGTACTTCAAGACATAATATTATGCATTTATAAATTATACATTATGCATTTACGTATATTATATTGTCTCTTCTTTAATTCATTCAGATTTGTTTATATACGTAATTATCATCATTTAACCTTCTCGTATATGTTGCATGTTGATATTTGTAGTAATAGAATATAAACTGTAATGAAAGGGTCAAAGTAAAAAACAAGCAGTTATGCTATGAATTGTGGGCAGCACTAAAGTCTCATTTAAAATCTGAACAAGTAGAATTGAATTTACATGGAAAGGAACAATATTCATTATGAAATATAATGTAAGGATCACTTTTTAAACAAATTGATTGCTTTTGAGTTTTCAGGAGAAGCCACATCAACTGATCAAATAGGGGTTAAATTCTATTTGACTTTTGACTGAATGCAGGTGTGATTGAGACATGATTAACAAGACAAGACTGGGCACAAGGAAATGAGACAATTTATGCTTGGGACACATATTCAAGATTCCAATTTAATGACTTAAATTTGTTTGCGTTTCAGGAATATCCATATCAACTGAGAAAGTTAGGAGACAAGGAGCGTTTAACTGAATGCCTCTCTGATTGGGATATGATCAAGGGTCTGTATAATGAAGACCACAGCTCGCAGCTTCTTTCTTACTGGAGACAGGTAATACAAAAAAAAATACAAATTAAATTTCATAGCATAGTAACCAAATATAGAGAGGATCATTCTCAGTGTTATTATATAGCTAAAACAATGCTCCCAAGGGAGTGGAAAATGTGCATACATTGTGTGCGGGTAAGCCCGAGTCCGATGACCGGGGTAATAATATATCTGTAAAGCGCTTACCGGTAGGCACATCACTGTATCGATGTATTGGGCGCTGTGTAAAAGCGGAATATTATTATAATTATTATTATTAGAAACAATCTCTAAACTTTAGAAGTGCATAGGGATGTTATCTGCACTCTATTATTACCGGTATTATTATTTTTAAACACTTTGCAAAAAAAACATTAATTAAAATTGTTATTTGATTATTGATTGGCTTATTCAAGATCCTATACAGTACATTCTCCCTTGTACATTCAAAACCATAGAGACCGTCCCAGGTTTAAATATTGGTCTTATTAGCTTCGCCAGCATTTCAATGTTTCCCTATTAATCATGTTTTTAATTCAGTTAAAAAAGAAGGTTTCTCTAGCCTCTAAAGCACTAATAAATGTTCAGATGAATGAATCCGTCTGGTTCTGATTTTGAATGCAAAATACCCATCTGCCGTGTATTCACTTCTTTTGTAATAGGTATTTACGTTTGGCTCTATACGTTTAAAATGATTTGGCTTAAAACTTGCACCTTCATTCTTCTATAGATGGATGAGAAGTATGATACAATGGCATCTAAATACACCGAGATGAGTGTTGCTATGTCGAGTGATGATCCTAAAAAAACTGCAGATAAACTCAGCTGCCTTGCACGCATTCTGTAAGTGCCTAACAAGCTTTAGTACTATGCATGTGGTACATGTACCTTTTAAAGGTATAATCTAAAGGTTTTGATATGGTTGTAAATGTACTGCAGTTGAAGTTATTAGTAATTAGGCTTAAAATCTGAAGGAAAAACATCCTGGGCAGTCGTTAGAAGAATTATCGATATTCAGAAAGGGGGGAAAAAAGAATTAGAAAGGGGGAGGGGGGGGGGGGTGGGGGAAATTAGAATGGTAAAAATTATATTTGTACTGTGATTTGAAAGAAAGTATTTACTGTTGCTGCTACCCATCATCTCTCAACTAATTTTATACTGACTTGATTTGTCAAGATATATGCATGTACATGTACAGTGTATAATACTCATAAAATCGTCTGTCTTTGATTTGTGCATACATCCTTGTTGTTTTGTCTTGTCTGTTGTAAAAGCCGTTCAAGAGCATAGAAACATGACTGCTGATAGAATTCTTCTCTCAAGAAACATCCATTTGAAAATAGTTAACAAATGGAAGTTTATTGATGCATTGTCTCGTCTCATATAATATCCGTTCAAAAGAATAGAAGAAACAAACCAAAAAAGTTTTTTGAATGTTTTTTCCCCCCTCATTACAAGGAGGATCCATTGAAAAGTACGACCATTCATTGAATGTTGTAACATGCTTCATATATTATTCATTTGGAAAAATTGAAGATTTAACAATTTGTTGATGTATTGTTTTAACTGCCACTAAAACCCAGTTTAAAGGGATAATAAGATCTTTGTCTCAGATTCTAAACAAAATCCTGGATACACATAATCATAAATCTTTAGTTCAGTCAGGAATCCCATGACGTTTACAAGCGGATTGCCCATCTGATTATCAAGATATTTATAATTTAAATTCGAAATTTTTATGCCTCCGCCACCGAAGGTGGTGCCGGAGGCATCATGTTTTCGGGTTGTCCGTCCGTACGTCCGTACGTCCGTCCCGTTTGACCGTTATCACAATATCTCAAGAACCATTTAAGATTTAAACTTAAGACTCTGGAATAGTATTTATCACCATAGGAAGACGATCTGATTAGATTTTGGAGTACGTAGGTCAAAGGTCACAGGTCACAGAGGTCAACTTATGAAATTCCTTGTATTGAGTTTGTTAGCGCGATATCTCAAGAACCATTTGAGATTTAAACTTCAAACTTAAGGATAGTATGTATCACCATAGGAAGACGATCTGATTGGATTTTGGAGCACGTATGTCAAAGGTCAAGGGTCACAGAGGTCAACTTATGAAATTCCATACATTGAGATTGTTATCATGATATCTCAAGAACCCCTGGAGATTTAAACTTCAAACTTAGTGATAGTGTGTATCACTATAGGAAAACAATCTGATTAAATTTTGGAGCACGTAGGTCAAAGGTCAAGGGTCATAGAGGTCAACTTATGAAATTCCATACATTGAGATTGTTATCATGATATCTCAAGAACCACTGGAGATGTAAAAACTTCAAACTTAAGGATAGTATGTATCACCATAGGAAGACGATCTGATTAGATTTTGGAGCACGTAGGTCAAAGGTCAAGGGTCACAGAGGTCAACTTATGAAATTCCATACATTGAGATTGTTATAATATCTCAAGAACCACTGGAGATTTAAACTCCAAACTTGTTTAAATTGCTCTATGGCGGAGGCATCATTTTCGACTGCGCGCAGTCAAAATTCCATCTAGTTTTTGAATAGGTTAGTTTCCCCACAATGAATGTCCATACATGCCATTAGATGGATCCTGACCCCTAATCCTTTTGAAAGGGGGGTAGTGGCAAATATTGTAAAAATTTGAATTATCACAACTTTCGGGCCGAAATTGTAAGGGCCGGGTGGTTCAGCATTTTGAAGGAAAAAATTATATTTTTTGATTAGGCTAGTTACCCCACAATGAATGTACATACATGCCATTAGATGAATCCTGACCCCCATATCCCTTTGAAAGGGGTGTAGGGGCAAATATTGTGATAATTTGAATAAACACCAATTTCGTGCCGAAATTGTAAGGGCCGGGGTGGTTCAGCATTTTGGAGGAAAATATTATTTTTTTGAATAGGTTAGTTTCCCCACAATGAATGTCCATACATGCCATTAGATGGATCTTGACCCCCATATCTCTTTGAAAGGGGCGTAGGGGCAAATATTGTGATAATTTGAATTATCACAACTTTCGTGCCGAAATTGTAAGGGCCGGGGTGGTTCAGCATTTTGGAGGAAAATATTATTTTTTTTCAATAGGTTAGTTTCCCCACAATGAATGTCCATACATGCCATTAGATGGATCCTGACCCCTAATCACTTTGAAAGGGGCGTAGGGGCAAATATTGTGATAATTTGAATAAACACCAATTTCGTGCCGAAATTGTAAGGGCCGGGGTGGTTCAGCATTTTGGAGGAAAATATTATTTTTTTTGAATAGGTTAGTTTCCCCACAATGAATGTCCATACATGCCATTAGATGGATCTTGACCCCCATATCTCTTTGAAAGGGGCGTAGGGGCAAATATTGTGATAATTTGAATTATCACAACTTTCGTGCCGAAATTGTAAGGGCCGGGGTGGTTCAGCATTTTGGAGGAAAATATATATTTTTTTGAATAGGTTAGTTTCCCCACAATGAATGTCCATACATGCCATTAGATGGATCCTGACCCCTAATCCCTTTGAAAGGGGCGTAGGGGCAAATATTGTGATAATTTGAATAAACACCAGTTTCAGGCCGAAATGGTAAGGGCCCGGGGTGGTTCAGGATTTTGGAGGAAAATATATATATATTTTTTAATAGGCTAGTTTCCCCACAATGATTGTACCTACATGCAATTAAATCGATTCTGACCCCCATATCCCTTTGAAAGGGGGGTAGTGGCAAATATTGTAAAAATTTGAATTATCACAACTTTCGGGCCGAAATTGTAAGGGCCGGGGTGGTTCAGCATTTTGAAGGAAAAAATTATATTTTTTGATTAGGCTAGTTACCCCACAATGAATGTACATACATGCCATTAGATGAATCCTGACCCCCATATCCCTTTGAAAGGGGTGTAGGGGCAAATATTGTGATAATTTGAATAAACACCAATTTCGTGCCGAAATTGTAAGGGCCGTGGTGGTTCAGCATTTTGGAGGAAAATATTATTTTTTTTGAATAGGTTAGTTTCCCCACAATGAATGTCCATACATGCCATTAGATGGATCTTGACCCCCATATCTCTTTGAAAGGGGCGTAGGGGCAAATATTGTGATAATTTGAATTATCACAACTTTCGTGCCGAAATTGTAAGGGCCGGGGTGGTTCAGCATTTTGGAGGAAAATATATTTTTTTTTGAATAGGTTAGTTTCCCCACAATGAATGTCCATACATGCCATTAGATGGATCCTGACCCCTAATCCCTTTGAAAGGGGCGTAGGGGCAAATATTGTGATAATTTGAATAAACACCAGTTTCAGGCCGAAATGGTAAGGGCCCGGGGTGGTTCAGGATTTTGGAGGAAAATATATATATATTTTTTAATAGGCTAGTTTCCCCACAATGATTGTACCTACATGCAATTAAATCGATTCTGACCCCCATATCCCTTTGAAAGGGGGGTAGTGGCAAATATTGTAAAAATTTGAATTATCACAACTTTCGGGCCGAAATTGTAAGGGCCGGGGTGGTTCAGCATTTTGAAGGAAAAAATTATATTTTTTGATTAGGCTAGTTACCCCACAATGAATGTACATACATGCCATTAGATGAATCCTGACCCCCATATCCCTTTGAAAGGGGCGTAGGGGCAAATATTGTAAAAATTTGAATTATCACAACTTTCGGGCCGAAATTAGAAGGTCCGGGGTGGTTTAGCATTTTGGAGGAAAATATTATATTTTTTTAATAGGTTAGTTTCCCCACAATGAATGTCCATACATGCCATTAGATGGATCTTGACCCCCATATCCCTTTGAAAGGGGCGTAGGGGCAAATATTGTGATAATTTGAATTATCACAACTTTCGTGCCGAAATGGTAAGGGCCCGGGGTGGTTCAGGATTTTGGAGGAAAATATATATATATTTTTTAATAGGCTAGTTTCCCCACAATGATTGTACCTACATGCAATTAAATCGATTCTGACCCCCATATCCCTTTGAAAGGGGGGTAGTGGCAAATATTGTAAAAATTTGAATTATCACAACTTTCGGGCCGAAATTGTAAGGGCCGGGGTGGTTCAGCATTTTGAAGGAAAAAATTATATTTTTTGATTAGGCTAGTTACCCCACAATGAATGTACATACATGCCATTAGATGAATCCTGACCCCCATATCCCTTTGAAAGGGGTGTAGGGGCAAATATTGTGATAATTTGAATAAACACCAATTTCGTGCCGAAATTAGAAGGTCCGGGGTGGTTCAGCATTTTGGAGGAAAATATTATATTTTTTGAATAGGCTAGTTTCCCCACAATGAATGTACCTACATGCCATTAGATGGATCTTGACCCCCATATCCCTTTGAAAGGGGCGTAGGGGCAAATATTGTGATAATTTGAATAAACACCAATTTCAGGCCGAAATGGTAAGGGCCGGGGTGGTTCAGCATTTTGGAGGAAAATATTATATTTTTTTAATAGGCTAGTTTCCCCACAATGAATGTACATCAATGCCATTAGATGGATCCTGACCCCCATATCCCTTTGAAAGGGGCGTAGGGGCAAATATTGTAAAAATTTGAATTATCACAATTTTCAGGCCGAAATGGTAAGGGCCGGGGTGGTTCAGCATTTTGGAGGAAAATATTATATTTTTTTAATAGGTTAGTTTCCCCACAATGAATGTCCATACATGCCATTAGATGGATCTTGACCCCCATATCCCTTTGAAAGGGGCGTAGGGGCAAATATTGTGATAATTTGAATTATCACAACTTTCGTGCCGAAATGGTAAGGGCCCGGGGTGGTTCAGGATTTTGGAGGAAAATATATATATATTTTTTAATAGGCTAGTTTCCCCACAATGATTGTACCTACATGCAATTAAATCGATTCTGACCCCCATATCTCTTTGAAAGGGGCGTAGGGGCAAATATTGTGATAATTTGAATTATCACAACTTTCGTGCCGAAATTGTAAGGGCCGGGGTGGTTCAGCATTTTGGAGGAAAATATATTTTTTTTTCAATAGGTTAGTTTCCCCACAATGAATGTCCATACATGCCATTAGATGGATCCTGACCCCTAATCACTTTGAAAGGGGCGTAGGGGCAAATATTGTGATAATTTGAATAAACAACAGTTTCAGGCCGAAATGGTAAGGGCCGGGGTGGTTCAGGATTTTGGAGGAAAATATATATATTTTTTTAATAGGCTAGTTTCCCCACAATGATTGTACCTACATGCAATTAAATCGATTCTGACCCCCATATCCCTTTGAAAGGGGTGTAGGGGCAAATATTGTGATAATTTGAATAAACACCAATTTCGTGCCGAAATTGTAAGGGCCGGGGTGGTTCAGCATTTTGGAGGAAAATATTATTTTTTTGAATAGGTTAGTTTCCCCACAATGAATGTCCATACATGCCATTAGATGGATCTTGACCCCCATATCTCTTTGAAAGGGGCGTAGGGGCAAATATTGTGATAATTTGAATTATCACAACTTTCGTGCCGAAATTGTAAGGGCCGGGGTGGTTCAGCATTTTGGAGGAAAATATTTTTTTTTTTAATAGGTTAGTTTCCCCACAATGATTGTACCTACATGCAATTAAATCGATTCTGACCCCCATATCTCTTTGAAAGGGGCGTAGGGGCAAATATTGTGATAATTTGAATTATCACAACTTTCGTGCCGAAATTGTAAGGGCCGGGGTGGTTCAGCATTTTGGAGGAAAATATTTTTTTTTTTGAATAGGTTAGTTTCCCCACAATGAATGTCCATACATGCCATTAGATGGATCTTGACCCCCATATCCCTTTGAAAGGGGCGTGGGGGCAAATATTGTGATAATTTGAATTATCACAACTTTCGTGCCGAAATGGTAAGGGCCCGGGGTGGTTCAGCATTTTGGAGGAAAATATTTTTTTTTTTTAATAGGCTAGTTACCCCACAATGAATGTTTTATACATGCCATTAGATGGATCCTGACCCCTAATCACTTTGAAAGGGGCGTAGGGGCAAATATTGTGATAATTTGAATAAACAACAGTTTCAGGCCGAAATGGTAAGGGCCGTGGTGGTTCAGCATTTTGGAGGAAAATATTATTTTTTTTTAATAGGTTAGTTTCCCCACAATGAATGTCCATACATGCCATTAGATGGATCTTGACCCCCATATCTCTTTGAAAGGGGCGTAGGGGCAAATATTGTGATAATTTGAATTATCACAACTTTCGTGCCGAAATTGTAAGGGCCGGGGTGGTTCAGCATTTTGGAGGAAAATATTTTTTTTTTTAATAGGTTAGTTTCCCCACAATGATTGTACCTACATGCAATTAAATCGATTCTGACCCCCATATCTCTTTGAAAGGGGCGTAGGGGCAAATATTGTGATAATTTGAATTATCACAACTTTCGTGCCGAAATTGTAAGGGCCGGGGTGGTTCAGCATTTTGGAGGAAAATATTTTTTTTTTTCAATAGGTTAGTTTCCCCACAATGAATGTCCATACATGCCATTAGATGGATCCTGACCCCTAATCACTTTGAAAGGGGCGTAGGGGCAAATATTGTGATAATTTGAATAAACAACAGTTTCAGGCCGAAATGGTAAGGGCCGGGGTGGTTCAGGATTTTGGAGGAAATATATATATTTTTTTAATAGGCTAGTTTCCCCACAATGATTGTACCTACATGCAATTAAATCGATTCTGACCCCCATATCCCTTTGAAAGGGGTGTAGGGGCAAATATTGTGATAATTTGAATAAACACCAATTTCGTGCCGAAATTGTAAGGGCCGGGGTGGTTCAGCATTTTGGAGGAAAATATTATTTTTTTTGAATAGGTTAGTTTCCCCACAATGAATGTCCATACATGCCATTAGATGGATCTTGACCCCCATATCTCTTTGAAAGGGGCGTAGGGGCAAATATTGTGATAATTTGAATAAACACCAATTTCGTGCCGAAATTGTAAGGGCCGTGGTGGTTCAGCATTTTGGAGGAAAATATTATTTTTTTTGAATAGGTTAGTTTCCCCACAATGAATGTCCATACATGCCATTAGATGGATCTTGACCCCCATATCCCTTTGAAAGGGGCGTAGGGGCAAATATTGTGATAATTTGAATAAACACCAGTTTCAGGCCGAAATGGTAAGGGCCGGGGTGGTTCAGCATTTTGGAGGAAAATATTTTTTTGTTGAATAGGTTAGTTTCCCCACAATGAATGTCCATACATGCCATTAGATGGATCTTGACCCCCATATCCCTTTGAAAGGGGCGTGGGGGCAAATATTGTGATAATTTGAATTATCACAACTTTCGTGCCGAAATGGTAAGGGCCCGGGGTGGTTCAGCATTTTGGAGGAAATATTTTTTTTTTTTTAATAGGTTAGTTTCCCACAATGATTGTACCTACATGCAATTAAATCGATTCTGACCCCCATATCTCTTTGAAAGGGGCGTAGGGGCAAATATTGTGATAATTTGAATTATCACAACTTTCGTGCCGAAATTGTAAGGGCCGGGGTGGTTCAGCATTTTGGAGGAAAATATTTTTTTTTTTCAATAGGTTAGTTTCCCCACAATGAATGTCCATACATGCCATTAGATGGATCCTGACCCCTAATCACTTTGAAAGGGGCGTAGGGGCAAATATTGTGATAATTTGAATAAACAACAGTTTCAGGCCGAAATGGTAAGGGCCGGGGTGGTTCAGGATTTTGGAGGAAAATATATATATTTTTTTAATAGGCTAGTTTCCCCACAATGATTGTACCTACATGCAATTAAATCGATTCTGACCCCCATATCCCTTTGAAAGGGGTGTAGGGGCAAATATTGTGATAATTTGAATAAACACCAATTTCGTGCCGAAATTGTAAGGGCCGGGGTGGTTCAGCATTTTGGAGGAAAATATTATTTTTTTTGAATAGGTTAGTTTCCCCACAATGAATGTCCATACATGCCATTAGATGGATCTTGACCCCCATATCTCTTTGAAAGGGGCGTAGGGGCAAATATTGTGATAATTTGAATAAACACCAATTTCGTGCCGAAATTGTAAGGGCCGTGGTGGTTCAGCATTTTGGAGGAAAATATTATTTTTTTTGAATAGGTTAGTTTCCCCACAATGAATGTCCATACATGCCATTAGATGGATCTTGACCCCCATATCCCTTTGAAAGGGGCGTAGGGGCAAATATTGTGATAATTTGAATAAACACCAGTTTCAGGCCGAAATGGTAAGGGCCGGGGTGGTTCAGCATTTTGGAGGAAAATATTTTTTTTTTTGAATAGGTTAGTTTCCCCACAATGAATGTCCATACATGCCATTAGATGGATCTTGACCCCCATATCCCTTTGAAAGGGGCGTGGGGGCAAATATTGTGATAATTTGAATTATCACAACTTTCGTGCCGAAATGGTAAGGGCCCGGGGTGGTTCAGCATTTTGGAGGAAAATATTTTTTTTTTTTAATAGGCTAGTTACCCCACAATGAATGTTTTATACATGCCATTAGATGGATCCTGACCCCTAATCACTTTGAAAGGGGCGTAGGGGCAAATATTGTGATAATTTGAATAAACAACAGTTTCAGGCCGAAATGGTAAGGGCCGTGGTGGTTCAGCATTTTGGAGGAAAATATTATTTTTTTTGAATAGGTTAGTTTCCCCACAATGAATGTCCATACATGCCATTAGATGGATCTTGACCCCCATATCTCTTTGAAAGGGGCGTAGGGGAAAATATTGTGATAATTTGAATTATCACAACTTTCGTGCCGAAATTGTAAGGGCCGGGGTGGTTCAGCATTTTGGAGGAAAATATTTTTTTTTTTAATAGGTTAGTTTCCCCACAATGATTGTACCTACATGCAATTAAATCGATTCTGACCCCCATATCTCTTTGAAAGGGGCGTAGGGGCAAATATTGTGATAATTTGAATTATCACAACTTTCGTGCCGAAATTGTAAGGGCCGGGGTGGTTCAGCATTTTGGAGGAAAATATTTTTTTTTTTCAATAGGTTAGTTTCCCCACAATGAATGTCCATACATGCCATTAGATGGATCCTGACCCCTAATCACTTTGAAAGGGGCGTAGGGGCAAATATTGTGATAATTTGAATAAACAACAGTTTCAGGCCGAAATGGTAAGGGCCGGGGTGGTTCAGGATTTTGGAGGAAAATATATATTTTTTTTAATAGGCTAGTTTCCCCACAATGATTGTACCTACATGCCATTAGATGGATCTTGACCCCCATATCCCTTTGAAAGGGGCGTAGGGGCAAATATTGTGATAATTTGAATAAACACCAATTTCAGGCCGAAATGGTAAGGGCCGGGGTGGTTCAGCATTTTGGAGGAAAATATTATATTTTTTTAATAGGCTAGTTTCCCCACAATGAATGTACATCAATGCCATTAGATGGATCCTGACCCCCATATCCCTTTGAAAGGGGCGTAGGGGCAAATATTGTAAAAATTTGAATTATCACAATTTTCAGGCCGAAATGGTAAGGGCCGGGGTGGTTCAGCATTTTGGAGGAAAATATTATATTTTTTTAATAGGTTAGTTTCCCCACAATGAATGTCCATACATGCCATTAGATGGATCTTGACCCCCATATCCCTTTGAAAGGGGCGTAGGGGCAAATATTGTGATAATTTGAATTATCACAACTTTCGTGCCGAAATGGTAAGGGCCGGGGTGGTTCAGGATTTTGGAGGAAAAATATATATATTTTTTAATAGGCTAGTTTCCCCACAATGATTGTACCTACATGCAATTAAATCGATTCTGACCCCCATATCTCTTTGAAAGGGGCGTAGGGGCAAATATTGTGATAATTTGAATTATCACAACTTTCGTGCCGAAATTGTAAGGGCCGGGGTGGTTCAGCATTTTGGAGGAAAATATTTTTTTTTTCAATAGGTTAGTTTCCCCACAATGAATGTCCATACATGCCATTAGATGGATCCTGACCCCTAATCACTTTGAAAGGGGCGTAGGGGCAAATATTGTGATAATTTGAATAAACAACAGTTTCAGGCCGAAATGGTAAGGGCCGGGGTGGTTCAGGATTTTGGAGGAAAATATATATATTTTTTTAATAGGCTAGTTTCCCCACAATGATTGTACCTACATGCAATTAAATCGATTCTGACCCCCATATCCCTTTGAAAGGGGTGTAGGGGCAAATATTGTGATAATTTGAATAAACACCAATTTCGTGCCGAAATTGTAAGGGCCGGGGTGGTTCAGCATTTTGGAGGAAAATATTATTTTTTTTGAATAGGTTAGTTTCCCCACAATGAATGTCCATACATGCCATTAGATGGATCTTGACCCCCATATCTCTTTGAAAGGGGCGTAGGGGCAAATATTGTGATAATTTGAATAAACACCAATTTCGTGCCGAAATTGTAAGGGCCGTGGTGGTTCAGCATTTTGGAGGAAAATATTATTTTTTTTGAATAGGTTAGTTTCCCCACAATGAATGTCCATACATGCCATTAGATGGATCTTGACCCCCATATCCCTTTGAAAGGGGCGTAGGGGCAAATATTGTGATAATTTGAATAAACACCAGTTTCAGGCCGAAATGGTAAGGGCCGGGGTGGTTCAGCATTTTGGAGGAAAATATTTTTTTTTTTGAATAGGTTAGTTTCCCCACAATGAATGTCCATACATGCCATTAGATGGATCTTGACCCCCATATCCCTTTGAAAGGGGCGTGGGGGCAAATATTGTGATAATTTGAATTATCACAACTTTCGTGCCGAAATGGTAAGGGCCGGGGTGGTTCAGCATTTTGGAGGAAAATATTTTTTTTTTAATAGGCTAGTTACCCCACAATGAATGTTTTATACATGCCATTAGATGGATCCTGACCCCTAATCACTTTGAAAGGGGCGTAGGGGCAAATATTGTGATAATTTGAATAAACAACAGTTTCAGGCCGAAATGGTAAGGGCCGTGGTGGTTCAGCATTTTGGAGGAAAATATTATTTTTTTTGAATAGGTTAGTTTCCCCACAATGAATGTCCATACATGCCATTAGATGGATCTTGACCCCCATATCTCTTTGAAAGGGGCGTAGGGGAAAATATTGTGATAATTTGAATTATCACAACTTTCGTGCCGAAATTGTAAGGGCCGGGGTGGTTCAGCATTTTGGAGGAAAATATTTTTTTTTTTTAATAGGTTAGTTTCCCCACAATGATTGTACCTACATGCAATTAAATCGATTCTGACCCCCATATCTCTTTGAAAGGGGCGTAGGGGCAAATATTGTGATAATTTGAATTATCACAACTTTCGTGCCGAAATTGTAAGGGCCGGGGTGGTTCAGCATTTTGGAGGAAAATATTTTTTTTTTTCAATAGGTTAGTTTCCCCACAATGAATGTCCATACATGCCATTAGATGGATCCTGACCCCTAATCACTTTGAAAGGGGCGTAGGGGCAAATATTGTGATAATTTGAATAAACAACAGTTTCAGGCCGAAATGGTAAGGGCCGGGGTGGTTCAGGATTTTGGAGGAAAATATATATATTTTTTTAATAGGCTAGTTTCCCCACAATGATTGTACCTACATGCCATTAGATGGATCTTGACCCCCATATCCCTTTGAAAGGGGCGTAGGGGCAAATATTTGATAATTTGAATAAACACCAATTTCAGGCCGAAATGGTAAGGGCCGGGGTGGTTCAGCATTTTGGAGGAAAATATTATATTTTTTAATAGGCTAGTTTCCCCACAATGAATGTACATCAATGCCATTAGATGGATCCTGACCCCCATATCCCTTTGAAAGGGGCGTAGGGGCAAATATTGTAAAAATTTGAATTATCACAATTTTCAGGCCGAAATGGTAAGGGCCGGGGTGGTTCAGCATTTTGGAGGAAAATATTATATTTTTTTAATAGGTTAGTTTCCCCACAATGAATGTCCATACATGCCATTAGATGGATCTTGACCCCCATATCCCTTTGAAAGGGGCGTAGGGGCAAATATTGTGATAATTTGAATTATCACAACTTTCGTGCCGAAATGGTAAGGGCCCGGGGTGGTTCAGGATTTTGGAGGAAAATATATATATATTTTTTAATAGGCTAGTTTCCCCACAATGATTGTACCTACATGCAATTAAATCGATTCTGACCCCCATATCTCTTTGAAAGGGGCGTAGGGGCAAATATTTTGATAATTTGAATTATCACAACTTTCGTGCCGAAATTGTAAGGGCCGGGGTGGTTCAGCATTTTGGAGGAAAATATATTTTTTTTTCAATAGGTTAGTTTCCCCACAATGAATGTCCATACATGCCATTAGATGGATCCTGACCCCTAATCACTTTGAAAGGGGCGTAGGGGCAAATATTGTGATAATTTGAATAAACAACAGTTTCAGGCCGAAATGGTAAGGGCCGGGGTGGTTCAGGATTTTGGAGGAAAATATATATATTTTTTTAATAGGCTAGTTTCCCCACAATGATTGTACCTACATGCAATTAAATCGATTCTGACCCCCATATCTCTTTGAAAGGGGCGTAGGGGCAAATATTGTGATAATTTGAATTATCACAACTTTCGTGCCGAAATTGTAAGGGCCGGGGTGGTTCAGCATTTTGGAGGAAAATATTTTTTTTTTCAATAGGTTAGTTTCCCCACAATGAATGTCCATACATGCCATTAGATGGATCCTGACCCTAATCACTTTGAAAGGGGCGTAGGGGCAAATATTGTGATAATTTGAATAAACAACAGTTTCAGGCCGAAATGGTAAGGGCCGGGGTGGTTCAGGATTTTGGAGGAAAATATATATTTTTTTAATAGGCTAGTTTCCCCACAATGATTGTACCTACATGCCATTAGATGGATCTTGACCCCCATATCCTTTGAAAGGGGCGTAGGGGCAAATATTTTGATAATTTGAATAAACACCAATTTCAGGCCGAAATGGTAAGGGCCGGGGTGGTTCAGCATTTTGGAGGAAAATATTATATTTTTTTAATAGGCTAGTTTCCCCACAATGAATGTACATCAATGCCATTAGATGGATCCTGACCCCCATATCCCTTTGAAAGGGGCGTAGGGGCAAATATTGTAAAAATTTGAATTATCACAATTTTCAGGCCGAAATGGTAAGGGCCGGGGTGGTTCAGCATTTTGGAGGAAAATATTATATTTTTTAATAGGTTAGTTTCCCCACAATGAATGTCCATACATGCCATTAGATGGATCTTGACCCCCATATCCCTTTGAAAGGGGCGTAGGGGCAAATATTGTGATAATTTGAATTATCACAACTTTCGTGCCGAAATGGTAAGGGCCCGGGGTGGTTCAGGATTTTGGAGGAAAATATATATATTTTTTAATAGGCTAGTTTCCCCACAATGATTGTACCTACATGCAATTAAATCGATTCTGACCCCCATATCTCTTTGAAAGGGGCGTAGGGGCAAATATTGTGATAATTTGAATTATCACAACTTTCGTGCCGAAATTGTAAGGGCCGGGGTGGTTCAGCATTTTGGAGGAAAATATATTTTTTTTTCAATAGGTTAGTTTCCCCACAATGAATGTCCATACATGCCATTAGATGGATCCTGACCCCTAATCACTTTGAAAGGGGCGTAGGGGCAAATATTGTGATAATTTGAATAAACAACAGTTTCAGGCCGAAATGGTAAGGGCCGGGGTGGTTCAGGATTTTGGAGGAAAATATATATATTTTTTTAATAGGCTAGTTTCCCCACAATGATTGTACCTACATGCAATTAAATCGATTCTGACCCCCATATCCCTTTGAAAGGGGTGTAGGGGCAAATATTGTGATAATTTGAATAAACACCAATTTCGTGCCGAAATTGTAAGGGCCGGGGTGGTTCAGCATTTTGGAGGAAAATATTATTTTTTTTGAATAGGTTAGTTTCCCCACAATGAATGTCCATACATGCCATTAGATGGATCTTGACCCCCATATCTCTTTGAAAGGGGCGTAGGGGCAAATATTGTGATAATTTGAATTATCACAACTTTCGTGCCGAAATTGTAAGGGCCGGGGTGGTTCAGCATTTTGGAGGAAAATATTTTTTTTTTTGAATAGGTTAGTTTCCCCACAATGAATGTCCATACATGCCATTAGATGGATCCTGACCCCTAATCCCTTTGAAAGGGGCGTAGGGGCAAATATTGTGATAATTTGAATAAACACCAGTTTCAGGCCGAAATGGTAAGGGCCGGGGTGGTTCAGGATTTTGGAGGAAAATATATATATATTTTTTAATAGGCTAGTTTCCCCACAATGATTGTACCTACATGCAATTAAATCGATTCTGACCCCCATATCCCTTTGAAAGGGGGGTAGTGGCAAATATTGTAAAAATTTGAATTATCACAACTTTCGGGCCGAAATTGTAAGGGCCGGGGTGGTTCAGCATTTTGAAGGAAAAAATTATATTTTTTGATTAGGCTAGTTACCCCACAATGAATGTACATACATGCCATTAGATGAATCCTGACCCCCATATCCCTTTGAAAGGGGTGTAGGGGCAAATATTGTGATAATTTGAATAAACACCAATTTCGCGCCGAAATTGTAAGGGCCGTGGTGGTTCAGCATTTTGGAGGAAAATATTATTTTTTTGAATAGGTTAGTTTCCCCACAATGAATGTCCATACATGCCATTAGATGGATCTTGACCCCCATATCTCTTTGAAAGGGGCGTAGGGGCAAATATTGTGATAATTTGAATTATCACAACTTTCGTGCCGAAATTGTAAGGGCCGGGGTGGTTCAGCATTTTGGAGGAAAATATTTTTTTTTTTTGAATAGGTTAGTTTCCCCACAATGAATGTCCATACATGCCATTAGATGGATCTTGACCCCCATATCCCTTTGAAAGGGGCGTAGGGGCAAATATTGTGATAATTTGAATTATCACAACTTTCGTGCCGAAATGGTAAGGGCCCGGGGTGGTTCAGCATTTTGGAGGAAAATATTTTTTTTTTTAATAGGCTAGTTACCCCACAATGAATGTTTTATACATGCCATTAGATGGATCCTGACCCCTAATCACTTTGAAAGGGGCGTAGGGGCAAATATTGTGATAATTTGAATAAACAACAGTTTCAGGCCGAAATGGTAAGGGCCGTGGTGGTTCAGCATTTTGGAGGAAAATATTTTTTTTTTTGAATAGGTTAGTTTCCCCACAATGAATGTCCATACATGCCATTAGATGGATCTTGACCCCCATATCTCTTTGAAAGGGGCGTAGGGGCAAATATTGTGATAATTTGAATTATCACAACTTTCGTGCCGAAATTGTAAGGGCCGGGGTGGTTCAGCATTTTGGAGGAAAATATTTTTTTTTTTGAATAGGTTAGTTTCCCCACAATGATGTACCTACATGCAATTAAATCGATTCTGACCCCCATATCTCTTTGAAAGGGGCGTAGGGGCAAATTTTGTGATAATTTGAATTATCACAACTTTCGTGCCGAAATTGTAAGGGCCGGGGTGGTTCAGCATTTTGGAGGAAAATATTTTTTTTTCAATAGGTTAGTTTCCCCACAATGAATGTCCATACATGCCATTAGATGGATCCTGACCCCTAATCACTTTGAAAGGGGCGTAGGGGCAAATATTGTGATAATTTGAATAAACAACAGTTTCAGGCCGAAATGGTAAGGGCCGGGGTGGTTCAGGATTTTGGAGGAAAATATATTATTTTTTTAATAGGCTAGTTTCCCCACAATGATTGTACCTACATGCAATTAAATCGATTCTGACCCCCATATCCCTTTGAAAGGGGTGTAGGGGCAAATATTGTGATAATTTGAATAAACACCAATTTCGTGCCGAAATTGTAAGGGCCGGGGTGGTTCAGCATTTTGGAGGAAAATATTATTTTTTTTTGAATAGGTTAGTTTCCCCACAATGAATGTCCATACATGCCATTAGATGGATCTTGACCCCATATCTCTTTGAAAGGGGCGTAGGGGCAAATATTGTGATAATTTGAATTATCACAACTTTCGTGCCGAAATTGTAAGGGCCGGGGTGGTTCAGCATTTTGGAGGAAAATATTTTTTTTTTTGAATAGGCTAGTTTCCCCACAATGAATGTCCATACATGCCATTAGATGGATCCTGACCCCTAATCCCTTTGAAAGGGGCGTAGGGGCAAATATTGTGATAATTTGAATAAACACCAGTTTCAGGCCGAAATGGTAAGGGCCGGGGTGGTTCAGGATTTTGGAGGAAAATATATATATTTTTTAATAGGCTAGTTTCCCCACAATGATTGTACCTACATGCAATTAAATCGATTCTGACCCCCATATCCCTTTGAAAGGGGGGTAGTGGCAAATATTGTAAAAATTTGAATTATCACAACTTTCGGGCCGAAATTGTAAGGGCCGGGGTGGTTCAGCATTTTGAAGGAAAAAATTTTATTTTTTGATTAGGCTAGTTACCCCACAATGAATGTACATACATGCCATTAGATGAATCCTGACCCCCATATCCCTTTGAAAGGGGTGTAGGGGCAAATATTGTGATAATTTGAATAAACACCAATTTCGTGCCGAAATTGTAAGGGCCGTGGTGGTTCAGCATTTTGGAGGAAAATATTATTATTTTTGAATAGGTTAGTTTCCCCACAATGAATGTCCATACATGCCATTAGATGGATCTTGACCCCCATATCTCTTTGAAAGGGGCGTAGGGGCAAATATTGTGATAATTTGAATTATCACAACTTTCGTGCCGAAATTGTAAGGGCCGGGTGGTTCAGCATTTTGGAGGAAAATATTTTTTTTTTTGAATAGGTTAGTTTCCCCACAATGAATGTCCATACATGCCATTAGATGGATCTTGACCCCCATATCCCTTTGAAAGGGGCGTAGGGGCAAATATTGTGATAATTTGAATTATCACAACTTTCGTGCCGAAATGGTAAGGGCCGGGGTGGTTCAGGATTTTGGAGGAAAATATATATATATTTTTAATAGGCTAGTTTCCCCACAATGATGTACCTACATGCAATTAAATCGATTCTGACCCCCATATCCCTTTGAAAGGGGGGTAGAGGCAAATATTGTAAAAATTTGAATTATCACAACTTTCGGGCCGAAATTGTAAGGGCCGGGGTGGTTCAGCATTTTGAAGGAAAAAATTATATTTTTTGATTAGGCTAGTTACCCCACAATGAATGTACATACATGCCATTAGATGAATCCTGACCCCCATATCCCTTTGAAAGGGGTGTAGGGGCAAATATTGTGATAATTTGAATAAACACCAATTTCGTGCCGAAATTGTAAGGGCGGTGGTGGTTCAGCATTTTGGAGGAAAATATTATTATTTTTGAATAGGTTAGTTTCCCCACAATGAATGTCCATACATGCCATTAGATGGATCTTGACCCCCATATCTCTTTGAAAGGGGCGTAGGGGCAAATATTGTGATAATTTGAATTATCACAACTTTCGTGCCGAAATTGTAAGGGCCGGGGTGGTTCAGCATTTGGAGGAAAATATTTTTTTTTTGAATAGGTTAGTTTCCCCACAATGAATGTCCATACATGCCATTAGATGGATCTTGACCCCCATATCCCTTTGAAAGGGGCGTAGGGGCAAATATTGTGATAATTTGAATTATCACAACTTTCGTGCCGAAATGGTAAGGGCCGGGGTGGTTCAGGATTTTGGAGGAAAATATATATATATTTTTTAATAGGCTAGTTTCCCCACAATGATTGTACCTACATGCAATTAAATCGATTCTGACCCCCATATCCCTTGAAAGGGGGGTAGTGGCAAATATTGTAAAAATTGAATTATCACAACTTTCGGGCCGAAATTGTAAGGGCCGGGGTGGTTCAGCATTTTGAAGGAAAAAATTATTTTTTTGATTAGGCTAGTTACCCCACAATGAATGTACATACATGCCATTAGATGAATCCTGACCCCCATATCCCTTTGAAAGGGGTGTAGGGGCAAATATTGTGATAATTTGAATAAACACCAATTTCGTGCCGAAATTAGAAGGTCCGGGTGGTTCAGCATTTTGGAGGAAAATATTTTTTTTTTTAATAGGTTAGTTCCCCACAATGAATGTCCATACATGCCATTAGATGGATCTTGACCCCCATATCCCTTTGAAAGGGGCATAGGGGCAAATATTGTGATAATTTGAATAAACACCAATTTCAGGCCGAAATGGTAAGGGCCGGGGTGGTTCAGCATTTTGGAGGAAAATATATATTTTTTGAATAGGCTAGTTTCCCCACAATGAATGTACCTACATGCCATTAGATGGATCTTGACCCCCATATCCCTTTGAAAGGGGCGTAGGGGCAAATATTTGATAATTTGAATAAACACCAATTTCAGGCCGAAATGGTAAGGGCCGGGGCGGGGTGGTTCAGCATTTTGGAGGAAAATATTATATTTTTTTTAATAGGCTAGTTTCCCCACAATGAATGTACATCAATGCCATTAGATGGATCCTGACCCCATATCCCTTTGAAAGGGGCGTAGGGGCAAATATTGTAAAAATTTGAATTATCACAATTTTCAGGCCGAAATGGTAAGGGCCGGGGTGGTTCAGCATTTTGGAGGAAAATATTATATTTTTTAATAGGTTAGTTTCCCCACAATGAATGTCCATACATGCCATTAGATGGATCTTGACCCCCATATCCCTTTGAAAGGGGCGTAGGGGCAAATATTGTGATAATTTGAATTATCACAACTTTCGTGCCAAAATGGTAAGGGCCCGGGGTGGTTCAGGTTTTGGAGGAAAATATATATATTTTTTAATAGGCTAGTTTCCCCACAATGATTGTACCTACATGCAATTAAATCGATTCTGACCCCCATATCCCTTTGAAAGGGGGTAGTGGCAAATATTGTGAAAAATTTGAATTATCACAACTTTCGGGCCGAAATTGTAAGGGCCGGGGTGGTTCAGCATTTTGGAGGAAAAAATTATATTTTTTGATTAGGCTAGTTACCCCACAATGAATGTACATACATGCCATTAGATGAATCCTGACCCCCATATCCCTTTGAAAGGCGTGTAGGGGCAAATATTGTGATAATTTGAATAAACACCAATTTCGTGCCGAAATTGTAAGGGCCGGGGAGGTTCAGCATTTTGGAGGAAAATATTATTTTTTTTGAATAGGTTAGTTTCCCACAATGAATGTCCATACATGCCATTAGATGGATCTTGACCCCCATATCTCTTTGAAAGGGGCGTAGGGGCAAATATTGTGATAATTTGAATTATCACAACTTTCATGCCGAAATTGTAAGGGCCGGGGTGGTTCAGCATTTTGGAGGAAAATATTTTTTTTTTTGAATAGGTTAGTTTCCCCACAATGAATGTCCATACATGCCATTAGATGGATCCTGACCCCTAATCCCTTTGAAAGGGGTGTAGGGGCAAATATTGTGATAATTTAAATGAACACTAATTTCAGGCCGAAATGGTAAGGGCCGGGGTGGTTAAGCATTTTGGAGGAAAATATTATATTTTTTTAATAGGTTAGTTTCCCCACAATGAATGTCCATACATGCCATTAGATGGATCTGACCCCATATCCCTTTGAAAGGGGCGTAGGGGCAAATATTGTGATAATTTGAATTATCACAACTTTCGGGCCGAAATTGTAAGGGCCGGGGTGGTTCAGCATTTTGGAGGAAAATATTATATTTTTTTAATAGGCTAGTTCCCCACAATGAATGAACATACATGCCATTAGATGGATCCTGACCCCCATATCCCTTTGAAAGGGGCGTAGGGGCAAATATTGTAAAAATTTGAATTATCACAACTTTCGGGCCGAAATTAGAAGGTCCGGGGTGGTTTAGCATTTTGGAGGAAAATATTATATTTTTTAATAGGTTAGTTTCCCCACAATGAATGTCCATACATGCCATTAGATGGATCTTGACCCCCATATCCCTTTGAAAGGGGCGTAGGGGCAAATATTGTGATAATTTGAATTATCACAACTTTCGTGCCGAAATTGTTAGGGCCGGGGTGGTTCAGCATTTTGGAGGAAAATATATATTTTTCTTAATAGGCTAGTTTCCCCACAATGATTGTACCTACATGCAATTAAATCGATTCTGACCCCCATATCCCTTTGAAAGGGGGGTAGTGGCAAATATTGTAAAAATTTGAATTATCACAACTTTCGGGCCGAAATTGTAAGGGCCGGGGTGGTTCAGCATTTTGAAGGAAAAAATTATATTTTTTGATAGGCTAGTTACCCATAATGAATGTACATACATGCCATTAGATGAATCCTGACCCCCATATCCCTTTGAAAGGGGTGTAGGGGCAAATATTGTGATAATTTGAATAAACACCAATTTCGTGCCGAAATTGTAAGGGCCGGGGTGGTTCAGCATTTTGGAGGAAAATATTATTTTTTTTGAATAGGTTAGTTTCCCCACAATGAATGTCCATACATGCCATTAGATGGATCCTGACCCCATATCCCTTTGAAAGGGGCGTAGGGGCAAATATTGTAAAAATTTTAATTATCACAACTTTCGGGCGAAATTAGAAGGTCCGGGGTGGTTTAGCATTTTGGAGGAAAATATTATATTTTTTTAATAGGTTAGTTTCCCCACAATGAATGTCCATACATGCCATTAGATGGATCTTGACCCCCATATCCCTTTGAAAGGGGCGTAGGGGCAAATATTGTAAAAATTCGAATTATCACAACTTTCGGGCGAAATTAGAAGGTCCGGGGTGGTTCAGCATTTTGGAGGAAAATATATATTTTTTAATAGGTTAGTTTCCCCACAATGAATGTCCATACATGCCATTAGATGGATTGACCCCCATATCCCTTTGAAAGGGGCGTAGGGGCAAATATTGTGATAATTTGAATATCACAAACTTTCGTGCCGAAATTGTTAGGGCCGGGGTGGTTCAGCATTTTGGAGGAAAATATTTTTTTTTTTTAATAGGGTTAGTTTCCCCACAATGAATGTCCATACATGCCATTAGATGGATCTTGACCCCCATATCCTTTGAAAGGGGCATAGGGGCAAATATTGTGATAATTTGAATAAACACCAATTTCAGGCCGAAATGGTAAGGGCCGGGGTGGTTCAGCATTTTGGAGGAAAATATTATATTTTTTAAATAGGCTAGTTTCCCCACAATGAATGTACCTACATGCCATTAGATGGATCCTGACCCCTAATCCCTTTGAAAGTGGCGTAGGGGCAAATATTGTGATAATTTGAATAAACAACAGTTTCAGGCCAAATGGTAAGGGCCGGGGTGGTTCAGCATTTTGAAGGAAAAAATATATATATTTTTTAATAGGCTAGTTTCCCCACAATGATTGTACCTACATGCAATTAAATCGATTCTGACCCCCATATCCCTTTGAAAGGGGGCGTGGCAAATATTGTAAAAATTTGAATTATCACAACTTTCGGGCCGAAATTGTAAGGGCCGGGGTGGTTCAGCATTTTGAAGAAAAAATTATATTTTTTTGATTAGGCTAGTTACCCCACAATGAATGAACATACATGCCATTAGATGAATCCTGACCCCATATCCTTTGAAAGGGGTGTAGGGGCAAATATTGTGATAATTTAAATGAACACTAATTTCAGGCCGAAATGGTAAGGGCCGGGGTGGTTTAGCATTTTGGAGGAAAATATTTATATTTTTTTAATAGGTTAGTTTCCCCACAATGAATGTCCATACATGCCATTAGATGGATCTTGACCCCCATATCCCTTTGAAAGGGGCGTAGGGGCAAATATTGTGATAAATTTGAAATATCACAACTTTCGGGCCGAAATTGTAAGGGCCGGGGTGGTTCAGCATTTTGGAGGAAAATATTATATTTTTAATAGCCTAGTTTCCCCACAATGAATGTACATAAATGCCATTAGATGGATCCTGACCCCCATATCCCTTTGAAAGGGGCGTAGGGGCAAATATTGTGAAAATTTTAATTATCACAACTTTCGGGCCGAAATTAGAAGGTCCGGGGGGGTGGTTCAGCATTTTGGAGGAAAATATTATATTTTTTAATAGGTTAGTTTCCCCACAATGAATGTCCATACATGCCATTAGATGGATCTTGACCCCCAATCCCTTTGAAAGGGGCGTAGGGGCAAATATTGTAAAAATTCGAATATCACAACTTTCGGGCCGAAATTAGAAGGTCGGGTGGTTCAGCATTTTGGAGGAAAATATTATATTTTTTTAATAGGTTAGTTTCCCCACAATGAATGTCCATACATGCCATTAGATGGATCTTGACCCCCATATCCCTTTGAAAGGGGCGTAGGGGCAAATATTGTGATAATTTGAATTTTCACAACTTTCGCCGAAATTGTTAGGGCCGGGGTGGTTCAGCATTTTGGAGGAAAAATATATATTTTTTTAATAGGTTAGTTTCCCCACAATGAATGTCATACATGCCATTAGATGGATCTTGACCCCCATATCCCTTTGAAAGGGGCATAGGGGCAAATATTGTGATAATTTGAA